>NC_062561.1:127954958-128590625 GCF_022837055.1 Prionailurus viverrinus | reverse complement strand
TATTCCTTAGACATACAGTTTCTTGGGCTAGATTTGGAGTTAAAAGTAATGAATGCAAAGAAATTGGGAAGCAATACTTCCAAGAGTCTTGATGATACTGTGAGAAAGAAACTGGGTTCCTTTGTCTTTGATTTATTCAAGTGTAATTTATGGGCATAGTGTTTGTCAAAACTTCCCAGAACACCCATAAAATATTGCAAGCCTTTTGTTTCTGAAACATTTGCTCTGTGTAATTAAATCTGGTTTTATTTTTGCTTTGAAATTGGTGATTTTCAAGATTAAAATTAGACTGTAAGACTGATAGAACATTTTATCTTTAATATATAGTATCTTGAGGAACCATATCTTTTTTTTTCCAGAATCAGTAACAATTCTTGGATCTAACCTAAAATAAACAGCTAAATAACACTGACTTTATTCCTCCTACATCATAGAATTTCTGAATGTTTTATGAAGTCTGTCATGCCCTAAATTTACAAAAGAATAAGATAATTATCAAACTCCAATTTCTTTTTCAGACTACAATAGTACCTTTTCATTCTTGTAGTACTTCCTGGCATTCTAATTACGGATACCCCAATGGACTGACACTATACCACAGTATTTTACTCTATATATGTATGTCACTAAAGTAACATGTACCAAGGAAGGGTTTATGTTTATAGTCAAAATTTCTATGTCACCAGGCTCTCACGTTCTTAAAAACACTAAAGAGAGTGCTGACTTTGCACGTGTTTCCAAACCTTTTTTATGCTAACTTTACTTGTTTTATTGTATAGATTGGTTGGGAATCCTATATTTCCCCAAAATGATCCCAGTGAAGTATTTGTTTTGCTATGAAAAGTTGATTGAAGAACACAGTACTATGGCCTGCAGAGTGCAGAGCTGAATAAAAGCACTTTATTTTTGTTCAGGAATTGTAATTTTCAGCTCCTCAGATAGCTTGTTTTCCATAAACACCCCCCTGTCTGACCATCCTTACATAATCCAGAATTATTCATCATTGAAGTGTTTAGAGAGAGTTGACATTCTTTAAAAGTCCTATTCTTTTGACTTGCAATATTATGTTCATAAAAAAAAAAAACCTCGGTGAAAACACTCTTAGTGACATTCATTTAATTATTATGTATATACTGCATAATGTATACACTGATTCAAATTTAACAATGACTGCATAGCACTACTCTGAGAAATCCAGAACAAGGACATGTGTTCAGCTAAAATTTAGGAAAGGACCAAAATATAAAAATATCCCCTCCCCCCCACAATGAGCACTACCAAAGATCAAAGAGATTTCATTAAAATAAAACTGTATATAGGAAAGGAACTAGGAAACATGATCTGTGTTTCTGTTGTTGTTTGCTTTGGTCTGGTTTTGTTGAAAATCCTGGCAAGATGATTAGAAGTTTTTTTTAACAATTTAAAACTTAGGTATCATTTGTCATACCTATTTATCTCATTTGTTTAGAATCTTATATCCATTTTACAGAAGGTAGACAATGCCAGGCATTTTTAGAGTATTCCAAATCTGTAGAATTCAACTAAAGTAGCATGCCATTTTGTTAAGTTGTTTGATGTCATTTATGTAATTTATCTGGATGATGTATTTGCTTTAGTGGATTAACATCATTTATATTACAGTTGGTAGGTTTGAGCCTGGAAAAGGTAAGACTTTTGCCCACATTTCTAGATGAGTTCTATCTCAGGATATTCTGACTGATATTCCAATGTGATTCCTATAAAAAATTACAGTTAATGCTAAATGTTATAGTAAACAAACATACACACATACATACACACACCCCTTGTTATGTGGAGGCTATATACAGATATTTGAAACTTGAGTATAAATAAATAATTTAAAATATATAATTTACAATGTATAAATAAAATTTACAATATACATTTTAGAATAAATAAATATTATATTTCACAATTGACTTTCTGGAACTTTCCCATTTTTTGGTCATATATTTCAAGAGTATTCTCCCTCTTTATTCCTTTGCACCAGTTAATGTTTGACTTTGGCTTTCTTTTTTTCCTAATATGATTTAATTCACACTAATTTTATTTCTTGAAGCCATATATTCGCACTCATGTTATAGAATCAAGTTAAATTTTATAAATATAAAAGAATAACCACAAGTTATATTGATGAATATGTTCATTTATGCAATCATCTGTTAGTCATGTACTTATGTATACACTTATACATTTATCCAATAAATAGCTAGTGTCTGTACTTTGCTATACACCATGCTATGAACTAAAGATGAGAAGCTCCACAAGACCAGTATAGTCTCTTCCTTCATAGAGTTTAGAACCAGTAGGGCATACAAATAAGAAAATAGGCAACTACAATCCTGTTTGTTAGACATAAAACACAAAATGACTGAGGACATGGGGTCTAATATGAGGTATCATAGAGGAGCAAACTAATGTAGGCTTATGAGGAACTGACACCTTAGCTGAGATCTAAAAGGAGATGGCACCCAGCAGGGAGAACAGTAGGGACAAGAGGAAGCAGTGTTTGCATTCATATAACTAAATCTTTAGCATGGTTAGATAAGCTCGTCATATTGAAGGTGCAGTTAATAATCATTACCATTAATTTTTCTTGTAACCAACATCTGACTGTTTGGAATATTCTCTAGTAGTACTGAGCATCCAAGTATAGGCGCCAACTAGGGAGTTGGTTTGACCCAAAATTGGAAAGTGGGGATGCAGTGTTTGAAAAATAGAGAAAGGGAATTGAGGGTATTTGCATGAGAATGAAAGAAGTGATGAATTGTGGCAACTAAGCTGGAAATGAAATGAGTGAATATAAGAAGGTGTAGCTATAAAAAGAGTTCAGGTCTCTTGAGGCCCCTGTGGTAGCAAACAGGTGAAATTAGAATAACTGAACAGGCTGAAAGGATGGGAAGTTAGATTTGGAGGACAGCGTGTTTGAACGTTAAGATTTAAGTGTTGAGGGTAATTAAAGATGTTTTCAAGATGTAGGGGGATGCTAGGGAAGAGGGTGCTGCAGTGGGAAAGAAACAGTTGAGGAACTGAGAGACTTAGACGTGAGGTAACTCTTCCACATGGACACTGAGGTCAAAAAGCAAGATTCAGGATGTCAAAGTGCTAAAAAGTTACACACTTTTCAGTCAATGGGACATAGTGACCAGGGAGACTGGCAGAAGGCATTGATGAAGCAGAGTTGATTGGCATGAATGTCAAAGCAGGGCTTCACAAAAGGGAGGAAGAGTAACAATTAGTAAGTTAACGTGAATAACTAGGAGAGCACTGAACCCATCTCGGGGAAAAGCACTGGGCCCCCAAAACAAGAGCAGCCTCTCTGTGGTTGCACTGCAGGGAAGTGACCTCCTCTGTGAAGAACCAAGTTGGGAGGAAGGCAGTATGTAGGGTAACTGTTCATCAGTGAGGCTGAAAATGAATGGAAGTCTGTTTACCATGGAAAGAGGTTTCTAGAAAAATTGAAATACTTGTGAAGAACAAGAATAGTCATTTGAACAGGGGAGAGAAATCATAGAGCAGTGTAAGGATAATGAACTGGAAGAACACAGAGGAGAAGAGGATCTTCTATCTCAGGTGGTTCTCTGACTATTTTGATTATTATAGCTGAATTCCAAAATGCATTCAAGAATCTGTCCAGCTGTCCTTTGACAGATTCAGGGAAGCAGAAGTGTAGCATAGTTACTAATCTTTTGGAAAGGCCACTGAGGTTGTCATATTCCAAACGATCAGGTCCACAATGGCGTTCACTGCTTCTCAGGACTTTCATCTTTTTCACCTTTTGGAAACAGCAGTAGCTTGTGGTTTGGGGGGAATTTTGCGTCTTTCAAGTTACTCAGCTGTGTCCTAGATATAGGCTGTGGAGTATGGTGAAGGATCTGATCTTTTTTTTAATGTGTATTATCTTTTCAGTCAGAGTATTATTCTATGTTAAACAACTGGGTTTTTTAATATTTAGCTGTAATTATTTTTCCAGTTATAATAAGAACTTAGGTATTTTGAATAGCATTAGGGTTTTTATTTTGAGGATTTCCTTTATTAGAAATGATCATTGTCTTAAAACTGTTTTCTTAAATATTCTTAAATACTATTTCTGGTATTCAAGCATTATTCTAGTTCATCATGCTACCAATTATAGCAGTGAAATCTACAGTGAGATTGAAATTTTTTGAAAGTTTATTTATTTATTTTGAGAAAAAGAGAGAGAATCCCAAGCAGGCTCCACATTGTCAGCACAGAGCCTGATGCAGAGCTTGAACCCACAAACCATGAGATCATGACCTGAGCCAAAACCAACAGCCAGATGTTCAACCATCTGAGCCACCCACATGCCCCTAGAGTAAAATTGAATTTTTTAAAAATGGTTATTGATTCATTTTGAGAGACAGAGAGAGGGAGAGAGGGAGAGAGAGAGAATCCCATGCAGGCTCCGTATTCACTGTGGAGCCTAACACATGGCTCAATCCCAAAACTATGAGATCGTGACCTTAGCTGAAATCAAGAGACAGAAACTCGAATGACAGAGCCACCCAGGTGCTCCTAGAGTGAAATTGAACTTGATGTGGACAAATATTATTTGTAGAAAACTGTCTTCAGTAGATTGAGCTACTAATGTAAAATGAAACACCAGAAAGGCATGTCTGTATGGCTTTTCCCTTAACTTGGATATTACATATTTTTTTCAAACTTTATCTTCTAGCACACTGTGTTCATGCTAATACTAACTTAAATCTACCTGGTAAAGTTGCATGGCTAAGACCTGGGACTAAAATTCTTGATATCATGCCTCTTCAAATGTAATTTTTATTTCTTTTCTGTAACCTTGGGAAGGTCATTTTTCTCTGTGTTTATCCTCACCATCTGAAATAGTATTTTTGACAAGAATTCAGCAACTGTGGAGTATATCGTATTTATAGAATGCCTAGCAAAGGGTATCAGTTGTACTCTACAGAGACCCAAGCAGAAAGGGCTCCATTTGTCTTAAGAAGAAATGTAAAAGTTAATTGATTTTCAGAGGATAACTGTAACAAAAAAGGACCATAACCCACATTGTCTTATTTTAGTTTATAACTTCTGGTATGTTCCATTAAGTATCCACTGAAAAATCTGAAGTGAGGGCTAATGATTTTAGGTTTATTTAGTATTTTTATAAAACTGCTTTATAAGTGAAAGTCATTCTTTGCAGTTGGCAGAAACAGTGAATGGATGGTAATGAAAATTCACATTCATGGACCATTATCTCATCATTAAGATGATCATTATGATAACTAGATGGTACCATGGAAGTGCTTGGGGCCTTTTGGGAAGAAAAGCAAAACACACTAGCGCATTTGTGTTAAAGTTACAGCACTGTAAAATATATGCCTGCATGTGGCTAAGAACTGGAAAGGAATATGGAAGTTAATTAAATTTTTTGGAATAACAAGATTATGGTTATTTTTTTTTCTGTCTTGATTTCTCTTAAAAATATGTGTTTTTCTGTTCAGTAAAATTATAGTAAGAATTGGATTCATGATTTATTTGTAGTTTCATTCATCCAAATATTTATTGAGCCTTTGGTTTATGATATATACTGTTTTAGGTTCTGAGAGTGTATTTATGAACACATAAAAATAAAATGCTTGGTATTTTGTTTCTCACATGTAATTCAATAGACTTTTTTTTTTTTTTGGCAAACATGGAGGGGGAATACTGGGGTTTCAGAGTTATCTTGATCATGTTGTGTAACCAGGTCTCTGTTTGCAGGCAAGTCCCTAAAAAGATCACCAGCAGAATCTACTGATTAAGCAAAACGAAGTCTCATTGGAATAGAGAACACCACCTTTAACCTTAGAAATATTTCAGAAGGGGGAAATAGAAAAAAGATGTTTAGGGGCGCCTGGGTGGCGCAGTCGTTAAGCATCCGACTTCAGCCAGGTCACGATCTCGCGGTCTGTGAGTTCGAGCCCCGTGTCAGGCTCTGGGCTGATGGCTCGGAGCCTGGAGCCTGTTTCCGATTCTGTGTCTCCCTCTCTCTCTGCCCCTCCCCCGTTCATGCTCTGTCTCTCTCTGTCTCCCCCCCCCCCAAAAAAAAAAAGAAAAAGAAAAAAGATGTTTATAGGATTTTAGGGTCTGGTCTTGCTAAGTGGAAAAATCGTTGGGATTGTGCCTAATTTAAAGACTAATAGCTTTGGATTAATGAAGTCTTGAAGTGAAGTGTGAGGGTCTTAAAGTGAGCTCTGATGAACAAACTGTTAATTTTGATAAATAGGCTTTTTTTTTTTTTTTTTTTTTTTTTGGTTTACAGTCTTTCCAGGAAAAAGCATTCCCTGAAGCAAGTACCTAAGTTATTTTTATCTGGTCCCACAATTTGTTTAGCACTAAAGCAGGCACTTAAGCTTTGACCACAAATTGTGGAGCACGGAGGCAGGAAGGTATTTTGGTTGTAGTTCTTACCACCTTCTCCGTGAGTGAGTCTAGGTGCTATCATCTGAATGTTTATTCCCTACTCTCCAAATTCATAGTTTGAAATCCTAACCCCCAAGGGGATGGTATTAGGATGTGGGAAATTTGGAAGGTGATTAGGTCATGAAGGTAGAACCCTCATGAATGGAATTAATGCTCTTACAAAAGTAGGCCCTAGAGAGTTCCTTCACCCAGTTAAGGATATAGTGAGAAAATTATCTGTGGACTAGGAGATGAGCTCTCAGTAGACAACAAACCTGCCAGTGCCTCGATCTTGGACTTCCCAGGCTCCAGGACTGTGAAAATAAATTTGTTCTTTTTTTTATTATTGATTGATTGATTGATTGATTGAGGCAGAGGGCACGAGTGAGTGAGAGGACAGAGAGAGAGGGAGGGAGAGAGAGAGAGAATCCCACGCAGGCTCTGCACTGTTATTGTGGAGCCTGAAGCGAGATCATGACCTGAGTCAAAGTTGGATGCTTAACCAACTGAGCCACCTAGGTGCTCCAAATTACTGTTCTTTTTTTTTTTTTAATTTTTTTTTTAATGTTTATTTCTGAGACAGAGAGAGACAGAGCATGAGTGAGGGAGGGGCAGAGAGAGAGGGAGAAACAGAATCAGAAGCAGGCTCCAGGCTCTGAGCTGTCAGCACAGAGCCCGACGCGGGGCTCGAACTCACAAACTGTGAGATCATGACCTGAGCTGAAGTCGGTCTCTCAACTGACTGAGCCACCCAGGCGCCCCCAAATTTCTGTTCTTTATATGTCACCCAGTTTATGGTATTTTGTTATAACAGTCTCAATGGATTAAGACCCTAGGTTTATACTCATTTAGCCAGACATTGCAAGAAGGCAGATGCTCTGTACCCTCTTTTTTTTTTTTTTTTTTAATAAACTTATATTACTGTCACTCCATTTATTCTTGGGAATAAAATCCTGGGGATAGACAAAAGGATGAGAATTCAAGGAAGTTAACATCCTGAAGTAGAAAACTGGTTTGGTTGGTAAGTACCCAACACTCTTCTTTTTTGGATGGGATCTCAGAGTAGGTAGGAGAGAGGGCCTAGCCTTCCACAAGGAAGCTACAGGGGACAGATATTCCTTCTGCACACCTCGCTGGCAGTTAGATCTCAGCATGGTCAATCTGTTACCTCTAGCCAGGACTTCAAATCTTGAGGGGATGACTTAGACCCACCATGACATGTGGCACTATTGAGTGGAAAATTAGTAGTATGGTGGTTTTGGCTGATGACAGTGTGAGAAGCAGTGTACATGCCTGGCTGGTGAGCACCAGAGTCCTAGGCAGACGGATGGTGTGGTTGCATCCTGGCAGCTCATTACTCCCCTGGATCCCACTCACGTCTGGTTCTACAAGCTCCCTGTCTACTCTATAGTCTATAGGACTATACTCTATAGGGCTATGGTGTATAGGATTTCTATCCTATATTTTTTTGTGAATTCCTTTTTCTGCTAAAGTTCATCAATATTAATTTCTCTTGTTTGCAACCCAGAACCCTAACATGTACACAGCCTTTAGTGAATTTATTATAAGGCTTTATCACTCTAGAAACTAAAGTATGGGCAGGGCTCTGAGTTTTTGAGAATTTTCACTGTAAAATCAATAGTAAAAGCTGGTAAGGAGGAACCAAAGGCAAACATTGAATTGTCATGTCATTCCATTGCTTTTACATACAAGGGTAACAAAAAAGGGGGTGGTAGAAAGAAAAATCTTTCCAGATGTCCCTGGAAAAGTTTCTGAAACTCTCAGTAAGGAGACAGGGACAAGGTTTCATCGTAATTATTCCCTCCTGGCTGTTCAAGCTGGTAGGCTTAAAATGGACTCCTAATGAGAGTGATCTGCACTGCAATTAATTAAGTGCATGAAATTACAAACTGCATGTCTTTTCTCTCTGGAGAATATTCTTCCTCTATAAATACTACTTTATTTTAATTTCTCTCCCTGTCTTAAAAAAAAGTTTTCCCTGAAGGAAAATTAACTCTGTTGTACTTCTCTCTAACTCTTCCTTATATGTGGTACTAAGCTTATCAGAGTTGTTCTTGATATAAAATTTTGAAGACAGTTGTGAGGAGAAAGATGAGAAACTGTCAGTTAAACTTTTGTTACAGGTGTCCTTGTCCTTTAGAAGTCATTTATCTTTGTTGTAGTGTGTGTGTGTGTGTATGTGCGTGTGTGTGTGTGTGTCTCCACACGTGTGAACACATTTGTACAGTCTACTTGAGAAGAAGTATTTCAAAGAGAGATGTTTCCCAAAACCTTACCATCAATCTGCAGAGTCAACTGCAGAGAGGGCATAGACATGTAACCTCCACAGTCTCAGAAACCCTTGCATGTATACCTTTCTTTCTTAATAGTATCTTTCTACCTTAATACAGTATCTTAATTATACTCACAGGTTTTTAACCTCAGTTGTAATTGTATGCCTCAGAATTTATTTCCCTCCTAGAAAAGTATCTATTCTTCAGGGAGTCTGTTGTAGTCAAATAGGATCAAACAAGGCTTTTTTAATTTATGACATAGTAATTGTTTCAATTAACTTAATGGCTTGTTCCAATTTTAATGGTGGAATTGTGAGGAAAATTGAATGGATATTTGAGTCTCCCCAATTCTTCAGAATATGCATTCCATATCCAGTACTATCTCTTATAGCTGAGAAAAATCTGGTTAGGTTAACAAAAAATGCAATTGGAATAGTTTAGAAAGAGGTTCTGGTATGGCATTCATCTTTCTGAAGTCCTGAACCTTCTCTGAAGTTATTCCCTTCTTTCTAAAGATGCTTCTGCTGACATCTGCAGTGAACTGAAACAGTGACACAAGCTGAAGATTATTATGCCAGAGTAACCCTTACCTGGTATGAAGGAGACCGGAGGTGATAGGTTCTGGGGCCTTGAAGATCCTGAAAAAACTCCAGGTTGATTCTTCATGTAGATCCCTAAACTTGGAGCCTAATTTACCAAATAGGAAATTATATCTTCAGTGCTCTATTGTCTCTGACTTGTTGGTCTGAAAGAGTTAATGTACCTTTAATAAATACAGAAGATCTCTCCTAGGATTATCTTAAACGTGGCAAAAATTGGCCTTAGCAATTGTCATCTAAAGTCAGTTCAATGTCACTGTTATAAAATAGCACTATAAAAACTTTGGTTCAGGGGCGCCTGGGTGGCGCAGTCGGTTAAGCGTCCGACTTCAGCCAGGTCACGATCTCGCGGTCCGGGAGTTCGAGCCCCGCATCAGGCTCTGGGCTGATGGCTCAGAGCCTGGAGCCAGTTTCCGATTCTGTGTCTCCCTCTCTCTCTGACCCTCCCCCGTTCATGCTCTGTCTCTCTCTGTCCCAAAAATAAATAAACGTTGAAAACTTTGGTTCAAAATAACATGATCATCATATAATATACCAAGATCTATTATTAAATTGTCAGAGTATTGCTTTAACAATTTGAAGACTATTATTTTTAGAGTAATGATTATGCTTATTAACTGATTAACTGATTAACTGATAAGAAATTGGTAACAAAATCAGAGGATATTTGGAAAACATGAAACATGTACAATGAAACATCTGTACCATTTCTCTTATTTAAAGAGCATTTTTATCCTGGAAAATAACTGACTGCTTCCATTAGCCTCACAACACAACAACAAAATAAAGTTGTCTTTGGATGACTTCTAATTTGCATTTAAATTATCCCCATGGCAGCATTTTGTAAGCACAAGCAAACACAAGATTGTTTGAGTGACATAGGCCTATACACCTGAGAGAGAAATATATCATCTACAAAATTAAAATAATATGGGTTCTAGTAAACACCTCTAAAAAGGAATTATAAGGACCTGCATTTCCTCCTAGAGGTTATCTTTCTAATAATGCTCCAAAAGAAGAACAATTCTAGTATATTTTTCCTTGGAGGGGTCATGGGTCACTGATGCCATTTGAGGCATATTGAGGTACGAATCACGTGATTTCCTCAAGTAGAATATGTTTTACTGTTTTTAATTTTTTTAAAGCTTATTTATTTTGAGAGAGAGAGAGAGAGAGAGAGAGAGAGAAAGGGAAAGAGGGAAAGAGAGCAGCAGAGAGGCAGAGAAATTAGGGGAGAGAGAATCTCAAGCAGGCTCCATGCTGTCAGCACAGAGCCTGACATAGGGCTCAATCCCAGGAACTGAGAAATAAATGACCTGAGCTGAAACCAAGATTTGGATGCTTAGCCCACTGAGCCTCCCAGGAGCCCCATACTATTCTTTTTTTTCACTTTGGCTTTAATTGTCTTTCTAAAATACTTTTATGTTGTAAACTGGTAATGACCTGAAGATTCAGTGGAGTTGGGGGTAAGGGTTGAGATTTTCACTTGTGAAGGATCAGAGACTCTTAGACAGTTGATAGGGCTAAATCTGCATGCCTGGATCAGGGAAGAGCTGTACCGTTTTTTCCACTTGTACTTCTGCTTAGGAGATGAGTTAAGATCCAGAAAACCAACTTAGACCAGGGATTGGCACACTAGGGCCTGCAGGCCAAATCCCACTTGACTATTTTAAGTTTTCTTTCTTTTTTATTTTTCCATGTGTTTTTTCTGTTTGTTTGTTTAATTTTATTTTTTAAATTTACATCCAAGTTAGTTAGCATATAGTGCAGCACTGATTTCAGGGGTAGATTCCTTAATGCCCCTTACCCATTTAGCCCATCCCCCCTCCTACAACCCCTCCAGTAACCGTCTGTTTGTTCTCATTATTTAAGAGTCTCTTATGTTTTGTCCCCCTCCTTGTTTTTATATTATTTTTGCTTCCCTTCCCTTATGTTCATCTGTTCTGTGTCTTAAAGTCCTCATATGAGTAAAGTCATATGATATTTGTCTTTGACTAATTTCGCTTAGCATAATACCCTTTAGTTCCATCCACGTAGTTGCAAACGGCAAGATTTCATTCTTTTTGATTGCCAAGTGGTACTGCATTGTGTGTGTGTGTGTGTGTGTGTGTGTGTGTGTGTGTGTGTGTGCGTGTGCGCCCACGCATATATACCACATCTTCTTTATTCATTCTTCCATCCATGGACATATGGGCTCTTTCCGTACTTTGGCTATTGTCGATAGCACTGTTCTAAACATTGGGTTGCATGTGTTTCTTCAAAACAGCACACTTGTATCCCTTGGATAAATACCTAGTAGTGCGATTGCTGGGTCATTCTATTTTTAGGGTAGTTCTATTTTTAATTTTTTGAGGAACCTCCATACTGTTTTCCAGAGTGGCTGCACCAGCATGCATTCCCACCAACAATGCAAAAGAGATCCTCTTTCTCCATATCCTCGCCAACATCTGTTGTTGCCTGAGAAGTTTTCTTGGAGTGCACGCCATGACTACAGAGTAATTGAGATGGAGCCTGTTTGTCCTGCAGAGCCTAAAATGTGCACTGTCTGACCCTTTAGAGACAATGCTGACTGCTGACCTAGACTGTAGGCAGTTACCAAGTAGACAACTTATTAGGAGATTTAGGCTTTTCAAGTATTTACAGAGCATAAATGTCTGTTTCCTGTGGCAGAGAGGAAGGTAAAGTGAGGTAGAGGTGTTATCAGGCACATGCATGTATTCCTTCACTCATTGCAGTTATCAAATGCCATCTCTGAGCCACAGGGGTGATGCCAGGCACTCAAGAGTGTGAAGAGGCAGAGTCCTTGCTTACATGGCGATGGACTGAGATAAAGTACTATTTGATGCAGGCAAATAACCCCCTGCTGTCTTAGATCTTAAATTTTGGGGGGGGGCAGGGAAAGGGGCATGGTATGTCTGGAGAGGTTGGAATTTTACTTAGAGTAACCAGGGAAGATCTCACTGAGAATGGGGACTTGAGGGAACTAATCATGCTATTTCTGGGCTCCTGGAGTTTTTCTCTAGAGGGCAGAGGAGTGATACAGCAACTGAAGGGCAACATGGAACCACATTCTATTCTCTAAGTTGGAGAATTAACAGTATATTTGTATGCTGATGGGAACTGCCTTAGTCCATTTGGACTGTTATAACAAAGTATCACAGTATGGGTGACTCATGAACAATGGAAATTTATTTCTCATCATTCTGGAGGCTGGGAAGTCCAATATCATGGTGCCACCATGGTTGTGTTCTGGTGAGATCCTTCTTGCTTTATGAGGCAATTGGGCTAGAGAGGTGTCTGTCTCTCTTTCTCTCTCTCTCTCTCTCTCTCTCTTTTAATTTGTTTAATGTTTATTTATTTTTGAGAGAGAGAGACACAGTGAGAGTGGGGAAGGAGCAGAGGGAGAGGGAGACACAGAATCCGAAGCAGGCTCTAGCTCTAAGCTGTCAGCACAGAGCCTGACATGAGACTTGAACTCATGAACCATGAGATCATGACCTGAGCCAAAGTCAGATGCTTAGTTGACTGAGCCCCCCAGGAGCCTCCTGATCTCTTTATAAGAATACTGATCCCATTCATGAGGACTATACCCACATGACCTAAGCACCACCCAAAGGCCCACCTCCTAATACCACCCCTTTGGTGGTTAGGATTCCAACATATGAATTTTGGGGGAACCCAAGTATTCAGACCATAGGAAGAATGATATAGTAAGAGGGGAAAACTGATGATGCAGAAAGTTGATGGGACAATATCTTTGAGTAGATAAGAGGGATAGACTTAGAATACAAGAGAAGGACTGGCCCTGCTATCAGAGGAAGACACTTTATCCATAATAAATATGGATATCCAAGTAGAGTATATGACACAGGTGCAGGTAATTAGGGAGATGTGGTGGTTGAAAATTGTAAAAGTTCTGTTCTAAGTGCTTTATTTTTGCTTGGTATATGTGAAGACCCTGAGGGAAAACAGAACATGGTATAACCAAGGAATTAAAATTAACTATAAAGTGAGCAGTAGCATGGAGGAGGATGAGGCTGAAGAGGTAAACAGGATACAGACATAAGCCAGACTAAGGATATAGTAGTGAGAAACTAATGAATAATGGTATGAAGCTAGGTTTTCTTTTTCAAAAGATCATCATGGCTACATTAGGAATTTGATGGGAGAGTAGAATGAGAGTATGGCAAGGCCAATCACAAAACTATTGCGGTAATTTACTGGGGAAAATGGCACCATAGTCTAGAGTAGAAGCAGTGGGTAGCATAAAAATGTCCAACTTTTGAGAAATATTTATGAGAATATTATGAGAATAGACAGACTTACCTGTTTTACATTTGGGAATAGAAGCCGACATAGAGCGAAGAGTGAATAGAGGAGAGCCTAGGAGTAGACCGGGATGCTTGGGAGTTGGGATGGAGATCTTGGTTTACAGTATTAAGGAAGGAAGTTTGGTATTATTAATGAGGAGAGCCAAAATTCACAACTGGCTAGAAGTGAAGATCTTGGTCAGTCAACAAAATTATATGGTGTGGAATAAGGGTACATAAACTTTCCAGTAGATTAGTCTGGTTGGGCCTAAATGCTAGTTACTTCTCCTTTTTAAAAACTCCTAAAATTGACTAGCTTTACTTTTTAACAACAACAAAAAAAATGTTGAACTTTTCATTTTCATAATGAGACCAAACTAAAGGTCAAAATCGTAAGGGGAGAATGAATCAGAACTTAACAGGCAGATTGTTGATTGACATGATGCCAATGGCCACTTCCAGTTGTCATGTTCTAGGCCCATGACTTAGACCTTTCCTCTTTTGAAGCTTCTCTCATGAAACTGACTGCATTTTAATTTCTGCATTTTTCCTAAGTATGTATAGAATACAGACTCTGAATAAAACCTCATTATGTCTTGCAGGTACAAGTAGCCTGCAGTATACATCCATCTTTTCCATCCCTAGATAATTCTGCTCATAAGGAATTATAACCCTGCAGACCCTATCAAAGAGGTTCTTATTAGGTGGAGGTAAGAAATGTCTATGGGAATAAAAGAGTAAAAGCTGGTGTCAGGAGTCTCCAGTCCTACTACTCAGTGTAGGAGATTTGGGATCTTAGAGGCATTTTCAAGATAAAAACAAATGAATGGAACAAATCACCCATCCCCCTGCCCCCCCCCCCCCCGCACTGAATAAGACTGTGTTTCTCATCTCAGCAGTAGGAAGACACTGAAAAAAATAAAAGCCCACATTAAATTAGAGAAAAATCCCATCTAACTGTGCAGTATATTCATGGGAAGATTATCATGAAAAGTCAAACAGAAAAATTTAAGGAATCTGATTTCACAATAGAGCTTGCTTTACTCTGTGGTGGAGACTTATCTTCCTGATTCTAAAGTTAAATTCAGATAAGGGATCTATACTTCAGAAACCAGACTGTTTCTGTTTACTGCCCCCCCCCCTTTTTTTGGCTTTTGGTTTAACTTGATTCCATCATTTCCTTCGATAGACTGCTAGGAGAGAAAACCAGGGAGTGAGTGGGATGCGTGTGGGTGAAAGCATAAGGGTGTAAGTGGACAGGTGTCAGGGGAGAGTACTTATTCAGATTATTTCAAGCCTGAAAACAGTCTTGGTTAAAATCTTCAAGTCTGTGAATTGAAGCTTTGGGGGGAATTAGTCATAATGTTACTGAAAAAAAAGGGAGAATTAAAAAAGGAAGGGAAGGGGAGGGGAGGAGGGAGGGAGGGAGCAAGGAAGGAAGGAAGGAAGGAAGGAAGGAAGGAAGGAAGGAAGGAAAATTAAATCTAGTTCCCACTCCTCTGAGATTTTGAGCCAAGATAAAGACGAGAGTATAACCTTCAGATCCAGACTGGAATATAGAACTTCCATTGATCATGTGCTAATAGAAAAAGCAAGAAAATGTTATGCAACATTTTGAGAAATGCCTCCCTCTGCTATTCTTAAATGCTTTTCCCTCGTATTAAGAAACGCGACTTTGATTCTGTCTTTTTGTATAAGACCTTGGCTTTCTTGGGTACCCAAGGCTGATTTTGTAGGCTGATGTTTGCTTCTTCTCTTCTAGTCTTCTGGTCTTCTACAGAGCAGATGCAGGTTTGGAGGGAGAGATCGGCTGAAGCTTGGGCCTAAAGCTGATTTATTAATGTTTCCTTCTTTTAGAATAGAATTAATTATTACCAATATACAGTCAATCAGATACAAAGTGATTATTTAAAATTAGAAAAGAAATCATGAGAAATTACAAACTTATGTTGGTATATATCACAAATATCACCAAACATTGAAAGTCATAATATATTACCAATTACTTATGAATGTAATTCTGTAATACCTTTCCCTATATTTCTGGTTGCATATTATTTGAGTATCTCTTTAAATGACCCTAATGTTAACAGTATTTTCTATGGAAAGATTAGGAAGATAATTCAAACTTTTCTCTAGGGTGGTTTTTTTAAAATTATTAACTGTTTAGAAAAGTTAGGTATAATTATCATATAAATTGTTAAAGTTATCAAATTTGGAGAAATCTTTAATATGCTTCTTTTATATATGAGCTGTAAGGTTTTAGGGCATTTTGGGTTTTGTGTGTGTGTAGTGACTAATCTTATAGATTCCTAATTTAACTAGTTTAACACTTTGTCACTGAGATTCTCACTTTAGTGTCATAAATGGTTTCAGATGAGTTTTAGATTTTTCTACCAATGTCAGCATTTTATGTCAGGTCTGGGAAAAAAATTAAAAATTATCAATGTGTTAGTTTGATTCACTTTTTTTTTATTAATTCACTTGTCAAACAACTCAGGAGCCAATTTGTCATTTGTTTTGAAACTTACCTTTTTCTTAATGAATTACCACCTTTGAGATAATCTGAAAAAATACTGTTATAATTTGTTGCTTGATATATGAATAACTTCTATTGATTTAGTCACTTAGTTTCAGTGCATTTTTTCATATTCCAAAAAGTCTATTAGAAATTTTCTCTTATTTATTTCTTCCTTAGTTCATGAATTAAAACTTTTAAGAATAAAAGTATACCTTTCATGTAGGTACCAGTCAGGAATCAGTCTCACCCATCTTACTGAAACATTCAAACATCTTTTTAGATTTACATCTTGATATTGGAAGAATTTTTATTGGAAGAATTTTTATTTTACTTTTGCCAATTTTACAAAAGCAAAGGACTAAATAAACACATTGCCAGGGCCTCACCCTAGAGCCTTGTAACTTGTTATTGCAAGTAGGGAGCCTGGCCTCTTACACCTCATTATGTTCACTGTAAAACACTCTGCTCCTCCTCTTTCTCTCCAGCACTTCCCACAAAGACACATGTACATTATCATAATGTTTCTTGGTTTTTCACTCTGTGTGGGTACTATGAAGTTATTGAGAGATTTTACCATACATGGGTCTAAAATGATGCCTCTGCTATGGTTGACGTATAGCCTAGCCCAAAGTAAGTCTCAGGCCTTGGACCCATGGACTCTGGAAGGAACAGTCGGGGAGCTGGAGTCTTTGTGAGGAAGGGCAAGAGGTCAGGACTTGTCTCCAAGTGGTCAGGGCCACAGAACTGTCCTTCAGGCTGAAACCTGCTGATTAACTTAATGAAAGGGCACAGTGGTTGCTTAGGCCCACCCAGAGCTCATGTTCTCCCATTACAAATCAATGATCTATTGATATGGTGACCTCCTATTTTATTATTCAGGGTTTCCTGCCTTTTAAGACCTGAACCCATCACCCAGATTTTGAACTCTTGCTTTTGCACAATTGTCTGATTCAGAATTGAGTCAATTGCCTTTTCTACTTTTGTCTGCGGGGTCTGGAAGTCAAGGGGTCTTACACGTAAAGTCTCATTTTTTCAACGAGGAAGTGAAACACAGTTTCCTCTGGTTGCAACACAGGAGAAATTTAGAGAGGGAACAGAACGCAATACATTTAATTATTCCTTTTAATAAGGACCAGCAGTCCCGTAAATAGAAATTATTGATCTTATTTTGTGATAAATCTTCACGTGGAGAAGGGAGATCTGGATGAAAGAAGCTTCAGGCAGGTGGGAGGAATGGCTGTAAAGGAAGGAGGTGACTCTGTAATGGAGGACAATCCTCTCTAGAAAGACAAAAAAGGATGGCTACAATACAAAGAGGGAAGTATGAGAAACAGCCTAATACCCGCCTACTACGCAAAGGCAATCCTCATAGCTGGCAGTTGTTGTGGTTAAGATAACTGGGACAGAATATTAAACAGGAAAATTCTCCCAGTTCTATGGGGTGGAATCCCTAGGCTTGGACAGAGAGGAGCTGAGCGATCCCTGTAGTGTCCTGAAAGCTGGAGATTGAGCCCATTCAAGGCAATTTCTGTGATATCCCCCGGGATTTCCTTTTTATTTTGAGCAGAGGAATGGACTTGGATGGGGCAGCATGTTCCTACAAGTTGGCAGGCACCCAGTTAACAGAATAACTGATTTGCTACTTGGGCTGCACATGCCAATTGAACTGCCAAGCATACGTCGCCTGAGGAAAGTACCTGCTAAATTGAAAGGATTACTAGCTCAATGTATTGGACACTTACCAGTATCAAATGTTATTATACACAGTGTTTTAATTTTTTAAAAGTATTACATATACAAGATAAAAAATCCAAACAAGAAGAATGTGTGCTAGAGTGTCTCTCTTTCTTACTCCAGATTTCCAGTTTCCCAGTCCCTTCCCTGAGGCACAACCACCAAAGAGTTTATATATAAACACGCATATAACTAACTTTCATTTATTAAATACCTACGTTAATTAGAGTAGGCATATAAAATCTGACTGCAGTAATTACAATTACTTTCATTATTTTCTTATTCTTGTATGTTTGCTTTGTTTTAAGCTTTGACAATTATAAACTTTATGCCAATCTAGGAAAAAGAAAATCTGTAAATGTTTCTGTTAGAAGCCTAGAAATAAGTTATTTTCCCTTCTTTTTTCTTTTTCTTTTTAAAACTTATCTTTATAAGGAATGCTCATTTTACTGTGAGTTTCACATTGTTTATCATTTAGTATTTTTTCCATCTCTGAGATATCATTGACAAATTTGTAGTATATTTAAAGTGTACAACATGATTTAATATATGCATAACAGTGTGAAGTGAAACCCACAATCAAGTTAATTGATTAACTTATCCATTACCTCACATAATTACCTTTTTAAAAATTTTTTAAGTATTTATTTATTTTTGAGAGGTGGGGAAGGGCAGAGAGAGAGGGAGACACACAATCCAAAGCAGGCTCAAGGCTCTGATCTGTCAGCACACAGCCCGATGCCTGGCTCAAACTCAAAAACCGCGAGATCATGACCTGAGCCAAAGTCAGATGCCTAACTCACGGAACCACCCAGGCACCCCACATAGTTAACTTTTTTTTGATGATAATGCTTAAGGTTTACTTACAAGTATGCAATATGGTATTTTTAGCCATTTTCACCATACTGTAATTAAATCATCAGAGTTTATTAATTTTATAACTGAGAGTCTGTACCCTTTATACTAACTTTCCCCATTTTCTTCAACCCCTGCCAACCATAATTCTAGTCTCTGTTTCTGTGAATTTGGCTATTTTTAAAAATGTCGTAATTTTCAGATTTTATATTGAAGTGATATCACGTAGTATTTGTCTTTATATATCTAGCTTGTTTCACTTAGTGTAATGTACTCTAGGTTCATCCTTGTTTTCAAGTGACAGGATTTCTTTTTTTCCTTAAGGCTGAATAACATTGCAGTGTGTGTGTGTGTGTGTGTGTGTGTGTGTGTGTGTACGCGTGCACGTGCCCGCGTCTGACATTTCCTTTATTGATGTGCCTGTCAGTGGATATATACTTAAGTTGTTTCCATACCTTGGCTCTTGTGAATAATGCTGCTTTGAACATGGGAGTATAGATATCTCTTCAAAATAGTGATTTCATTTCCTTTGTATATATATACAGAAGTGGGAATGCTGTATCATATAGTGGTTCTAGTTTTAATTTTTTGAGGAGCCTCCACACTGTTTTCCATAATGGCTGTACAAATTTGCATTCTCACCAGCAGTTTATAAGAGTTCCCTTTTCCTCACTTCCTCACTTCCTCACCAACATTTATGTCTTGTTTTTCTTTTAATAATTGACATCTTAATAGATGTGACCTCTTCCCTTAGTTTGGTTTTGATTTGTATTTCCCTGATAATTAGTGATTTTGAGAAACTTTTCATGTACATATTGGCCATTTGTATGTTAAAAATGTCTATATCCTTCACCCATTATTTCATTGGGGTATTATTCTTTCCCTATTGAGTTGTGAGTTCTTTGTGTATTTTGGATATTAATCCCTTGTCAGATATGTAGTTTGCAAAAATCTCCTCCCATTCCATAGGTTGCCATGTCATTTGGTTATTGTTTTTCCCTCTGTGCTGAAGCTTTTAATTTTACATGAAATTTATAATTTTATATAAAATTTTTAATTTTATACTTATCTATCTTGGTTTTTGTTACCTTTCATTTTCCTGTCAAGCACATTGTCAAGACACTTTTTCTCTATGTTTTCTTCCAAGAGATTTATGGTTTCAGTTCTTATGTTTAAGTCTTTAATCATTCTGAGTTGATTTTTATGTACCGTGTAAAATAGAGGTCCAGTTTAATTTTTTTTTCATGCGGATATCCAGTTTTCCAGCACCATTTTTTGAAGATAATTTTTGTTATTGTTGTTCATTTTTGGCACCTTTGTCAAATATTAATTGACCATATATATATTGGTTTATTTCTGGGCTCTCTCTTCTATTCTGTTGATCTATATGTTAGTTTTTATGCCATTAGCATACTGTTTTGATTACAATAGCTTTATTACAAAGCTATGGTAATTCAGTTGGTATTTTTTTGTTGTTGGTTTTAAATGTTTATTTATTTATTTATTTTGAGAGGGAGAGAGAACAAGCATGAACTTCAATGCCAGTGACTTTCAAACTTCAGTTTTATATTATCTAAAATATTTTTTAAAAGTTTTTAAGTTAATTAACTAATTAGTTTGTTTTGAGAGAGAGAAAGAGTGCATGAGCAGGAGTGGGGCATAGAGAGAGAGGGCAAGAGAGAATCCCAAGCATTTGAAAATATCTTCTCCCATTCAACAGATTGCCTATTTGTTTTGTTGATGGTTTCCTTTGCTGTGCAAAAGGATTTTTTATTTTGATATAGCCCAATAGTTTATTTTTGCTTTTGCTTCCCTGGCCTTAGGAGATATGTCTAGAAAAATGTTAATACTGCCAATGTCAAAAATTTTTGCCTGTGTTCTCTTCTAGAAGTTTTATGGTTTCAGGACTCACATTTAGGTCTTTAATCCATTTTGAGTTTATTTTTGTGTATGGTGTTAAAAGATGGTACAGTTTTATTCTTTTACATGTATCTGTCCAGTTTTACCAGTACCATTTATTACAAAGACTGTCTTTTCCCCACTGTATAATCTTGCCTTCTTTGTCATAGATTGGTTGAGGATATAATCATCAGTTTATTTCTGTGGTCTCTATTCTGTTCTCTTGATCTATGTGTCTATTTTTGTTCCACTATCATACTATTTTGATTACTACAGCTTTGTAGTATATCTTGAAAACTGGGATTGTGATCCTCCAGCTTTGTTCTTCTTTTTCAAGATTTCTTTGGCTATTCAGTCTTTTGTGTTCCATGCAAATGTTAGTATTATTTGTTATAGTTTTATGAAAAGTACTATTATTGGTGGGTACTGACCTGGATGGGCCAGTCAGTTAAGTGTCTGACTTGGGCTCAGGTCAATGTCTCATGGTTCACAGGTTTGAACCTCACATTGGGCTCTGTGTTGACAGCTCGGAGCCTGGAGCCTGCTTTGTGGATTCTACCTCCCTCTCTCTCTGCCCCTCTCCTACTCATACTGTCTCTGTCTCTCAAAACTAAATAGAAAACATTAAAAAATTTTTTTAAGAGCTATTGGTGTTTTAGAGGGATTGCGTTGATTCTGTAGGTTATTTTGAAAAATTTTTAATGTTTACTTATTTTTGAGAGAGAGAGAGAGAGACAGAGCACGAGTAGGGGAAGGGCAGAGAGAGAGGGAGATACAGAATCTGAAGCAGGCTCCAGGCTCTGAGTTGTCAGCACAAAGCCCGATGTGAAGCTCCACTCAAAAACTGCAAAATCATGACCTGAGCCCAAGTCAGATGCCTAATCGACTGAGCCACCCAGGCACCCCGAATCTGTAGGGCACTTTGGATATATTTCTAACAGAAGACTTAGTGAGTCAAACAATATATTCTTAAAGGATTAGTATAACTACATGTTATGAATGCCAGATACCTGTTATGTACTTTCGATAGGAGGTCTCGAGTAAACAAATATTTCAGTGTACCATTAACCAGGTATTGTCCTGCATATCATTCACATACATGAATTGACTTAATATTCACTAAATTCACTAAATATTCACTAAACATCATTGTGAGAACCAAGAAGAAAAGGGCTTGGGGACACATTATATGTCATTCTTCTCAACCTTCAATGATCTCTTATCTGGTATTCTAATAAAATCCATTTTGCAGCTGGGTCTTTGGGAATAAGAAGGAATTCTTATCCATTATGCCAGTGCCACAGTTTGGGCTAAAATATCTTTAGATCTGCCATTTCTAATAATAACAACCATTTCTGACTTTTTAGTGTTTCCTGCTTTTTCTCTCCTACCTTGCATCTGACTCTCCCAACCGACCACATTCCTTCATGCTGAACACTGCTGAAATAACTGCCAAAGTATTTGTTTGGTAATCCAGAACCAGGATATTGCCTTCCTATGCTAAAATAATTTTGGGGAAGGTGTCCTTTTTATAAATGCCAATCTATATGCCCATCTATCTAATAGGTAGTCCTCATCTACTCCTCTCCTTTAGATAGGAGCAACAGTCCTGCTAATCCTCTTCTTCTTTAAATAAGGACTATAAAAACTTTCTAAGAAAATGAGCCTTTAGTGAGGTCCAGATTTAGTGTGACTTTTGAATGACTCTTCCTTTCCCTGAACCTTGTTACTAGTTCTTTCCCGACTCTAAAATGTGTAGTTTAAATTGTGCAAGTAGAGCAAGTGGGAAAATATTGCTGCCTTTGTAGTTATCAATGAAAAATACATATTATAGAATATTAAAAATGTTCATAATATTCCTTATAGTTTATTCGAGAGCAATATAAATAATTTGATAAGCACTGGTCCTGCTCAGCCATTGTAATATCTTGCCAAGAATAGATTGAGAACTGTGATATTGTGTTAGTAAATGCAGATTTGCAAGCTTACTGAAAAATACATCCTGCAATATTAAGGGTTGCTTTTATGATCAAATAAATGTTAAGTTTCTTTTCCAGCTTCATTAAGTGAATGTTAATGAATAAGTTGGCTCTATCAAGGTTATTATTCCTTTTCTTATGAAAAATATGCATTATACTTAAAATGATAGTCTGCTTCATTTTTATCGTTTCAAAATTTTACAGAATATAAATATTTTGATGCGTTTAATTATCAAAATATAATTTACACTTGCAGTGTTTTTCTTCTATGTAAATAAGACATAATTTGAAATCCCATGTTTCTGATACAAACATGAGAATTTAAAGACTTTTTTTTTTAAAGACTTAAAAACATTTGTATCGAAATAGCTAGAGGAAATACTGCCTATGATTGTATGAGACCAGTGCTTATTTGGTGAATATTTTGAAAAGAAGCTTAACAAAGAAGATGGTGAAACATTAACCACTACCCTCCTTAACCTTTCCCAGGAGAAGTTACAAGTAACAATAAATGGCCAGGGAACTCCTTTCTAAAGGGATATATTAATTATCTACATCTGCATACCAAAACACCCCACAACTTAGTGACTCAGAGCAACAATGATATTTTATTATCTCTCATGATTTATGTGAGTCAGGAAATTGAACCAGGTAGAGTTTAAATGATTAGTCTCTTCTCTACAATGGCTAAGGCCTCAGCTCAAGACTGTCAGGGTTGGTGACTGGAGAATCTGAAAGAGCACTAACTCGCATGTGTGATGTTGATACAGACTATGCAGTTCTTGTCTAAGCATTCCTTTCCCTTAAAAAAATTCTTTCAATCTTTATTTTTGAGAGAGAGAGAGAGAGAGAGAGAGAGAGAGAGAGAGAGAGAAAGTTCAAGTGAGGAAGGAACAGAGAGAGAAGGAAACACAGAATACAAAGCAGGCTCCAGCTCTGAGCTGACCTCCAGCTCTGAGCTGACAGCCCAGAGCTGGATGCAGGGCTGGAACTCAAAAACCCTGAGATCATGACCTGAGCTGAAGTAGGACACTTAACAGACTGAGCCACCCAGACACCCCTAAACATTCTTTTCCTAAGGCCTCCTTTGAGCTTCTTCACAGTATAGTGGCTGGGAAGCAGTATAGTGGCCAAGAGCAAGCAGAAAAAGAGAAAGAGAGCAACAGAGACTGAGAAAGAAAAAGTGAGAGGGAGAGAGGGAGGGAGGGAGGGAGAGAGAGAGAGAGAGAGAGAGAGAGACAGAGCACGCACGTACCTGTTAGAAGCAGTGTCTTTGTTATGATCTAACTTTGGAAATTACAGAGTGTCACTTTGGCTATACTTCATTGGTTAGGTTAGTCACAAGCTTCTTCAAAGATTTAAAGGGACAGAACATAGACTGCACCTTTCAGTGAGAGGAATGTCAGTCATAACATCTACATATTCATCTTTGGATAATACAGTCTGCTTTGGGCAGGTGGGGATAGGTTTAACTAATGCCAGGTTAGGGTTTCAATGAGTGGGTTACAAATATTTAGGGGAAGAAGTGGTGATGTGGGGGTGGAGGCTGTAAGGATTTTGTGGACTTTGGGTATAAAGTGGCAGAGAGAGAGGAAGGGTGAGGAATCTGGCATTCAGAGATGGACTCTGAGGGAAGAATAAAGATATTTAAAGGGGATCTTTATGAAGCTTTTCTGTGTGGTATGTGAGATAAAATGATTTCTTTATATTCTTCTAATCTCTTGAGAAAATGATAACCCAATGAATTTTAGTGCTAGATTTGTTTTTTGAAAAGATGCAGTAAGCTGCTGAATATGGCCTCACTATAAAGATAGGGAAAAAATGGAGGCCTGCTGAATCTATGTTACATATGCTTTCAGAAAACTTTATTCAGGGGCGCCTGGGTGGCGCAGTCGGTTGAGCGTCCGACTTCAGCCAGGTCACGATCTCGCGGTCCGTGAGTTCGAGCCCCGTGTCAGGCTCTGGGCTGATGGCTCGGAGCCTGGAGCCTGTTTCCGATTCTGTGTCTCCCTCTCTCTCTGCCCCTCCCCCGTTCATGCTCTGTCTCTCTCTGTCCCCAAAAAAATAAATAAACGTTGAAAAAAAAAAAAAAGAAAGTTTTATTCATAAATGTGGCTGCCATGGCCTGATGTTTGATTTCCAAATGCGAGTATAAAGACTTATACCAGTCATTGGGGAAATTTTCATTAGCCAGATCTAAAATCAGAAATTAGACATCATGACTCTTTCAGAAATTTATTCAATTAAAGGGAATGACCTTTATTATAAGCTTATATCATTCCAACATTTTTTGTTTAAAATGGCCTTTATGTTTTGAAATGGTGGCAACAGGAGATGGTACTTGTGTTCTAGATTTTTAACTCTCCATGCTTGGAAAGAAAAGGTCATTGTTCAAGCCACTCTGAATTACATTGTGTTTGGTAGAAAGCATTTTATTGATATTGGCTATAAAATGATAATTTAAATTTATCTGAATGCATGAAAAATTTTCTTTACTTTTTATAATGCCAAAGGATTATTCCCTAGTTATTTTTTTCTTATGTCTACTAACAATAGCTGTTACTAATGATAAGGCTTCATGAAAATATAAAGAGCCTAACATTATTTTCCTCACCTTGGTTTGTGATGAGAATTAAGTTAATATTTGTAAAGAACTTAGTCAGGCCTGGCACATAGCATGGACTTAAAAAATGTTGCTGTTGGGGCGCCTGGGTGGTGCAGTCGGTTAAGCATCCGACTTCAGCCAGGTCACGATCTCGCGGTCCGGGAGTTCAAGCCCCGCGTCGGGCTCTGGGCTGATGGCTCAGAGCCTGGAGCCTGTTTCCGATTCTGTGTCTCCCTCTCTCTCTGCCCCTCCCCCGTTCAAGCTCTGTCTCTCTCTGTCCCAAAAATAAATAAACGTTGAAAAAAAAAATTTAAAAAAAAATGTTGCTGTTGATGACAAATGTCAATGATTCCTTTGAAAGTGCTTTTCCGCTGTACCACCCAGTTTATGCCGTTGGTTTAAGTATTTTGAGCCAAATTTGATAATGCTTTATTAAAACTGGATTAACTATTGTTTCTTAAGTAATAACTAGTACAATATTTTAAACTTAATTTTACTCAGAAATGAAGTAAAGAAATAAAAGAATATATCAATAATTAAATAAAACCAATTTATAGGAAAGCCAAAAGGTAATGACAGAATAAACTGTAACTAAATGCGAGCCTTGATAGGGAAGGATTTATCCACCTCATTGTCTAGACTCAAACAGTTAAAACAGAAGGCAGCCTAGATCGTGCTGAGAGATAGGCTGAGCCTGGCTTCTCTATTCAAATAGCATGCCCTTTTTCATGGTTAGATATTTATCTACCTATTTATGCATTCATTCATTCATTTATTCAATCAACAGAAATGAAGTATCTGTGTGTCAGAGGCATAAGATACATAAGATATCCACATCTGGTCCACAAAAATCTAACATCCGTTTCATAACAGTTATTAATACTGACCAAGGACAGAATTAAAAAATAAATTAAATCATTTATAAACTATAAATTTTCTTAATGAGTTTATATAACCATATATAATTATAGCAGTTGGAAGATCTCACTTATATTTTATCTTCCATCCTTCCAAAACAGATAGAACTGACTACCTAGCTAAAGGGCTGAGGATATTGAATTAGACACCTTGGTGCATAGTCAGTTGGTGGCCTTAGTTCAAAGATATGTGGCTTTTATCTGAAGCTACTTTGAGATCTGAAGGACAAAAAAAAAAGAAAAAACAGAGATGTATTAGCTTAAAATGAGTCATGAATAAAGCACCAAAAATTTCAAGATTTCTCAATACAAATAATATTTAGGGTAGATACCATTAGCCCAGTACTGTACTCTGCTTAGATCATTTAAAAAATCTTAGCCAAAGTAGCTGTAACTATGATATTTGAAGTAGCTAGTACAAATAAAAGCAGGTTTGAGTGCCTATGAGTCACATATAAACATGTAACTTTTGTACTATCACAATGAAATGGATTTAAGTTGAGATATCTTTACATTTCACCTTAAGGTAATATAAAACAAGAAAACAAAAAGCAGTACTGTCTTATGCTCTGCCTGCAATAGATGAGGAATAATTATCAGGTAACATAAAAATTCCTGTAACTTAGGTCTTTACAGAAACAAGTGTGCTAGATTTAGTGCATGGGTAATTCATGTCATCTCAAATATAAAATATAGCATATGACCTTCTACAGGAAAGTTGTTTCTTAATGTTGAAAGTAACTCATGTGTGCTCCACCTAATCATATTGTAAAGAATTGAACCAGAGAATCAAGCCCAGGTGGTTATGGAGACAGCCTCATGGAATGGGCTCCCTACCGGCATGTGATATGAATAGCACCTTATCATGTCTTATAGCTTGTCCAAATAGTTGGCAATTCCTGTATCATGTACGATATCACATATCATGTAATACAACCCAAAGTCTCTCAGACATTTGTACTTTCTCTCTCCCTCTCTCTCTCTCTCTCTCTCTCTCTGTCTCTGTCTCTCTCTCTCTCTCTCTCTCACACACACACACACACACACACACACACACACACACACATTAATACACATGCATCATTTTTATGCTTCTCCAACCTTCTTCTGTCTGAGGATATAAGTTTGAATCCTCTGCCACATACAAACAGTATAATCCTGGACAAGTTACTTAACCTTGTTTTGCTTCTGTTTCTTCATCATTAAAGTTGGGACCAATAATAAAATAATACTACCTACCTCATAGGGTGTCTTTGAGGATGAAATGAGAAAATATGTGTAGGATGGTTGGCATGCACAGTAAACAATAAATGTAACCTATAGCTAGGTGAGAAAATTGAGGCCAGGGTAATCACGACATGCTCAAGGTCACTAAGGTAGTTCATGGCTAATCAGGATTGGAATCTGTATAATGATTCCCAACTCAGTGTTCTTTCCTTTACACTGAGCTATCCCATTTATTAGCAGCTAATAATCTACTTCCTTGTGTGAATCTTTTGTATTTGTGTGTCTTGCCTCCCCAAGTAAAATTTAAGGTCTTAAAAGCTAAAAGCATGGGTTAGTGACTTCATCAACTACAGGCTTCAGTGGAGAGCTGTTGCTACTGGGGGCTCAGTGCTCATTTGTTAATGATGATCTTTTAACACAATACTCCAAATGAAATTATTTTATTCATTTCATATTTCTTATTCCTTCTTCCGTAGTTCAATATATACTAACAAACAGCCATTACAAAATTAGAATTGCACAATACACAAGGAACTCCTTCCTCTGTAATTCCCCAGAGAAGAACATGCAATTTCCTACTAGATTTCTGCAGTGTGAAGAAAATAATATAATTCATCTATGCTTTAGTTTCTCCATATATAGAATTTGTATACAGCATTAATCACAAAAGAATTCCATTATAATCCAGCATATTGTTATGTAAATTCAGCATAACTCAGGCCACAATATGATCCCAGGAATATAACAAGTATCCATAGGGAAAACCTGGTAGAACATCTTAAGAGTGGGGATTATTTTTAGCACTGAATAACAACTTATATATAAAGGAGCTTCACTCACAATGCTTTGTAGCATTATTAACTACACTCACTAGTCACATTTGAGGTATATTTTATGCATCTCTCTGGGAGAGTACTAGCATACTAAATAGTACAAATTACCACCTTGATTACCTTTAGATTTACTCCTAGGAGTCAACCATATCCTTGAAAATCAGTTGCCAAAAGAAGCTTCCTTATGACTTTGAAAGATTAAAATACTGTTTTATCAGTATCTGTATTTCACATTTCAAGAATTCATAAACTTTCAGCAGCAAGAGTGCATATTCTACAATTTTCAGTTTTCTCTTGATTCTCAGGATGTAAGTAATACCCACAGCACTAGTAACTTTCACTTACAGGGCCAGAGGGACCCATTTGTCCTTCTTGACCTACAGCACTGGCGCCTGTTATCTGGACCTTAAGAGCTTTCCTAGCTTTCTACTCCTAAGCTGCATAAGCAGGGATTCATTTCCTGTTTAAGTGTGGATCAGGAAGGGTATGGCAGGTTAAGAGAGCAGGGGAAACTTGCGGAGCCCTGCTTTCCAAGAAATAGCAGGAAGTTACTCTGAAGACTACAAAGTATTCTCTGTAGGAAACTGCTGGGAGAAATGCATTTATATTGTATTATGAAGGAGGAACTTTAAGATTACTCGAAAATAGCCACTTGTAATAACATAACAACCAATTTCAGAGTTTGCTGGTATGTGACACTCCTCTAGGAATTCTTGGTTTCCAACTCGATCTCATTAGCCACAAATAGAATCTACTAAGCCTTACCAAAAGTCTGGCATTTTGTTTGAGAATCAAAACTTTTCTGTTTGAAAACTAGGGCAAAACTCAGTTATATATCAACAGGGATATGAGAGAAAGAACACACAAGGAAAGTTTTTGTATTATAAATGTGTAAAACATAATAGTTTGAAGAGGAGAGACTGCCCCATGAGCCACAATAAATACCAGAATGTAACACACAACTGAAAAGAATCCAGTTTACTCAATGTAACAATGAGTTTTGGACCCGTTAGAATAGGTATTGTGATAACTCACTAATTTATACAAGAACCCCTAATATGTGCATGGTATTTCACCAATTAGAGAATGCTTTCCATCAGTCATTTTCACATTAGGTGACTTGGGGCAAGTGAAGGTCTGGGTCTGATAATACATTGGTCAAAATCAGCTCGTCATTATAGTAGACTGACAAATGCTAAGGAAGCCACAACTAGATGCACATGACTTGCATGTTTGTGTAATTTTCTTTAAATAAAGTTGATGAAGACAGATGTCTGTGTTCAGTTGCATAACATGTTAGAAATGCAAGATACCTCAGAAGACCTCTTGGCCCAACATTCAGACTTGTATAAGATTAATCTTGATAATTGTTTGGCTATTCTCTAATTCCTTGTTTACCAATGAACAGTGGTATGAATTCCTTTAGCTCCCGGGAAGCAAGAAGATAATTCTTGTCACTGTTGTAATAATTCCTAAATATGAGAAATTGTGGGCTATGAGTTCTAATTTTAACTAATTCATTATATTCTGCCATGGTCAGTGTTAGATTGCTTACCCAAGATGGTGCCTTTTTCTTACCTGTGAGTTGAGACTAGAGGAAGAGACAGCTGATCTGAGCTTCAGTGCTCGAATGGCAGAGGTGACAGAGATAGATAAATTGACCAAAATGAGCCCTATTTACTAGAATGCTGCCCCCCTCATGCCCCACTCTGAGACCATATACAGTGTGAAAGGCAGCTCAGACTTGGGTCAGGTTGTTCAGAAGACCACGTATTAAGATCTGTGAGGTATTCCTAATCATTTTCACTTGAAAAGAGAGGTGGCTATTTTGTGAGGCCATGAACCTCAGCTGTGAACTTTGCGCTAATTTAGTTTGGTGGTCTAACTGCTATTCTCTGCTGACAGCTCAGGGCTATTGGTGCTACACAATCACCCACAAAGAACTCATATGAGCAGATAGTCTCACCAAACCAATCTTGGGTCATTCCTTTAAGTGGGAGTGAATAAAAGGGGCATCTGTTTTCAATAAAGCAGACCAAGAGTCTGTCCATTGCCTGGGAATGATTTATTATAGCACTGCTCACTACCACTTGATTACCTGTCCTCCTCTGCGCTTTATTGGCATCAGGATTTTGGACATGGTTCCCACATGGAAGATGCTTCCCTTTTAGTTCTATCCAAGTCACTATCATAGGCTATAGTATGCAAATTATAGGAGAATGAGAGCAAAAGTTATGTAGAGATACTAGACTAGGAAGAGAAACAGGAAGGTGATTTTACCTGCTCAATTTTAACTGAATAGAAAATGTTCCTATCTTGATCTCACTGTCCAGGAATGGAATTTCCTAGGATTACAGTGTATCCCAGGTCTTCATTGGATCCTGACTCTTAAGCTTGGCCTCTATGGAAAAATAGTGGAAATGCCAAACAGTAATTCAAGCTCCATAATAAAAGGCTAGGCTCAGATCCAAAGTGTTTTCAATATTTTTCTAGTAGTTTTTTTAGTGATTTTTCATGAAAAGCACTTGATTCAAATGTTATTATTTCATCTTTTAATATTTTACTCAGCAGTAAGTGATACTCTCTTCTGATATACTTCTGTCAAAGTGGTGGAAGAGTTGGTGGCAAACTGCCATTTCAGGCATTTATTCTGCTCCACTAATGCAGTGTTGAATACACAGAAAATGGAGAAAATTATCTAAACTTCTATACACTTTCAAAAGAAGCCACATAAAAACCTGGCATAGTAGTAATAGTAAAATTATACTGCTTCTAAATCAATTGATATATTTGATTATATTCTAGATTTAACATTTTGCACTATGACTTTTTTTTTTTTACTATAGACTACCAGGCATATACACTAACTTCTAATCCTAACCATAATCCTAACCTTTAACCCTAACCCCTAACCATAACCATAACCACAGCAGAATTCTGGAGTTTTATTCTCTAGAGAAGTCTCTTATCTCCAAAATACCAGGTATATACCCTAATACTAACCCTAACCCTATATATGAGAAAGTGGCTTCCTAAACATATGATAACAAAAGCTGAGAAGCAGCTTAGTTATCCTGCAGAAGACCCCAACCATTTAAGAATTGATAGTATTTCTGAAATTAGGTGTGAAGGTAGAGATAAACCTAGAACAACCAATTAAATATCTATTTAAAGTATGCTTAGAGCCCCAAATCCCCTTCTTGCTTCAGCTCAGTAAATGTATGCCATGTCTATTTTCACCTCAGGAGATACCTGGGGTTTTGTTTGTTTTTAAGTTTTAAAAAAATTTTTTTTAACGTTTATTTATTTTTGAGACAGAGAGAGACAGAGCATGAACAGGGGAGGAGCAGAGAGAGAGGGAGACACAGAATCTGAAACAGGCTCCAGGCTCTGAGCTGTCAGCACAGAGCCCGACGTGGGGCTCGAACTCACGGACTGTGAGATCATGACCTGAGCTGAAGTAGGACGCTTAACCGACCGAGCCACCCAGGTGCCCCTAAGTTTTTTGTTTTTTTTTTTTTTAGATTCCAGTTAGTTATCATACAGTATAATACTGCTTCAGATGTACAATAGAGTGATTCAACACTGCCATAAATCACCCAGTGCTTATCAAGACAGGTGCACTCCTTAATTCTCATCATCTATTTAACCCACCCCCCCCCACCTCCTTTCTGGTAGCCATCAGTTTGTTCTCTGTAGTTGAGTCTGTTTCTTGGTTTGTCTCCCTCTCACTCTTTTTCCCCTTTGTTCATTTGTTTTTCTTCTTAAATTCCCATATGAGTGAAATCATATGGTATTTGTCTTTCTCTGAATAACTTATTTCACTTAGCATAATACTCTGTAGCTACATCCATGTCACTGCAAATTGCACTTTAACATTTTAATAGATCAGAGTGCATATGTTAAATAAAAAAATAACCTCATAATCTAGGGTGATTATTTATATTTTATGTAGTCTGCATTTTGTGGGATTTTATGTCAAACACATCTAGGTTTAAAGAAGACTGCGGAGAGAAGAAGGTTAAGGTGGAAGGAAGGAGGAAAATAGGAAAGAAACAAAGGAAAGGGATGGAGAGACAGGAGGATGAATGATATGTAGGAGGAAAAAGGAAGGTGGCAGGGATAAGGGAGAAATACCTCAAGTCCACGAACAGTTATCTTACAAATTGTACTGAAGAGTATCTTTATCTCCGTTGATTAAAGAAGGAATTGCAAGGTTTATCAAACAGAAAATATACCTAATATAATCCTAATGCAAGAATTTCCTGAAACTAAAATGTATTAGAAACTGGAAAAAGTAGGAAAGGGAGTTTGTGAAATCTATCCAAAGTGATTTAAAAATAGCTTAGATGTGGAATCTGTTAAAACGAGAAAGTGGACACATGGCTCTTTCTAATCTTACATACGCTACTGTATTAACACTTCTCTAGTTTCCCCTGAGGACAGCCAGGTTCCTTGGGAGAAAGGTGTATGTTCCCTGGACATTTTCAGGGTCTGTCTGGGGTATGCCCATGGGCACAGGCTTAAAAGTTTCTTCCACGGATATGTCAGCATATTAATGCATTGTTTGGCTCCAAGTTGCCTTCCCTCCCTGCATTTCCTCATTTGCCATTCATCTTCTTACTTCCCTTAGTCCACCATAATAGTCCCTAGGGTACAGCGTAAGTGCTTCTAGCTCTTCTAACTGCACATTTGTTTTTACTGTACAATTAAGGTATTTGGCTATTATAAAATGGTAATGCTTAGAATTCTGCAACATCATTCCTTTGGGGTATGGGGTAATCAGAACACCTGACAAAATGTCAGAGTTCAGATTTCATGTGGGCTGGACCATTTTTTTGTGTGGGTGCTGCGCACATGAGACAGCTGTGCTCCTCAGATAAAGCAGGGCTGACTGAGTAATGGCTGGGACTGCAGAGCATTTCACAGGCAGGAAGGGATAGGCAGGGGGGACTCCTTAGATGGGTATCAAAAAAGAAAAGAAGCTTGCCATATGGCAGAGGCCAGGTGGCCCCAAATGGGACTAAAAGGATTGGAGCCTGGGATGTATAAGTGAAGGTCCTCTTCCCTAAATGCCGTACTCTGCCTTATTAATAAACTAAAAACATTATTCAATAGAGAAAATGGGTGAGTGGTAAGAACAAAGCTTTCAGGAAACAGGAAGGAGAAGTCTGTGATGCTAACTTCTCTCTGCGTTTGAGTTGCTAATATAATTGTTGGCAGAATAGCCTAAAGATTAAGAATTCCTTTAGACATTTGGTCTAGAGCTAAATAGGTCCAAGTGTGAATCTGGGCTCGACCACTCACTGACTTCCTCATCTGGGACAAACCACTTACCTCTCAGAGTCTCAGTACCCTCCTATGTAAATAAAAGGTAATAATAATTCTTACCCACAGAAAATTACACCTCTCTTTTCTGTACTTTCAACCTCTTCCTCTCAGTTAGATACTTTCCATGAGAATCAAAATATATTCAGTTATTGTCTGTGTTTAAAACAAAGAAATAAACAACAAAACAAAACAAAGTTTGCTTTCACTCACTTATTTCTCTTTGTTAGAGTTTCTCTTGATACTGTGGGCTGGGTAGTTCATTATTGTGAACTGTTCTGTGCATAGTAGGATGTTTAGCAGCGTCTTGGGCCTCTGCCCATGAAAGTACACCCTTCCTATTTGTGACAGTCAAAAATATCTCTAGACATGGTCACATGTCCCATATGGAGCAAAATCTCCCCCAGTTGAGAACCACTGCTCTCACAACCAACCATCTCCTCTGCTCTGCAAAACTGCTTCTTCTCACAGTTTTGCCTCGTCTTTTTGGCTCAGCTTCCTCACTTTCTCATCACTCCTGCATCTGTTATGCTTTGTCTCTTGTCCCCACTTCATTAATAAAATGGGTCTTTTTCAGATGAACAGTAGTCTCAATACTTTTAAATACAGTGAACTTTCCAATCCTTCTTTTGTATCTCAGAAGAATTCAGTGCTTTTAGCATCTTGTCTTTGGAATGATATCTTCTCTTGGCCCTTCTTACACCACTCTCTCTTTGTCTAGTATGTGACATCTGCAACACCTGGGATAGCTAGGTTCTCTGACTCCATGTGGAATCACCATTCTGTAGGAGAGAGCTCAGGCTTGTTCAAATGGGGGTAAAAATGTTCCCAGCATCAAGAGAGGGCAAGCCGCACAGAGCAAGTGATTTTCAAGCAAGGTCTAGGCCAATGCCCAAAAACAGTATGAGAGGGGCCTACCCAAGACAGAAATAGAGGGAGGAGATAGACTTCTGCCATGACATTGACCTGCTCCCCAGTGAAACTAGTGAAAACTATTCAAAACTTTTAAAAAGCCACTGGAAATGGTCCTAAGGACAAATAGCAAATGAAGAAACATCTATACAAGAACACCTATAAGAATTCAGTAAAAAAGGGGAAAGTCTGTGGCATTTGAACTGAGACCTCTCCATCTGACCCCCGTTTCAGTTGGGTTAGTGGAGGCACCATTGTACAGACTGGTATAGTCAAGAACACAGCGCTCCCTCTCCTCAAAGCTCCCAACCAGAGAACTTTCTTTCTGGAAGGAGTAGGACTTCAAGGTTTCAGTGTTCTTCCCCAGTTACCTATGGCTGTCTAAGCACTGTGGGGAGTGCTTTCAAGACATAGGGTGCTCCCTTTTCCAATCTACCCCGAATTGTGGAATGGAGATGCTAGCTCGGCACAGCATGCTAAAATGCTGAAGTCATCATTACTTTTCCCTGGGCTCCTTAGGTAGTGGTTCCACACCAACAGAGATGAGTATAGAGGACGTCAGGGTACCACTCACCCAGCTTAGCTGTGAGAGTGGGAATGTCGGTCACTCAGAGAGAAAAGCTGATATTGTCTCCACCCCTATCTCCAGAGCCCTGGTTGAGAGATTTTGCCTCAGAGGAGAACCATTCCATACAATAAATAGTTCTTAATCTCTTCCCAAAGGAACTGACTTCATTTGCAACAGAACATGAAGGAGTTCAAGGGTAAGAATGTTCTCAAGAACAGTAGAGGCTGTGGTGAAAGGCAGTGGGGAAGAGAGTGAAGATACAGGTTAAATTGAAGGCTACTTTTTAGGAGAGAACCACTGCTGGAGACAGAGCAGATGTGCACAACTGACCTTAGAAATGATTCCTTCAAAGGAGCTTCTGTTTGGTTGTATTAGTTTGTAGAGCAATTTATGTCCCATGTCCTCTCTCTACCTCTACCACCTGCACTCTAGTCTAGTCTTTTATCATCTCTCACTGGCACTACTGCAAAATTCTAATGGGTTCCCAAATTTGGATACCCTCATAACTGGTGTGCAATACAGTTTCTAAAATGTAGCCAGAAAAACCCTTTGAATTTCAGTCTAATCTGATTGTGTGTTCCTCCATTATAGAGACCATGGGAAAGAAGCCTGTACCTTCAGTAATGTTTGATTTCGTGCTGACAGTCTCTAAGGACTCATTTCCTGCCTGTTTTTGCCATTTCCTGCAGCACCCTGTTATTTATTTATTTTTTGTTTGAAAAGTCTTTTTTTTTCAATATATGAAGTTTATTGTCAAATTGGTTTCCATACAATACCCAGTGCTCATCCCATAAGGTGCCCTCCTCAATACCCATCACCCACCCTCCCCTCCCTCCCACCCCCCCCCATCAACCCTCAGTTTGTTCTCAGTTTTTAAGAGTCTCTTATGCTTTGGCTCTCTCCCACTCTAACCTCTTTTTTTTTTCCTTCCCCTCCCCCATGGGTTTCTGTTAAGTTTCTCAGGATCCACATAAGAGTGAAACCATATGGTATCTGTCTTTCTGTGTATGGCTTATTTCACTTAGCATAACACTCTCCGGTTCCATCCACGTCGCTACAAAGAGCCATATTTCATTCTTTCTCATTGTCACGTAGTATTCCATTGTGTATATAAACCACAATTTTTTAATCCATTCATCAGTTGGTAGACATTTAGTCTCTTTCCATAATTTGGCTATTGTTGAGAGTGTGCAGCACCCTGTTAAATCTCAGCCCATCTACCCCTAAGCACACACTCTTCCTTGCAAAATTTTGTGCTAGATGGGTGCCTCTAGAGGGACTTCTCCTTCATAAAATGACTCTTTGTTCTTTGTTCTGTCTCTGTTATGGACCTCCTTCCATAGGACTGTCCTTTGCCCCTTGATTTGGTGAAACTCCCCACCTGTTTGAGTAATAAATCTTTCTTTGATCATACCAAAGGCCTAGTACTATGAGTTCTGATAATGGACCTTAACCTTGGGAAAGCACTTCATCATGTCACAGTGAGGTTGCAATGACACCCTTTCCCTGCTCTCTTTAAATTTTTCCATGGCTTCCATCCATTTACTTTTATGATAAAGTCTACAATTCTTAGCTTGGCCTACAGGGTTCTTTGTGCTCACTCCCCATCCCACTGGTTTCTTTGTTTTTCATTAGTTATGTTACCTAGTGCCTGAGGGCACACATACATGCTGTATCCTCTGCCTGAGATGCTTTTCTTCCTCCTCACTCCTGCCTGTCTTTCTTAGTCTACTCTTTTTTTTTTTTAATTTTTTTTTCAACGTTTATTTATTTTTGGGACAGAGAGATACAGAGCATGAGCGGGGGAGGGGCAGAGAGAGAGGGAGACACAGAATCAGAAACTGGCTCCAGGCTCTGAGCCATCAGCCCAGAGCCTGACGCGGGGCTCGAACTCACGGACCGCGAGATCGTGACCTGGCTGAAGTCAGATGCTTAACCGACTGCGCCACCCAGGCGCCCCTTCTTAGTCTACTCTTAATTATCTGCATAACTTAGCTCAAAAATCACTTTCTCAAGAAGGCTTTCTTTCTTGAGACCTCACTGCAGTCCTACCAACTAGGTCAGTTGTATTTTTTTCTTCATGGCTCTGTTTTTGTTTTAAACTTTACATTTATTCGTGTAATTATTTGATGGACATTTATCTCCTTTACTAGATTATGATCACCCTCAGGTCAGTGACTTTATATGTTTTGTTCACCATTATATCCTCAGTGCCTAAGCCATTGGCCGAGCCACAGTAGGTACTCTTATAGATTGTTGAGTGTGGAATACATGACGGCTCTTAGTAATATGATATATATATATATATATATATATATATATATATATATATATATAATCTCAAAGCCAGAGTATACTATATTAGTTAGAATAAATGAGGTTCTGCTGTAATAACACGCTGTCTCCCTTACCGTCCTATTTCTCCTCCCCACAAAGCCACATATATTCACAAATTATAGAGGCTTAAAATAACAAAACTTTATATCTCACTCGTGCTGAATTACCATTGTGCTTTTTCAGGATACTCTGTTCCATCTCATCTTTATTCTTGGACCCAGGGTGATGGAAGTTACCATCTGGAATATTGTCTTTTTCAGGGGCAAGGGAAAGAGAAAAAAGACTGGTTTCACTCTGGTGATTAAGTATTTCCATAAGGAAGTGACATATTTCATCTCCATATACAATCCATTCATCAGAACTAGTCTCAGGGTCCTGCCCATCTGTAAAGAAGGCAAGGAAATATGGTTCTTTCATGCACTGAGAAAGAAAGAAGAATCAGATGTGTGTGACCATTAGAAGTCTCCCCACTGGCATATTAGTGTACAGCTGTATGTGTTAAAGTTCAACTTGAATTTGAAGGAATAGTAAAAATTTCATGAGGATGCAGTTCAACTGGGCTAAAGGATGAAATTTGTATACTCTGGGTGAAAAGGCATTGCCAGTAGAAGAAACACCAGGAACATAAGTAGAAAGTATGTATAAGCATGTGTCTGAGTCACAGTGAAGAGCGATCCACCTTGCTGAACTGGAGAACAGGTGCTGAGGGACCATGGGAGAAAGGGTGGAGTGACAGAGTTGACCATTAGCATATCTGAACTCCTCTCAACTATTTTGGACTTAGTGTGGAGATATCCTCAATGTGAGGAATTCAGTATATAACTTCAGATTTGTCAATCACCTTGACTTGGTTGCACTTTGTTCATTTCTGGAATTCCATATTTACAACTGCATTTCTCCAAGGCTGTTTTTGGTGGGCACAGCAGTCCAGAAAGACCAAGACCTGACCTGCTCCCTCTTTTCAGCCCTCTTTCAGTTCATGAGCAGGGAAACACCAGTGCTCTGCCAGCCTGTGAGTTGAATGCCTTTGATCTCACCTTTAATTGGCAATTGTAGGGACTTAAACTGAGTGCAGAGACCCTTAACAATGATATAAACTGAAGGATAATATGGAATAATAGGTTTTATGGAAACCTGGATGCAGTTGAAGGATGTCATTCGGTAAATCTGTCCCTAGAAGCTAGTATCACTCAGTCAATACAAATTAACCTATTTTGTCCTGCCTTACTTTTGTTAGTTGTACTAGCTTTGGAAAAGAAAAAGAAAAGCCATACCACTAGAGTTCTAAAAGTAGGCAACAGATATTTATGGAAGATTATATTTGCATAAAAGTATTTGTTAAACAAAAATCACAATAAAATATTGACTACAGAGCAGCCATTAATGGAGAGAGCTGTTCCATGTTGAATATGCCCTCTGTTCATTGATCCTTAGAGGGATCATAGTATAGTGGCCGAATGTGGTCTCTAGGGGCAGCTGCCAAGATTTAAATTGAAACTCTGCCATTCACCACCGGGTGATCTTGAGAAATTCATTTAATCATGCTCATACAATAGTTCTTTACTGCTACAGACTAATTGTATTCCTGAAAAATTCATTATGTTGAAGCCCTAATGTCCAATGTGAGTGTGTTTGGAGATAAGACTTTTAGGAGGTAATTAAGGTTAAATGAAAGCATAGTGGTAAGGTCCTAATCTGATAGGACTGGTGGCCGTAGAGGAAGAGGAAGAGAAGGAGCTCTCTTTTTCCTTATGTGCACTCACCCAAGCACACAGCAAGATGGCAGCCCTCTATAATCAGGGAAAGGGTTCTCACCAGAATCTAACCATAGTGGCACCCTGATCTCAGACTTCCAGCTTCCAAAATTGGAGAAAATAAATTTTTGTTGTTTAAACCACCCTGTCTATGGTATTTTGTTGTGGCAGCCTGAGCTGAGTACTACGCTTACCTATAAAACGAGGTAATTGTTTATAGGCACTATAATTGTGCCTGATAGTGTGCTTGTGACGATTGAATGTATTAATATATGCTGAGCCCTTAAAATGATGATTGGTATATAGTAGGTACTTACTAGACATTACCTATTATTAGTTACATTATTTCCTTCCCTAACCCCTCATTTGATTGTATCATACTTGAGAATTCTGCTTTTCCAGTCAAATAAATCTCAGCTCTGTCTCTTATAAGCTGTATGACCTTGTTCTAGTTACTAAGTTCTTGAGCCTCAGTTTGCATATCTGTAAGTGGAGATAATAATAATGCTGCCTGCCTCTTAGAGTTGTTTTGAGGATTAAAGGAGACATGCATGTGGTGTATGTGGCCCATGGTTAGCATTCCACATGCGCCATTTACTGTCCTTATTAGAGGTTTGCAGAGCTTCCTCTTTTGCATTAAGAAAGAAACTGTTATTTCCAGAAATCCTTACATTCTTTGGAGGAACAAGTAATAGCAGTTTCTCTTCAAACTCAGAACTCTAAAAATGTCCTTCTTTAAATTTGTCACTGTAAGATATTTGGTTGGTACATTTTTCCTTTAGTGTAATATATGCCCTTAACATCCCTCGTTCCATCGTGAAGTCACCGTTAACATTACAGATTCTTTTCTTTTAAGTTTATTTATTTATTTTGAGAGAGAGAGAGAGAGAGAGAGAGAGCGAGAAGAGGGGGGCAGAGACAGAGTGAGAGAGATAGAATCCCACTGGGTTCAATCCCACCTCACAAACCTAACCGTGAGATCATGACCTGAGCCAAAATCAGCAGTCAGATGCTTAACTGACTGAGTCATCCAGGCACCCCTACATTACAATTTCTAAAGAGCAGGGATCATAAACCCTAAATTTGATTTATTTAAGCTAACAGAATCATAGGACTGGATGTGACTACGGAAATTGGTGAGTGAGATTTTCTCACAGCTATTCAGTGATGGACTTGAGAACTAAAAACTAGGCATGCAGCCTGGTTGTTATCTCACAGTGTGAAGTGAGGATTTCATAAATGCATTGTTGAACATAGTGGTCATATATATCCTAAGCTGATGCGTAGACAAAATTTTATTATGCACAGCATGGCTTCTCAAACTTTAATGATTGAATCATCTCAGCAGGATGTTAAAATGCAGGTTCTAACTCAGGAAGTCTAGGGTGGGACCTGGAATTCTGCATTTTTAATAAGTTCCCAGATGATTGTGACACTGCTAGTCTTCAGACCATTTTTTGAGTACAAAGGGTGTATGTAGGTGCTGTTAGCAATGGTGACTTTGAAGTTTTTTGCTGTTTTTTTGTTTTGCTTGTGAGTCCATGTTTTTTTTATTCACTCAAATATACTCTGAATGCAAAACTTTCTTTTTTAAAATACCAATGGGAAAAAATTTAACACATTTTAAATTTAAATGCTTCAGTTTGTTTCTCCATATGTTGTGTATTCCTAAATCATTCACAGTGGTTTTATTTTCTAGCCCTTTTCCATCAAATGGGAAAGTAGTGTTCTCCCAAATGTATTTATTTCTCAGTATCTATCCTCTGTAACCTATTATATCATCTCATCCTTCCTGAAAAGCTCTCTTTGTTTTCTGATGTATACTTCCTTGAATTTCCAGTTCTCACCCTGTAAGTTATGCCCACATCCTGTTTTTTGGCATCTCCTCATCTCTCTGACACTGTTCGTGGGAACTTGCATCCAGTGTCACTCATCACTTCAGGCCTTGGGAATCACTTAAGTGTTATTTGGAATCACTAGTGATTCCTAAGGCCTGAAGAAATGATTTTATTTGCAGGTCACTCTCTTTATCCTGAAGGCTTACCTAAGTCTTAATCATGTGTGCTCCATGGATTCCATATTTAGGACCTGCCACTCTTCCAACTCAACATGGTAAAAACCAAAGTCGTCCTACTTCTTATCTCTAGACTGTAGGCCCTCTGCCAACCATACCACATTATTTTACTCCCTTTATCAAAACTTCCAGTGACTTGTCGTTTGTTGTGGCATAATTCTCTAACTCCTTATTCTGACATTGAAACCCTGCTCTAACTTGGATCTTTTTTTTCCCCACTCATGTCTTCCATTGCTTTGAAGTATGCGCTGATTAAAGTTAGTCTGAATCCTCCAGTTTCTGGAACATGCATTGACATTCCCAGCCTTCATGCCACTTTTGCTCTGAGCTGAAAGCCGTTACATCAATGCCTGCATGGCAAAATGCTATGTATCTCTCAAGGCCTACATGCAATGCTGCATCTCTTGTGGTATGTTCTCTGTCCCCTTACTTGAAAGGAATTCCTCCTCCTCTGGACCGCTACATGTTTCAGTGTTGTTTAGATGACATTTCACACTATGCTTTATGTTATGTCTGCCATATAAATGTCCCCAACTCTCTGGCATCCCTGCTTACCTTAATATCCAAAGACTATGGCTCCAACCCCATCCCCTGGAATGACAAATCTGACTTCCCTCCTTTCCTCTAGGTTCATATTCCTCTACTACATTTAGGGGAAGGGAGAGTTGCCACATATAACTTCCAAATTGTTTAACTCCAAAAGCCACTTCTTTTCACTTACCTGGCTCCTAGCAGCTTCTTCTAGCTCTGCCTGAGGCCTCAGCTTTTTTTCTGTTGGCCACTGTCTGCAACTGTAGGAATCCACCTCTTCTCTATTATTACTCAAAACCACCACTAACAGCAGGTTCTTGCCAGTAATAGACTTTTACTGAAAGTTTTAGGGTAATGCAGGCTAATTATAGCACAAGCAGAAGTCAACTGTAATCTGAATGCTACAATCAGAGTTCTTAGACATTTATCAGACACTCTCTTACAAACTCCATTCCCTTGGGGCTCCCCATCTTCAGGCCTTTCCTCTCCCACCTCTTCTACCATAAACCCTCACAAAATGCCAAAGTTCAAATACTCTTACTTATGCAGAATGTTTCACTATTTTTTTAAAGTTTATTTATTTACTTTGAGAGAGTGTGTGTGCATGGGGAAAGGGAAGACAGAGAGGAAGAGAGAGAATCCCAAGCTAGCTCTGCATTGTCAGCACAGAGCCCAATGCAGGGCTCAATCTCAGGAAACCTGAGATCATGACCTGAGCTGAAGTGAGATGCTTAACTGACTGAGCCACCCAGGCACTGCTCACCATTTTTTCATTGTTGTTTAAACCTTGACAGTGTAGATTAAACACACAAGGGCCTCTCCCTTCATAAATGAATTAGTTTTTACATGTTTTCCTAAGCTTGAGATCCAGTCTGTCCCTCAGTAGCATTCTGCAGTCCTGAAGTTGTTTTGGGTCAACCAGATTAAGGTTTGTTTTGTTTTGTCTTGTCTGATTTTTGGGTGGGGGGTAACCACAGCCCTATGAGATAGGCAAAATCTTACCCACCTATTTTTATATGTATCTCATTTGTTTCCATCTAGGTTGCAAACATATGTAGGAAAGACCATATTATGCAATCATTTTATTCACCACAATTTGGGGGAAAAAAAAGAATTCAAACCTTAATCCATCATATATGAGTTGTGACTTTAGGGAAGCAGTTTCCTTGGGGAACCTCATACACCTGCCCTACAAAATAAGTATGATAAAAATCTACCTCATAAAAATGTGAGGATTTAGAAAAATTCTGTGAAATCATTTATTTAGAGTCCTGGTACACAGTAGGAGCCCTGGTCTCAGTACGAGTTTAAAATGTTGGAGTACAAAAAAGTTACTCAGGTGAACATTATTAAACTTTTAGTTGGATACATTGTTTATTGCAGTATCCCCAAACCTACTTGATACCATGATTTTCCTTCCTGAATATCATTGTATCTACTTTGGAGTCAGTTCCATACAGTTCTACTTTAATTGAAGAGATAGAAAATCAAAACTTTAAAACTTTCAGTGTGAAGAGTAAATGGCACATTAGTTTAGAGATAATATCGGTAATTATGGAAGTATCTTTTGAGAGTGTAATATTTTCCCCTGCCTTAGTGCTAGCAATCAAAACCACTGAATTCATTTGACCAGGGTCAGGACTTTGAATGAGAGGAAAATTACTTGAATTTGAGGCATTATGGGTGCAGTACAAGATGTTCCAGATACAGATTCCGTGAATCTTGTTTGAGAACAATGGTGTAGAGGACCAGATAACCACCTTCAAGTCTCTGAGTCCCATGAAGTTTGGGAAGGTCTCCAGAATTCTCATGTTGCCGAAAGAGGAGACCTCATAGTTTCTAGAAGGGGTAGCCATTCTTTGGAAATGAGAGATGGGTGGTGGAAATTGGAATGTGGAAATTTTCATTATGGCCTGGAACTATACAAAACCCTTCTGGAGGAAGTGCTCAGTAGAGGTTTCCAAATTTTGTTCACTAATCTCTCTAGCTGAAATGCTTTTTCTTCCATGGTATAAACTTTCTCTGTCTTTCAAAGCTCAGTGCAGAAGCAACTTGGTATGTACAGGCTTTCCAGATAGCCCCAAGTTGTAATAAATCATCATTTCCTTTTTTATATTTCTAGAGCATAAAAGCACTTATCACAGTCTTTGGTTACTCATGATGGTGGGAGGACAGTATAGTTTACTATCTTAAAGCTCAAACTGGAACATCATATTTCCTCTTACAAGCTGTTTGTCCCTGAGCAGGTTACTTACCCCTGCTCTACATCAATTTCCTCATCTATAAAATGGGGATATTTAATGTAGCTATGTCATGATTTTTGTTAGAGTTAAATATGATGATGTATATAAAGCTCTTAAACAGGACCTACCATACAGTAAATTGTCAGTAAATGTTAGCTTTCACTATTATTCCTTGTCGATTCTGTCACATTAGGAAGCTTTTTGATAGTGGTGACCGTAACATATTTATTTTGTTGTTGTTATGGTCAGTGACCAATAAATTATCTGTTGAACTTAATTTTTTATAGCTTTGGGTTAAAAAATCGTGTTTTCTATTTATATTGTCACGAAAGTCATAATGCCTATGCTTCTAAATGCATAGCTTATGTGAATGTGATGGTTGCTGACAGCAAAATAGCTTTTCATGCTACAATTTAGAATGTGTGGCAGAATCAGAGAAGCATGTCAAACAAATTACTTAATACACAGTTATCTCCCTAACTTATATTGTACTTTTTTTTATATAGCAAAAGGAGGCTAAATAAACATTTTTACAAAACCTGTGGAAATTACCATAAGCATATTTTAAACTCTAAAATTTCCCTATATGAAGTTTTCCTTGCACAAGCATGTCAATAGGCAAAATGGGAAAGATAATATTCTGTATAATTCTCCCTTCTTGAGAAGTGTTATCTAGATTAAAATCTGTTTCCCAGGAATGTCTCATTTGTAAATGGCAAAGTACATATAGAACATCTCACCTCAAATGCAGTGTTTTTTTTTTGTATTCTTTGAAAGCTTTAATAAAAGGAGGACAAGATTAAGAATTCCTGAAATATTAGAAGCTTGTCGCATTTGTTATGGCAATCACTGAGCTCCAGAATAAGGTTTTTTTCCCTTTAATTTGTTTTTTTCCTTGCCTGAAACCTAAAACTGCCAGTATTTTAGCATACAAGATGAAAGTGTGTTTAGTCATATTTCTGCACATTGTTCAAAACAGTCATTTCTTTCTTTGAATGTAAGTAAAAGTCCTGCTTCCACTTTGGCATGCAATGATAAAGGACATCATCTTTTTGAACAGTGGCACATCTTTTCCTCCTGGTTTTCTCCACCTTTATCAGCACAGATAACTTTGAAGGAGCCCAAACCCCACAATAACATTGATTTTATATTAGTTTCCTAAGACTGCTTTAACCAGTTAATGTAATTCAGATGGTTTAAGTCAACATAGATTTATTCTCTCACAGTTCTGGAGGCCACAAGTCAGAAGTGAAGGTGCCAGGGGATTCATTCCTTCTGGGGGCTTTAGGGAGAGTCCGTTCTTTCTCTGCCCTAGCTTCTGATGCCTCCAGGGTTTTATGGTTTATCGAAGCATAACCTCCATCTCTGCCCCTGTCCTCATATGGCCTTTTTCTCTGTGTATTTCTCCTTTTCCCTTCTCTTGTAATGACACTCATTATTGGAGTTAGGGTCCTGAAAGGTCCTGATACAGGACGATATCTCAAGACACTTAATTGTATCTGCAAAGTTCCTTTTTTTCCCCCAAGTAAGTACATATTCACAGGTTCTCAGGGGCCATATCTTTAGTGAGGCCAGTTTTCAACCAACAGCATGTTCCTTGGGACTAAGGCTGCCTATGCTCTGGTCAGAGATGTACTGGACACAAAGGATGTATTTTCATAAAGCCAACATTTCTTCAGCACTATATGACTGCATTGCCCAATCCTACATTATGACTTCCCAAGAGAGATAGGAGTGTCCTTATTCATTGACTTTGAGGAAAAGCATTTTCCAAGGGAAGTGGTATCTGATCTTTTTGTGGCCTGTTCTGTGTGGTAGGCTTGGCTTGTATAGAAACTATGCCTAGAGGTCCACTGACAAGTCATGAAGCTGCCTTGTTAGAGAAATTATCTCCAAATATGTTGGTCGTAAGTGTGTAAAAGGAGCATTTCATAGACAGATGCATTGCCACGTTATTAGTCAAGTCCTCATGTAACTTGCCTAAATCTTTCCACGTTTTCAGACACTTAGCATATTAGGGGGAATAACATTAAAGAGAACATAATGGCTAATGTTTAGGATTTTCTGGGGGTAGAGAACACATCAGTTTTGGAAAAAAAAATATGGTAGGTGCAAAACCCTTAAATTGTTTGAAACTTTTGTACCAAAGACTATTTTTAAAAGTTAAATAAAAAAGGAATGAGTATGAAGATGATGTCTTTTAAGAAAGAGAAGAATTGACTTTGAAAAAAAGTAGGTGCAAATGAGTATTTCTTTAGATAGAAAAGAATAGAGATGGCATTTCTCAGAGATTGCTAAAACCAGTATTATAATTTATTTGAGAACAGAAGAGGGTACAATAAAATATCTAAACTTTTTCAAGATTATACTTTTGTGGCCTATAGTAAGTTAAGCTGGTATGAATACCATTTAATGAGAGTTTTATAAGGAGATTAACTTTTTATGTTAGGGTGTACAAAAGAGTACATTTGTAGATTGTAAAAAGTCATAATTATATATATATATATATATATATATATATATATATATATATATATATATATATAATTTTAAAGCACATCTATCTTTTCATGACCCAGAGAAAAATCCTTATTTAAGCTTTTTTTTTTTTTTTAACCATAGCTGAAAGCATTAATGTCTACTAGATTACCTGACTTCACTCTCTTCTGATTTGGGGATGGCAACTATAAAAAATGAACAAGGTTGCGGGGTGCCTGGGTGGCTCAGTTGGTTATGTGTCCAACTTTGGCTTAGGTCATGATCTCATGGCTCCTGAGTTTGAGCCCCGTGTGGGGCTCTGTGCTGACAGCTCAGAGCCTGGAGCCTGCTTCAGATTCTCTTTCTGTCTCTCTCTCTCTCTTCCCCTCCCTTGCGCTCTCTCTCTCTCTCTCTCTCTCTGTCTCTCAAAAATAAATAAACATAAAAAAAATTTAAAGATGAGCAAGGGAATTTGATCTAACATATAGAAACTGAACATTTTATGGTCTGGATGTTTAGGGATGTCAAACCTTTTCTTATAAGAAAAGTTCAGGAGAGAGATAGAGGTAGACCCAGGAATAGGATGGGAGATTTGTGGCCTGGTATCAATCCCATATTTGTCCTATTTCATCCTTTTGTAAGACAAAATAGAATCCCAAGGAGGTAGGGAAGGTGCAATAGCCATTTCCATTACTTGAATTCTTTATTCCTTCATACTATTTAAAAACCTAAGGGGTGCATGGGTGGCTCATTTGATTAAGAACTGGACTTTGGCTCAGGTCATGATCTCATGGTTCATGGGTTTGAGCCTCACGTTGGGCTCCATGCTGACAGCTCAGAGCCTGGAGCCTGCTTTGGTTTTTGTGTCTCCCCCTCTCTCTGCCCCTCCCCTGCTCATGCTCTGTCTCTCTCTCTCAAAAATACATTTAAAAAATTAACAAATTAAACGTTGTGAAATTCCCTCTCTATCAGATCCTGTATATCTAAAGAATTTAATGTCAATATTTTCTTGTTGGGATGAGCACTGGGTGTTGCATGGAAACCAATTTGACAATAAATTATATTAAAAATAATAATATCAATCTTTTCATTTTTAATATTTAGTCTTGGTGCTTATTTACTGTATACCCTGGATAAACTTCTGAGTCAACTCATAGATTAGCTCATGGAGTCTAGTAAGAGGCCCTGCACACATTTACTTTGTTTAAACTCTATACTTGTGCAGCCATCTTCACTTATGCACCTCTCACATGACATAGTTCTACAGCTTTGTCACCTGATTTATATCCACTTAGCGTTATTCACTCTGAAAATTTACTTTATACCAAGCACATAAACAAAATGAAATACAATTTAAGAAATAAGCTCACAACATTTCAATTAAATTCATTAATCAAGGCAGTTTATGGAAATGCCACATGCAGACTGTAAACTTCATAAATATTCAAGCAGTGAACAACTAGACAATCACATTTCTTAGTAATAAATGCTTTGTCTTGGTGGCTTTATTTTAGTATGAAAGATACAGAACATTCCCATCCACTGGCTTGAATTCTTATTTTGAAACTGTTTAAAACCATGCATATCATCAAACAAAACCTTTGTTTTGGTGACATTTCTTTTTCCATATGTTCTCCATTTACCTTTCTCTCTAGATTCACTGACTTAATACTAATTAGCACCTGCACCTGAATTCAGGAAGCATCATTTGAATCAAACCAAGTCAAGCTGTCTGTTAAGGGAAAAAAAAGTTCCAAGTTCCTAGATTTCCAAGTAACACATATGGACAATATACTTTGTTGATATTCTCTCACACATGTGCCTTTTTAAAGTATGAGAATTGATGTATACTTTCTTTCAGTATATACAAATACAGCCACACTGGTAGCATTAGACTATGCTATAAGGTGCTTTATCTGGTTGCAAGTTTACATTCTAATACAAGAATTATGTTGAACAAATGCAGGATGGTATTTAACACATTCACATTATATGTTTACAAATTATTATACTAGGTTTGGGGATAGAAAGAAGAAAAGTTAAAGGAGAGTCAGGCAGTGATGCAAGACTGTATTTGAGGGAACATTTGAACTGGATCTTGAAAGATATTTTAAGAGATCAAAAGAGAAATAAAATAGAGAAAAGGTTAGGTAAGAACCAAAGAAGAAAATGTGTTGTGGCCTAGGGACTGAACACAGAAAGGAGAATAACTTTAGGCCGGGGAATCTATAGCTTAAATGCAATCAAATGCAGTGTCATCAAACTAGGAAAATTGACTCATCCTTTGATTTCAAGTGTTACTAACCTCATGTCAACTGAAGCCTACATCTTCCATGTTTCCATATCTTAATTATGGTGATCACCTATATATTTTCTAATTGTGTCATATCCGTCTTCCAGCTGGACAACTGAAGGCAGAGTCTTTGGTTTTTCATGTTCCTCTCTGGAGTCTGACTCACCCTCTAGTATTCCTATACTGAAGACCAGCCCAATTCTTTTTAATACTTCAGTGATTGGTTACTTTACAAGGAACCTTTGTCCACTGTTGGACGACATTGATATGTGGTCATTCCTTATGTCCCATTCATCTGTCTCTTGGTAATGATGTCTGGCAGTTGGTGCTAGTGTTGCTCTCTGGAATCACAACAGGCCTCTATTTCATCTGCTCGTCAAGTCCCATGAAAACATGTAACTCCTATTCCTGATATTTTTCCTTTTCAGTGTATCCATTCTTAATTTTTTCATTATCTCCCATTTTCCATTCCTTCTTTCCAACCTTCCTCCTTTTTATTCATCCATCAAGTGTCCATGCAACCAACAAGTATTTAGAACTAGTAAATACCAGACACAACTATGCATAGTTTTTATTATTCTTCCAAATTTTGGGTTTTCCTATCTGGGCTGTTAGTGGTTTTTTAGTATTAAAGGATAAATTAGAAATGACCATGATACTCCATATACAATTTGACCAACAGGGAGCACAATGAAGTGCCACTTCCCCAATTCGAGTGGTCTTCTCCTCGAATGCCATCGAGGATGTCTAACTATTTACAGTTGCAGTGAACCGTAATTTATATCACTTTGTGGTCCGCTTATTTATTTTTCCTGTAAAAAGTGCATAAGGCCAAATATTTCTTATTACAATTTGTAATATCTTTTAACAAAATGTAGATCTTTATAAGTATACATGTTGAATTTCAATTTTTTGGTTCCTTCTATTAAAATTTTCAAAACTGTTCTTATTATTTATGTTTGTCTATTATCTACAAAGTTAATAAACTAGACTTCCTTATCTTTAGCCAGGTCATTGAACAAAATACACAGTTGAAATCCTGGACTTCATTTGAGTCATGTTTTCAAGTTGATTCCAAGCTATTTAGCAATAGTATCTGAATATTGTATTCGACCAGTAACCAGCAATTGATTCAACTAAAAGCACTACCATTCATGTCACATTTCGCAGTTCTATCCATCAGGATGTCGTGGAAGGCTGTCAGGATCATGCTATAATAAATACATCTTAAAGCTTGACCAAAGCTAAAATTCTATTAAAAAAAAAAAAAGGGAATGAGGTTAGTTGGACATGACTTATCCTGAGTGTTCTCTCTAGTGTTTACTACATACTCTTTGAAATGCTATCAGTGATACAGTTAATAATCTGTGTTCTAGGAATTAGTTTCACATATTTGAGACTATAGTCTCCAGATCTACTCCATTTCTTATTGTCGACAGTAACATAGACTTTTCTTTTCTTTTTTTTTTTTAATTTTTTTTTAATGTTTATTTTTGCGACAGAGAGAGAGCATGAATGGGGGAGGGTCAGAGAGAGAGGGAGGCACAGAATCTGAAGCAGGCTCCAGGCTCCGAGCTGTCAGCACAGAGCCTGACGCAGGGCTCGAACTCATGGACCATGAGATCATGATCTGAGCCGAAGTCAGACGCTTAACCGACTGAGCCACCCAGGCGCCCCATATAGAATTTTCATTTCAAAAGTTGGGCCTCATGTTTAATGAGAATGAACAGCATTATTAATATTATAGGAATAATCATTATTGTTTTCTTCCTTTTCAAGAAATAAGTTTAAATGTTTAAAAAATACATTAATTTCAACCTAAATTATTTTAAACGTGGGGCAGTATTTTGAATTTTTTATATATGAGGTCGTGTCTGTAATTTTATAAAGAAGGTAAGATATTTGGACTGTGTGTGGCCTTGGAAGAGTTTAAGAGAAAGTGCATGATAAATGTTTGAGATTATGATCTTAGAATAAAATTATAAATCACTAAAAAAGTATAACTAACCTCTACTTAAACTTTTAAATGAATATTTTTAATCATCTTTCAACAGTATAGACCGGTAATTTCACCTCAAAACTATTGAAAATAGATGCTATGGAGAACTCAGAGTAATGCTACATTGTATGCATTTTATGATTATAGTAGGGGTTAAGTCCTCATAAATTCACAAAATGAAATTCTGTGTTACTTAGTATAACTTAATGTCTGTGAGGGTTTGAAATTTTATTAATACTGATAACATGTCATAAGATAGAATATACATTTTTTAAAGATGAAAGTAAGCTCTTATTGAGATCTCAGTTTTGATATTTCCTTCAAATACCTAGCTAAATGCTTTAAGGAGGATTATTTGAAAGTGTGGCTAGACAAAATTAAAATATCCTTTTTTATTTTCTATTAGTTTTCTGTAGGTTCCCATATTTTCTGTATCCACAGTCTCCTTCAGGAAACCAGTCTTCTCCTTGTCTATTGCCATTTCCTCATCCTCTGTAGTCTTGCTTTAGCTCATTTTTATTTTGTCTTTGATTTTCCGGTATAACTTCAATGCCATTGTCTAAAGATAAATATTTAGTAACAAAATTACTTCTCAGGTTGTCAGTAGGAAACATATATTATCTTAAACCTTTATATCTGTCATAACCCTACTAATGATAATGTTTCACTGATTACATTTGCTCTGCTGTGCATTTTGAAATGTTGCCATCAGAGGGGGCTATATATGAAATGGGCTGTTAATAGTAGCTAATGTTTAGTGAGGGCTTTTTATGCACCAAGCACTCTTCTTAGCATTATATTACTCATTATCTTATTTAATGTTTTCACCAACCCTACGAAGCAGGCACTTTTCTTATCCCTTTAGAGATGAAGGAACTAAAGAGAGGTTAAGTAGCTCACGAAAAGTAACCACCTAGTAAGTGGTGGAGTCAGCATTCAGACCTTGGTCACCTAGCTCTGGGCTGTGTGCCCTTAACCACTATTTCATAATGAAGTCAATTTTAACTTACTCTCATGTTGCATATGACTTGTTCAAAGCTAGGGAGACGAAAATCACTCCTTAGTTTAGCTGAAAAAGGTGTTCTAACGCATTTTTAGCTGCAAATATCAAATACTTCAACAGAGTCCATTTACATTAAAGGAGAATTGTATATCTAGCATGTTGGTGTTTTCATGGGATAGTAGAATAGTATATAGGAACAAATATAGCTATTTTTCTTTGAAGTATGGGCTTAGGAAATGGCAGATATAAGAATTGCCAGTTGTTTCTAATTAACTTATCCATTTTGTTATGTTATTGCCTAGGTCTGTATAGGGTTATCTAGGTTTTAAACTGGGATAGGATTTTGAAGCTGATGACAGGGTTACAGTTAGGTAAGAGCCAAGGTAAAAGGCATCTGTGTCTACATGAGCCTCATCAATGCCCCATCATAGGTTATCATCTCTAGCACAATATTAAGGTTTTATATGAATTATATTTATGGATTCAGTTCATGTTTTTAACATTTAAATAAATAAAAGTTCATTTTATGTAATCTCAATCTAGTTATTTTTTTCTGCATCTTTTGTTGTCAGAAAATGTTAATTACAATTTTCTCTGTGCATTAAAGACATACATATATACTTCATTTAATAAAGGGACAGTGTTAGGGCACCTGGGTGGCTCAGTCGGTTAGGCGGTCATGATCTCAAGGCTCGTGGGTGGTTCGTGGGTTCAAGTCTCGCCTGAGGCTCTGTGCTGACATCTCAGAGCCTGCAGTCTTCTTCAGATTCTGTGTCTCCCTTTCTCCTTTTCCCTTACCCGCTTGTGCTCTATCTCTGTCTCAATATAACTAAATGTTAAAATTTTTTTTATTTTTTATTTTTTTTATGAAATTTATTGACAAATTGGTTTCCATACAACACCCAGTGCTCATCCCAAAAGGTGCCCTCCTCAATACCCATCACCCACCCTCTCCTCCCTCCCACCCCCCATCAACCCTCAGTTTGTTCTCAGTTTTTAACAGTCTCTTATGCTTTGGCTCTCTCCCATTCTAACCTCTTTTTTTTTTTCCTTCCCCTCCCCCATGGGTTCCTGTTAAGTTTCTCAGGATCCACATAAGAGTGAAACCATATGGTATCTGTCTTTCTCTGTATGGCTTATTTCACTTAGCATCACACTCTCCAGTTCCATCCACGTTGCTACAAAAGGCCATATTTCATTTTTTCTCATTGCCATGTAATATTCCATTGTGTATATAAACCACAATTTCTTTATCCATTCATCACTTAAAAATTTTTTTTTAAAAAGGGGTAGTGTTATTAGAAAGCATCTGCTTAAGAAACCAACATATTTGAAAATTAATTTTTGCCAGAATACTACTTGAATATTTGTAGTGTCAAAATGTGTGTGCATTTACATGTAAAACCACTTGGAAAGATAAAAGCTCCAGGGCCACCTGGGTGGCTCAGTTGATTGACTCTTGCTTTTGGCTCAGGTCATGATCTCATGGTTTGTGGGATCAAGTCCTGCTTTAGGCTCTGTGCTATCAGCACAGAGCCTGCTTGGTATTCTCTCTTTTTCTCTCTGCCCTCCTCTCTATCACACACACAAACACACACACACACACACACACACACTCTCTCTCTCTCTCTCTCTCTCTCTCTCTCTCAAAATAAATGAATTAAAAAAACTTTAAAAATAAAAGTTTCTAAATATTCATTAAATGTCTACTCTGTGCCAAGCACTGAGCTGAGGGAAGACAAATAGGCAAGGTCTCTCCTCAATAAGGAACAAATAGAGGAGTAAATGGCGTGATTACCAGGTCCAGTGATTTGTATGGAGCGCTCTTCAATTGCAGATGAAAAGTACATAAATCAGACTAGATAGCAGAGTTCCACAGAGGCTTTCAAATGATGTGAATCTAACCAGAATTTAAGAATGAATAGTAATTCGCTAAATGAGGGAAGACATTTTTTAGTAAAGCACAGCTATAGTTAACCCAACTTGTTTGATTATCAGTGTCTAGTACATTTAACAAAAGAAAAGACCTCTCAGAAAGTCTTTGTGAATTGTAATTGGTCCTTAGAAAAGATTAAGGTTAGAGGGAAGATGGTGAGAATTGAGTAATATAGTCCTGCTATGTACTCATAACCTTACTCTAAACATTCATCCTAAAACCAAGAAGAATGGGATTGGCAATTGACTGTCTTGTGGATATAAACTTAGGAGATGTTGGTGTTACTAACTGGCTTAGGAAGTGGTTTGTGGAATCTATCCAGCTGTAAACAGACAGCAGTAGTTTTTAATTTGATTTCAACCAGTTTTCAAAAAAAGATGTCGTTACCAAATTCAGCTATTAAAAAAAAATAGCCTGTGTGCTCGTTTCTGTGATGTGCATATGTGTGTGTGTGTGTGTGTGTGTGTGTGTGTGTGTATTTTTTAGTCTATCTTTGATAGTCATGTCAGAACAACTTCACTTCCTCAAATATTCCAAGTATTAATTTTTTTTGCGTTATAACAAATTACCTTAAATATAGTGGTTTGAAACACATGCATTTATTATCTTATAGTTCTTGTGGGTCAGGAGTTCAGACATGGTTTAGCTGAGTCCTCTGTAAGGTTGTAATCAAGGTGTCAGCGAGGGCTCAATTGTCATCTGGAGGCTCAAATTGGGTTGGATCCCCTTCTAAGCTAACTCATGTTATCAGCAGAATTAATTTCTTTGCAGCTGTGAGACTGAGGGTCCTGGCTTTTTGGTGGCTATTAGCCAGAGGTCATTATCAATTCCTTGAGGTTGTTCCCAGGTAGCCTTCTCCATAGACCCTTTACAACATGGCAGCTTATTTCTTCAAAGCAAAAGAGGAGGAGAGCACATTTGCTAGCATGAGTCTCATGGGACATGACATAAGCAAGCACAAGAAAGGTAGTTCATTAATTTTACCATATTCTATTTGTTAGAGGCAAGTCACAATTCTTACCCACACTGAAGATGAGGGAATTATGCAAAGCTATGAATATCATGGGAGGGTGCTTTAATGTTTGCCTACCACATTCCAGAAAAGAAAATCTATTCCAGTCTTACATATTTTTGAATTATTTCTGGGAAATCAGAAAATAAACTTTAAATAAACAATTGTTTGAATTATGTTTAACTGCTGGACAGACAGGTGTCTTTAAAATAATAATGATAATAATAATAATAATAATAATAATACACCACACACACACACACACACACACACACACACACACACACACTTTAAAACGAGCTAAAATGTGCCCCAAATTAACTATAAATATTTTTTACAAATGTTAGTTATCTTCCAGATCATGTTGGAAAATCATTTTATTAAAATGATGATTACGTTTTTATTAGTATTATATATAAAGTTGTGTTTTCCTCAAATTTGTCTCATAATTTTTTCCTTTCTATAGAACATTATATACGTGTATATATACACATACACACACACATATATATACACATACACACATGTATATGTATATGTATTATATACACATATATATGTGTACATATATATATATAGTTTAATAGAATTGATTATGTATATATGTAATAAAACCATAGTCCATTAGATTACATAATAGGTATGTAATGAAATCAAATCATAGGTCATTAGATTATCATTTTAGAAAGTGATTTAAGTTTAGAAGAATATTGATGAATTATTTTCTGCATAAGCATACTTCAGTTATGTTAATTATTTATAGCCATTTGTAAGAGGAGATGTGATTATATTATATTGTATACTATATGATTTTAATAAATGTTATATCTTATTATAAAGATCTATAATATATTGCCAAGTATATTAGGTTACATTAAATGTTTACAAATGGTCATTTGAGCTAAATAAATTTCATTGGAATTGTGTGCTTCATTTGTCCAAATTCATTCTAATAATTTATTCAACAAATTCTTATTAAGCAAGCATCAAGTATATTCCAGAGGTTTGCAATACAAGGGTGACGTCACATTTTATGTGATGCTGTTAGTGTTCAGGGTAAGACTCAAAGAGTATTAATATGGAAGAATTAATGAGTGAAGACATTAAGAGTCAGAGAGTTAATTGATATATTTTAGGTCACGAATTTAGAGACCCTAGAATTGGCCCTGAAACCCAGTCTATTGTGTCTAAGTATAATGTCCTTTCACTGCTTCTTGTGATTCCTAAGTAATGCATTGTCCTTTACTTGTTAGACAAGGTAACTAATTAATTGCTATAAAATGCTTTAAAATCATTTTTCCAGAGGTAGTTCAGCCTTTGTGTTAATCCATACAAACCCTCTGGCCTGGTTCCTACTGAGAACAGCTAAGTCGTGAGTCACCTGGTGGTGGCTGGAGTTCAGCTTGGAAACATGAAACAGAATGAGGGTAGGTGACACATATCAAAATCAAGCTTTTTGACTGGCCTCAGAAGCACCATGTGCTACCTAAATGTGCTAGCCAGTCATAGATGTCAGTATTAAATTCAATCTATATGCTTTTCCCCTCCTCCTCCTTTGACTTTCACTCCTTCTGTTTAATAGTATGTAAGGATAGGCATTTTTTGAGAAGTAATCTCTTTCATCTCAAAAGTTTCCAAAAAAACAATATATTCCTAATTTGTTTGCAGTGATTCCTGAAAACATTTACTAAATATTGGCAATATCCAGAGCCATCTTAAGAAAAAGCATATTGAAAATGTAGTATCACTGATAACAATTCATAATGGAACAACAATTTGATTAATGGTTATTTGAGCAGGTTTTAAAACTAAATTATATGTATATCCTACTGGCTTGTCAGATTCTAGTTATTAAATGCATTGATTTCATACTGAGTAAACTCTTATATCCCTACCTTTTGACAAGTGCAGCTGGCACATATTGTTTTGACCAGAGTGAGTATATTTCTTATTGTTCACTTTATGCCTGGGTCTTTAATATATTGTTTTTGCCTTAACTTGGCTGCATGAAGTATATTTTTCTCATATTAAGAAAACTGTTGGTGAAAGTATGACAAAGGCAGAATAGCTTGTTCTTTTAATTCAGTTATATATAGGCACCCCTTCATTTTCTTGTACAAGTTGCCAAATAGTATTTTCATTTGATTATGTGAGCTGGTTGCCTCGATTATTTTCTATTTAGTTTAGGCCTTACTATGTCAGGCAGGGTTTCCAGGAGAGTGTTCACCATTTTTTTTTTCTTCTCCAAATGTAAAAGTTCAGAAAAATCTCTCCATGATTATAATCTGTGGTTGGCTCCCCATATTTGGGGGGGTGCTGTGTTGGGTGATGAGCAAGGGTAAAGAATAGAAAAACCTGGTAATATGCACTTCTGGAGAGTAGAAAACTAAAGAAAGAAGAAAAAGTGTGAGGAGGAATAATTTATATGGAAGTTTTTTGGAAAAATAAATATTCTCTCTTTCAGCTTTAGATCATTGTGATCTTTAAGGAATATGACAGAATGCCCCCTTTTGTTATTCTAGAGTGGTAATACTCCATATAATTTAGATCATCAAAAAGAGATGAGTTGTAAAGAAATGAAAATCACTTTCAGAGATATATATGGTTTACTCATTTTTACTAGTAAGGGTAAGTCTCCCATGTTACTATTAGGGAGAAAATAGGTCAGAGGCACATGGTACCTCCCTCCCAGGAGTATTTTTGTAATTTCCTATGGGCTTATAGTTGTTTCAAAGTAAAAAGTTAAAAATAAAAAGAATAAGTCTCACATATATGAGGGGAAAAAATCAATACAATCCTAACATAATGCAATACGGTAGTCCCTTGTGAGGTAAAATGTATGAGTAGATGTTCAGTCTCACATTATTGTGCCCCAAACAAGAACCCTGCTAATTATTTACATTGCAAAGCAGAAATAATGTAAAATTGTGGTCTCCATGCTAAAAGAAACCATCCCAATAGTAAGGCAAACCACTGTCTTTCCAAGGTGTGTTGAAATATGCAGTTGGTAAAAATCTTATCCCCAGTGTTCTCTAGATGTAGCATTGACAAGTTAGTGAATTCTTTTAAACACCAGCTAATGTCAGTTATTGATAATAAATTTCACAATAACTGTATATGTAACGGGACCATCCCTTCTCTTGGTTTCCACAATGATTTATTATTCCTCTTCCTATGCACTGGGTTTTCCTCAGTGTCCTTTTCAGTCCCTCCCCCCCCCCTTTTAAATACTTATTTATTTTTGAGAGAGAGAGAGAGAGAGAGAGAGAGAGAGAGAGAGAGAGAGAGAGAACGAACACAAGTGAGGAAGGGGCAGAGAAAGAGAGGAGGACAGAAGATCTGAAGCAGTCTCTGCACTGACAGCAGCCAGCTCAATGCTGGCTGGAACTCACAAGCCTTGAGATCTTGACCTGAGCGGAAGTTGGATTCAACCGACTGAGCCACCCAGGTTCCCTTTAAATTGCCCAACTCATTCTTCAGACTTGTCCCTTCACTCCCTGTTGTCCTGCCTTAGCTGGTCATCCACTGATGGATAATTCACAAACCTATTTCTCTGGCCCCAACCATAAGAGGGAGACAGTATATCAATTCTAATTCAGAATTTCTATGGAGAAGTGTATATAACACACTCATATACAAACGCAAGTACTCCTCTGGGCAGTCTAAAGGTATCTCTAATTTAATACACCTTAAAACAAACTCTGGAATTACCATCCCCAAACCTGCTTCACCCTCACTGGCCCCACCTCACCAAATAGCAGTATTATAATTCCAGTTGCTAAGCCAAACAATTTAGCGACTGTTTCTTTTCTTTTGATAACACCATCACATCCATCACATCAACAAAATGTAACTAAACCTTAACTTTTCTTACCCTCTTCCTGCCTACTTCTTTCAGTCTGTTCAGTAAATTTGCAGGTGGATTACTGAAATAGCTTTGTCTTGTATTTCTACCTTCACACTTGCCATTCCATCATCTGTTTTCAACATGGCAGATGTTCACAGTGTGATCCTCTTAAGAGTGTAACTCAGACTATGCCATTTCTCTTCTCAAAACCTTCCATTTCATTCTGAGTCAAGGCCATTCACTCACCCCACTCCAAACAGAAAAGCCTCCTTGCTGTCTTCTGCTTCCTGGACTTTACAGTGACAGTCCACTCCACCTGTAAAGCTTTTTCCTAATTTCCTTCAGGTCTGTGGTCAAATATCACCTTATAGAGGGCTTTCCTGACCAAATTTTGTAAAGCTGCATACTCTCCTATCCCACATTCCTTACTCCCCATGCCTTTATTTCTCCCCACAGAATGTATAGACCTGATATATATATTATCAGAATATATGTTTATTCGTTTACTTTCTGTTGAATAACAAGAATTTTGTTATGGTTATGTCATAGTCTAGTACCTAGAACATATAATAATTATTTATATTTATTAAATAAGTTATTTAATTAAATAAATCACTTTTTTAGCTGAATTACACAAGTGGGAGTCATGTCAATTCTAACTCAGAATTTTTATACAGTAATATATATATATATACATATATATGCATATATATGCATATATATATATATTATACTGGTGAATACATACAAGTGTGCTATACTTTCTCTACTCTGGAAATTAAGTATCTTAATGCTATAGGAATTAATTACCTGACTTCTTTCCACAAAAGCTCTAATATTTATAATTAAGGTTTCAGACTACAAAAAAATAAAAGTAACCTAAATTTTGTTATGCCTCCCTTTTTTCTCTCTCCATTGGAAGTCTTTTTCATGAAAATTTCAAACATGTTTGTCTGGCTCAGGCACATACATGGAAAGGAGTTCTTTTTCACTTTTCTGTACCCAAAGCATTATAACGGCTGTCACGTCTATAGTTTCATTGGTTCAGAGGGGTAGCTCTCCAGGTTACGGGAATTTCCTACTAAAGGAATTGAAAAACTCAGTGCTTCATAAAGAAGTTCACCTGGTATGAACAGAACCACCCTGACCATAGAAATTTTGGAATTTCTTTTTAGTAGGAAATGGTCTTTCCCAATGATCTCATCCAAGACCTTCCATATAACAATAAGAAAAATATTCTTCATGCCCTGACAATTTCCAGCTTAATTTACCCTCATGTGCAGTCATCTAATACCTGTTCACTTGAACCTGCCAAATAATTCATGAAGGCCGCCATGCCAGCTATTATAGAGGGTTTTTCCCTCTATAATGATCTCTATTACTGGTTTTTCTATCTCATTTGTATCTTAGCTTAAAAGTCACTTACTCAGTGAGGTCTTCCTTGGCAACCCAATCTAAAGCAGCATTTAATAACCTGTTAGCACATCCATAATTTTAAGTCTCAGAATAGGATGCCTCACTATTTTTACATTTATTATGTGTTGTGCATCTTACTACATTTAATTCAGACTGCAGCAGCCTTGATTGTGTTGTTCACTGCTCTATCCCAAGTGACTAGAGCATTTCTTGGCAGTGAGTTGGCGCTCAATAATCATTCATTGAATGAATGAATGACATAATCCCTGTTACTTGTCATATTTGCTTAAATGATTAAAAGCCATCAGGGACGTTAGCATGTAGAGATCAACAATTACGGACTCTCCTACAGCCTCGTTGTTGGCCATTAAGGAAAGACCAGATTAATTGACCTGATCTTCATAGGTCATTAGTAATATGCCCACGTGAGTTTTATATTGGTAGACTACTCTGTGATAATCATATTAATCACAATATGTAACTAGTTTATTGATGATATGCATCTCCCATCACCAAGTGCAACCTTGCTTTCCTGCATCTGAAAGAAGAAAGGACTGGTTTCGTGTGTGTGTGTGTGTGTGTGTGTGTGTGTGTGTGTGTGTGTGCGCACGTGCTCGTGTTTATTTTTGAGAGAGAGAGAGAGCAGGGGAGGGGCAGAGATAGAGAGGGAGAGAGAGAATCCCAAGCAGGCTCTGTGCTGTCAGCTTGGAGGCTGACTGGGGGCTTGAACCCATGAACCACAAGAACATGACCTGAGCCGAAATCAAGAGTAGGACACTTAACAGACTGAGCCATCCAGGCACTCTAAAAGGACTGGTTTCTTAATGTTTTTCTTTCTAAGAAATATTTTACTGAAGTACTTAGGATGAGTTACATTAAAATACAGAAAAATCACCTTAAATCTTTTTTCTTATCAGTAAAACAGGTTACTTATATCAATTCAACAAATGATTTTTAAAAGTCTACTTCATATCAGGCTCTTCCCTCATCACTTTTTTTTTACTAATGGAGGGAAGCAGGCAGTGAGCAATTATCTGTATGGCAAGTGCTACGGTTACATGTGTTATTATATCCTTATTACAATTCTTGGATGTAGGAATTATAACTTTTTCCATTAACATTTTAGGGAAATTAACCTCAGAGGAGTAAGAGCACATACCCTCTATTCACATTGTTAGTTGCAGAGTTGGGATTTGACCATAAATTTTTATTACTCCAAAGTCTCCCTTTCTATTTTATTGTTTGGAAAAAGAATAACCTATGGAAACTGAAATACTAACAACAACAAAAATATGAACCTTATAAGGCATTAAGATAATTATAATTTATACAAAAAACAAATTTCCCATTCAAATAGAGAATTTGGCTATACATTTTGGCCATATGGGGCGCCTGGGTGGCTTAATCAGCTAAGCGTCAGACTTCAGCACAGGTCATGATCTCAAAGTCAGTGAGTTCGAGCCCCACATCAGGCTCTGTGCTGACAGCTCAAAGCCTAGAGCCTGCTTCAGATTCTGTGTGTCCCTCTCTCTCTCTGCCCCTCCCCTGCTTGTTCGCTCCCTCTCTCTCTTTCTCCCAAAAATAAATATAAAAAAAAACTAAGTACATATACATTACCATAATATATTACTTTAATGTCTAAAAAATGCATCATAGTATGAATTAGACCGCCTGAAAAAAACAACCATATGCATAGTTTATCAGGTATTGTCCAAAGTGTTGTCACTGATATAGCTCTTAGTGCTTTAAAGTTTTTAACATGGGGAATGTTAGATTCTGGTAGACGGATAAGCCAGTCTTAAAGTCAATCAGTACGCTCACACAAATCCTTCAGCTAGCTTGCTGACTAGTCCCAGAAAATAATGATGTGGACTCTATCCCTGAACCAAGGATTCTACTGGATTCTGACTTTGTATTTTGAACATGAAATCCTTTGGAGGCAGGGAGATGTTTGTGATTATAAGTACCATGGATGTAAGTGTTTCCAAAAGGGAATCTGAGAAAAATCATACAGCTAAATTACCAGCATCTCTTAGGGGTATCGAGATTATTAATTGAGACATGAAGTGTTTTGTGATTGTGTGACTGTGTATAAAATGGGCAGAATGATGTTTGGTAGAACTTCACGTTCTACCTCCCAGTTGAACCATCCAGTAAGATATTCATACAGTGTTTGGACCACAGTGTTAATGCTTTTGTTGCTGGTATTTTGTCTGGCTTGGGATTGGACCCAGTTGTCATCAATAGCTTTTAAGTATATAAAGATGAGAGAAATGTAAACTCATAAGATAAGGGAGTCTTTTAATACAGAGTATGTGCAGTTCTAAAATACTCAACTGTATCGGACAAATACTTGGTGAAATCAAAGGTGACTTACTCAATTTTGTATTCATTTATTCATTTCAAAAATATGTATTCATTCTTTATAGGCATACTAGCAGCGCAGTTGTATTCCCAATATTTTTAGCCTCAGAAATTTCACTATCAAGGTATGAAAGTGAGACATGCATACTCACATTAAAAATTAGATGACAATTCAAGAGGCAGCACCAGCAGTCTGTGATTAAGTGTCATATGAATAATATGAATAATAAATGATCTTAACTCATACAAAGGAAAGATCAAGGGACACACCATGGAAAAGGTTGGAATTGCCTTGTGTTTGGATGGCATTGTGAATGAATTGAAATTGAATAAATAGTGTGCTAAGCTGGGGGAGGAGATTCCAAAGGGAGTTGAATGCCTGAAACTAGGAATTAGGTTGTAATCTTGGGAGATAGTGGGGAATTGTAAAATTAGTTCCTGACCATATTGTGTGGATCTTTGATTGCCACGACATTTGTAGTTAAACCTGAAAGTAATGGGGACTCATGGAAGGGAGTGGAAGGAGAAGACAACATATTGGAATGAATTCATGTAATAGAAATGTGCACAATATTTTGAAACTATGCAGAAATGAGAAAGGACAAAAGTAGTTTGAACAGTGTTGAACAGTGGTTCTTAAACTTTAATGTGTTCAGGAATCCATCCAGGTAGCTTGTTAATATTGCAGATTCCTGAGCTTTACTCCTGAGATTCTTTTTTTTTTTATGTTTATTTATTTTTTAGAGAGAGACAGAGACAGAGACAGAGCATGAGTGGGGGAAGGGCAGAGAAAGAGAGGGAGACACAGAATACAAAACAGGCTCCACACTCTGAGCTGTCAGCACAGAGCCACACATGGGGTGGCTCGGGAACAGTGAGATTATGATTTAGGCTGAAGTTGGATGTTCATCCAGCTGAGCAACCCAGGTGCCCCTACTCCTGAGATTCTGATTGAGGGCCCTTAATCTCTGTCTTAACAGGGATCAATGCAATTCTGATTTAAGTGGTCTTCAGATCACATTGTGAATAATACTAAAATAGAGAAAGCTGTCACAGTAATCCAGGAGTGACGTGGTGGAGGTTTATAACTGTAATCTTGGATGTAAGAATGAAAAGGAAGTGATGATTATAAGGGATATAGTTAAGGACAAATTGATATGACTTAGAAATGTTTGGATACAAGAAACAAAAGGGAAGAAATAGTCTAAGATAACATTAATGTATTTTTAAGGTTATTTATTTTGAGAGAGAGAGCACAAGTGGGGGCAGGTCAGAGATGGAGGGAAGGAAAGAGAAAGAGAGAGAGAGAGAGAAGGAGGGAGAGAATGAATGAGAATCTCAAGCAAGCTCCTCGCTGGCAGCATGGAGCCTGACCCTCGGCTCAAACCTACAAACTGTGAGATCATGACCTGACTTGAAATTAAGAGTCAGATGCTTAACTGAGCCTCCCAGTTGCCCTGACATAAATGTATTTAATTCAACATACAGGCATGTGATAATTTTTATTTTTACAATGGAATTTAATGAAAAGGGTCAGCACACAAAGATAATGCCCAGATGTGAACTAAAGAGAAAATACAAAATAATGAATGTGGTAATATGTGTAAATAAAAAAAATCCAGATACAAATTAATGTACCATTTTGTATTATATTCAAATATATTCTAATGATTATTTTCCCCTTTGTGGATTTAAGTGATTCTTAGTCAAAGTTGCTAAACACCTTTCATCATTAGTTTTTGAAGATGAGTATAGAATTCACAATTATCCACATCTTCCCCATCTAGCTAAGCAAACAACTCTAGGGAATTTATTGGAGCATCTCTAGTTATAGTTATTCTACATCCTGGATTTGGGAAAACAAATCTAATTAAAATAATCATATCCTCAACTCAGTTACAGAGAAAGATTGCTGGTTGCCAGAGGTAGGATGGGAGCAAGGGAGGCACAAAATGGGAGAAGATGATTGAAAGGTACAAATTTGTAGTTTTAAAGTAAATAAGCCCCAAGGATGTAATGTATAGCATTAACTATAATTAATAACACTGTATTGCTTATTTGAAAATTGATATGAGAGTAGGTCTTAAAAGTTCTTACCATAAGCAAAACAATTGTAGTTATATATGATGATGAATGTTAACAAGGTATTTTGTGGTGATCATTTTGTAATATATACATATATCAAATCATTATGTTGTACACACGAAACTAATATGTTATATATCAATTATATCTCAATAAAAATAGTACTTTATATTTCCTAGAGATCTATCAGACTATGAACCCCAGTTCTTGGTTCAGACAGTATAGTTACTGGAATTACCGTAGGTAGTGGATAAAAATATGCATTTGGGGGCCTTATTCACAGTAGTTGCCAGGACAAATTCTTAAGAAAATATTGAGAAGTTTGTTACTGTTAGGTTCTAGCTTGTATCATTAAGTCAGTAGGAATGGTACTGACTTATGAAATGAAAGGTGTAAGAAAAATTAAATTTTAAGGACAAATTAGGAACTAGAAATGTTTCTTTTGCATGGATATTGCCTAAAATTACTGTATTTCAAAATCTTTAGTTCTGTCAACATAAGGAAAGGATAAAGAAATTCAAGTAACTTGAAGAGTTAACACATAGCATATAAATCACTTTCAGTTAAGAATAAATAATAATCAGATTCCTCATTCTTCAAAAGAAGGCTTGGTTTGAAAGAGGGAAAGCTTTGACTTCTTGAAAGAGGTAAGGGAGATGAGTAAAGAGTGAGGACTTTGGTGGGGCACCTGGGTAGCTCAGTCAGTTAAGCGTCAAACTTAAGCTCAGGTCATGATCTCGCTGTTTGTGAGTTCAAGCCCTACATCAGGCTCTGTGCTGACGGCTCTGAGACTGGGGCCTACTTTGGATTCTGTGTTTCCCTCTTTCACTGCTCCTCCCCCACTCATGTTCTGTCTCTCTCTCTCTCTCAAAAATAAATAGACATTAAAAAAAAAGAGTGAGGACTTTGGAGAAGTTTCAGCTGAGGGGAAAAGGAACTATCAAAGAAAATCAGACCCTAAGTCTCCCTTTGTGCTGGTCAGCTGGGTGTCATGAACGGAGTATCTTTTCCTTTGGGGTATACCACCTGAGTGAGACCTATGCTCTTGAGATCACACAGCCTCTCCTCCTCTGGGTCTTCCTGGGGCTGACTTGGAGGCTGCTGAAAGTGACTTCTTGAGACTCACTTTTGCCCAAACACAACAAGGAGTAATCCCTCATGGAAAGGATGTTATAAGTGATGGTTTGTTAGTCATCTAGCATTTTCTCATTCATTAACAGTCAGCAAAGTATTCCTATAAAGACCTAGATAGTGAATATTGTACGTGTTGTGTGGTATACAGCTTGTGTCACAACTACTCAACTCTGTTGCTGTAATTTGTAAGCAATCATAGACAATAAAAAAAAAATGAATGGATGTGACTGTGTCCCAATGAAACTGAATTTATAAAAACAGGTGGAAGTCACATTTGTCCTAGAGCCACAGTTTGCCGAGCCTGCTTTAGTGCAATATCTGGTTATTTCTATTATGGAGTAGTAACTGTTTAGAAAGCTACCACTTTGGCTGGTTAGGAAGCTAAGTACTTTTCCTAGCACAGTGTTCCTAAAGAAATAGTTTGCCGATTAAAAACAGATATGAACCTTACCTAATACTGGATGTAGTAAATTCCTTAGGTAAAGAAATGTTAAAGACTTTGGAGGTGACACAAGTAGTGGCTAGAAATTGGGTTCCAGTGTTTTCTAGTTGTGGAAATCTTGCCCAGTTATTTAGGCCAGTTACACAAAGTAGGAATGATAACTTCTACCTGATTAAAAGGCCATGACTATCAATTGCTGTAGTATATGTGGCATGCTCATGACAAGCAACATCTGTTATACAGTAGACCCTCAATAGATGTTAGTTGTCTTCCTTCTTCTCCATATGCCAAAAAACACATCTGGAGTGAAAATAAACATAGAAACAAAGCACAGTAGAAATCAGAACTAGTTTCACCTTTAAGATACCATAGCTCTTTTTCTCATCAAAATATTCTTTCCTGGCTGAAACATACAGTTCTAATATTACTTGGATACAGCAAAGGATTTTCAAGAGCTCCACACCTAGCATGATACTGTAGAGGTGTTTTGTTCTCCATTTCTGTCATTTCCTCAATTATATGTAAATTAGATGTAATGTATGAATACATGTAAGTATATACATAAATGTATAGAATAATGTATTATGTATATACTTATATGTATACATATATTACTGATGTGCCAGATACTGTGCTGAGTATTTTACATTTATAATCTCATTTAGTCCTTAGAGTAGCTTTGCAAAGTCAGTTCTATTATCATCCCTATTTCATAGGTGAGATATTGATACTTCACAGTGGTGAATGTAGCCTGCAGTCAAGTGTCTAGAACATCTCAGAGCTGGAACTGAAACTCAGGACTTTCTGGCTGTAGTGTCCATTCCCTTAATAATGATGATGAATGACATACTTTTTAGAAAAATGTTTATATTCAATAAGACTAGTGGTTTGACCATGTTTACCAAATAAGCATTTGTGGGTTACTTGACCAACATCAAAAAAGGACTGGGTGTGTTAATAAGCCTAGTGTGTAGTTTATAACTGGTCACTTAGTCCAGGTCTTTGAACCTGCACAGAGGCCAATGCAAATAAATCTAGATATACATTTGGCACACTCCAGAAAGCATTCTGAACAATTCAATGATGAGATTTCCATTATTTATGCATGAAGAAAATATGCTGTTTTTCCATGCACTGAGCCAGGGGGAAAATTACTCAGCCTTAGTAATATTAGACCATGGATCTTCCGTTTATTTTAAAATGGTAGTGTCATGCTGAGGAGAATAATGGTTAATATCTTTCTTCTACTTCCTCTAAATACAATGTCAAAACTACACTGATTAAAATAAATAAAATCTTGAATCATGGTGTCAAATATGCAGGAAGAAAGAGTAAGCAAGCAGAAACATTAAAAACCAACATGTTGGTGAATCTGCTGGGGTGCCTGGGTGGCTCAGTCGGTTAAGTGTCTGACTTCCGCTCCGGTCATGAGCTCACCTTGAGTTTGAGCCCCATGTGGGGCTCTGTGCTGACAGCTCAGAGCCTGGAGCCTGTTTTGAATTGTATATCTCCCTCTTTCTCTTCCCCTCCCCACCTCTCTCTCTCTCTCTCTCTCTCTCTCTCTCTCTCTCTCTCTCTATCTCTCAAAAATAAACAGTAAAAAAAAATTAAAAACTAACATGTCAATGAATCTTCTTTGAATTGTGAATTCTATATATTTTTTTCTTTTCTCAAGGTTCTTATTTTCTTTTATTCCACTCACCAAGTTGCATGGAAATGTTAAATTCTATGAAAATGAGTAGTACCTTTTCTTAATGTTTTCTTAAGTACCATTTCATTAAAATTGTTGCATTCACAAATAAAGTGAATAAGTGGGCTACAATTCAAGTCAGGTTGTGAGTATGCCCCAGGTACTGATCCAAATTCTCTGTCTTTTGGAGGGAACGTGTATTTATTGAGAACAGATTAAGGAACTAGCCTTCTCTCAATGCAGGAAGCCTCTTTGAAGTCCTATTTACTTCAGATTATAAGGGTGAATTGTGACACTGCTGAAACATAGCACATTTATTATCTCTTGAAGAAAGGCCATTTGACTTAATGAGTTAAACTTATTCATCTTTCAATTAATATTAGCTATAGCTACTGTAGGATTTGAATCTGGTGGTCTTGGATAATTATCTCAAAGTACTCACAGATCCATTGGAGGTCACTGAATCTAAGCATGAATAGTTAGTTGTAGAATGGCTTTATTCCTGCAAATTGAGAGAGCATTTCCCTTTCCCCCATCTATCATGGGCTTCTGATTTGGGCACCTGAAACTTGGAGCTCTTTTCAGTGTGTTTCCATACTCAATTACTGGCTGGTTTAGGGAGATAAGGGAAGAATAAAGCCCCAAAAGGACTTTTTTCATTTTTATGATATGTTCATAGTATATACAGCACAGTATTTTGCACAAAATCTGGATTACAGACAGACCTGGCTTTAAATTCATCATCTAATTTAATTGTCATTATCCTGACAAGTACAACAGCAGCAAATTTTGATTGGGTGCATAAAATGACAGTCTTTGGGTTCAATGCTTTCCGTGAATGACTTCATATAATTCTTACAAATTCCTGTCACATGTATTTTGTCACTATTCTGTTTTACAGATGAGGAAACTAAAGCTCAAAAAAATTACAAAACTTTATTTTAAACATGTTTATTATCATATTCAGCTCAGTTTAATAGGAGCTTTATAAAATGATAAGTATTTTAAATTTTTTCATGAGGGGAAAATGCATGCATTTTTGCCATACCCCTGCCTACTTTGTCATTTTTCAGCATCTTAAATTTTAAGGTTAAATCTTCTTTGCATCTAGAATTTAAAGATTCTTAACTACTTTTGGCCTTTGGTAGGTTAGGCCTAATTTCATAGAAACGGCTCCTTCTCATAATTTCTTTTGCATGTATGAGAGTGAGCGTGACATTTCAAAACCTTTTGATTTCTTTTTTAAATTTAATTATCAAACACTGGAAGTTTAGGATCCTCTCTTAAAAGTCAGCTGGAAGCTTTTGACAGATGGACATTTAGCACCTGGGTAATCATCCTTCACTTCTCACGAATCAGTCACTTTGAAAGTTCTGTGACATCTTCCAAGGGATTTGGTAACATCTAGTCATTTTAAGTGTATTGCTACTGTATGATCAGACACAATTTTGTAGTTATTTCAGTGGTGAAGCAATATACAGCTTCAAGTACTTTTGAATACCTTGTTGCTATACAATAGAATACCGAAGTATGGTCTTTCTCTCTGAAAGATTTATTTCCTTTACTTACAATAGATGTTTGTCTCTAAGGCAAACAATTTTTGCCTTAAAAAACATTTTTTGCTATAAAAAAACAATTTTTATATACAGAATAATTTATCTTTTCAGGGAGGCCTTATAGTGTAGTATTTTGAAGACATTTTAAGTGAATATTAGGTGTCTAAATCTCATTAATTAATCTAAATCTCTTTAATTAAATCTAAAATTCAGCTATGTGCTGCTCTGTGAATACAAGTAACAATTCATAAATCTTTACCATACCAACATGGCTCTCCTTTCCTCATTTCCAAACAACTTCACCTTATTTTACCCTAGGCCAATGGTTGGCTTGGTATTCCCCAGTATAACAAGCTGCTGCTCTGTCAATGTCTGCATTTGCATTTATCATAGCCTGGAATGCTTGCTTGCATCCTTACTGCCTTCAATCCCAAACGTCACACTCTGACTTTTCATTTTGCTTCAATTTGCTTTATAGCACTTAACCTTGTCTAGCATATTTATATATTTGAGTGGTTATTCTCTTTCTTCCAATTACAACAGGAGAGCCAAAACTATTCAGGGTTATTCACCTATTTTCATCCAGATCTTATGCTTGGCACATATTAAGTGTTCATTAAGTATTGGTTGAATGAATTAATGTTTGGACAAAGAGGCAGTAGATGTTTCTGTGTAAAGATCACCTGCATTAAACTCAACATCTGCAGGAGCATGGCACAGTCCTTTTAGTCTCTGTAGAAAGATGCCTTGTGATTTTCAAAATGTGAAGAAAGAAGTAAATTGTTGCAAGGATTAAATAAAATAATGTGTGAAAATTATTTGGCAGAATGACAAAAGTTAAATCTTTGATAAATACAATAAACTTATTCCCCCAGAATTCATCATTTCCTGTCACAATGGAAATGTTTGCTTTGGTCTAGTTTAAGGCCATCCATACCTTAAAGTTCAATCTACTTTTGCTTTCTCAGGGACATTCTACCATCTATTATTCTCCTTTTCCCTATCATATCCTTAATTTCTTCTCTGTTGGATTCCTTCTCATCAACTTACCTGATTGATCTAGGGGGGCCCCTTTTGATAATTTATACAAAGTAACTATATTGTCTAGTTGGGGCCCTTCCTTAAAGATTCATGATGAGATGTTTGCATAGTTGCCTACCTGCCCTTCTCATAAACTTATAAAATTTCTTGAAATTTTCTTAATTTTCAGTGCCCTGTGATTACTCTCATCTCTAAGTTTCTGCCTGAGCCAACTTCTGTCCAGAATGCCTTTACCTTGATGCTCCCCAAGACAGACATACACAGTCACACACATATGTTCATACAAGATATGACTAGCTCATTTCAACTTAAACTTGAGGTCTTGGCATCAGATACTTCTTTGTGAAGACTCACTGACCCTTAAGCTTTGAATATTCTTCCTGTGTTTCCATACCAGACACTACATATCCCCATCCACACCTACATCTCACTCTCTATCTCCCTGAATTATAGTTGTTTGTCTATTTGTTTACTTCCCTTATGACACAGAGTTCTTTGAGGACAAGTATTTTTTTTTCATGTTCATCAATTAAATACCAAAATCTGAATGGTAATTGACACATGGTATATAACTAATATTTTTAGCTTGAATTGACAAGTGGAGTAGTTCGTTAGAAAGATACAAGATTGGTTTTTGGTAGTACTGAAATGTGGCCAGCCAAGCACTTATTGTTGAATTTGCTTCAGTGTGATAGAGAAAAATGCAGTCAAGTGTGGCACTTCTTAATTCATCACATATTTGCTGTTTGTTTCATATTAGAGGAAAAAAATTACTAAAAATGACCTAACATATTGAAACAATGGGATAGGGACTTTAGTAATAGTACTTAGAGTGGTAATATTCACAGTGCTATCTAATATATGTGTAGATTTTTACAATTCTACAAGCCCTTCATATATCCATAGGAAATGCCCTAACCCTGTTTCTGAAAAACATCGAAGACCTGAGTGAAATATAAGACTCTGAAACATGCTTTGGATATTTCTAAGTAGGCAGCAGTTTGGCCTTGTATAAGACAGTATCTGACGGTGAAAATTTCCCACTTTAAGCTGTTTGGCATCAAATTGATGCATCCTAACAAATAACATAACAAACGTGTATTCAAATATACCTAGGGTATATGCAAAAAGAAAGTTTAATTTAAATCTTTGTGTCATCACAAAGTTGGCAGAGGACCCTTAGTTATCATAACTTACCATTTAATTCCATGTTCTGAATTGAAATGGTGCTTGTTCACTCTTAGTTTTTAATTGACATCATTTCTCCTAGCACTTTCCATCATTATTGACAGGAATGTTCTCCCTTGTTAGTTGTCCCATAGCATGCTGAGTGATTGATTGGATTGCTAGGGCAGATTTAAAATGCACTGGCAGAAAAGGATGGTGGTGGTGGTATATAATAATCTCTGTACCATAGTAGTGGCACAAACTGATTATTTAGGGTTGTTCAGGAAAAATACACTGATCATTTATGTGAATTTTTCACTTTATATACCGATGTCCTGATGGTGAGTAATGAAAACTTTCAAGGAGGCCCAAATGAATGCAATAGTTTTAGAAACCCTCGTTGATTTTACCCGTAAAACTCCAACATTTATGGTCAATATTTGGGAAAAATGAATAATTTGACATATAAGAGTGGAAAATTGATGTACTCATTAAATATGTCCATTTTTGGTTGTTTTAACTATGAATATGCAACCCTTAGATTGATGAAAAGAGGAGTACCTGGGTGGCTCAGTTGGCTAAGCATCTGACTCAGCTCAGGTCATGATCCCACTTTGTGAGTTTGAGCTCCTCATGGGGTTCTGCACTGACAGCACTGTACCTGTTTGGGATTCTGTTTCCCTCTTTCTCTCTGTCCCTCCCCTTCTCATGCTCTCTCTCTCAAAGATAAGTAAAGAAACATTAAAGATTGATGAAAAGGGTTTTTAAGTGAAAGTTAGAAGTCTTAATTTTTAACTGTATAAGATTTTCTTTTAACATAGAGACAATAAGAGTCACAGCTAAAGTGTGTATTTTCATGAAATCTGAGCTCTTAAACCAGTTTTGCCAAAAAATATTTGTCATGGAGCAAGTCAACCAAGAGACACTAAAGTATTTTTACAACTATATAATGAGGGGATAGGTCTGGGTTGGTATTTATTGATATCTTGAAGTCACCTAAGGAGTTTTTAAAAATGCTGTCATCTGGGTCCCCTCCCTGGAAATACTGATTTCATTCATTTAGGTGTGGCAATGGTTTTTAAATTTTGGCTGTTTTCAGAATCGCCTGACGAATTGGTAAATGTATAAAGCCCCAAGCTCTATCTGCTTCAAGGAGCTTGGGCTTTTGTGTTCATAACTTGTTTCCTAAGTGATTCTGATAACATCACAGTTAGAAATAACTGGTCTACAGTTTAACATTGGAAGCTTTTAAAGCCCTTCAAGGTGATGCTCCTTAGATGCAGCCAAGGTTGGAAACCACTGAGAAAAATCAAACTTAGGATTCTTTCAACTCTATCAGAAATAACCAAAATTGGTAGCTTTTATTGAATAGTTACTGTGTATAAGGCATTATGCTAAGTATTACCTCATTAAATAATCACAAGACCTTTTGAGATAGGTAATAATCCTACTTTGTATATAATTGACATGGAGATAAGTAATTTAGCTAAGGTCACATGACTAGGAAGTGGTGGATTGGAACCCAACAGTCTTACCTCAAAGGTCATGCAATAAACTACTTCAATAAGTAATTTTTTGGAACTATAAGAGAAGCTGAAAACTCTCAAATTGGGAACATGTTAGAAGGTACTTACATGATTTTCTTTTTAATTTCTTATTGAAGTGTAATTCACATACAGTATCCTTTTAGTTTCAAGTATACGTTATAGTGGTTTGATAGTTTTATATATTATGAAATGATCCCCACCTTAAGTCTAGACACCTTACAAAGTTATTACAATATTATTGACTATATTCTCTATGCTATACATAAAATCCTCATGATTTTTTTTATAACTGGTAGTTTGTACCTCCTAATTGTCTTCACCTATTTCACCTACCCCCTCAATCTTTCCCCACTCTTGTAACCAACAATTTGCATCCTGTATGTATGAGTGTATTTATGTTTGGTTTGTTCATTTGTTTTGATTTCACACATAAGAAATTATATGATATTTATCTTTCCCTGACTTATTTCACTTAGTATAATGCCCTTGAGGTCCACCCATGCTATCTCAACTGGCAGAATTTCCTTCTTTTTTTTTCAATGACTGAATTATATTCCATTGTGTGTGCATGTGTGTACATATACATATATACATGGTGTGCATATACATCTATCAGTAGACAATTATATTGCTTCAATATCTTGGCTGTTGTAACTAATACTGTAATAAACATAGGAGTGCATTTATCTATTCAAATTGGTGTTTTCATTGTCTTTGGATAAATACCCAGAAGTAGAATTTCTGGATCATATGGTAGTTCTAATTTTTAAGTTTCTTTGAGTAACCTCTGTACTGTTTGCCATGACGACTGCACCAATTTACGTTCCCACCAACAGTATACGAGGATTCCTTTTTCTCTGAGTCCTCACCAACATTTGTTGTTTCTTATCTTTCTGGTAATAGCCAATTTGACAGGTGTGAGTGATAGCTCGTTGTGGTTTTGATTTTCATTTTGCTGATGATTAGTGATTTTGAGTACCTTTTAATGTACCTGTAGGACATCTGTATGTCTTTTTTTTTTTTGGAAAAAAATTCTATTCAAATTCTCTGCCCATTGTTAAATTGGGTTCTATGTTATTTTGATATTAAATTGTGTGAGTTCTTTATATATTTTGGACATTAACCCCTTATCGGATGTATGATTTGTAAATATCTTCTCCTATTCAGTAGATTGCCATATCCTTTTATCGATGGTTTCTTTTGTTGTTCAAAAGCTCTTCAGTTTGGTAAATGATTTTTCTTATATTTAAAAACATACCTGACTTGTAATTATATAGTAAAAACAAAAGAATCATTAAAAATTAATTGAGAATACAGGAAGAAGAAATTGTTCATTAATTGAAAGAAAGAAGAAAACTAATAGTGAGAAGCAGGTTAGGTTAGGTTTAAATGATTCCATTTATTCTGGAAAGAAGATCACAAACTGTACTGTTACTGTTTGAGAAGCAAGAATAAGAATTTCAGATAGATATTCTGACATAGCTCTATTGAGCAGAAAAGTGGCAACAATTTCAGAGGAAAAAAGAAATTTGTGTACTTCTTTGAAATGGTTCCAACTATTAATAATGCAGTGAATTGAAAAAAAAACTGATTTATACTGCATAATACTTCCTTTTATTTCCTTTCTTGTTTGGAAAGATACCAGCTTGATGCCTTCCTAGGCATTCTTTGGACACTGCCATTAGTCCCACTTGCATCTGTAAAGGGGAGAGAGAATGCCTTAGTCAAGTATGTTTTCAGTCCTACATAGAGGAAAGTAGGGGGACTGCCTTGTTGCTCTTGAAACATAGCCTTTCTCAGACTTTGTACATGGGCCACATATGGACAGAGTGCTGATACTTAAATGTTGGAGGAGACATTTCCTACCATGAAGAAGGAGAAGAAGAAGAAGAAAGAAGAGGAGGAGGAGAGAAGGAAGAGGAAGAAAGAAACCCATGAAGAAATACCAAACAGCATTTTTGCACAGCATTAAATTTAATTGCTCCCACTTAGAGAAGGAAACAGTGAGCAAAGTGAGCATTTATTTCCATTGATGGTGTTTCATCAATGACTTGTATACTGAGCATCCACTATATGGAGAACATTGGATTTCCAGCACTCTGGACAGTCTGAGAGATGGTTCCTGATTCTGGTAGCTTTAGTATTCATTATATGATATGCATAAAACATACATATTCAAGTGTGTCAAAATGACTGTGTACAGAAAATAGAATAATTACACTTCCAACAAGCCATTGTAAGTCTTAAATAAGATTTCAAATAATAAATGTACAGTGGTAGCTTCCATAAAGTTTAACTCTAAAATTATTTTAGCATTTGATCTTTAAGTAATACAGTAATACAAAAAAAAGTACAAGAAAAATATGTTGTACATATATTGCTCTGAAATCCTCTTGGCTCCTGAAAAAAGCCAACCTTGTAGGAAAATACTAAATAAAGGAAGACAAATAAAAATTGAATTTGGATTTTAATGTCAAATATTACTCTGATTTCTTTGGGGGAATAGTGATACATGTTTTAAAATGCTTTAGTAATAGAGTGGCATTCGCCTACTGGAAGTGGCAGAAATACAAAATCGCAAGCTGGCACTGACAGTAGAAACTGCTGAAGATAAACAGAGGTTTGTAATGGAGAAGGTACATCAACCTTAACTCTGGCCAGCTATCACAGCCTTGGCAACTACTTGCCTTGATTTCCAGCCAGGACCACTCCTGGGTACCTTAATCACAGAAGCAGCAGCCACATCATATACTAGCTGGAGGAAGATCTTCAAGAGGAAACATTGGACATTCTCCCTACTATGGGAAAGATCCACATAATATTTAATTCTGTGTCAAGGAAAGAGGCTGAAATAATCCTAATATTGGGTCTTCGCCCAGATACAAATTTTCAGCAACCTGCACAAAAACCATTCTGGGCAACTTTGCCAGGTCACATCCCTTATCTTTGGAATCCCCAGCATGGGGATCCTCGTCAACAAGCTCTGTGAATCAGCCAGGAAACACCAAACTCCATTTCTCAAAGAAGGCTGAAGCAAGAGGAGGTGCAGAGGAAAGCTCAGGGGCAGTGGGGGGCAGTAGGGGAGGGAGGCGTGGGCACAGGGAGGGGAAGGATCAGGAGGACAGGTCTGACTTCTTTCTTACTGGCTGAGGTGGTTTTGGAGAAAGTCGCAGCCCCGGCTCACCAGTCAGGAGCTGTCCAACTTTTCAGCTGCTCCGGTCTCAGGGTTCAGGCGCTCTGGACCGACTAGGCTGCTCTCACTACCACCGCTGCTTTTTCTGCGTCTGGAGCTAACAATCCCTGCTTTCGCCGCAGGCGCCGAAAGGAAGGAAAGAAGAAAGGGAGGAAGGAGGGACTGACTGTTAGTGAAGCAGCGCACCGTGCGCCCTAGTCTTGGTGAACTGGGGAGCCCAGGAGCGTGTCTCTACCACAACCACTGTGGAGGGAGCCCTGTCACGTTCTGTGACCCCTCCCGCTGGCAGAGCCCCCTTTCGGTCGGCCTGAGCCTCTGGTGGCTTCTAGTGAGAAGCTGAGCCCAGCCTCTGTTCAGCTCCAGAAGCGGCGGCGGCGGCGGCGGCGGCAGCAGCAGCAGCGACAGCAGTATCCGGGAGGCGCTCCGGCCAGCGCGGTGAAAGCGGCTGGGCAGCAGGGAGCAGAGCTGTGAGCCAGGATGGAGGCAGAGGAGAGCAGCGTGCCGACCCAGGCGGGCAGCGGCGAGGGCAGCGACGGCGCTGGAGGGGCTACACTCAAAGCCCCCAAGCACCTCTGGAGGCACGAGCAGCACCACCAGTACCCGCTCCGGCAGCCCCAGTTCCGCCTCCTGCACCCCCATCACCACCTGCCCCCGCCGCCACCGCCCTCGCCCCAGCCCCAACCCCAGTGCCCGCTGCAGCCGCCACCGCCACCCCCCCTGCCACCGCCCCCGCCACCTCCCGGGGCCGCTCGAGGCCGCTACGCCTCGAGCGGGGCCACCGGCCGCGTCCGACATCGAGGCTACTCGGACACCGAGCGCTACCTGTACTGCCGCGCCATGGACCGCACCTCCTACGCCGTGGAGACCGGCCACCGGCCCGGCCTGAAGAAATCCAGGATGTCCTGGCCCTCCTCCTTCCAGGGACTCAGGCGGTGAGTGGAGAGCGCCCCCTCCCCCATTCAGGCACGGGGTCACCTCCCCAGTTACCAGATTCTCCTTGTTGCTCTATTGATCACTAGCAATCCAGGACCCAGGTCTAAATTCTATTCCAGGAATTGAGGGAGGGAAAGCAGGGGCGTGTCTGTCCTTGCTTGAGAGGGTCAGGATTCAGGTGTGTGTAAGAGATCCTGAAAGTACAGTATAAATGGTTGTGTGTGTGTGTGTGTGTGTGTGTGTGTGTGTGTGTGTGAGAGAGAGAGAGAGAGAGAGAGAGAGAGAGAGAGATTGACAGAGAGGGAGAGAATGAAAGATTTCCAGTTGTCTATACCACCCACCACCCCCTCCCCACCCACTTCAGTCCCACCCCGGCAAGTGGGACTTAACAGGAAGAATTCAGTTTGCTTGGGTGCAGTACAGGAAGAGTGAAGGAAAGGAGTGGGGTGTTGAGCCAGGGAGATTCTCAGTAGTCAGTCGACTCCCCCCAGAGTGAGGGGGGTTGGTGGGGCAGATCTGATGGTGACTAGGAATGGGTGAGACAGCTTGGTCCCAGGATTGCAGCTAAAAGGCTGAGACCAACTCCCTTTCTCTTTGTCAAGTTGGGAAGTAAATTGAACAGCTAAACGGGAGAACAAACACGTGGGTGACTTGGAGAGTTTGGAGCAAAATGTTCAGCAATCCTCAGGAGAGGGATGAGTGAGGGATGGAAGGAGGGAGCTGAGGACTCTGTGGGAGTTACACTGTGTCGGTATGTGGTGTGTGCAGGCTGTATGTGTATCCATCCAGTTGTCTGTGCAGAATCCCAGGAAGAAAGTACCTCGTTTTATTTAGCAGCAGGAAAGATGCAGAGATTTGATTACAGTGATTTCCCCTTAATGTAAAGTGTTCCGGAAGAGAGGGCAAGGAGGCTGCATATCACCCAGAGTTTTAATAGAAGCCAACTGCTCCTTTTCCAAGGAACTGAGTAGTGTAAAGAACCAATTATAGCTGCTTTGAGAAGTCAGCTCAGATTCTTAAGTCAGGTATGGAGGTGGAAGTTGGGCCCTCTCCCTGCAACCCAGCAACAGATCCTTTCTTCCTTATTCCAGGCCCTCCAAGGCAGGAATCCCCTGCCCCACACAGATGCACACAAATAAGGTTTTAGGAGATGCTGGCAAAGTAGAGCTGTCATCATCCAACCTCAAATGTGGGCAGGCATTGATAGAATACGCATCCAAGCCATACATCTGGCTGATGGGTTATTGTAAATTGTAAATCAGGTTGGGGTGCAGAAACAGGAAAACCTGAGGCTGGGATTTTTGTCTAATTGTTAGTGACAGTAGGTTGGGTTTATCAAAAAATATTAATAGTGTTTAAATGTTTTTCTCTCCTTCCTCTTCCTTCTTTGCTCCCTCCCCCCCCCCATCTCTTTCTTTTTTTATAAGCATGTCTCTGTGTCTTGTGTATATTATGGCCAAAGGAAATCCAGCCGAATAGAATATCCCAACCCTGATGTGCCCACCTTCTCCTCATACCCTTTGCCTTACTCACACTCAGGCAGTGGACATTTTTCATGCTGATGTCCTTATACCTGTTAGATAAAAATAAAGAGAATTATGGTTAATAATCACAGCTTGGTTCAATTTAAACTTTAAAGATTGGTGTGATTTGCAAACATTCATAAATTAATATGCAAGTTTCATTTTACACCTCAAAGTGCTAAAACCCACATGCTGTGTTACCCTTTGTTTGAAAAAGTGAATGTCTTCCACTTGTGTTGAGCACTAGGTATGTGGGTCCCTGGTGGTGGAATAAGGCAAACATGGCACTTTGAATATTTGACCTGTTAAAATTTGTGAGACTGGGACTTTAACAAATATGGAATAAGAACAAGGGTTCTCGATTAGTCTGTAGGTTGATTGACTTTGTAGAGTCTCTTAATTAAATTCATTTTTTGATAAAATATAATATGTCTGAGAGGATGGAGAGGGAGAATAAGCTAATTGGAGTAGAGGTATTGCATCACTGATTTGAATTTATTGTTTGCTGTCCTCTCTACACTAATTATTTTTCTCTTTGAAATTTAATTGAATGGTTCAAAGAAACCTAAAGTTATGTAATATTTACCCATAGCTTCCACTGTAGCTCATCTGATAAATCATTGTCATTCTATTTAAGAATTATTAGACTTACAGTTCTTTATATCACTTAGGTATTTCCCAAACACTCATGCATTGCATGTCAAACTTTTCCTTATTAGAAGTGCCTTTGCAAATAAATGTACTTTTTAAGAGGGACATGGATATTAATTTCATTCTTTAAAGACAAGGGTAGCAATGCTTTAACATTATCAAAAAATCACATTTATTAACTTATTCAAACCTATTGACGGTACTGAAATGAAATGATATTATCTCCATTTTATAGATAAGAACATTGAGCTCTAGAGGATATGAGTAACTTGTTCAGTAGCACATTGACTATGAGTGCCAGAGCTAAGACTGAAACCCAGGTCTCCTGCCTCAGCAAAGACAGTGGGTGCTCCAAAAATAAATGTGCGCAGAACCTGGGCATGTTGACAGCATCAAGAAATATATAAAACTGAACATGAAGTTAATATTGATTGATACCACAGGACATAAAGTCCAAATAAACAAAAAATGAGATATGGTTTAAATCCTCTTTAAAAAAAAAACTGCATAGACTCTGGAAGTAATGAGAAATTTTAACTTTTATTTTTAACTTTTGAAATCCTGGCTGTTACACTGGCATTAATTATCACAATAGAGGCAAAACAGTGTATTTCTCGACTTTGTATATTTCATGTAATACAATAATAAATATGAAACAGTGTTCAGAGAATTAAAACTAATCAGAGCACTTCTTGTTGTTTCCAATGATCTTCTAAAAGGGACCAAAGTGTGAGACATGTGCAAATTGTGTGTGTGTGTGTTCATGTGTGCATGAGCCATCATTCACATGGAGGGCTTAAGTTGTCTGTCAAGTTAATGTCTCTGAAAATGCCTCATGGATGGATGGATGAGTGATTCCCTATGCACTACCAAGAAAAAGATGTCCTTTAAAAGCCTATTTTTAGCATGTATACCAGCATTTTCAGATCCTTTTATTGTCTTGACTGAAATTTTGAAAATTAGAGTACCTGAAGCAATGAAAAAGAGCTGTTCTTGGTTTAATGAGGAAGTTTATGAAATAGGAAGGAGGCAATCCTCAGAAATTTTGTGATGAATTATTTTGACTCTGTGGAAAACATAGGTATGTTAAATAAATTTTGTATTAAGTTACATCTAAGAAGATAGATTTAATCAACATAAAAAAAATTGACATAATAAAATTATGAGGATTGAATCTCAATGTTACCAAGAAAACCAAATGAAATATAAAAAAACCCATATATATATCATATATAAACCATATACATTATCATATATAAACCAAATATGATATATATATATATATATATATATATATATATATATCATGGGCGCCTGGGTGGCTCAGTCAGTTAAGTGTCCAACTCTTGGTTTCAGTTCAGGTCATGATCACACAGTTTGTGAGTTCAAGTCCCGCATTGGTCTCTGCACTGACATTGAGAAGCCTGCCTAGGATTCTCTTTCTACCCCTCGTTCTCTGCCCCTCCCCCACTCATGCCCTGTCTCAAAATAAATACATAAACTTAAATAAATATTTAAATTTATATATATATATATATATATATATATATATATATATTTAATCACTTGAACTTTAGTTCTTCAAAGTGTAATAATTGCTTAACTGAACTGATAAAGTATTTAGTTATTTCTTTGACTTCTTTTTACACAACAAAACATTTTCATCAGTAATGTGCTTTTCTAAATCTGCAGTAACATGGGGCAACCGAATGGCTCCGTCGGTTAAGCATCCGACTTCGGCTCAGGTCATGATCTCACCAACATGGGTTCGAACCCCACTTCGGTCTCTGTGCTGACAGTTCAGAGCCTAGAGCCTGCTTCAGATTGTGTCTCCCTTTCTCTGCCCCTCCCCCGCTTGTCCTCTGTCTTTCTCTGTATCTCAGAAGTAAATAAAAGTTAAATCTGCAATAACAATATATATTCTCAATAACAAAACGGTCAACATCATTAATCATCAAGGAAAAGCAAATAGAAGCCACAATGAGATTTCACCTCACACCTGTCTGATTGGCTATTATCAAAAAGAGAAGAAATAACAAGTATTGGAGCAGATGTGGAGAAAAGGGAACCCTTATACACTGGTGGGAATGTAAATTGGTGTAGCCACTATAGAAGACAATATGGAGCTTCCTGAATAAACTAAATGTAGAACTGCCATTTGATTCTTAATAAATTAAATATAGAACTACCATGTGATCTAGGCTTCTATTTCTGGGTATTTATCCAAAGAAAATGAAAATACCAATTCAAAGAGATACATGCATTCCTGTATTCATTGCAGCATTATTTACGATAGCCAAGATAGAGAAATAAACTGAGTGTCCACTGATAGATGAATGGATAAGAAAATTGTGATGTATACAGATATAATGGAATACTATTCAGCCATACAAAAGAATGAAATCTTGCTATTTGTGACATAAATAGGCCTTGAGGGCGTTATACTAAGTGAAATAAGTCAGATAAAGACAAATATTATCTATCTTATATTTGGAATTTAAAATAAAACAAAAATGAAGCTCACACATGCAAAAAACATGGTGGTTGACAGAGGTGGGATTGGGATTAGAGAAATGGGTGAACTGGTTTTTTGTTCTTAGTTTAAATAAATTGAAGAAAACAATTAAAGTTGGAAACTCAAGGGGCACCTGCCTGGTTTAGTCAGTAGGTGCCTCATCTCAGGATTGTGAGTTTGAGCCCCAAGTTGGATGTAGAGATTACTTAAAAAAATTTCTTAAAGAAGAAAAAGGTTGGAAATTCATATAGTATAGATGATTCCTTGAGTATAATGAAAATATTCTAGATGACATAGATGTAAATATCAAGAAGGTAATGTTTGATTAAATTATTTCATAAAGAAGAGATAAAGACTATGATTATGTTCAATAAAAAATTCATGTAGAATGTGAAATATCTATTTGACAGTAGCCTTTTAAATACATCAATATATTAAATAAAAGGAAATTTTATATTGCAGTACTTAAATGCTAAAAATCAGGTTTTTGCTTTTCTATTCTGAATTATAAAAGATATTTTTCCATTGTTTCTATTAATTTTGTTAAAGGTTTTTGGGAATTTTTTCTTCATTAAAAAATTAATGGCGATCTAAGTTCATGATGCAAAATTTTAGTTTCACATTACCAAAGTTAATGACTGAAAAATTGGTTATTTAAACTGACTACATCAGTGAATCTAGACTTTGGATTTTAAGAAACAGTAATTTTTTTTTTTTAATATTGGGTAACTGACATAAGGTTGCCATCTTTAAATTTTAATAAGTGAAGACATTAAGTTTACGTAATCAACAAAAAAGAATAGCAAAATTGTTATCTTTCACATTTCATAATATTACCAAATATTAGGAAATATTTGGTAGTTCTAGACTTAATGGGATCTCCAAATTGGCAAGAGAGACAACTTCAGAAAACAAAACATTTTTCACTTTCCAAATTGGATACATTTATACATGCACTTACACACACACACATAATGATGAGTTGGTCACTAATTTTTATCTGCAAACTATTAAGGTCGGTTTGAAAGAGCATCTTGGGAAGTGTTCTTAAACATCACATAGAGTAATAATTTAAAAGGGTAACCCCTGTTAACAACTTTTGGTAGTTATTCAAAAGCCCTGAAGTCTAACGTGAGTAAAATTTTGTCCCTCTCACAGCTTATTATCCATATCCATGTTTAAAAATATACAATATGTGAGTCTATAACTTCAGTGCTGCTAGTCCTGGCTCATAGCAGGAATGTTGCTAAGGGATTATACCAAATAGCACTGTATTATATTTCAAAAGATGTTGTGGTTATTTTTACTCCGAGGAACATTTTTCTACATTTAAAAATAGGAAATCTAATTTTTTCCAAAGAAGAGGGCATTTCATGTTATTTTTTAAAACTCATCAACTAAATTGACTTGATCCCATACACACATATACCACCATCACTATGATCGTCTTGATACCCTTGGTGATCAAATGAAAAATAAGTTATGCTTTGCCTTCAGAGTAAGCATTTTTAGTTCGATCTATGTCAGTGTGTGGTATCACCATTCCTCTAGTGTCTCAAGTGAGTGGTATCCTTGTATTCTTCCTTCCCTAAACTCTCAGATCTCAGAATCAACCAAGATGTTTTTATTCTACCTCAGAAATATTTCTTATATTTCAATTGCTACTTCCCTAATCAAGTGCTTATCATCTCTCCCTTAAGCTTTCAATGTCTCCTGACTCCAGTCTGTTTTATACTCCAGACCACCCAGTCTCATCATCCTCTTGTCTGAAATCCTTGGGTGATTCATTTTCACCTGCAAGACAAAATCTAGATTTCTTAGTCTGACTCTTCAAAATGCTAGCCCAGTTTATCTACCTCACAGAAAGTCTTCCTATCCATCCTATTTCATAAATCCCATGAAATCACCACACTAACTTCTTGCCATGTGATGAACTCTCTGTGCCTTTTCACCCCTCTTTATTTTTTAAGCTGTTTCTTCCTCCTAGACTGTTTTCCCTATGCCCTATCCCATCCCCTCCTATCTGTTTGGAAAACTTATGAATATCATGTCAAACTTACCTCCTATGTTACTACTTGTGTTGATAGTCTTAGAAGCAGAGGAATATTTTTCTCTTCTGGACTTTCACGTTGCATTTTGTATATATCTTTACTCTAGCAGCTGCCAATTGCAGTTTTATATCTGTCTCCCCCATTAAGTACATGAGGATATTATTCAGTGTGTGGTTAATATAGGTTCTCAATAAATGATGAACTTTTAGATGTGGAAATAATAATAGTGAAACCCTGCCTTTTCAGTTAGTGCTCTCACACAGGATATACTTGGTTTTCTTAATCATCTGTGTGTAGTAAACAGAGCTAACAATATTTTGTTCATTTTATAGGTAATCAAAGGGAACTCTCAAAGAAATAGACATATACACATGTTCAAATATAGGACTCAGACTTAGCCTTAAAACTCCTAGTATGGTGATCTTGTCATCACATTGTTAGATAATACAGAATGATATTTGATGAGAGTAAGCTCATCACTTGACTGAAACTATGAAGACAGAAATTATAATGATTATAAAGAGAGATAGTAGTCTTTATAATCCAGATGGTGAGAAAACAACATCACAGTGAAAACCTGATGGAATAAATTCTCCTTTTTTATTTAGAGAGTTGCTTTCACAAAATTAATTCCTGACTTTTGGTTAAGAGGATCCATTAGATTTGCAAGCAAGTGCACATTTTGGGGAGACCATACATCAGATTCTCAACAAGTCTTTAATCCACTAAAATTAAGACACCGTGTTCTAAAGTGAACTAAGTTGTTGGCTAATTCGCTCAGGGAACAGCTATGAGAACACTGTACACCAGTCAAATGATATTCTCACTGGAATGGCTGAAAGTAAGTAATTTGAAAGGAGGTTTTAGAAAAAGGCAACACTTCAGACAGAAAAGGTCACAGGCTTATTTAAAAATGACATATCCCCAGTGGAATTTGAGGGAATTGACTTAAAATTTGATTGAAAGTATATGGAAGAATAGTAAAGGACATTTGGAAAAAAAAACTGTAAAAAGATGTTTTTGTCTATAAGATGTCAGAACATACACTCTTTTAATTCAAACAATGTGAGATTAATTTGGGAATAAACCAGTTGTTCTGTGGAACTGAGTAAAGTATCAAACATGAGACCCATATTTATGTGGACATGTAGAATTTACTGAGAACAGCATTCCAACTCACTGAAACGAGGATAAATTATTTTAAATATGGTGTTTATTAGTTTATTGAAATAAGAAAAGGTCCTTACCTCACACCACAGTAAAGAGCACTTAAAATCAATAATAAAAATATTGGAAAGTTACGATAAAAGTTGGCAAAAGACATAAAGAGGACATTCACACGGAAGAAAGAATAATAGCAATATACATGTAGAAAGATTCTCTACTTTGTGGGCAGACAAAAATAAAAAATTAAAACATTAATGTTATTTAATTTTTCATCTATTATCTTAGAAAAAGAGTAAAGGATGAATAATTCAAAAGAAACAGGCGACATGGTGAAGTAGGCACTTTCTTATATACATTCGTTGTAAATAGTGTAAATTAGGAAAACTGTGGTGTGTAATCAATAATATATACTAGAATTTTATTATTTTTTATTTTTTTAACTTTTATTTATTTTGAGAGAGAGAGAGAGATTGAGAAAGAGAAGGAGAGAGAAAGGGAGACAGAGCACAAGTGGGGGAGGGGCAGAAAGAGAGGGAGACACAAAATCCGAAGCAAACTCCAGGCTCTGAGCTCTTAGCACAGAGCCCAATACGGGGCTGGAACAAGATCATGACCTGAGCCAAAGTTGGTCACTTAACCGACTGAGTTACCCAGGCACCCCAATATATGCCAAAATTTTAAATGGGCTTGCCTTTGACCCAGTAATTTCATGCTTAGGTATTTAGCCTAAGAATATAATTGAACAAGTGAGCCAATAAGTACTATATTGCCACATTGTGCATAATGGTAAATATCTGGCAGCCCCCCAGATATATTTCAATAGAGAACTCGTAAAGTAAATTAGGTCATGTCTACAACAAAGGACTACTAGATAAAAATGAGAGAGATGTATGTTTACCAAAGTGTAATTATAAACCCTACAAGTGGTTAAGGGGAAAAATTATTTAGAGACTGGATCATAGAACATGGTACTATTTACTTATGTATATTCATGCATACTTATATTTACACATATGAGGCTATGTCTATATATGTGTGTGCCTATGTATATAGAGATGTGTGTATGCATATTATGGTATAAGGTGTGTGTGTGTGTGTGTTTGCACGTGCGCGCGCGCGTAAAATCCTCTCTATTAGAGAAGAAGCACTAAATAGTTATACGTATAAGAAGAGAATATTTAAGAGTAGTCTTTGTTATTGTTTTATGTTCTTTTTCTTATTTGATTTCTTTTAAAATGAGCATATGTTGCTTTTATAATAAGCAAAAATCATCTATTTTCTGTAAAAACACCTAATATTTTCTATTTATTTAGGTTAACCTGTTTTATTTATATCCCACTTCTCTCTCCTCCCTCAAAATCATAGCATTGTGTCACAAAACAATTTTGTACAACAAGGTAGAATGAGAATGTCAAAGAGAAGAGGATATAACAGCATGAAGATAGTATGAGACAAGGAATCAAAAACATTCCACTAATTTCCAAGTAATTGCTAGAAATGAGTCACAGAATTGGCTTTGTGCTTCCAATCAGCTAATCCAAGGAAGGAAACAGTATCAGTTCAAGATTCATAGTATTAGTAAGTTTTTAAAAAATGAGTGGCTGCAGACTGCACTGCTGTTTAACTCTGAATAAAAAATGTTTCCCCATGTTTTCTTGTGAAAAGGATACTGTGTGATATGTTACATAAGTTTTCTATAACTAGCCTACACTATATAAGGTATGAAGTAAGTATGAATGTTTCCTGTAACTATGGCTGTTTCTTATGTAACTGCATATTGATCAAAGTGCTATCAAAGTGCTGTTTATTGAAAGTGTATTATTGGCATGGTATCCCCTGTTAGCATTCTTAACAATGCTTTCTTTCCCTTTACTGCCAAATGCTGTGTGTGCTTTATTAAGAGTAGCTGCATTCTCCAGCTTTAAGAATTCCTTCAGACTCCATCTCCTATATGCTCTTTGACCTGCTTGGTTGCTATCATCGCAGCCCTCAGTTAAGTCCAACCTGTCTAACCTCCAAGATTGGCTCAGAATTCTGGGACACCCGGGCCCAAACTGGGTCCTCCTTATTTGTAAATGAAAATGGGAAATTCAGTCTTGATACCCAGCTCTCTGATTTCTTGGCAGGTTCCCCTACTTCTCTAGACTTCTCTAGCATATCCACTTCTAGTTAAATGCTCCCAGATAAGCTAGTTACAAAATGTAGCCCTGGGAAATACAAGGATTTAAATATAGATCAGTTAAATGTTAGAACTTATGTACCCAAATTGAGGTTGGTGTTTTAGATTAATTTACTCACAGCCCTTCTCTGTGAAACTGTTTTCCTATTGTTGTTGTTCATTTGGAAGCCAGTTAAAATCATTAGAATATAAAATAAAAGTTTGGAGTCCTCCATATACATTTTTGTTTTATCACCACTCAGAATCATTCTTGCCATCTGAAGTCTTTCATTTGCATTTAAGGCCAGGTTCTTGTCTAATGACCAATAACCAGAAGTCTCTACTAAAATCATAGAGCTCATTATGGAGATTTCTACTACAGACGCTGAAGAAAGGTCCCCACTGAGAAATTCTGTATGTTGTTCTCATCAGAATTTTTGAGAGATATACAGAGTTTCAGAAAGATCATTCTGTAGAATATGGGTATAAGGAACTCATACTTACCTTAACTCAGAAGCTTAAAAAAAAAAAGCAACTCAGAAGGTGCCATATACATTAACTGATATAAAGTCAACAGATCCACAGTTTGTGGGAGATGGAAAGTTCTTGATGGTTTTACAGGTTAGTCTACTCTTTATGTCTAACTTTGTGTCTTCCCCCATGGGGAGTTCTGTATGTACTGATTCTTCTGCCTGATTCCCCTCTTCCCCGCTCATTAGCTTTAATAATATTTATTCATACTTCAGATCATACCTCAGACATCACCTTTTAAGTTACGAATTTCAGTTTTCCCAAATATGTCATAATACCTTATATTTCTTTTTTATTGCATTTATCATATTTTAAAAGTACATGTTTAATTATGTAATTATTTGATTAATGCCTATCTCTTCCATCAAACTGTAACCTCTACTGAAAGCAAGGACCCTGTCAGTTTTGTTTATACCTCTGATCCTTGCACATTGTTTGCACTTAAAGATTTATTAAATAAATAAATGAACCTTAAGAATTAATACGGTTTTCAAATTTATAAAGCTAGATACACTATTAATAGAGAGCAGAAACAGTTCCAGTTCAGAGTCTTCAACATATATTTCATTTAGTTAAAGAGTTAAGTTACTTTTTTTTTATTTGATGTGACAGACACTTGAGTGTTAGTGAGTGTAAGTATCACCTCTGGGAAGAAGCCTGCAGCACAGGAAGTCAGTAAAGAAGTAGCCTCATGGACTGTCAAAATTATGATGTTGTAGAAGAGTTATATTGAAGGGACTAGCTAAGAAAAAGAATGAAGGCATTAGATATTAATTTAATTCTATTTTGTGATTTGTCTTCATAGTTATTTAATTTATTTAGCATTGCTGCATTCTGTCCAAAGTTCATTATATTTCTGTTTTTCTTGCTCAAGCAAATGAAGTATTCATAACTACACAGCATCTGGTAGCTCTTTGTGACAATAAAGCCCACTAGTAAAAATTAATAATTTTTTTTTTGCCTGAGAATATAACAGTTAATTTAAAATTATTTAAGAACTTTAACAGTTACAGGAGAAAGTAAGAGTATATACCATTATTCTGACAAAATGGCATTTCAGTTTCACACACGTTGTCCTTTAATATCGTATGTTAATTTTATTTTTGGTGTGGCAAGGCATGGAAGCTGTTAGAGGAGTCACTATTTTTGTTGACAATGAAATATTTTGTAAACCAAAGTCACAAAGAAGTGTTATGAAAAATAATAAGTCACATGAAACAGATAATAATCACACTATTCTAATACTTCAGAAAACAAATATCTACTTAGGGAAAACAGGTTTGTATTTATTTGTTTTTAATGCAGCCATGAGACGGACCATAGACTAAAACTGCAGTAGCATTTACTCTCCGGTGGAGTGCAATTCAATTTTCAGTGAGTTCAAATATAATGATTATATATCTTATTAATTAGGCACACATGGAGGAAAAAGTAGTGTGCTTTAGTACTTTAAAATTCTACTTCCTTAGCTAGCATTAAGACATGACTATATACGAGCAATTTAAGTAAACTAGACCACTGACCTGGTTGATCAGTGCCAACAAGCTAATTTAATGTAATGTTTCCCTAGATACTTTTTTTTTTAACTGCTTTGACCAAATTAGATTATTGAATTGACAATACTGGATCACATACTCCTTTTTATGTTTGTCACAACATCTGTTGGAACTTATGACAAAATTTAGAAATGTTTGAACCCATCAAGAAGCTACTGGGGATGTGGTGAGAGTCTGTAGGAAAGCAGTAATACGGCTAGGGTTGGCCCTCAACCAATCCGTCCAGCAGCCTGTTTATTGCTTTGGATGCTGCTTGTGTCTAAGCATTTGCTTTAAATATTTGATGTAGTTAATTAATGAGTACTTTGAATCTTCTCTATTATAAAAATCTTCTTATAAAAAATAAATGCAAGCAAGTTACAAATGATAGAAGACCAAACTGAAATACAGTAGTTGTCTCCTCAAATACACATCACCAGTTTGTTTACCAGAATATTGCTATCATCTGATTTGTATTAAATAATAGGACTTGTTAGGTAGGTAGCTAAAGGCTAGTGTATCTATTGGTCAGTATTTTCTAAGGCACCAGCCTGAGAGTGGTTTAGTATACATGGAGTTCAGGTTATTGGGGGTGTAGCTGGCAGTGGTGACGGGAGAAAAAGGAAATAAGGCTCTGCTACAGGTTTCTCAACTTTGCTCTAGATGTTAGAGATTGATTTTCAGCAGGGAAATTATATGTTTAGCTTTGAATTTTTTAAAGCTCATTCTGGCAGATAGGTGGAGCATGGAGTGGGAAGAAATTGGAGGTGCGATTTAGGTGTTTATTGCATCAAACCAGATAAGGAATAAATCATGATAGTCTGAAACTAACGCATGGTTGTAAGAATGGAAAGGAAGAGATGAATTTAAGAGAGGTTTTATAAATGAATATGATGTGACTTGACTGAATACTGTTAGATAAAAGAATTTTTAAATTAAGTGTATTGGGACGCCTGGGTGGCTCGGTCGGTTAAGCGTCCTACTTTGGCTCAGATCATGATCTCACAGTCTGTGGGTTCAAACCCCTCATCGGGCTCTGTGCTGACAGCTCAGAGCCTGGAGCCTGCTTTGGATTCTGTCTCCCTTTCTCTCTGCCCCTCCCCTGCTCTTGCTCTGTCTCTCTCTGTCACAAAAATAAATAAAAACTTTAAAAAAAAATTTAAATTAAGTGTATTTCTGAAAAATATAATGAACCCATAATTGTTTGGATGTTTAAGGTAAATTTAAAATCTTACATTTTTATTTCCCTGCAGTTGTTTAATTTTTAGCTGTTTTTAGGTGTTAGTTAAGATAGTTTTAAAAGATGCCTGTAGATGAACTTCTCAGTGTTGTATCTTTTACGTAGATCACTTGTGCCATTGTAGTAAACATAACCACAGCTTTTTAATGGTGAGCACATAGGTAGGTATATCCTAAGCTGTTTTTCTCAATTCATTTGTAAAAGGTGAAAAATGAAACAACTGTTTTCTCTTAGGAGACATCTTAAACCTAATGCACTTTGTTTTTTCCAAGATACCTCTCTCTGTGTCTTTCTCTCCTTGTCTCTCTCATCTTTTTAGCAAGGAATGTGGTACATTAATCTTTCCAGCTTTGGTTTTCTAATTTCAATTATTTCTGTATCCATCCATTCCAGGAAATCTTTCAAATATTGTGTGTGTGTTACTGGAGAATTACTCTTGTGCTTTGCATTTGAAATCTTTTGAAAAGTTGCCTCGGCTTTGTCTTACTTTTATTCAATTGAATTTTCTTTTAAACATTTACCATGAGCTTTTGCCTCTGATTAGGTCTATTTGTATGCATTCCACTAACTCACGTGTTCATGTTTGATATATGTCTCACACACAAACCACTCAGCAACAGTAGTAAACACCCATACTGTTTTTTTGGCTTGTTTGCCTTTCTGAAAGTTCATTTTATCTAGGAAATGAGCTACTTTTCTATTCTTGTAAACAGTGTTTGATAAGAATCATTCCTTTCTTTTTCATTTTTGTAGATTTCAGGTAACTTTGTTACTATATTGAGTTGTAAATATGGTATAAACAGAAATTTGATTTCAAATCATTTTTTTTGTAATATTCTTATATATTTCCATTCTATGTGTATATTTTTGGTTTGGTGTGTATTTTCATAGTACTGTTAATGTAAAGAACAATTGTAATGTATTTCCTTCTTTGTTTTCTTACACTTCTTCTTTCCCCTTATTCTATCACTTAGTATTAGGTAAGTATGTAACAATTATTTTCCCTCTCAAAGAGGAAAATAACTTGAACTTCTTTCTAAGATAATAGTAAGAGCAGCTATATATAAAGTATAAAAGACTTTTTCATAGTATTTTAATGTATACTATCCCTATTGACCCTCCTATAGATTTTTAAATTTTTTTTAATGTTTATTATTTTTTTTGAGATAGACAGACACGCATGAGCAGGGGAAAGGCAGAGAGAGAGAGAGAGAGAGAGAGAGAGAGAGAGAGGGAGACACAGACTCCGAAGCCGGCTCCAGGGTCTGAGCTGTCAGCACAGAGCTTAATGCAGGGCTCGAACCACGAACTCTGAGATCATGACCTGAGCTGAAGTTGGATGCTTAACTGAGTGAGCCACCCAGACACCCCTCATATAGAAGGTTTTTAAGCTGAAGAGAAGCACAGTATATTCTAGAAAGACTCCCTTTTGGTGGTATCATAGAAGAAGAAGAAGGGGAAGAAGAGGAAGAAGGACAAAGGAGGGGGGGGGAGGGGGAGGGGGAAAAGAAAGCAAGGTATGAGGAACCCATTTGAGACATTATGACAAAGTTCCAGGAGGAAAGTTAAAAAAAGCATAAACTAGAGCTGCAGAAGAAATAAGGATAATATTAATAGTCTAGGTTTGTCCATTCTTAGCAGTCAACTTGGAAGAAAGGTGGGCGGATGAGGAATAAAGCAGAGATGGAAATTTTAGGCTATGAACTTGGCCACATGGATGGATGATGGTACTACTAACCATGTCAGACGAATAAAGCTGATAAATGCAGTTTGAGTTGCCTGTGCACATACACATAGAAATGTCTCATAAATAATTTTCATCATCATCATTGTCATCACCTCCTGAGCGTAACCATTTATTGAATTATTCTCCTGGCCTGGTACTCCTTGGAGCTTAATGGAGATGACACAACATGTAATCCTTACAACATTCCATGGGGTAAATACTCTTATCTCTCCATGCAGATATGGAAGAAAATACGTAGCAAGGTTACAGAACTTGTACATTCATGTGCTTCAAAGCCAGAGTCCGCTGATTCCAAGTTCTGGTTCTTTCAATACCTCACATTTTAAAGGTCAGAAAAATGGGAGAATAGTGTAGGTTGGTTTGGAGTTACTGGCAAAGTATATTTGGTATCAGTAAGGGCACCCAAAGAAGTGATGTCGGTGGAGAAGAGGCTTGAGGGTAGAAGCCACAAAAACACCATTTAAGGTACAAGTAGGAAAAGGAGCCAGTGAGGGCACCTAGGGAGGAACCCTAGCCTTGTGCTTTCTCAAGCAAAGCACCATTCCTCATTGTGTTTCTTGTAAACATGAACTCTAGACAGTTTGTCGTCTTGGATGTTTAAGAAAATGAGTCTTCTGTCATGATTTACTTATAAGAAGAGTGTAGGATTTGTGGACATTTCATCAAGTTATGTATGTGGCATCATTAATCATTAACATATGGAAAGAGATTATTGGACACTGTAATATTTCCAGGTGAGGGAGGATAGTTGGGGATTTTTATACCCTGTGTACTTGTCAAATTGGACCTCGAGTGCTGCCCCATAGAGTTGCTGCTTAAAGAATCTAAATGCTTACTGGCAAAAGAAGGAAAAGAGTCACACCTTCAAGTTAGTAAAATTAAAGCTGAAGTTCATTCACTTCCCTGTCAGGTAAATGTTGACTATTTGCTGTCTCTATGAGAAAGGGAGGAAGGGCTACCCAGGCAGTTTGAAAATCCTGGGAATGATTGAAGACAGGTGAGATAAACCATGACAACGGACATAGGACAAAAACCCCATCCTGGCATCACTTTTGCTTTGGGTGAGAAAAGAGGGTAGTGTTGGTTATTTTGTACATAAAATATTACTTTGGATTTCCTAAATACTTTTACTTTTAAACATGAGTAGGGGAGCACCTGGGTGGCTCAGTTGGTTAAGCGTACGACTTCAACTCAGGTCATGATATCACAGTTTGTGAGTTTGAGCCCTGGGTGGGGATCTGTGAGAACAGCCTGGAGCCCACTTCTGATTCTGTGTGTCTCCCTCTCAGGCTGTGTGTGTGTGTGTGTGTGTGTGTGTGTGTGTGTGTGTGTGTGTGTGTGTCAAAAATAAATAAATATTAAAAAAAATTTAAATGAGTAAGAAATAACTGGTAGAGAAAGTAAAGAAACAGTTGCATCTATCTCCTTCCATAAATATTACCACTCCTGGGTTGTAACTCTCTTATCCATGCAGTCTTCCCAATCACATTAAGTGGATATTGTCTCTGCAGTAAGAACACATTTTTGGCAGCTGAGGTTCCTTTCTGGTGCATATTAGGCTTCTCCCATCCTCATATTTCAGTTCTTCATGGTGTTGTAAAGGAAGTGATGTGATACAATTTCCTGTCTAACAATGGGAATAGAAGTGTTCTTGCAAGCAAAGAACCCGGGGATGCTGAGAGGTGGAGTGAGGGGGCCTTATCTAGACCCCAACATTTCACTGGCACCATCAGCTCTGAATCTCACTTCTTATACATGTGATTGTGAACAAAGGATGGAGGCTGTTTTGAATTAGATTACTTGACTTTTTATATTTCAGTGAATCTCTTTGATTAGTTTAAGAACACTTTGTTAGAATAAAACTATTGACATAAGTCATTATTTTTAAAAAACATATAAAGAAGTCTTTGAAAGGACTGTAAAAGACAAGCTTCTTGATTATATTAGCATATGTTTTTCTGCTTATATACTTTCATTAGTTTGGTGTGTGCATGTGTGTGTGTGTGTGTGTGTGTGTGCGTGTGTGTGTGTTCAAACCACTATTTTAAAGCTAATTCTTACCTTTCATTCTTGGTAAGGTTGAACCATCTTTATAGGTAGAAGTTGTCACATATTGCCACTTTCACATGGTTTAATGTAAGAGAATTTCATGCCCTTTTAGGCCGGGGAGAAGAGAACCCTCTTCATATTTTCTCTTTCCAGATTGTTGGCTCAATCCAGGCTTCAGCATAGTTGGAGTGGCAAATCCCACTCCTGCATCTGGTGAGCTGTGCAGTTAGTAGCTCTGACACTTTTCTACATGGCTTCGGCATCCACATCCCAAAAATGTGAGTGTGGCCTTAAAAAAGACTTTTCCCATGTGACCACCAGATTGCTTCGCGATCTGCCCAGTCATCCCCTTGATTGTGTCATCCTTTAAAAATCTGTGTCATCTGGGTATAGAGAATGAGAATGTTCTCTTGCTCTCTTTTTAAATTCTCAGAATTTTCCCTTCTAAACCACAAGAGAATTGGATTAGACTTTATCATGATTTGAGTCCATGTAGTATGTTTTTTTCCCCAAGAATATATGTAATACAAGCATGAGAATAGATAAGAAATGAGGAGGGCAACAAATTCACTGTTTGAGCCCCAGAAATATACCTTTGGTAAATCATATGCAGAGTAGCTGCATGGCCACTTTGTTCTCAATAGTTGAGGATAGACCAACATGGTCTCTCAAGTGTCTTTGTTTTTGTTTTGTTTTGTTTTGTTTCTGTATCTGAGAGTTGTAGAAATAGAAGTGACATATGAAAAACGCTTGCATTTTGATTGAGGGCACCCGGATTTTATGTCATGTCTTACCAGTCATCAGAACTAACTCAATTGTCCAAATATTTTTATAAAAATGTTTCCTGTTGACAGCATGGCCTTTCTTTTTCCTAACTTTGTTTACTTCCTGCTAGTTAGATGCTAACTTTGTTGGCCATTTAGATGTGCCCACTCCTCGAGATCAAACTCACTCAGCAAGCTTTAATTCAATATTAATAGACAGAATGAATACTGTTTCATGTCTTACCATTGAGCAAATGGGAGAAGAAGGAACCAGAACTCATTTTTATTGAACTGTGCCAGGCCCTGACAGCAATTTCAGCTTCCAAATTCTATTTGCCAAAAATTATGATTTTAACTAACTTATGCAACTTACAGAGTTAATAAGCAGCTTTTCCTCTCAAAAAAGTTGCTGATTCATATTAGAACTCTCATTTCCAAATTAAGAATGGTTTCCTGTAAGGGAAGACTATGCTGACCTTTTTTTTTTTTAATCACTCTTCTGTTGTAAATCCTTCAACTGTTTCTCATTGATTCGAGAATAACATTCAATTCATAACAAGGCCTGTAAATGTATCCACGGTCTTCTGTGCATATCTGGTATCTCATCTCTAGCCTTCCTACCCCATCACCTTGCAGTCACTTCCCATTGAATGTTCTGCGAATAACATCTATGATTGGGAGGGAGTTGGGCTTTGGGGGAGTGGTGAGCAAATGATGGGCTAGAAGATCAGTCAGAAACCTTGTTTATTCCACTGAAGAGTTCATGAGTGGCAAGGAGAGATTGATTTAAATAATGTGGTGAAACTATTTAAAAGGAAGTGGTAGCATTTGGTGGTAATATTTTAGAAGAGATCTGGGGCAGTGACTAGTCAACGATGACTCTGAGGCTTCTGGTTGTCTACTTAATGAATGTATTTTCCTCTAAACTAACATGAGTAGGACAAAAGGAGAAAATTTTGGGACGAAGGTAGGGAAAACATGTTTGTTTTTTCTTGTTTGATGAAAATTTTGAGTGTCCATGGATGTATACACATACATGTATGTGCATTTGTGAATCCTCATGAATTTTTCTTCCACTTATATTCAAATACTGAAGTTGTACTAATTAAGCAACATATTCTTTCAGCGTGGTACCTTTTACACCATTTTATTAGTTTTCTATTGCAGCATTTAAAAATTTTACTTACTTTAGACAACACACATTTATCATCTCACAGTTTCCGTGGTCAGGAGGCTGGACTTGGCTTTGCTGGATCCACTGCTCAGGGTCTCGAAAGGCTTCAGTCAAGGTGTTTTCCAGGGCTGGAGTCTTGTCAGAGGCTCATGTGGCTTTTGCCACCAGAGACAGTTTATTTCCTTATGGTTGTAAAATTCATGAAACCTTGCTTCTTCTGGACCAAGAGGAGAGTGTCTACTTTCTAGGCCTGCATTTGAAGGGTCTACCTGCTTAGGACAGTTCCACCCTGGAAAATCTCCTTTTGGAATAACTTAAAATTAGCTGATTAAAGACCTTAATTATCTGTGAAAAGTCCTCCACCTTTGCCATCGCTAATTTCACTGGTTAAAAGCAAGTTACAAATTTTGGTCATTCATTCTCAAGGGGAGAGAATAATTCAAGGGCATGGGTCACTGGAGGCCATCTGAGAAATTTCCCTACACATTATGTTCTATGTTTATGAAATATGTGTGAGCATGTGTTTGTGTGTGGAGGTTACGTTATAAGTATCCAAAAATAGGTGGCAGCTATGTATCTCTCACCTTTTTATTTGGGATTTTTCCCCCCCTGAAGTTTCTCAGGGTCTTCTACTCCCATATTGTTAGATCTCTCTCTTCTGGTGTATTATCCTGGCTTCACCTTTCTTAGACGAGAAAGCATTAAATTTGGCTCTGAGGTTACATTTCAATATACTTTGCTTGTTTTGGCAGCAGGGGTGAGTAAGCCTTTAGTAAATCATTAGTGATCCAGATTGAGCTTCAGTAGTTTGGAGTGAGGCCATGGCCCATATGTTTGATGCCACCAGTCTGATTTTTATAATGGAAATTATATCATTAAGGTAAACACACAGTGTCTTCTTAAGCATGCTTTATTATTCTTTATTTTATATTCAGTTATTCTTACAGTGTGACACAGATAGATATTAACCCTTCCCCCCCCCCCCACTCCGGCATGCTTGAAAGAAAGGGGTTTATAATGAAATGGTCACATTGAACTTCTCTTTTGAGTTTCTTTCAATACATTGGGTGAACTTCTTGGAACTGAAGGCATAGATTTGCTATGTGGGTATATATGTATTCCACTTGTGACTACATAAAAGCATTAGAGATGGTTCACAAGATAGATTTTAGGTTGGTGTAATAGAAGCAAAATATAATTGGAATGAAGCAAAGAAGAAAAACACAAGAGTCATTGTAGTTAATGTCATTGAAGTTAACTCTGACAGTTATAGATGGGCCACTGTGGACATTTAATTTGTTCCCATTAATGCAATTATGTGTGTGTGTGTGTGTGTGTGTGTGTGTGTGTGTGTGTGTACATATATATGGAAAATATGTATTAGAGAATATATATATATATATATATATATATATATATATATATATACATTAGGGAGAACAGTATGTTTTCAGGTACTCAATTCTAACAATGTTTTCCATGTGGGACTTCATGGAAAACTCTAGATAATACAATAGGCCTATCATGCTAGCATGTTGGCAAGAAACTGAGATGCAGCTATCATAGGACATTTTCTTACAGAAGCCCTTGTTAGGAAACTGGAACATTGAAGTTGAACTCAGGGTAGGTGATTCAGGTTCCAAACTACTGTGGTCTCAGTAGGTATAGTTCTGGTTATTAACTTATTTCTTAGATAAAACTCAGAATCAGAGGATTGGAAAAACATTGACATGTTTCTTAATCGTCCTGAAAATACATTTCTCCCTGAAGGTTTTCATAGCCATCGAAAAGCAAATTTCAAGTAAAGCTCTCTGGGAAGACCCTAGAATGTTATATCATACATTGCTGATTGAGATCTGAGAGTATTCTTTGAACCTCAAACAAACAAAGATAAGGTTCACTTTCCACCAGGAATTACAAGGAAACTAATAATTAGGCTGGACGCAAGTCCACCTTACTTTGTGTCTAGTAAACGTACCAATAAAACTCTGACAAGGTTCTGTCATACCTTTCAACAGAGTTCTTTGTTGCTCTCAGTATAAATACCGAAATCCTTACCATGGCATTCAAGAATCTTCATGAAACACCTCCCTGCCCATGTTGTCAGCTTCATCTTACATCATTCTTGACATTGCTGTCTGGAATTCAACCACACGGACCTAACTGTAACATCTGAAATCTCCCACATTATCAGATGACATTCTCTTCTGAGCACATGTACCTAATTTCCCAACCTTGGCAGGTAGCAGACCCTATAGTGTGCTCTCAGAGCTTACTTTAGTTTTATTTCATAATTGTTAGCAATTTATGAGACTTTCTGATTAATGCCTATCACCCAGACCGTCAGTTCCATGAAGATGAGTTGCCACCTTATTTTGCTCATCACTGTATCACCAGAGTATAGTAAATGAGCATAACGCACATCAAATAAAAATTTCGCTGAAGGATAAATTACTGTTATTTAATGCCACATCAATTATAACGTTTGTTAACCCTTTGTAGGCTTCTCTATTAGATGCTACAGTTCTTGTTCTAAACAGATTGAGCAATATGAAGACAGTGGTTTTAGGGAGAACGGGGAAAGTTTGCTATTTCTTAATATATTAACATGTTAGAGTTAGATTTTTATTTCCAAAACTGTAATCTTGTTTGGCTAGTGTTGGAAATTATGCTGCACAAAGAATATTTTACTAGGATTACTCCTTTGGAAAGCTGAATTTGATAAACCAGTGTTCCTGGAATACTGTCTGTTTTGTTTTGTTTTGTTTTGTTTTGTTTTGTTTTGTTTTGTTTTGTTTTGTTTTGTATTTTCCAAGCACTCTTGCCTTCTTTGAGCTTCATGAACCTGTGTTAGCACAGGCAAATATAACTAATGGAGTTAGAGAGTTCTGGAAAGTGCATTGCTACTAACGAAGGTGATTTTTTTCTATCATGGTAAGTCAGGTGTAATGGTTTATTTTTATTCTGACCAGTGGATCTCAAGACATGGTCCTCAGGACTTTTTTAGGCATTCAATGATACCATAAGTATTGTTATAATAGTACTAACTTTTCACTCTACATTTTCTCCATGGAGTGTTCTCCAGAAGCTACATAGTACTAACTTACATCACATTGCAACTGATTGAACACAGGAACAGAGATGAAAATCCAGATGTCCTTTATTAAACTAGACATTGTAAAAATGGAAAAATGTCACTCTTCTCAATAATTTTTTTGAAAAACCATTATTTTTCATAAAATGTGTTCATTGTTTTTTAAAAATGAACTAATAAATAAAATGTCTCAGTTTCAAGGTTTTTTTAAAAAATTAAGGTTTTATTTATTTATTTATTTTGAGAAAGGGAGCAAAAGGGAGAGAGAAAGAATCCCGAGCAGGCTCTGCACTGTCAAAGCAGAGCTGGGTGTGGAGCTCAAACACCCAGAGTGTGAAATCCTGACCTGACCTGCAATCAAGAGTCTGGAGGCTTAAATGACTGAGCCACCCAGGCACCCCCGTTTTAAGTTTTAATATGGTAAATATTTCACATAAACAAACAAATCTTTGTGTCTTCAATAGTTTTTAAAGACTGTGAAAAGATCCTGAGACCAAGATGTTTGAGAAGCACTTCTCAAAGCCAACTAAATGACACAGTGTACCCATATTTACCTTATTTTGCAATCTGTTTTTAGATAGCTTTCTTTTCAAAGTCTTCTAAAAGATTAATTCATCTGTTTATTTTTAAATATTTTATTTTTAAGTAACCTCTATACCCAATGTGGGGCTCCAACTTAAAATCCCAAGATCCAAAGTCACATGCTCTTTCCGTTGAGCCAGCCAGGCACCCCAGTCAGTCTGTTTGAAGAAGTAATATAAGCACATGAATAGAAAGATCTTCAGTATTAAAAGATAGTCATAAACAGTAAATCCGTTTTTTCCCCTTAGTCTCTCAGGGCTCAAATACACTTTCTAGGTGACACTTCTATTCATGTGTTTCCTGCTGGAGAACTTTGATTTATTGACCTAAAAGCCGGGATCTAATAGATCCCATTTTGATTCTTACTTATTTCCCTTGACAGTATAGGAAGGAGATTGATTCCTAACAGTATGTGTAGATCTACCACATTACTTGCTATTTTATTTTATTTTATTTTATTTTATTTTATTTTATTTTATTTTATTTTATTTTATTTTATTTTATTTTATTTTATCTTATTTTATTTTATTTTTTTATTTATTTTTTCATCATGATAAGTGTACTCTTTAATCCTCATCCCCTATTTCACCCATCCCCCACTCCCCTTTCCCTCTGGTAACCATCAGTTCTCTGTAGTTAAGAGTCTGCTCCTTTGTTTGCCTTTATCTCTCTCTCTCTCCTTTTTTTTCTTTTGCTCATTTGTTTTATTTCTTAAATTCCACATATAACTAAGTTTTTATTCTACCTTGTTACATTGAATAGTTGAAGTGTCATCCACTGTATAGATAAAATAAAATTAATTTCTTTAGTTTCCTGTTGATGGATGATCAAGTTTCCATCTTTTGCCACTACCTGGTGTTCCGGTGACTATTCTTTTACTTAATTACTTGTGCATACAAAGTAAGTATATCTATAGAATTAATACTTGGTGATGGAATTTCTAAGTCAGAGGAATCATATATTTTTAAGTGATAGGTATCACTAAATTATGCTCCAAAAAATCTACCAAATTTTCCCTCTCCTATTTTTACTTATTCCCAATTTACTTTATAATATAGCACACTGTAAAAGTTTTATTTGCCAGTTAGATAAGTGACAAATAGTATTTAATTATAGTTTTAACTTTTTCTTTTTATGAATGAGGTTTTTGTGTTTTTTAAGTTGAAGGAAAATAGAATAATATGTACTTTTCTTTTTCACTGGAGCCCATTAGTTTCCAAAAATGTGTACTCATTTCACATACAACATCTTTGAACCATTGCCAGGTCCCAGGAGTGCACTTTTGAAAACCTTCCCCAGCTTTAAGGGCCTCATCTCATAATTCTCTCCTCCGGCCCTTCTTTCTCCACAAGTCTTAATGAAGTCAGCTTCATTTTTGACCTTCTGAAAGCAGAAGAATCCTTAGGATTCCAGATGTAGGTGACCTGTGCCATTTGGTTTGGTTTTAGTTTGCAAATTATCTTCAAGGACTGGAGTCAGGTTTTACTTTCTACTTTATGAATTTATACATACTTAGGAGGGATTTTTTTTTAAGATAGGGAAACACTGCTTGGTCTCTAGGGGTGAATCATAATTAACGAAGAACTCTGTATCTGATGGAAACCTTAGTCTAACAGATCATCCTAAAACCTCATTAGACATCGTGGACTCCCTACGGACATTGTTGAAGAGACACTTGATTAAGCAGATCGTGACAATTTCAGTTTTGCCTGTCATCTGTGCCCCAGAGACACCTCAAGATCAAGAAAGAGTTTCAAAAGGAAGAAATGGCTATTTATGTTTTAGAGATATTGCTGATACTAGAGCTTTGCTATACTTTCATATGTAAATTACATAAATGTTTGATACCTCTTCTTTTTTATTATTTTTAGAGAGAGAGTGTGTGTACACACATGAGTGAGGGAGGGCCGGAGAGAGAGAGGGAGAGAGAAAGAATCCTAGGCAGGCTCCATGCTCCACACTGTGCCTAACTCAGGACTCAATCTCACCATTGCAATATCATAACTTGAGCTGAAATGAATGGTCCGACCCTTTAGTGACTGAGCCACACAGGCACCTGGATACCTCTTTCATTCTTGGCTTTATCTGTGATGGAATAAAAAGTTTCTCCCTGGTTCTGTTTATCCCAAGACATCTGTGGAATTTGGAATAGATAAGAAAAAGCATTTCTCATCTGTGATGGAAACACCATTATTCCTTTTGCTACAGTGTGGTTTTGAGACTCAACAATGACGCCTTAGCACCAATGTGAAAATGTTGCTTTGGATAACATAGGTGTTGGTGAAATGCAAAAGTATAGTCAGAGAGAATTCAGATAATAAGATTTTTAGTAAACAAACAAACAAAAAAGAAGTAATAAATATGAGTCCTGCCTTCTTCAAGTTTTTAGAATGGTTTTCTAGCAAAATGTAGCTAACTGTCATTGCTTAACTTTTTCAACCGCTCTAAATAAATGGCACAAATGATCACTAAGGTAGTGAAGACTGAAAGTAGAATTGTTGCTTTAGTATACTTTCTTACTCATAAACTTGCTTCACAGTAAGTTATTAGTAAAAATTACATTTTTATAGTATCTCAGAGTATATAAAGGACTTAAAGGAATCCAGGTGACCTAACAATGCTGGAGGCAAAGTGCAGTCTAGCAGACACATGTCCAAATGAGTTAGTGGATTTTCTGCATCATACCTTACAATTACATGATTTTAGTGTGTCTTTGTTTCTCTAATTCTCAGTTTCCTCCTCTGTGATAATAGCAAAGCTTACTTTGCAATGAAAGGATTAGAGCAGATAATGCACGTGGAATCACAGGCATAAATCAGTACTCAGTAAATACTAGTTTATCATCATTGTTATTAGAATAGGTGACCACCATCTGAAACCAAATATAAAGAAGTCAAATTTCTAAATTCATATATGAATATAAAGATCTGATTGTTTGGAGGTAACATATTCACCCTGTTTCAAAATAAAAAGTGATTTATGGAGCTTTAGTCAGAATGTTGTGGTAACGTTTGTCTTGGATTTGGCTTTTAGCTGTTGGGTATGGGGGAAGGTTCTTCCTGCCTCCACAAGAGGCTCCAGCAAGGACCCTGAGGAAATGGCATGAAGGAAACCCCAGTAACACCTCTGCCTTTCAGTTCACCAATTTTAGCTTAATTGGGAGGTTTTATTTTTTAATATTTTTTAATGTTTGTTTATTTTTGAGAGAGAGAGAGAGAGCGTGAATGAGTCAGGGAGAGGCAGAGAGGGAGAGAGAGAATCCCAAGCAGGCTTCTCTCTGTCAGCATGGAGACCAATATGGGGCTCGAACTCAAGAACCGTGAGATCATGACCCAAGCCGAGATCAAGAGTTGGACACTTAACTGACGGAGCCACCCATGTGCCCCACATTTATATTTTATTTTCTGAAGAATTCTAAAGTGTTTTGCACGTAAATTGAACCCTTAAGTTTTAAAGGCCACCTACTTTGGGCATCAAGCATTTACCTTATTTTTGAATATATCTTATAAATTCAACCATAGGAAGACAAGCAGAGAATACAAGGCATTTTCATAGAAAGCCTTAGCATGCTGCCCCTTCCTGTTTAAAAGGTTGTTGTTATTCCTTGTTGAGACTATCCCAGAGCGAGAGTGTTAGGTAACCTCGAGTGGGGCTTGCTAACTCCCAGGCCACTCAGTGACAATGTTTGCTGCTGCTCTGGACACCACAGTCCTCTGGAGCAGCCTATAAGCATCCTGGTCAGCTCTCAGCAAGGTCCACTGGAGAACCTAGTGGGAGTAAGGTCAGGTTATCACCTTGTATGAGCACATCCTCCCTGAAACCCTACATCTTTCCATCCTTACAAAGAAGTGAGCCCTGCAGGGTGTGGCTGTAATCATTACCCAAAGGGCATGCTCTACAGGCAACAACACGGACAAAAGTACTGTCAGTCTGTTGGGGGTGGTTATTCACATAGAGCTACGTAGGAAATAACACCACCAGAAATAACACATTCAGATCCAAAGGGCAATCTTCTGTAGGCATTCATAGACGTGCGGTGGGCACATGTTCTATACATATTCAGCTGTTTACGAGGCACAAATGCTTCTTTCATCACAATCATTAGCTAACACTGAATAATCATTGGTGAGAGGGTAGAAGAGCAAGTGAAATAGGGAATGGAGCTTATTTTTAGAAAGGTAATACTTTAAAGTGTTGATTGATCAAACAGGTGTTTAAAAGCATTTGTCAGAATCAATTCGCAGGAAATCTCTTTCACATTCAGGTTATAGCCAAAGGAAAAAAAAGTAGCCTACACATTTTACAATTTCACTTGCAAAAGTCATATTTTTGGAGTTGTGTGGGCATTTGACAGTATAAAGATTCTACCAGGTCCGATGAAAGCTTTTAATTGTGTAAGGCTTCAGACCCCCAGCTGCCCCTCTCTGAGCATCCTCTGGACTTCATGGGCTTCATCTGAGACATCTGAGGGGAATGTCCGCCTGTGTGTCCACCTGAAGCCTGTGAATAGCCTGCTTGAGCCATGAGGTTATTGAACAGAGAGCAAATCTTTCTCTGAAGAGCCTCTAAGAGAGGATATTTTGGTGAATTTCTGCTCCCTGCCAGCTCAAAAGAATGCGGCTGCACTCTGTGCTCTTGCCATGAATGCTTCAGGAGGAGCAGAGACTCACCCTTGCAGGGAGCCCTTCAGGGTTTTTAAACCACATCATCCCTTCCATCCTTGAAGTTCTTTTGGATTTCATCAGTGGCACAAAGGGATATTTTTAAAATAATGTCTATTTTTAAGGACTGGCAAAAGGCCTCCCCTCGTCACAATGCCGACACTCTAACAAACATATGTTATTTTGGGGGAAAAATTGAATCCTAAGCTAAAAAAAAATTAGTACTCTGGGAACTGAAAGATACTTAACATTTGTTACAGTTCCCCTCAGAGCTCAGGTCAATAGATAGAGATGGGTACCAAAATAAGATGCACCTGTAAAGGATAAATTCATATCAACAATGGAGGATGTACAACTATGCAAAAGTAACATAATGCCTACAACAAAACTAGCCCACTGGTTGTTTGAGTGGTCTTGTTAGAGGCAAGTTCATTCTTATCAAGCTGAAGACAAATACAATCGACTCCTCAGTTAAAAGTTGGTATTTAGTGGTATTTGGAGTAGTGATTTATAAACCGTGAAGCCCACAGGAATATTTTTTATACTGAACACATAAAAAAATTTTCTTTAAAATATTGTTTTAGGTTTAAGCATCAAAATATTAATACAATAAAATAATATTGTATTATTCAGATATATAAATAGCAGGCCAGAACTATATCTGGCTTTGATAAAAGAAAATATACTTCTGGGTTTACTGTTCTAAATTCTGGTAGTCCATTTGTGAGCATGTGACCAAACACAGAATCTCATGGAATTTAGTGTTAGAAACACTAATTTAGAGTATGTTTGATGTTATTCTAGCAGAAAAATTAAAACATAGAGTAGATTCTCAAAATAGGCAATGTAAAAGTTAAATTTATTGAATATTGCTGCAGGAAGATCATCTAGTGCTAGAGTAGTTTTACCATTGCTTAGGTTATAGATCCCTTTGAGAAACTGAGGAGAGTTCAGTGTCCCCTTCCCTAGAGCAAGTAGACTTTAAAATTTTTCTTGTGTAATTAAAACAGTGGTACAGAAGTTGATCCTAGTGTTGAAAAGCATGGATCCCAAGAACAGAAATGCCATACTTATCACTAAAATCAAGGGGCTCCTGGGTGGCTCTGTTGGTTAAGCGTGCAACTTTGGCTCAAGTCATGATCTCGCGGTTCGTGAGTTCAAACCTTGCATCAAGCTGTTTGCTGACAGTTCAGGGCCTGGAACCTGCTTTGGATTCTGTGTCTCCCTCTCTCTCTGCCCCTCCCCCACTCATGCTTTGTCTCTCTCTGTCTGTCAAAAATAATTAAACGTTAAAAAATTTAGGGGCGCCTGGGTGGCGCAGTCGGTTAAGCGTCCGACTTCAGCCAGGTCACGATCTCGCGGTTCGTGAGTTCGAGCCCCGCGTCGGGCTCTGGGCTGATGGCTCAGAGCCTGGAGCCTGTTTCCGATTCTGTGTCTCCCTCTCTCTCTGCCCCTCCCCCGTTCATGCTCTGTCTCTCTCTGTCCCAAAAATAAATAAACGTTGAAAAAAAAAAAAAAAAAATTTAAATGACTGTAGTTCATAATTTTCCCTTGCCCTCTTTAGTTCCAACAACACAGAAGCTGTAAAGCAGCATATTATTTGGCCTTTTTTTTGGCCTCCTGGGTTCCACACGTTACAGATATGGAAGCTGAGGCACAGAGATGTTAAGAAACTCTTCCACAGTATTAGATCTGCTAAGATGGAACTGAGACTCAAATCTAGGCAACTGACCTTTGAGCACATGTCCCTAACCATAACACATCCTGTGGCCAAGAGTGGCTACATCTGTGCTCAAATCTACCCCATGGGGTAGCTCTTATTAGTATTGCCACTTGACAGTTAAATCACTTGCCCAAGATGAGAAAGTCAGGATTCAAACTCAAGAAATCTGACTCCGTAGGTGGAAGCTAAACCATCACAGTATACTGTGGACACACACACACACACACACACACACACACACACACACAGCACATGAATTTTTACTCTGCATATTATAGCAGTCAGGTAAGTGGGGATGCTCACTACTAGTCAGATTATGTATGACTTTTTCCTTCATTTTGTTCTGAGTTTTCAAATTATTATGTTTTAAGCAAGTATTACTTTTGTATACAAACTTTAAATGTTATTAAAACTTAATGAACCCATTCACATTAAGTTAAATGTGTTAGCTGGTCAAAACTGCTAGCCTTATTATGAATAGGGACCCTGAAGTAAAGAAACAGGACAGAAATCATCTTGATGGCTTAAGGACATAAAGTCTTGGAAACATCCAGGGACACAAGGCATGATCAGGTGAGGACTATATTCAAGGGGTGGGGATTGCATTCAGGGATGCTCACCTGCTTGTCTTCTGGGCAGTGAGAACAGAGGCCACAAGCACTGGGCTGCCCACATAACAATCGGGCAAGCAAGCTGCACCAAGTAGACTCAAAAATGAACTGAGAGATAAATGCTAAGTTTGGACTACTTCACAGTTTTGCCAAAGGCTGGTTCTCATCAGGCTTTTGCCAGGTGTTCTCTTACTTCTTATAAATCTCTAATTGGCAGGAAAACAGCCTCAATTCACCAAGCTTTAACAGATTTCTTTTTAAACTACGATTCAGAGCCCCACACCCACAGTTTTCAGTTCTTAAGTTTGAGTATCTCCATTTTTAACAAGGGTCTTGCCCAGGGAACCACAATGCAGAAGTACAAGAACAATCCTTTGCACCCAGGTGGCGTCAGTGCCCAACACTATGAGATAAGAGTTGGGACAAGGAAAGGCATTAGGCAAGGAACAAGAATGCACATGTTCTGAGAAATGAAATGTTTGGTTACTCCTCCCCTCCATTTTTCTCTGTGCTGTTGAAGAGCCACTCAAACTGATTACTTCCCCGCTGGTTTGAAAGGTTGCTTGATTTAATGTAGTGAATTGAACTGGTAGTTTGGGGAATATGGGAAATTCAGTTACCTTACTGAGAAATAGAAGCCTACTTACTATTTCAGTATTTTTGTCTATTAGCCGGCTAACAAATTGGTTTGGATACTCTTCCAACTAAGGCTACTTGGGGCTTTGTTAAAAAAAAAATAGGCAACTCAGTAACTTTTTGTTGGGGTTAAAATAATGAATTGATTCCCAAATTTCTACTGATACTGTTGCTAAATTAACTGTAGGTTTATTTTTGAATTTAAAATAAATTTAGAATAAAAAAGAATATTGGTATTCTTTGGAGGACCCTGACTTTATGTTTTATTAGCAATTACACTTAACTTGTTAGGTATAAATTACATATAAACTTGATGTTTGAAGTTATGAAATGCAAGTTATGAAATGCAAGTTAAATGAGAGTGCCAGGTTTCATTTTCAGTTTCTGGTTTGAATGTGGTCTTCTGGTGTTTAACCTATTTTTATTATACAATTGTATACTTTAAAAAGTGATTCATGAGAATGGTCTCTTCAGCAATTAACCCAAATGCCATCATGAAACTAATTATTAATTATTACTGCAATAGGAGCTATTAACGTCAGTAAAATGATCATTTCTTATTGTACAACGTAGTTAGTAAAAAATAATACTGAGTGCAGTGTGTGTATATGGAACAAGATGATTGCCTACCTTATTGTAGAATTTCTAAGTTAAGAAGGAAGTGCTCCTAATTAAATCTCATTTCATCATTAGTATGAAGACAAATCAATAATAAGTGAGTTATTTCAGTGTCTCAAGTTTTCAAGTTTATGCATCCATCTACTTGAAAATATCTGACTCCATGGGCCCCACACTCATTCCCATTAATGCATCCTTTACACAGGCTTTTTGCTCTCACAGTAAAAAGCTACCAGAGTCTTTAAAAAAAAAAAATGAAATGTGACCCATTATTTCCAAATCACTGGGACACATCACAAGCCCCCCTCTTACTCTATAGGTCCATATAAACCATGTGTAATTCTCCCTGGTTTATCCTTTACTTTTCTTACTTTCATTATGCCTACTAAGTTGGAGTAACTCATGACCCAGTAAGCTCCAGTTCAATGTCAAACTTCCCATCCTTCCCAAATGTGTAGTCCTTCCAACCATAGTCCTTGCGTGCCCATCATTAACAGTGGTCATAGTACTTTTAAAGGACCCGTTTGTAAATCTGCTCAGGCCTGAAACTTCATCCATGTTGAAGTCTTCTAGGAACCCAGACCCAACCTGATCAACCTTATCTCTGTACTCTGGACCTCATCCTCTTCTGTCACCCTGGACTCTGACTATTCTCTCCATGAGTGTTTCACTTGGGTGGAATCTTACCAAGGTACTGTGAATCACACCATTTTATTACCCAGCTAAGGTAACACAAAATCATATTCTTTTTGCCCAAACTGAAGACATTGATTTCAGTTCATTTTTAGGAAATTTAGTTAAAACTTTGACTATTTATCATCTATATTTATATGTGAAGTTTTCCCCCAAAAATCATTAGGCATGCTTTTAAAAAATTAGAGAGCAATTTTGCCTTTTAAAGATAAATGACTTATACTCTTAGTATTTTTTTTTGGAAATTGCTAAAGGAAAAACACCTGCTGTCATTTGAACTGCTTGGAATTACTTTTGGACCCCTCTCAACAGGGATTTCTGTCTGAGGCCTTGTGAGACAGAAAGAGTTGGAGATGGTAGAAATAATATGAATGGATACAATTGGTCCATTAGAAATTGTCCCCTCTTTATTCCTGCACTGCATACTTTGACATCAAACATAAAACTGTCCTTTGAGAAGATGAGATGTACTTCTTATGCCTTTACAAAAAATATCTCAGTGGCAATTATTGACAAATAGGTTCTTGTTTGTCATGTATTAGCCTGAAATTTTTCTTCAATTGGTTCTTATCAGGAAATGAAAGATGTGTACTGGAAGACAAGCACTTAGTAAAGATTATAATGGCTATAAATTTAAAGAAGCATACTTTTAGTTGCCACAGCAGGTAACAATACTAATGAATTTGTAGCTATTGCCTATCATCGAAGCATAAATTCCTGTATTGTTTTAGTACTTGTATGTTTGTTTTTGAACCTGCATTCAATATCAACCAGCATATAGTAAGTAGTCCCTCATTAAGACCCTTATAAAAAAAATCACCCTTTCTTCTGGGGTGCCTGGCTGGGTCAGTTGGTAAAAGATGTGACTCTTGATCTCAAGGACATGAGTTCAAGACCCACATTGGGCACAGAGCTAACTTAAAAACAAGTTCATCCTTTCCTCTCATTTTTTTCACTCAACTAAGTATATGGCAAAAAGTTATGAGCTCTCACTGAGACTGATATACATAGAGAAATTGACTAATTTTGTTAGATTACCCCATTAAGGCACCAAGAGGATATATGAGATAGTCATTACTGTGGCTTGAAACAACAGTCATTCATTATTTCTGACCAGTCTGAGGGTCAACTGATACTCACTTGATCTATGTTGAACTTGTGAATTGTTCTGTATCAGGTAGACTCAACATCTTTGCAAGCTGAGAGTAGGCTATATTCCATTCATCTTTCTCTTACCTTTCTCCTGGGGCCATGGACTTGCCTGGTATTATTCTTCTCCTAGAAATGAGAAAGATAGAAGGGGGACTAACTTATGAGCATTCTTCCAAAGTTCTTAGCTTACATTTCCTAACATTCCATGGCTGAGGCAAAGTCAAGGGGTGAGGCAGCTTCTCTCACTCTTGTTGGAGAGCTGACCAAAGTTACATGGCAAAGAATGTGGATACACAGAATGAGGAATTGAGTCTAAATGTGATGTCAGGCAAAAAGATAGGGAAGAAGGAGATTCTAGGCTTTTTGGTGCCTCTGTTTCAAGCAACCCACCAGAGTTCAGAGTTCAACTATGAGGACATCAAGAAGGAATGCCAAGGTTAGTCTTAGCAGCTTCACAAGTATATAAGCACAGCATTCACCTGTCAGATATCCAAATGTCTATGAAATATACTTATTTTGTATGATAGGCCAAGGTAAAACTGAGAAACATTGAGATGTTTTTCTTTGTATGGAGAGTGTCAAATAGAAGTCAAAGCTTTATTCTTTCTTCCCTACCTCCCTTTCTTTTTCTCCCTTTTTTCTTTCCTTCCTTCCTTCCTTCCTTCCTTCCTTCCTTTTTTCTTATCTTTTATTTCCTTTTTTATTAAATATTGATCTTTTGGGTATTCAGTTAATGAGGTCTCGTTTGATGCTCAGAGATCTTCCCACCCATGCCCCTTAGCATAAGTTTTCTGAGTCTTAGAAATAGGATCTGGTTGATAGACTTATTGGTGCATAAAAAAATTCAGAAATGGATTCAAGGGCTCCATATTTCCAAATATTACTAGTTCTAAAGTTAGTAGTCAATATTTCATAAAAGTAAATATTGATTCAGAAATGGAGTTGCTCATCAGGGAAATAAACCTAGTAGCTTAAGTTATTATTTATTTATCACCCATCCCATGTTATATTCAGAGCTGAAGTTTGAATTGAAGAGAAGTTCAAGTATTCTTTTTCATATATTCTGAAGATATATCAGCCTTTGATGTATTTTGTTAGAATCTTTAAAAACAGAATAAAGTATGACTTCTCTGGAATTAGGAAAGCCCTAGTAAATCACTCAAAAGCCATTTAAGGATACATGTGATTTTCTAGAAAACAATAAAACAAATTATTGTTCATTGTATCAGGCTGGGTCTGGCTGTTCCCTGCTCTGGGCACATGCATGATGTGTAAATTCAGACTGACCAAGGACACAAGGACAAGTGTGGGTCTGCATCTTCAGCATTCCTATCAAAGGCAACCCAATTTCTCTTGACTTGCAGTTCATCACTGACTTTGCACCCTTGCTGGGCATTTCTTGGTTCTGAATTCTGGAATAAGATTAAGAATCTGACTGGCAACAAAGAGATTGACTTGGAAACCAGGAGCTCTTGCATGTGATAGGAACAATGCTGAGCATGATCCAGTTTTTCATATTTCCAAATCTGTGATGCTGAGGAGCTATTATGTAAAATGAAGTACTCCTGCTTTTTACCAAGTAGGTGGGTTGTAGAAAAAAGATATCTTATTACGACTCATTTTCTTTGAAATCTACTCTTTTTTTTAAAGAATATTTTTAAAACAGGACTAAGCATTCAAGACTTCTTATAGAAGTTTGGAAATAATGTAGTTTTGATACTTGGAAACGAACATTTTGAGATTTCACATTGACTTCCCCTGTGTTGTAATATAATTTTAGGGAGACGCCTGCTTCTCTATTTTTCTCCATGATTTACTTCAGCTGAAATTTCAGCCAGATCCATTATTTTTCTTCTTTGGCACATTATGCAAATTAAATGCAAAAACCAGTGATGAGAGGAAAAGGTCTCAGCGTATTGAGCAGGTGCTACATCAGTAATAGAGTAACGTAATTACAAACTTCTTGCAGCTACTAAGACTGTGTACTCTGCACTATTCAAAGGAAAATCTTTCATGTACTCATCACTACAAGATTTATTCTCCTATCGATGTGTGGGAGATTTATGCATTTATCTGTCCCACTCATTGATGAGAGAAACATACTTCTACAGAAATACATTTTTTTCCACATTAATGTGACATTTAATCCTGACTTTATTTTTCCTCCACTAAAATAATTTCTTGTAGACAGTCTTCTCTTCATCTGTATTATGAGTATGAACATCAGAATGGCTCATTAAGCTGGAATAGCAAAGACATATCTGTGTGTAGAACCCCAATGCCAAGGAAAAAATACCATTTTTTTTTCTTTTCCACTATTGATAAATAAAAGCAGTAGCAAAGTTATTGTCAAGAGGAGTGGTAGATTAAATGATCTCTAGTACTGCTTTCAGCTGAAAATGCTATCATTCTTATAACTGGGAAATGGTATTGAACTGGAATTATGAGCTCTGTGTTCAGTCATATTCCATCACTGGATTGTGGTCTTATTTTAGGAGGGATAATTCCCATTTGATCCTTTAGTCCTAATTTATAATATGTCCTACAGTTGTCGTATTTTAGTGAACAAACCAGAAAAACAATTGCCGGAATCATATGTAACTCTTGTTTGATTCAAGGACAATAGTCTAGAATACTTGATGCATAGTTTAAAATAATTATTATTGTCAAGTTCAAATTAAGCCTTTTGTGGATACCATAATTATGTGAATCTAAAAGATGTATTTGTGTGAAACAAATGCCCTTCCTTTTCAAATTTACTATTAAAAAAAAGTTAGTCTTCTCTTGAATCGCAGTAATTTCTTCTTGTTTCCTAAGAATACTTTGAGGAAGGGGCACCTGGGTGGCTCTGTCAGTTAACCAACCGACTTCAGTTCAGGCCATGATCTCATGGTTTGTGGGTTCAAGCCCTGCATCAGGATCTGTGCTGACAGCTCAGAGCCTGAAGCCTGCTTTGGTTCTGTGTCTACCTCTCTCTGCCCCTTCCCTGCTCACACTCTGTCTCTCTTTCTCTCAAAAATAATCGTTAAGACATTTATAAAATTAAAAAGAAAGAATCCACAAAGGATATAAGTTTATAGGCATAGAATGTTCTCATATCAAAGATATCTGCAGTAGACCTAGATCTTGGCAATAATTGTGAATGTTCCTTATTTAACACATAGGTAGATTATGAAGTATAAACTCAATATTTTAGCCCTTCAGGTCTATCTTCAGAATATAATTCTCTGGTCTTTTGTAAAAAGTAATTTTAGTGAAGGAAATTCATAAATTTCCTTGGAAAGTATATTTGGAACTTTTTCTGTAGTATACATGTTTGGGTTTTTAGTTTTAAATTTCTTTTCATCATTTTAACTTTCAGATCTTTAAAGTACTTGTTACTATGTTTATCCAGTGGGGCTTGAGAAACCTAACTTTGTTTCAGGCTGGAACCTGTTTAGCAGGACAATCACACATGTCTGCTAACAGCAGTTAGAGGAAGCATGATAGAGTGGAAAGAGACAGGTGTCTAAAAACCCAGCTATATATCAAGTTCTACGACTCAATTGTCGTCTTTGTTCTTGCTCCCCAGAATATATTCCATGGACCATAAGCATCAGTGTCACCTGGTTAGAAGGGTTAATCTCAGGCCTTCCTAGATGCACTGAGGAAGAATTTACATTTTAACAATATTCTCAGGAACTTACATACGTGTTCAGACTTGTTGGGAACTCATCCCTGTAGTCTCTAGCACCCTGATCTTTCCATGTCCCTCTTTGCCCATCTTTAAAAGAGTGTATTGTCTAATCCACAAATCCATTTTGAGGATTAAATATGGGTACATATGAAAGTACTGTGTTTTGTGTCTGGCATACATGGCAGCCACCTTCCCCCTACACACACACACACACACACACACACACACGCACGCACACGTGCGCACACACACGCACACACACACACAAACACACGCACACACACAAACACACACACACACACATATATGGATGAAATAGGAAATCAAGAGAAACAAATAAAGTGAATGGGAAAAGGTGAATAAATGTTAATGACTGGGATGACAGTTGACATTTTTTTTAATTTTATAAAATTTAATTTATAGTTGGCATTTATAATTTAATTTTTAATTAAAATGATGAATGTCAATTAACTGTGTAATACATTTACTTTTTAAAACACATTGTTGATGGGGCGCCTGGGTGGCTCAGTCAGTTGAGCGGCCGACTTCGGCTCAGGTCATGATCTCGCGGTTTGTGAGTTCGAGCCCCACGTCAGGCTTTGTGCTGACAGCTCAGAGCCTGGAGCCTGTTTCAGATTCTGTGTCTCCCTTTCTCTGACCCTCTCCCGTTCATGCTCTGTCTCTCTCTGTCTCAAAAATAAATAAACGTTAAAAAATAATTTAAAACACATTGCTGAGATGTGCCTGGGTGCCTCAATCAGTTAAATATCTGACTCTTGATTTTGGTTCAGGTCATGATCCCAGGTTTGTGGCATCAAGCCCCAGGTCAGGTGCACTGGGTGCCGAGCCTGTTTGGGATTCTCTCTCACCCTCTGTCCCTCTACCCTGTTCACACACTCTGTTCTCTCTGTGTCTAAAATACATATAAAAAATTAAACTATAAATGAAAAATGAAAAAGAAACACTGCTGAGACAAAAGTTAGATTCTAATTGCAGGTGTTTGGGGTGCCTGGGTGTCTCAATTGGTTTTAAGCATTGAACTTTAGCTTAGGTCATGATCTCGCAGTTTGTAGGTCTGAGCCCCACATCAGGCTCTGTGCAGACAGCTCAGAGCCTGGAGCCTGCTTCAGATCCTGTCTCCCTCTCTCTCTCTGTACCACCCCTGCTCACACTGTCTCTTCCTCTCTCAAAAATAAACATTAAAAAATTCTGATTGTAGTTATTACTTCAAAATAAAGTTCAGATATAGAGTTTTAGAGAACTAACTACAAAAATGGAATCCACAGAAATCTGGAAGAAAATATTCTGAATATGTACATAATCTTGAATGTTTGGGGAAACTTCTCAAAGCACAACTTTAAAGGCAGAAATCATAAAATGAAATATTGATATATTTAACTACATAAATGTTTTAAAATTTAATTTACTTGAATGATGATAAAGATAACTAGAAAGGAAATCATAAATTAAAAAAATTATAGTTGATTATTTAAATATATAAATTTTTTACAATACAAAAAAAGAACGAACATAGCACTTTTTAAAAATTTTTTTAAGTTTATTTATTTTTGAGAGAGACAGAGACAGAATGCGAGTGGGTTGGGACAGAGAGAGAGGGAGACGAATCTGAAATAGGCTCTAGTCTCTGAGCTGTCAGCCCAGAGCCCAACGCGGGGCTCGAAGTCAAGAGCTGCGAGATCATGACCTGAGCTGAAGTCGGACACTCAACCGACTGAGCCACCCAGGTGCCCCATCACTTTTAAGTGGTTATAAGACTTAGTAGGTTGATACTAATATAAATATGTCAAATAAACATGAACGAACTCAGAAAAGAAATGTAAATGAAAACAATCAAGATATAATTTTTCACTTAGCAGATTGTTATAACAATGAGGAAGTGCTCATAACCTGTGATGTCATAGCGGAGACATATGTTCTTGGTCAACATATAAATAGCTCCAGTATTTATTGAAAACTGACTATATCAAATTTTAAATTTATTAATAATTTTTTTGCCTCAGTAACTATGCTTTTGGGAATTAATGCTAAGGAAATAACCTAAAGTTGAAATGATGTGAGGGGAAACTGACTCAGTCAGTTAAGTGTTCAACTCTTGATTTGAGCTCAGGTCATGATCTCATGGTTTGTGGGCTCGAGCCCCACATCAGGCTCTGCACTGAAAGTGGGGAGCCTGCTTGAGACTTTCTCTCTCCCTCTCTCTCTGCCCCTACCCTGCTTGTGGTCACACACACACACTCTCTCTCTCTCTCTCTCCAAAAATAAGTAAATAAACTTAAAGAAGAAAAAAAAATATGTGTTCAAATTTTTATCAAAATAATAAAGCCATCACAATGAAAACTTCATAGATATGTAAATTATGTCCTTCTGATACAATATATTCTGTGCCCACTAAATCATGTGATGACAGTATTTTTATTAAAAGTAAATATAAAAAAATTAATAATATAAAAATATTCTTATTATTTTGCTAACCAAAAAAGAACAAGATGAACACGGTATACATATTTTCTTTATAAATATGGAGGGGTATTTATAATATGTATATTTTTAAAGAATGAAAGGTACTACACTAAAAGTGAATATTAATTCCCTTACAGTAGGGTTATTTTTTCCTCTCAGCTTTTTCCTGTTTCTCCTTTGCCTCCTAGATTTTAGCATTGAGCACACTCTTTTAGTTTAAACTATTAAAGGAAATAATTAGAGATAACTTGACAATAATCTTAATACCACAGGGAAATTATTTTATTCATGATAGTTAAATTTAGGTAAAAAATACAACATTTTAATGGCAGGAATACTTCACTTTTATAATACTTGTATAAAAAGCTGTTAAGAGTGTTTAGGTCTAAGTATGGGCATAATAGGTAAATTTTATATTCTTTACTCTCTATTTCATAATTTTTATAGTAAGTATTTGTGATTTTTATGATAAAAAATGTTACTTTTATGACTTCCTTCTAAAGTTAATTTGCTTATTTTCATTCTCAAGTTGTGTATTCAATATGGCTTCAACATTTCCCATGTAACTATTTTCTAAACATTTGATTTGTCTTGAAATTCAGTGAAAAATTACCCATGAGTTGAAGTTACCCATTAAGTTGAATGCACTCCTGTGTGCATTTAAATTCCTCATCCTAGAACGTAGTCACTCTTTCCCAGTACAAAAGAGTCCTTCTTATCACCATTTCCACTATGTCCATGAGGCGTGTGTTTCCACTTTGTTACCATTTGGTCCAGAAAGATTTTTCTTCTATTTCCTTGCTGTTTTTTTTTTTAACATTTTTTGAGTTTATATATTTATTTTGAGAGAGACAGAGACAGTGTGAGTGGGGGAGGGGCAGAGAGAGAGGAAGAGAGAGAATCATTAGCAGCCTCCGCACTGTCAGCACAGAGCTGGATGCAGGCCTGGAACCTATGAAGCCATGAGATCATGATGGAAGCCAAAACCAACTGCTTAACCAACTGAGCCACCCAGGCGCCCCTTGTTACTCTTTTTGTACAAAATATAAAGAAAGGTGTTAAGGGAGTGTTAAAGGTAATGGAAGGTTTTAAGGAGAACAGCCCGGTCCAGTTGTCAAGGTCTCTCGTCTATGTTTTCTCTCTCTCTGTCTCTATCTCTCTTTTTTTTTTTTTCCATCAGTGACATGTAATCCACTAACCATGGGAGCAAGGACCACAAGTTTAGCTTGTGCTTGTCTGGAAACTCCTGTAAATATACTGCTTAAAAGCACTTTTTTACCCCTTCTTTTCTTCCTCTGTTGCAAACTGATGGTTTACTTTAGCCTAGGCAGAGGCTCAGTCTTTAGAAATTCTATACATCTCTTATCAGTTGAGTACTGCTGCATATGCCCAATACTTAGCAGCTTAAAACAACATAAAATATTATTATGCCCACAGTTTCTCTGGGTCAGTAATGCATGAAGTGCTTATCTGGGTGGTTCTAGCACAGAATTTCTCATGATATTACCATCAAGATACCTATCCACACTACATTCATCTGGAGACTTGACTGGAGCTGGAAGATTCACTTCCAAGACAGCTCACCCACATGGCTGGCACGTTGGTGCTGGCTGTTGGCAGGAAGCTTTAGTTCTCTGTCAGCCCTATTCAGTGTCAGAGGGGACAAGGAAGTGAATCCTTGGAAGCAAGGATCATTGGGTGTCATTTTGGAGGCTGGCTACTAGTGAAAGCCCTCCATGATTCATATCCCTCTCACATGCAAAATATAGTCAGCCCCTTTTGTGGTCCCCAAAAGTCTCATTCCATTACGGCGTCAGCTCAAAGTTCAAGATCTTATCTAAACCACGTACATTAATTTTCTGTTGCTCTGTAACAAAGTACACAAATCTAGCAGCTTCAAACAACACCCATTTAATTACCTTAAAGTTTCGTAGGTCAGAAGCCTCAGCACACAGTAGCTGAGTTCTTAGCATAGGAACTCACAGGGCAGAAATCGAAGTAATAGCCCGGGCTACAATCTGCTTCTTGAGCTTCAGGCTTTTTTTCAGGCCCCTTTTTATTGTCGGCAGAATTCAGTTACTTATGGTCAGAAGGACATTAGCTGGGTGATTCTGGATTGGGATATCTCATGGAGTTGTATTCACGAAGTCATCCACGTTGCTGAATCACTATATTGTGCACCCGAAACTATTTTAACACTGTGTGTTAATTATATTGGAGTTAAAAATTAAATTAAATTGAATTAAAAATACAGAAAAAAATCAAAAATAAAAAAAATTAAATCATCCACGGTTACATACATATAAAGGCTTGGCTGGGGCTGGAAGGTGTGCCTCGAAAGTGATTCACTCACACACTTGTCACATTGGTATTGGCTCTTGGTGGGGAATCTCATTTCCTTTGTAGGTTGGCTGCTCCCCAGGCTGCGTGAATGCCTTCACGACATGGTGGTGGACTTCCACAGCAAGTGAAGTGATAAAAGAGAACAAGACAAAAGCAGCAATGTATTTTCTGATCAGTGTCAAGAATTACACACCATCACTTTTGGTACACTCTTTGGGTCACCCAAACCAATCCTGATAAGGTGTAGGAAGGGCCAGGGACACCAGGGGGCAAGTATCATTGGAGCCATCTTGAGGCTGGCGACTACAACTCCAATTAACAACCGCGATGAAATAAACACATTCTTTTTTTAAATGGAAGAGAGAGATTTCTGCAATCTATACATTTATTTTTGTCATGCCCACTGCCACAGTATTCAGGTTCTCAGCTCTCTCTTGCACCTCTGCAGTGGCTTTATGATTTCTGCCCTTGTTTCCAATGTCATCCCCTTTAAAACCCTTCAGAATGGTCCAGGTAATAGACACAGTAGGTACCTCCTATTTTTATAACCCTATATGCAAAGCTCTTAAGACACTCTAGGCCATAATCTGTGCCCGCATCTCTTGCTTCATCTTTTTTGTTCCTCTCACCCTCTAATTATTTTTATATTTCAGTGATAGTGAACCTCTTATTGATTCCCCAAAACATACCAAGCTCTGACATGTCTCTACTTGCCTATGCTTGTCCTCTTCTCTCTGCCTGAAACAGGTGACACGTAATAGTGTCTCTGCATTTCCTAAAAGGGAGGCAGCTACTATGCTACTATGCTAAATCACACATTGGATAGGGCAATTATCATAAGCTTATATGGTAACTATTATTATTATCCTCGTTATGTAAAAAGGCATTCCAAACCCCATATGCATAATGGTTAAAATATATACTCTACAGAGGAATTTAGAGGTTCTACCATAAATGTCTTTGTTTTTCTCCATGCAAATTGCCTGAAAATACCAAGTTTTATGATTCTGATTTCCTAACCGAATTTAGTTGTGTCTGACCAAATTGGGTTGAATTTTATGTTTTGAAAAGTGTGTGTGTGTGTGTGTGTGTGTGTGTGTGTGTGTGAGTTTTTGTGTGTGTATTGCAGGTGCAGAGTACAGGAAGAAGCTGATAATCTGACCTTTGATTTGTGTGTGTGTGTGTGTGTGTGTGTGTGTGTGTGTGTGTGTGTGTGAAAAAGGAGGTGTATGCATGTCAGATTGTTAAGGGATCAACACATTAATCAATTTAGTTCTCCAACCTGGGTATAGGTCTTTTTTGCCCACTTTTCTCTTTCTAAACTTCTTTCTGCAGTTTCATGAGCAGCTTATTTGTTTCATCATGCCATGTTAAAGTATTTGTTTCACATGTATATAACCCAGACCATTAGAACATCTCTAAATATTGTGTTTTCAGTATTGTTTTCTATATCAGGGGCGTCTGGCTGGCTCATTCAGTTAAGTATCAACTCTTGATTTTTGCCTCTGGTCAGGACATCACAATTTTATGAGTTCTAGCTCCATGGAGCCTGCTTAATATGTTCCTCTCTCTCTGCCCCTCCTCCCTCTTGCATACACACACGCACACTCTCTTAAAATAAATACATAAACTTTAGAACAAAAAAATTCAATATCATTCAACCTCAAATCATAACAAAAATTGAGATTTTAAAAAAGAGTTGTTAAACATTTTTAATGCACTCAGCATTTCAGAAATGCTATCTTAAATAATTGACGAAAACACCATGAAATTTCAGGGACCACAGTATGAACTCTCTTTTGCCTGTATTTGGTTTAGAGGTCTCACAGAAAATTGAAAAATACATTCATTTCTCTTTCCCTCAGTGTTGGTTAAACCTCACTGGTTGTAATTCTGTAAACTTGACATTTAGAGACTCAGGCTGAAGTTCACTTTGTACTATCTAAAACAGGTCAATTAATAATATAAATAAAAGAGGGGCACCTGGGTGGCTCAGTCGGTTGGGCATTCGACTTCGGCTCAGGTTATCATCTCAGGTTATGATCTCACGGTTTGTGGGTTTGAGCCCCGTGTTGCACTCTGTGCTGACAGCCCAGAGCCCAGAGCCTGGTTCGTATTCTCTGTCTTCTTCTCTCACTGCCCCTCCTCCACTTGTGCTCTGTCTCTCTCTGTGTCTCAAAAATAAACACATGTAAAAAAAATTAAATAATACAAATAAAAGAAAAGAATGTAGCTTGCAGGGGACACTCATGCTTTCCAGCTGGCCATGTACATTAACAATGAGCTTAATGAACACAGAGTAGATTCCTACCTGAACTCATTTTCTTTATAAGTTACTCACATTTTACTGGAAATATTAAGCTTCAATTCTTTTTGTTGCTCGAGTAGTTTTAAAATTTTTATTTTTGTCTTCACAGTATTGCTTCAGTAGGTTAAAATTGAATGAAACAAAACAGTTAAGCCCTTGATCCACACTAATACTCAAGAGATCATCTCTATTAAATAAAGATCTGTTTCTCAAGAATACAATCTTTATTCTGTGTTCCTCTTCCGGATGACCATTTATTGTAAGGAGTTTATGATAATGAGTCTCTTTCTTTTATCCTGCTTTTCTCACCTGCCTTCTGTCAAAAAGTATGAATTTAATACATTTTAGCTTTTAAACATGTATGTATCTTTTGCTTTAGAGATATTTGTATTCATCCATTATTTTATTTTAAAAATATTTTTGATAATAGTCATCCTAAATGAAGTGAAGTTTATCTCACTGTGGTTTTGATTTGCTTCATTCACTTTTAATCTCTTCGCTTATTTGTTGTCGTTAACACTGGGATATATTTTCCATTTTTTGTATTCATACTTTATTTTTTAAAAATTTTTTTTCATGTTTATTTATTTTTGAGAGAGAGAGACAGAGCATGAGTAGGGGAGGGGTAGAGAGAGAGACAGGCAGACACAGAATCTGAAGCAGGCTCCAGGCTCTGAGCTGTCAGCACAGACCCTATGTGGGGCTTGAACCCACAAACTGTGAGATCATGACCTGAGCCCAAGTCGGGCTCTCAAACGACTGAGCCACCCAGGTGTCCCTCTATTCACACTTTAAAAAATGGGGTTATTGGGTATAGTTTGGCAATCTGCATTTAACAGCATTAGAAGTCCTTTCTTATGCCATTTTTTTTTTTCTCAGTGATCCGTTCCCTTTGAGTAGGTATATCCCTCAGGAACATAAATACACCTATTCGTGATGACATCACACTCCATCCTCCTGCCTTTCATGGGAGCTGTCCCTCTCCATTCATTTTGTCCAAGGTCATAGCATTCCATGGTTGTAGTTTGTCCACCAGCTAGACAGAGCTTATTTTCAAAAGGAACTAAACACAGTTTTGGATGTGGACTGGAGGTGATGAGTCTCCATTCATTGATATTTGAACCTTTGTGAACATTCTTTGTGAACATCCTTTTTAGTAGATATATGTACTGGCATAAAGAAATATATTCTAATGTATGTCTGTGTCTATTTTAATTGAATATTGGTATAACAAAAATAATGTATTTTAATAGGAGTTGGCAATCTTAATACAAAGCAGATTCTAGCTTTAACAACAGAAATACTGTGGATGCAATGAAACAAGTGAGTTTTCATAACACCTTCTGTTATTACATTAACAAATTTAAACACTAAATTCACTTGAATTGCAATAAACCAAATTAAGGATAAGTATTAGGTAATTTAGCCTTCCAGATATCTCAAGGCAATAAGCTATCAGTGGATTTTTTTTTTTAATTTGTGAAATAAGATGACCAGTGTCTATTATTTTTTTAAATGAAGGCTTTAAAATAAGAAATATCTTTAAGACATAAACCAATGAGATATTATCATTAAAAACATGTTCATAGTTTAGTTAAGGCAAGCTTTCCTCTGGAGAACCACACTTTACAGTGCTCACCAATGGATCTTAAAACATCCTGTTGAAATCATTATCAAGATCTCAATTATATATTATGAAATAAAAGGCTTATAATGGAATATTTGAATCTTTCTGCCCCACACAGGGGATATATTTTTATATTTATGGTATTCACACTAAGAAAGAGTGCTCGAAAGCTCAAAATATTATTTGATCTTTGTGGTTTTGGGGCAGAGGAACTGACACTGTATAACTTGGCACAAGTCAATGTTTTCAGGAGGGACTCTCACAGCAGACTTGTGTCACATTTGCCATATGGGTTATTGGGCTCTGATTATAGAGGTTTTCCTGGTTGTTTGCCTAATTTAGGAATTATCAGTGCTCTCCAGGATTTTTTCCAAACACAGAGAATGTGTTTGGGAGAAAATGGCACCTCAGGAAAAACGTAGATTTGGTATTTTGGAGGCTTAGATGGTCCCTGGCATTTCTGAAGGTACATGGCTTGTGAAGAACTTCATTGGCAACAGTGGACAGTTCCTGTTATCCCCGAGAACAGCTAATAGTCTGACACAACCTCACATGACTGATACCTATGGTGTCTTTCCCTATGCACCTCCTCCAGAACACTCCTTACAGCCCACGATGACATCAGCTATAGGCAAGCCTGAGGAATGAGATTGAGTCCGGGACAGACACAAAACTGTGCTTTCCTCCATAGCTTCCTAATATATTGGAGATCTGACCTTGAGTTTACTTACTTCAGAAGACTGTGGATAATTAAGCGTAGGGTATTATAGGAATGAAAATCCAAAGATCTTTTTCCTTAGGAGGAGGAGGGTGGGATAGAAGAGGAGAAGGAGGAAAGAGGAAGATGAAATCCAGTTTTGAGAGTTTTCACATTCTAAGCACTAGGAAACACATCTTGCTCACAACACTGATTTCTCTGTGAAAAGGCAGCCCCTTTCTCAATTATGTTTCCTTGAGGAGGGAGCATCACGTCGATGGGTGGTCTTTCTCCTTTCTCACCTATGAAGTTCATGTTCTCATGTCACCACCAGTGCCAGTGATTTTTTAATGTTATGGAGAATCATCCAGGTGGGTTAAGGCAGAAATTGAAAACTGGAATGCCTTAGCCCACTTACAGATTTTATTTTTAAGATCCTGTGTTTACAAAAATCAGAAGCACTTAAATAAAAATCACATTTTTTTTGTTTCTCCTGTAAACATAGCCAGTCTGGCAACACTCAGCTCACCTTTCCACCTGCCAAGAATGGGGCACACTGAGTAGTGGCTTTTCCTTATGACTGACTCCAGTTCTGAGGAGTCCCCACCTGACTGCTCTATGCATTTGCATCCCTGCTTAACCCTTGTAGGCAACCACTCTTCATTTGGATTAGAGGATTTGCCAGAAAAGGGACCCAGTACTCTTTGAATGGTCTTTCTTATGCAGAGCAGAGACTACTAAGCAAACATTTTCTGGTCTTAGGAGCAAGTCTTTTGAGAAGCAGTGATGGCAAATATCTTAGTGATCTACTCAGTGATTCTGAAAGTGTGAGAGCTAAATCACCTGTACCATAATTAAATCTGGGACTTTTTAAAAACACATATGGCAGGACCTCACCTCAAACCTAAGGGGATCAGAATTTCTGGGGGAAGGCCTGGGCATCTGAACATTAAAGAAGCATCCCAGGTGATTTTTCTGAATCATAAAGTTGGAGAATTACTGAATTCTTCCTAGATTGGACAGCTCCTCGGCTTGACAGATCCAGTTAGAGGGAACTCATGGGCCTCGGGAAATAATCCCAGCTCACCAGTCTAGCAATGCTGAAGATGCAGAATTTTGTCTTTATCAAAAACAAATCTGCGCTGACCTCTTTCAGTGAGTGTCCAGCAATAGATTAGATCAGGTATGACAGTAGCTAAGGTGGATAAATACATGGTTTGTATACAACAGAAAGAGGGTTAATTTTTTCCTAGTCATTATAAAAAGGCAAAGAATTGCTGGATCTTTATGTTTATTTTAGCTGCATTGTTATTTGAACTCCTATCTTTAATGTGGAATTAAAATATCACACATATTTGCTTTCATTTCTAATGTCTGAAAGAGGTTCAGCCTGATGTAATTAGCATGTAGGGCATGTTCACCTCTTGTAATCTCACAGATGACTCATCCCTCAACCCCAGCACAGAACTGCTTCTGGGAGCCTGTCTGCTAAGCAGGCTTTGAAACCCAGTGGAAAGAACTGTGTGTTTTCTTCAGAGGTAATCAACAAATGAGAAATTACCATAAATGTGCAGTTTGATTCATTCTAATTTTCACATAAAAACTAACAAAGCTATGTAACAAATCGTGTCTAAATTCAGGTTCCGTATCTACACAGCTAATGCACACATGAATTATTCAATGAAATTGGCTTCTGTGGGTTTTTCTGAGTCATCTCAATGTGTAGCCAGTGTCAGATAATACATTAAATGTTAACGTTAATGGTCGTTTCACTGTATTTTGGTTCCAACTACATTCTATGTTTGTTCGTTAAAATTTAAGCGTGTTGTAGTTCACATGTTGCTTTTCCTTGGATATCCTGTAGGTATTTTAGCCATCAAACAAATATGTTCTCACCTCTCTTAGCTTCAATATCTACCCTTGTTTAGTGTGTTAGAGACATGCAGGTGAGAAAATAGGCAACTGCTTTCCCACCTGTGATTGCTCTTAACTGAAGAAATATAAAAAGAGCCAAAACAAATTAGGAGAGTCCCAGGAGGCTCCTTAAAGGAAGGGAACTAAAGCTCAGACCTGAAAGATGACTGCAAGTTGACAGAGAAAAAGAGAATGCATTAGTATTTTATTGCTGAGTATCACACTCGCACACGCTCAGTGACTTAAAGCAACACTTAGGATCTCACAGTTTCCTTGGGTCAAGAATCAGGCTCAGTCTTAGATGGGTTGTAAGTGGAGGAGCTCACGAATCTGCAGTCAGGTGGCAACCAGGGCACATTGACTTTTGAGCCTGGCGTCTTTCTAAGCCCCTTCAGGTTGTTGGCAGAATTTAGTTGTTTGCAGTTTTAGGACTAGTTGGTGACAATCTCTTTTCAGGAAGGGCCCACTTCCTCTTTTAAGAACTTTCTCCTGATTAAATCAGGCCCACCTAATAATATAATCCCTGACCTTTTGGTTAACTCTAAACTCAACTGATTTGGGATGCTCAATTACATCTGCACCTTCCCCAAATACTGTAAGCTAACTATGGGAGTGGTATCTCATACTCACAGGACTAGCCCACATTTAAGAGAAGGGGATTATATATATAAGTGTCCTGAACTTCAGCCATCATTCAAGCCCCCTTTCTTCCTGGGGGACTTATTTAATCAGTTCCACTTATCAAACCATTCACTGGAAGTGGAGCTCACCATTAGGGAGAGATGGCTGGAGGTGCCATGTGCTATTTCATAAATGGTATCACCTGTGTCATATTGCCAACTCCATTATAACTTTAAGAGGTGTTCATTTGGGAAGAAGAGGGAAGAGTCCTTTGAGAGCCAGAAGGGAATTTGGAAATAAGTAACACTGACAACCAAAGCCTTCAGACACATCTTTAAGTTTCAAGAGAGCAGTTAACACAAAAGAAAAATGTATATTTTTAGAAGTTGTTTGGGAGGTGAAAGGATTTTTCTGAGGGAAGGAGGGCAGAAAATAGGAAGATTGTAGGGCTTTTGGGTTTTTTTTGTTTTTTTTGTTGTTTTTTGGTGGTTTGGTTTTTTTTTTGTTTGTTTGTTTTGTTTTGTTTTGGCACTGCAATATCTCAGGGATCTTTGAAAACATAATGAAATGAAGTTTTTCATCTCCCTTCCTTCAAAAGGAAGCCACATTTCTAATATATGGCAAGATGGCTAAAATAAAAACTCTTAAAATACATATTTTAAAATTAGATTTCTGACCTTCGATAGGGCTTATCATGCTATTTATAATGTAGCAGAAGGAGCTGGTTTTTCAGTAGTTGCCTCATCAGACATGACTCACATTTCCTTAAGCATTTAGACCATATGTTTCCTGAGGTAAAAAAAAATACATTTTTTAAGGTTTTTCTATTTTTCTATATAATTAATGAGAGGTGAGCAAAACATTATAAAAAATATTTTAAAAGAATACTTTCAAGGGCATCCAATTTACAAATGTTGATTTCTAGAAATTGAAACCATGTTAACTGTTTGGCTGGGGTAGCCATTAGGTACATTCATGAATATGAATTAGAAGTAATCATTATGATGTTAGTTCCACCTTTAAGAAAAAAGGCAAAATTCCAAAAGGATTTAGTAATGAAACACAGATACTACTGAAACATACTTTACATGCGGGAATGTGGAATTTGAGGTAAGAAAGCTTTTGTTAAACTAACTGAAAATAATTATTTTAACATTTAATAAGAAAAAACATTATTTTGATTGACATTTGGTAACATTCTTGCATGTGTACAAGCTGTGACTGTAAGATAATGGGACCGATTATTTTGTGGTCACTGGGAATTCAAATGAATTTGTTTTTATGATTATTAACAACAGGGGCCATTTTAATTCAAATATCTTTGCATAATACAAAATTATTGCTGTAAAATTCCTAGGAAGTGTATATTCTATTTAAGAGATGGGTTGGTACATATAGAGAAATGAAAACCAGCATCCCAAGTAATCCCTGAGTTTCCCACTTGATGGTCAAATTATTTGACATTTCATTCCATTACTGTTTTTGTTTGTTTGTTTGTTTTTAGAGTCATAGATTTAGGAATAGAAAACAGGTTCTCTACATGTAATAAATTTATATCTAAGGTAGTACAATGTTTCTCTAACACTCACCAGTCCCTGGATCTCCCTGCCCCAGACTGTTCCTACCTACCTTTCATGTTACCTAGCTTTGGATATGTACCACCATCCTCCAGTGAACCAGGTCAGAAACCTGGCCGTCATCCTTAACTTGTCCCAGTACTCTTGACCTAATTATCCCAAAGTCCTTTCACTTCTACCTTCTAAATATTTCATATAGTCCCTCTATCTCTCTCTTTTCATGAACTTTATGATTTTTTTAAGAGTGGTTTTACATTCATAGCGAAGTTGAGCTAATGTACTGACATTTTCCATCTATCCCCTGCCTCTACACATGCACAGTCTCCCCTGTAATTACCACTGCTCACCAACAGGGCTTATTTGTTACAATTAATGAACCTACATTGACACATGGGCACTCATGGTCTATGGTTGACATTAGTGTTCACTCTTGATGTTGTACCTTCTATTGGTTTGGACAGGTGTATAATGAAATGTATCCATCATCTTAGTATCATACAGAGTAATTTTATGCCCTAAAAAACTTTTGTGCTCTGCCTGTTATTCCTCTTTCCCTCTTTCCAACCGCTGGAAGCCCCTTATCTTTTTACTGTCTCTATAATTGTACCTTTTACAAAATGTCATGTATTTGGAATCATACAGTATTTAGCCTTTTCACATTGTCTTTTTTCACTTAGTCATATACGTTTGAGGTTCTTCCAGGGCCTTTCGTGGTTTGATAGTTCATTTCTTTTTAGCACTGATTAATATTACATTGCATGGATGTATGATAGTATATTTATCCATTCACTTCTTAAAGGACATCTTGGTTGCTTCCTAAGTTTTGACAATTATAAATAAAGCTGCTACAAACTTCTCTGTGCAGATTTTGTGTGGAATTAAGTTTTCAACTTTTCTGAGTAATCACAGAGAAGTCTCTTTAAAAATTATTTTTTAAGTTTATTTATTTTGAGAGAGAGAGCATGAGCAGGGGAGGGGCAGAGAGAGAGAGAGAGAGAGGAAGAGAGAGAGAATCCCAAGTAGATTCCGCACCATCAATGTGAAGCCTGACAAGGGGCTCAAAGTCATGAACTGTGAGATCATGGGCCAAAAGCAAGAGTCAGATGCTTAATTGACTGAGCCACCCAGGTGCCCCAAATAACACAGATAATTCTCTTAAATTCCACTCCCATCATCTCTGCTCCTAATTCACTTCTCTGACTCCCACTCTTGAACCGCCCCTACACCTCTTCACACTATCTTATGTTCCACCTTGCAACCAGGGTGATCACTATTAAATGTATTTGTAAATGTTATTACAAATGTAATTGTACAATTACAAATTGTAAATGTGCTAGTAAATATTATTGGTCACTCACCTACTTTTCAAACTTAAGTAGCTTCCTAGGACCTGTTCTTAGGCACATGCACAACACATCACCTTGGCAACTAAGACTCTTTCTTTATCTGAATCCTGTTTATCCCTGCAGACTCACCTTTCAGTAACCCCCCCCCCCACATCCCACTGTCTCACTATGCACCCACGATATTTTAGTCTTGTCAGACTGTTTGCAGTTTCTTGAATGGGCTTCTCTCTATGCACTATAGTCTGTTTTTGCTTAGAGATTTCTTTACCCCTCACCATTGCTCCGATTAGCCTCTACTCTTCATTGAAGTCTCAGCTCTCAGCAGATGGCTTTTCCCTGAGGATGTATATGCTCTTTGTCTCTCTTGTATCATGGAATCAGGGCTTCTCTGTTGTCTGCATCCTGGGCATCCCTCTGCTCTTATCTCACTGAAATTTAATCATGTATTCATTAGCTTTTCTATTCTAGCAGAGTAGATTTTTGTACAGCCAGTCACCACACGTACTTCTCAGGTCTTAACCCTATGTTTAGAACACACCAGGCATTTCATAATAGTTGAAAATTGAGTATGTTTATATAATGAAAAATCTACCTGAGTATTAGGAAATATGACATCACTATGTTGTTATGCAGTATACAAATATATAGAATACATACTAGGAAATTATATAATAGAAAATAAAATCTTATAATAAGTTTGATCTTAACTCTGACACTATCTGTAGTGTATGCATGTCCATTAGAAATGCCTTTGGCAGGGTGCCTCAGTGGCTTATTTGATGAAGCATTCAACTCTTGATTTTGGCTCAGGTCATGATCTCACAGTTTGTGAGCTTGAGTCCCACATCAGGCTCTGCCCTGACAACATGAGCCTGCTTGAGATTCTCTCTCTCTCTGCCCGTCCCCTGCTCACACTGTAAATCTCTCTCCCTCCCTCCCTACCTTCCTCTCTTTCTTTGTCTCTCTCAAAATAAATAAATAAACATTAAAAAAAAAAAAGAAATGCTTTCAGCTGCCAGAAAATCCTAACAACCTTTTAAACAAATAAGGAAGTCCAAAAAGAGTTAGCTGCTGGCTTTTGTTCAGTACAATGTTAGAACCAGCATCTCTGTGCTTTTGACTTTTCTCTAATAGCCACAAAGTGGCTACTGTAGCTCCAGCCATTACATCTCCTTTCATTTCAAGAAGAAGGATAAAGGCAGCAATACCTACTTCTGTTTCCTTTATCAGGAAAGCAATGCTATTCTAGAAGTATCCTTCATCTTTCATTTCATACTGGCTATAACTATGTCAAATGTTCATCCCAAATGTAAGAGAAGCTGGGAAAGTTAGTGTTTAGCATTCCCAGCCTCTATATTAGAAATTGGTAAGAGACAATAAGTTTGGGAATAGGTGAGGGATTGGTAGCCAACAGTGTTGACTACACCTTGGGACAAATCATGTTACTTCTTTTTAGGCTCTTCCTTTCAGAGTAAAGAATTAGAATAAATGATATTTCTTCCAGAATCCACTTTCTCTCATTCTACAATTCCCACATATCCTCTTGTCTATAGTGGGATTATATTCTACACCAGACAGTTGGTCCACATCTTTCTGGGATATTTCACATTTAGGAAAAGCCCTAATGAGGAAACACATTGTTTTTCAAGAGCTCCTTTTGTGATAATGTTCTCCCTGACAAAAGCTGAAAAGTATGCACAATACACAGATATCCTGCCACCAGCCTCACCAGTGTCTCTTCTGTGTGGCAGTCCCTCAGGTTGTTTATGACAATTATCATGGTTTCTCTAAATCTCCTCTTTGCCAGGCTAAATTCCACTTGCTTCAGTAGTTTTTCAGATAAACCCTTCTGTTTTCTAACTGCCCTGGTCAACTGACACCAGACATACTCTCTTCATTTATTTATGATTCATTTAACTGACACTTACTGAGTTTCTGCCATGTGCCAGCACTATTATAGGGACTGGTGAGATAGCAACAACAAAACAAGTATGGACTCTTCTTTCATGAAGTCTTTTACAGAAGAGTAGTGGAGGGAAGTGGATAATAAACCACTACGTATGCACACACATACACACACACACACACACACACACACACACACACACACACACACCCTGTCACTCTCCTATCCACTCCTTTATGCTTTCATCCTGGCGCTAATCACTGTCTGAAATTAGTGCGTGTGTGTGTGTGTTTGTGCATGTGGGCATGTATGTGTGCACATCTTCATGTCCTGTAGATTTTGCAATCGGGGTGTTTCAAATATCTGAATAAGGAGGAATTATCTGTGTGGCAGAGGAGCTTTTGAAGCAGGGGGTATTATAAGTGAAAGGCTTTGGGTAGAAACAGCCAGGCTTGATCTAGAAACAAAAAATTATCCAGAGGAGGAGCGTTTTGGGGAACGAGCCAGATAAGGTATAGAGGGTGCCCATCATGGAGATCATGGAGGTCAAGCCAAGAATTCAGACTGTATTCCAAATTATTGTATTTGAATATCATCTTAAAATGTGTCTGGACAAAACTGAACACACAGCTGTACATATAGTCTTACTGGAGAAGTCAAATTTATAATCTCTTTTTATAATGGGCACTGCATCTCTATTAATGAAGGCCAATATCATGTGACTTTTGGGAAGCCATGTCATAACTCTGGGCCCACTGTGATTTCCTATTGATTCTTTGACGTGCGCTACTCACATGCCTGCATATTACTTGCACAAGAGAGAGAGAGAGTAAGTAGGTGGATGTGATTCAAGGAGTTATTAAAATTATTCACCTCACACTTCCACCATATGAAAAATAATATAAAGTCTGAAGCAACCCAGGTTGGGGAAGCCTAAATTACACATTTGAAAGTCAGTCAGTCATTGAAATGAGATCATCTGGATGGTCCTGCAAATGCATTTCTCAAGAGCTTTCCTCCCAAAGCAAAACTGAATGATAAGAACAGAATGAAGTCTAAATCCCCAAAACAGAAAAGATTAAAATAATCGATAAGTCCAACCACGCAGGTGTCGGGGATGAAAAGACATTGCCGGTACTTAACTTGGTAGGAGCCAATTAAATGTTGGTTTTCCACCTTCTGGGAACCCTAATTGCCTTTCCTCCAGCGGCCTTGGGTTTTACTGTGGACTGTGGGAGTCAGGCCTCAGAGCTGACAGCTCTGGTGTCTACCCGCGTTCCATTTTAATGCCGAGCTGTGAGCATAGATGCTCTCCAAGGCAGCGTGTGAGCGCCCGCCCGCCGTCCACTGGCTCAGTGTTCGCCCGTAAGCTTTCATCTCCTGCTCAGTCGCTCAGGCAGTGGGGCTCCTCAGGACTCTCCTCTCCCATATGGCACTGAGTTTCGTTTCATCCCTCTCCTCTTCCCTATCAGTAGGTATTCTGGAAGACAGTTTTATGATGACATTCACAACTAACATTAAAACCAGATAAAAATAAAACAGGATGTCAATAAAGAACTAATGATGTGTGTCTGTGTAAGCATATAATGATAATAAAAAAGAAGAGATATCCATTTGCAAAGGTACCACTTTAAAGTCATGGGACTTTACATGAAGCCGCTTTATAAATGGATCGACATATGTGAATGTTTGCCTATGGCTTTCAGCCATGAAAATCACCCTGTAGACAGTGGCTTTTGAGGTGAAAGGCACTCTATAGGCACTAAATAGTTTACCAGAACAACTGAGTGCAAACCTGACTACTTTCATGACAGAAGTTTCAGGAGGCCAGCTGCAAGCAATTAAGGGTCATGGAAATAAATTGTTAAACAGACTGGTAATCTGACATTGCCCCAAAACTGGATTCATGAACCAAGGGCAACTAGTAGGAAGAATCAGTGCCAGCCTTGTAAGAGAGAAGCAGACCTCCATCATGGAAGTAGGAAAATGCCTGGAAGGATTTTTTTTTAATATGAAATTTGTTGTCAAATTGGTTTCCATACAACACCCAGTGCTCATCCCAACAGGTGCCCTCCTCAGTGCCCATCACCCACTTTCCCCTCCCTCCCACCCCCCATCAACCCTCAGTTTATTCTCAGTTTTTAAGAGTCTCTTATGGTTTGGCTCTCTCCCTAACTTTTTTTTTTCCCTTCCCCTCCCCCATGGTCTTCTGTTCAGTTTCTCAGGATTTATGTGAGAATAGCAAGTGTCAGTAAGACCTTGGTATATGGCCAATTCACCCTGGTGGAAACACCCCTTGCCTGAGGTCAGGAATCCCTCCTGGCCCCACTACTGTCCAGCTAAACGGTGTTTGGCAGGGAGCCCTCTCTGAATCTCCTTTCTTCTATCTTAAGTAAGTAGCTAGTCCTGGTCAGGTATAATTGAAGCTGTGGCCTGCATCATGTCTGGGTTTTGTAGCAGCAGAGGGCATGTGCCTCGGGGATAGTGAAGAGAGGGTGAGCAGGTGGAGCTCTGGATGTTCTCCTGTTCTTCTCCCTGTGTCAACCAGAACAACTCTACTTTTACCTCTTTATATGTTGAATTCTTTGTTAAAACAAAGAACTATCCTAGTTACAAAGGGACAACAAGAAACTGTACTGAAAAAAATAAACCTGTAGACTGTTAGTATTTCCAATTCTCAAATATTGTATTTCTAACATTCTAATTCTGCTATGTAAATGAATACAAGTATCTTTAATGATTAAAAACTTGGCACTATTATTAAGTGGTAACATCAAAGTAATAGAATTGATTGAATCCTAGCAAGTAGAAAATATCAATGAGCAATTAATACTACTGATAAGCTGTGGCAAATGCATAGTACAAAGAATGATTTCATTATGTTATGATTTTATTTTTCAAAATATTGATCAACTGTCATTTGTGAGGAGCTATAGTGTTCTATCTGTTCTTGCCACAACTACATGGGAACTCTAGAATCTGCTAGTATATCCTTGAGTGCAAAAGCTACATATATTTTTTTAACTCTTCAAAGGTTGTTCAATTTTTTTCAGATAATCTGGAAGGATTAGTTAATGTTAAACTCTCATTTATTTAGGTATGGATTTAATCCTATGTGTTCAGCATCATACCAAGTATAGAGGGAGATTCATTCATCATTCAGCAAACGTTTCCTGAGTACCTGCTGTGTACAGACACACTCTGAGTATCTGAATTCATCGTGATCAAAACAGGCAGCACACATCCAAGCCCTAGTGTAACATGCATTCTAGATGGTAGATTGAAGACTTAGATACTTGGGAGATAGCTCTTTCTTGCAAGAAACTTCACATCTAAATGGGAAAATAAAATGTCAACACATTCAGCAATTAGAGGCTGAAGTAGGTTGTGTGGACCCCAAGTGCTATAGTAATTTCAGAGGATGTAGATAGTTGGACTTAGGTAGACCTTGAACAGGAGGTAGAATTTGATAGACCTTGGCTTAGTGCTTGGAACATAGTAGTTGCTCAATAAATGAGAAACCAGGACTGACTGGATAGGCAATTAACACACTGAAGTAATTCGGGGTTTAAATGAGCCTAAGTGAAGAAAGGCTTGCATTAGAGATAAAGGTTTTAGAGTCAGGTGTGTGTGTGTGTGTCTGTCTGTCTGTCAGGGGGTGATGTAAGCATAACACAGAAAAACAAGAGTGTGAATCTGTCCCAAGATAGTTTGTTGTAGAAAGGACTAAAGGCAGGGAGACCTGTAGGGACATTTTCTAATAGTGCATCTGTGAAAACATGATGGCCTTCGCTTAGTGGAGGTAGAATGTAGAACAAGGGACAGTCAGGAGAATCAATCGTATTTGGACATAGGGTATACTGAAGAGAGGATTCAATGAAATGTAGCTGGAGGCTTAATTTTGGGGGGCCAAGAAGCTACCTTCTATTTGAGAGACTGCCTGGCATGGCAGTGTGGTTCACAGGCCATGAAGGCCATACTGCCTGCTCTGAGCCTTGGGGTTCCTGCTAATACCCTTGACCTTCAGCAAGCTACTTGGCTTCTCAGTGACTCATTCTCATCATCTAAAAGATGAGAATGAGAACATAGTACCTACTTTGAAGCATAGGAGTTTGTGAGAAGTAAATAGATTTAAATACCTAAGTGCTTAGCGGGCTGCTAAGCTGGGGTTAGAAACTGGGTCCCACACAGGGAATTCCTAGAGGGATGAAAATATTGTGTGTCCTGCTAGGGTTATGGGTTATACTTGTACCTTCGTTTATCCAAATTGATCAAACTGTACACTTAACATCTGTGCATTTCACTATGTGGAAATTGTGTCTCATTTTTTTTTAAAAAGGTAAATGAAGCTATGTCCAGAAAGATGTATTGCTGGATATAAAAATAAAGCTAAAGGAGTCTTTATTTGTAACATCTGCCCGACCTTCTCAATATGTGCCCAACAGAGAGGACATTCCTGTTTGCTTCTTGGAATGCCTTGTGAGTGGAAGAGAATTAATAATAGAGACTACAGAGGGGAGATGAGTCTTTGAGAGTCTGTGTAAGGGGAAGATGGATGGAAGAGGAACTGCAGAGACAGCAGGATATGCAATGGGAATTTTACCATGGATCTCTCCAGTGTTTCCCCCATGTTAATACACAACATTTAGCAAATCTACTAAGTCAACCCTGTTTTGGGTGCGTCTGTCTCTCTCTGTTTCTCTGTCTCAAGTGGTGGGACTGTGGCAAAATAGTGAATGCGATTTCAACGCAGATGCAGTGCAACGTAAGAGGCAGGGGTAAGACTTAAAACCAATTCCCTTGTTTACACTCTGCCTCTTCGTTTGGTTATAATATGCTCTGACCCTGCATCTACGTATTCACATCCTTAAGAGAAGAGATTATTTCTTATACTTCTTGTATGTATTTCTTAGCACCAAAATAATTTAAACCATTATTTTCTAATTATAATTTCTATTTTTTCCTCACTCCAAAGAAATACATATTCATTATAGGAAAATTAGGAGATACAGATAAGCTAGGAAAACAGTAATATTAGAAATAAGAGCTGTCATTTAGAACACAGTCACATAAATAATAAAGCAGTTATAAGAATGCCAATGATGATTGTTGTAATTATGGTGATGATGATGGCAATGGCTAACACTTATATTTGACTATGTGCAAGGCACTGTTTTAAGCATTTTTATATACTCAATCATCACGGCAACCCCAAGAGGTATTATTATTCACTCTTCCCTTTGATTTTATATATTTATATTTATATTTATATATTTATATATATATATATATATTTTATAGGTGAGGAGTCCAAGGCAGAGATGTTTGGTGACCTGGGCACGATCACACAATACAAAGTGGCAGAGGTGGGAAGGGCTCTAACTATGCAGATACAACTGAATTTCAACTCAGTAGCAGCCTTAGGTGATTGGTAATGTTTTCCTCCTTGTTTTTCTTTCTAGATTTCTTTCTAGAATTAGCTCACCACGTAGTTTGTGGCAGAAGAGATTTCGAATTGAGGAGTTTTTACTCTGAACAGGAGTGCATAACCACAAGGCTCCTAAACAGACTCTTGCAGCTAATTGCTATTGACCTTTATGTAAGTGATCAGCAACTTGTCTCTGTGACCACACCCAGAGCTAGGCGGTCACAAGCCCTGTGCCCCCATGGCATTGCTGCAGAGTGTTCTTGCTGCCAAGACTGCCTTTCCTGTTGGGGAGACAGCTCCTCAGAAGACAGTGATGGGCAAGAACAGCCCAGAACAGGGGAAGGAGAAGAATTGATTTTGGTAACATTTAAACCCCTGCTGTGGCTGCCTGGTTAAAGTAGCTGATGAACTGTATACATTTAAAACCGAGTGGACTGAGGAACTCTTTGTGTTAAGTTAAAAAGCATGAGGTTTGTCTCCTTTACAATGAGAGAGAATCTCTTTTCATTTCCAGGATTATAGGGCGCTGTGGGACAAATGAAAATTGGCAAGCACGTGACTTATAGTGTCAGGGAATGACTAAATAAACTTCTTTCTACATGTCTTCAGTATTACTAAAAATTATTCAAAGACCCAGACTCCTTATCCTATGGAGAGTGTTAGTTACATAGTTTTCTGAAATTTTAGTTAAAAAAGAAATGCTTCAGTTGTTAAAAAAAAAATGAATAAAAGTATGCTTCAGTGCAGCACCAGATGGAACATTTTGTGGTAAACAGGTTAGCCATTGCCTGCTGAGCTAATTGGCTTCTAGAGAACTCGCCAGCACCGGAGGAGATCTTTAGACCAGGTGACCTTCTCTACATACACACAACACTATTTGTTCTTGTGTCTTTTTCCATAGCCATTTGGAACAGAGATGGGCATAAAGTAAAAAATCTGTGCAGTCCCAGGTGAGATGCTGAAGATAGAAAAATAGCTCTGAGAAGTGAATGGGGCCCAATTTCAGATCCATGACTGAGGAAGGCATTATCAAGCTTGGAAAAGTGGAACAGAGTTTGCAATTTAAATGTAACTAATGCATTCGCTAAAGCTTTCAACAAAGGGTCATTCATTGTGATTCCAGTGTTTAAATTCAGAAAAGCCAATTATCCAAACAAATGACTAGCGGAAACAATAGTACAAATATAGTTTAGAGGAACATTCCTCTCCCACAATCCTTCTTATCTGAAATATGTTTTCTTTCCATGAGTTGAGCTGAGGAGAGTGTATGGTGACATCGTTCCCCTCTGCAAGGTTAATTCTACCAAGGTTTTCTCTCCCGACTCTGGGAGTCAGCTGGTGCTTTGGTTGGTAGAATACTGACAGAGCCAAGCCCACTGGGACAATACATTCCCAATTACCACATGGAAATGGGATCTGGATTCCAATGATATTATATGAAGTGTCATCATTTCTCAACCTGATATTTTTTCTTGTCATTAAAAACACTTTATTTATACATCTGATTTAGATGGCATAGGGTATCATATTGTGAGAATATTGATAGCGGTTTCGAGGAGTTTGTTGGGAGGAAGAAAAGTGACTTACAGGTCTTGGTTTTCATCCTGTGAAGCCCTGAGAGAATAATATGGAAAAAATTCTCTCTCAGAGTTCAGTAGGATACCAGTTATAGGAATGCCTGTCACCTTAAATTAGTCTTGGGATTGTTTTCAGCTGGTTCGAAGTTCCTGGCATTATAACAATCTTGACTTTCCTAAATGTGGTTAATTTTACCTTGAAATCCTAAGGTTTCCATTTCACTGAACTAATTATAGTTGTGTATGTGTGAGTGTGCTTGTGTTTATATTCTTAGCAGGTAGCTAAAGTTATTTTATTTTCTCCTTTGTAGTACACTGTGAAATAAGGGTGTTCATATTCTCCTAGGAAGCAATACTTTTCCAAGCATAAGAACACATGCTACAAAGAATCCAAGTGGGTTTTCTCTTCAGAATCTCCTCTCTCTCCCTCTCACCCTCTCTCTCTCTAATACCAGCACTATTCGTTGCCAAATCTGCACGAAATCCAGGGAAAATGAATCAAGAATAAGGCAGGAATTGACCTCAACCTGGAAGACCACTTTGTACTCCCATAGCACTCTGAGGAATATTGAATGTTTCACTTTTCTCCACGACAACTATTATATGGGTGTGTGGGTGACTCAGTCGGTTAAGCATCTGACTTCCGCTCAGGTCATGGTCTCATGGTACATGAGTTCTAACCCCACGTCAGGCTCTGTGCTGATAGCTCCGAGCCTGGAGCCTGCTTTGGATTCTGTGTCTCCCTCTCTCTCCACCCCTCCCCCACTCACACTCTGTCTGTCTCTCTTTCTCAGAAATAAACATTAAAAAAAAAAAGAAAAGAAATTATGCCACATTGTGGCCTCAGACTGAAATACTTGTCTTCATAATGGAGGAAACGATATACCAATTCATTCTAGCAAGATTATTACATTGTAAGCATAGCTAGGACAGACAGACAAATCCTGGGATAGGGATCTGGCCTGTTACATTCATAACTTTAATTTATTGTTTTTCCTTCTGTTCATACACACAGAGTGACAGATAAGTCACTACACTATTTGTTACTCATGAAATTTTCTACCAAGTTTATTCTTAAGCATACTAGGCAATACTATGTCTGTATTCTCTGGTCTTACATACATCACATACATGCAAGATTTTTCTGATGATTTAAGTTGGAAATAACTTGCCCCACAGAGTTTCAATATTTCAAGTGAAAGTATTATCATTTACTAATTAATTATTAATATAAATTTAAAAGGGCACCTGGGTGGCTTAGCTGGTTGAGCATCCAACTCTTGATTTCAGCTCAGGTCATGATCTCAGGGTCATGGGACTGAGTCCTGTGTCGGCTCCACACTGAGTGTAGACCCGGCTTATGATTCTCTCTTCTCTCTCTCTCTGTGTCTCCTTCTGTCTGTCTCTCTCCGTCTGTTCCTCTCCCCTGCTTGTTCACATGCTCTCTCTCTCTCGGAAATAAAATTTTAAAAGTTAAACATTAAAAAGTATTAATATAAACTTATTATTTATTCAATTTATTCAATGAGTGTGTATGTGTGTATGTGTTCATATATATGCAAGCAATAATCAAATGTAAGCTCGGAGGAATATAAGAAAATAGCTTTGAAAAAATTACAATGCCTGAGACCCTATGGTAAGTCATGTCCACACACACCATTTCCTATATTCTTCTTAACAGCCCAGTTAGGTAACTCTCATGTATCTAGTGCTGTTTGTGCACTGAAACAATGCATGTAGCTGAAGGGGAGAGTGGAGCTCAAATCCAAGGCACTCCTCTTGCTAATCCAAGTATCTCAGGGGATGCATCTACCTTTTTATAAGATGCAGAGTCCTCACATAAGTTAGTGTTGTCCTGGAAATGATTACGCTTATTTTACAGATAAGGAAATTAAACATCAGAAAGTTAAGTTACTTCTCAAGAACATACAACCAGGAATTAGCAGAGCAAAAACTCAAACCTAAGCCAGTATGGATCCAAAGACCTCATCCCCTAAAACAGCACCACTTCTTTGAACTAAATTGCATTACACTATTTCTTGGTACAAGGCTCGTTGTGCCATTTAAAATGCGAGGACCATCTGGTTGTGTATTAGAAATGTTAAATCCTTTTCTGAAAGGATGTTGTAATTGGTAAGTGGAAAGGGGCAATTGAAAGAGAGTTATGAGATGGTGGATGGTCAAAGTACAAAAAATTTCTCCTAAACGACTACCTCCTTTAGACTATTTATGAGGAGAACCCCATCACTTCTGAAATTTCAAAGCTACCTATTTACCTAGCAGGCTGTTCATCAATTACAAGCTATTATTAGTGACTGTTAACCTATGAAATTTTATTTACAGTTCACAAATGTATTTGATTTTCACAGGCTTTACTGGGGAACAATGCCCAGTCAACACTTTCTTTGCTTAAAAAGTGTGATCAGAGAGCGTGAAGCATGACAAATGAATGTTTAGCCTTTGTATTTGGAGATTACAAAGGATGATGTTTCACAGGTTGGTGCATTGATCTTCCTCCATAGTCCACAGGGCCTCTGAATTCCATTTACAACTTTGCATGATCAGATGTCAAATTAAAATGTAATCATTCCATTCCCAATAGTTCTGTGTATATGATCTCATTTTTAAACTTTCACTAATGTGGTTATTCTGGTGCAAGCTATTATCATCAATTTATGTATGTAAAAATGTCAATACTGTCCAGCTGTTGATATTTCCTCGTAGTAAGCAGCAAGGACATGCTCCCTTGCTATAAGGCCTCTCACTTTATGAAAGTAAGATGGTAAGTGGAGGCAGGGAACATAGCATTGTCTGTTGATAATAAGTCAAGATGAGCACAATAGACAGTAAAGTTGTCATATTTTTGGTATTTGTGGTGGAGTTTTGTTCTTTGGGTTCTTTTGGTATTATGTAGATTTGTTTATGCAGAGCAAGGTGTATTTGTTGATACAAAAAGGGAGTTTGAATGTGTATTTGATTATTTCAGAGAAATGAACTTGGTATTATAAACATTTAATTCTATAGAATAGTCTCCAGATTATGTTGATACAGAACTTTGTCATGACCAACTATTGATTATTCTCCCGCAATTATAAATACTTGCTGGTTTCTTGTCAGTTAAGAACTGACATAAAGTTATTTCAGATTTGTTCTGTTAGAGTTCTGTTATCTGTCTCTTTTGACTTAAATTATTGACATGGCATATCAATTGACACATAAAAGAGATAATCAGATTGCATAGACTCTTTCTATATAGTATTCAATATCTGTATGTAAGGCTTGGGCACAGTAATTTTTCTAATACTTCTAAGTGATTTTTCCAGAAGACCACTTCTGACCTCCTCTCCTACAACACTGCCTAACACACACAGACACACACACACACACACACACACACACACACACACACACACACGTCACCACCACTGCCTCCACCATCACCACCATAATTCCCACCACCCTGGCTGTGTGGGCCAAGACTTCTCAACAATGGAGTGTGAACTGCTTTTTAAATTGATAACTAGGGGCACCTGTGTGGCTCAGTTGGTTACGTGTCCAATTCTCGATTTCGGCTCAGGTCATGATTTCACGATTTGTGAGACTGAACCCCATTGGGCTCTGCACTCACAACATGGAGCTTGCTTGGGATTCTCTCTCTCTCTCTCTCTCTCTCTCTCTCTCTCTCTCTCAAAATAAATGAACTTAAAAAAATGAAACAAATACAAGTTGACACTGGACAATGCCTGAAACAGAAACACTGTCACTGTTCAGTAATTCCAGAGAAAAATTATTCTTTAAAATGAGTCATCTTCTCCCTATGTCCCCAATGGCTTCTCAGAAAATTCTCTCTGAACTTCGTTCTTTGACACTTGAAACCTATTTGAAATTTGACTTAACTAAAACTTCCTGTCCCTCTCCACATCTCTGTGGTAACTGCTATTACTCTTTCATGCCCTACTCGCTTCAGGGTGAGGAGACGAAGTGGGAGTCCTCCTTCTCCTCCATTGTCATTTGGACATTATTCTTCCCTCTCTTCCTTGGAGTTGATGCTAAGCTGACTGTCCATTCTCTTGTGCTGTCATTGACTGCCTTTCCAGAATGTTCCACATTAGTTGGTCTCTTTTTCCAAATTCATTCACTCTAATGGACACCCTGTTTGTTGCCCGAACCACTTGGTTTCCTGAGCCCTTTGCACAGAGTACCTTTTCCTCTCCACAGTGGCCTGCACATTCTTAGCCTTGCTTCAACTATCATAATACAGAACTCCACTTCCAGAATCACTAGTTCACACATCCCACTCTCCAGCTGTCACTTCTGTTTTCCAATTTAACTATGCCACTTCTCCCTAAGATTCTACTACTTGTCAAGACCTGCATTGACCTCTCCATCAGATTAACCTCATCCCTACTTTCCTTCAGACTCTCACCTCTGCTTTAATCAGAAGGGACCTGTTTTTCTCTGTTCTATATGTTGGTATTCTAGTCAGATATACTTAGTCAGATTTGTATTTACAGAAATACAAATTACCAAACATCAAAACTGAGGCAAGAACCCATCTTTACATGAATGTTTAGATTTTTGATATTTCAAGTCTGTTTTTGCAGTACACCGATTTTAGGAATTGTTGTTGTTGTTGTTGAAAAACTCATTAATTACATATAAACAAATTTATCTCCTACATATATAGTCTATACATATTCTGTAGAAGCAATGGGGATTCTTGACTAGGAAAGGAATGACCATTGCTGCTGTAGACTGTATGTAAACTTACGGGGGACACCTGAGTGGCTCAGTCAGTTAAGCATCTGACTCTTGATTTCAACTCAGGTAATGATCTCACAGTTAGTGAGTTCAAGCCCTGCTTTGAGCTCTATGCTAACAGAGCTAATCCCTGCTTGGGATTCTCTCTCCCTCTTTCTCTGCCCCTCCCCAGCTCTCTCTGTCTCTGTCTCTCTCTCAAAAAATAAATAATCTTAAAAAAAGCATTTTAATCATAACTCATTTTCTCATTTCTTTTCTCCATGATCTCAACATATTTCTAAGGATCATACATTGTGGGTGAGTTTCCATGTGGGACCCAGGGCAATTATGTCAGTAGTTGGAAGCCTGGCAGATTCCAGCATAAGTAATCCTTGCCAAGGCACTGAAACATATTCCTTTGAGTCTACAAAGGTTCATGAATTTCTCTTTTTTTTTCAAAAAAAAATAAATGTTTTATTTAGTTTTGAGAGAGAGAGAGAGAGGGAGGGAGGGAGAGAGAGGGAGAGAAAGCATGAGCCAGGGAGGGACAGAGAGTGAAGGAGACACAGAATCTGAAGTAGGCTTCAGGCTCTGATCTGTCAGCACAGAGCCCGACGTGGAGCTCAAACCCATGAACCTTGAGATCATGACCTGAGCCAAAGTTGGATGCTGAACCAGCTGAGCCACCCAGGCACCCCAGGAGTTTCTGTTTGAGCAGTAGCCATGGATGGTCAAGCTGACCTCAGGCTTTGGCCTGCAACTTGTTCATGTTGTTTGATCTTTGGATCCCATACTTTCGTCTGCCAGACCAGGGATCTTTTCTAGCAGTACCATCTCTAGAATCGGCTGTCATCACTCTGAGCTACCCTAGTGTTTGCTTGAGTTGGAATTCAGGTTGATATGTCTTTTCTCTACGAATGGCTGCAGTTGTTATTTTTCTGTGCCTGTGTTTCTGTTTTTCGTCCATCTTTGGTTTTTCTCAGTCATACTCTTTCCTGTGCTGACTTAGGTTAACACAGTCAAGGCCCTTCTTTTTATGTGATCTACTTTGCATCAGCTCTACTGGGTTCTCTCTTCCCTTGCTCTGGCCTACGAGGCAACTTGTGCTTTCTTCTTGTACCGCTTCTTAAGATTTCACTTTTAGGGGCGCCTGGGTGGCGCGGTCAGTTAAGCGTCCGACTTCAGCCAGGTCACGATCTCACGGTCCATGAGTTCGAGCCCCGCGTCAGGCTCTGGGCTGATGGCTCAGAGCCTGGAGCCTGTTTCCGATTCTGTGTCTCCCTCTCTCTCTGCCCCTCCCCCGTTCATGCTCTGTCTCTCTCTGTCCCAAAAATAAATAAACGTTGAAAAAAAAAATTAAAATAAATAAATAAATAAATAAATAAATAAAAGATTTCACTTTTATTTCAGGACAGTAGATGGTTCAGAGAAAGTGGAACCTTGAGAAGGCAATATGTAAAGCAGATCTAAGAGTTTTAGGGTCAAACAAAGGTGAGTTCAATTTTGGGTTCTAACACTTAGGATATGACTAAGGTCAAGCTGCATGATATCTTGAAGCCTCAATTTTCCCATTCTTAATGGGGGCATTGTAATATTTATCATATAGCTACAGGTTGGTGCTGTGATTACATGAGATAATGCATGTAAAACCCTGGGTATGGAGCCTGGTGCATGAAACATTTAATACGAGCAACTGTTGTTGGTGTGTTATCATTATTAAAAGTAACCATTTTTTTCAGAAAATCTTGGCCTTGGCCCCAAAGCCTGGAAGACAGTGATATTGTTCATCTCATTTTCCTAGCTTTTATGATCGCTGGGACAACCAGTCTACCCTCATCTTGACCATTCTCTCTGCACTTACTTACTTTCACATTTTATTGATCCTGTGAGTTTTCCTCCCTCAAATCTAAAAAGTGCTGTTTTTCTGTTCTGCTGTGTTCTTGGCAGGAAACAATAGTTTTCAAATAAAATGCTACGTCTAAAACAATCTCTTAAGAAAAATAGATTATTTTTGTTTCTGACCTTTTCTTATTCCATTTCAGAAACTAATTCTCCTTCTTTAAGCCAGTTATAAAGCAGTATTATTATGCTGAGGCTTCTAGTCATACCAGTGCTGTCCCCAAAGAGAAGCCCTTTTTAGTACTTTTACAGCTTCTTGCTTTGTGTGCCCTAATTAAACAGTATTACAAGGATGGTTTCTTAACCATTAAAATGACATTTGAATACACTTTCAGTTCGAAGGATTACTGAGAGATTTTAAAAAATTTATAGTTAGAAAAAGCAAAACTGTTTATCTGCAATCTGAACCCATCAGAATAGGCAATTATCATGGCTCTGTCTTATTCATGAAATATAAATATGTTCTTTACCTTTCTAAGCCAATATATTTGATGTTTTTCAGTTCTTTCTATATTCTTTAGTTGTCAGTGTGGAATATTCTAAAATGTTAATGCCCAAAGGGCAGCTGCTGGCTCTTAATGAAATGTGCAGATGTTTGGTAAATGCTCTCTGAAGACAATGATGATGGTAATGATAGTGATAACAATGATAGCTAATTGTAAATAATTTTTTCCTCTCAGTTTTACCTCCAAATGTCTCATATGGGAGGCATACATATTTATTTAAAGGTTGCAGACATTGCTTTATTGCATGATGGTGGTAAGACAGATCAGGTTGGAATGAATATATTTATTTTTCCAGGCTTGATTCCTGGACTTCCTAGAAATTACTGATTCTGAAAATCTAAACTTAAGCTTCTCAAACTTTCATTTTCTACGTCTTATGTTTCTTTATTTTGGCTGTACAAATACTGAAGCTACAGAAAGCTCAAAAGATATGAATCATGTCCTGCCCTTAGCAGTTACTGCTATAAGGTAGGGAGGCTAACAGTGTGCTGGAACCAGGAGAAAAGCCTCCCCCTACTAGGGTCTTTTTGGGTCCAGTTACAGATGAGAAGATGCTATCTTTCACCCTGTCATTTGAATCCAAATGTAGAGAATATCTGTCAGTTCTCTTTTAGGTACTTCTTGCTCATATGAATGAACCCCATCCTGCGTCTTACACTGATGTCTTGGCTAAAGCTGGCTCTACTTGTAAACAGATACTTATCAGGTAACTAGTAAGGATGAACCCTCAGTAACAGTGTGATCCTGAACATTTCAGATATATAGACGTAGATATGGATATATAGAGTTTTCATCTGACGTCAGGATTTTAAAAAGAAACAAGCCCTAATGGAGTTTTTCTTTTTTTCTTTTTTTAAAAAATTTTAATGTTTACTTATTTTTAAGACAGAGAGAGACACAGCATGAATGGGGGAGGGTCAGGGAGAGAGGGAGACACAGAATCTGAAACAGGCTTCAGGCTCCGAGCTGTCAGCCCAGAGCCCGACGCGGGGCTTGAACTCACACACCGTGAGATCATGACCTGAGCTGAAGTCGGACGCTTAACCGACTGAGCCACTCAGGCGCCCCATCTAATGGAGTTTTTCAAATTTCAAAAGCAAGATGTCTTTCCACGGTATTTTAAAAAGAGAAGATGAACTTTAGTTGAATATATGTCCATTAGATGTGTGTGACGCCAGGTTTACTAGTGGCCTCTTTTGTGCTATTTCTATTTAATTAGTAAGGGAAATGAAAATAACTTTGAAAACTACTTAAATGGAATAGGGACAAATTGAGCAATTAAGGGACAGTTGTAGAATTATATTACAATAGCAATTTTGTAAAGGGCTTTGAACATAGGCCCTGACCAACTGTTCGTATGTATAACGGATGGTTTTGGATTCTTTTTCAATGAAATGTGCTTCATCATAAAGCCATTAGTTTTTGTGGTTAACCAGAACCTCAAGAATTCCTACAAAGAAAGTTACTTTTCTTTATTTGTAGGATCCCTGACAAATTGAAAGATGGTACTTCTAGAATGTGGGAAAAACAGCCGTGATGTCACCAGAGGCCACTAGCCCTGCACCCGCCAAGCTGGCTTCAGAGATAATTAATCTTGAAGAGAGTGAGGAAAGAATCCACATAATTGTTTAAATGTTATGTAATTTACACAGTTAGGTATATATAAAAATGAATTTTCCCCAAGTTATTCCTTTAATGTAGAAAAATAAAATCTACCAGTAATTAACTGTTCACTAAAGAACCTGATTTTTTAGCCAAACAATTACACATTCTAATACATACCATTCTCAAAGTCAAATTTTTCCTGTTCCTGTAGCCTTCACCCCTTGTTACAATTATTTATGTCTGTGTGTATCATATATAGTGTCTGTGTATGTGTGCATATATTTGTGTGTTTAATGTGTTCCTGTGACTGTATGCTTAATCTCTTTCCCATTTGCTTTAGGGCCAGCCACTACATGAACAACACAAGAAAATCTCTGTAGATACTCTTTAAATCAGGAGTGACAAATATGTGTCAAATGCTATAATTCCTACTACTCCCACATTATAAATACATTTATTCTAGTATTTTTTTTTTTGCCTGTGCTCTGAGACTAGTCCTTGTAATCTTTCTCAGAGTGTTGCAGACAGATCACATTGAATGAATCAGAGCTTGCACTTGAAATGAAGCCCATTGGCCAATCCTTATATAAATATAGCTTGCTTCTTACTATACGTGTGTTACTTAGTAATTTATCTATTTGGTTTCATGGGATGCAGCCTTCATAGGGTTCTGTTTTGTGGATTACTTATTTATGTTACATAATAGGATATAGTTTGGGGTTAAGCTAACCTCATCTTGCTGAGGTTTGCCAATGCCTACCCAGCTGAACTCCTCCAGCTTGATGACCAGGGGTAGCAATCAGTCCCAAATGAAAGAACCAAGCACGGCGGACTCTGTAGAGAAATCTTAAAGAGGATCCCCAACTCCTTTGAGGCATGAATGCATCATTCAAATAAGAGTCCACCTTATTAAAATAAGTCCACTCTTATTAAAATAAGAGTCCACTTATTAAAATACACTCCAAAAGCATTACCGAGAGATCTCTTTTACACATCCTGTTTCCTTTCAATTATCTTTAGAGTCTTACTGTTCCCTAGATTATTAGATCTTTATAAAAAATAGAAATAAAATATTTTCTTTTACTTTCACTGGAAGTTTTGGTTTTAGATTTATATTTTCATGCTAGTATTTTTCTGCTCCATTCTGCTCTACTTCTAGATTCTTTTCCCCCCCTCTCTTTTCTTTCAGATTTTGAAAGTGTTTTAGATCTTCAAAAAGCTACTCACCACATTTTCTCTTTTTAATTTGGCCTCATATTATTTTTGTATTTCCTCTGTTCCTTTCCCCCCTCCTTTCCATTTTTTTTTTACTTCTGCCAACCCTCAAGCATTTAGGTTTTCCATAAAGTATGTAGTTTCCTCTAATCTCTATAAACATTATTTGAAAGTAATAAGTTAACAGATACATTAAGACCTCAATTAACTCTCCTAATACAAGTGGAAATGGCAGAGATAGTTCCAAGAGCCTAATTTTTATTTTAATGTATTTTTAATATGTACAATTTAGAGTGAGCTTTTATGATATTATTTTTCAGCCACATTATTTAAACGTCTTGTGATGATCAAATTCAGACTGAGTTATTTGGCCATTCAGCTGCCCTTCAATTCTGTAATGCCCCTTCAGAAGTACCTGCCACCTCCTAGAATGAGACCAAACCCTGACCTGCCTTCCCTTCTGTCCCTGGTGTTCTTTCTGTGTCTTCTTTCCCTAATGAGTATTTTCTGTTTCTAAACTAACATTTTTTTCTGGGCACTAAAAATGAGTAAGGGTCAGAAGGAGTTGTGAAATGGGTAAAACAAATATTGGATGGCTAAATTAATCAGCAATATGCTGTGCAGTTTAACTTCAAAGTGCAATTTAGGAATACTAAAGATTAATTTGAGTGTCAGGTGATTAGATAAAGGCACGGTTTAATGATGCTATAATTTTAACACTTTCAGTCTGCTGCAATACAGTACTTCTTCAAAGATCCTGAAATCATTCTTATGAAGTCTTTCTTACCAAAAACTGAGTAATTGAATGCATTGGGAAAATATGACCAATAAGTTACCTTATTTGTTGACCCATTCCTCGTCTTTTTTACAGGACAGGTGTCTAGCTTTCAGTCAGGTGAATATGCGACCAGTCTTAACTACAGTTGCTTACCCCACCTTACCTTTTTACCTAGTGTGTCTTGGGCTTGTCTCAGTAGAAACTGACCTTTTTTTTGAAAAAAAGGCTAAAGATCAGTTCAAGCACAGAGGCTATCAAAACGTTTTATCTGACCATAAGTTCAAAGTTTCAATCAGGTAATTTATCTTAAACCTGAATGGGGACTTAACCATATCCCAAAAGCTTGGATCAAGTAACATTCTAGTTTTTCTGAAACTATTCCAGCTAAAAATTTCAAAACATTCATACCCACGAAACCCAGAACCCAAATCAGCAGTAACACTAAACAACCTAACCCCTGAGAAAAAAAAAAAAATGGACGAAAATCTATTCGCTTCTCTCATCACCCTAACGAAAATCGGACTACCTTGTGTTATCCTAATTGTTATATTCCCAAGCATTCTATTTCCCTCACCTAATCGACTAATCAACAGCCATCTGATTTCATTACAGCAATGATTAGGTCACCTGACATCAAAACGAATACTAGCCATCCACAACCAAGAAGGACAAACCTGAGCCCTAATATTAATATCCTTAATCCTATTCATCAGCTCAACAAATTTATTAGGCATATTACAACACTCATTCACACCTACCACCCAATTATCAATAAACCTGGGAATAGCCATTCCCCTCTGAGCCGGCACCGTGGTCACCGGGTTCCGATACAGGACAAAAGCATCCTTAGCCCACTTCCTACCTCAGGGAACACCTCTTCCCCTAATGCCTATACTTTTAGTCATTGAAACCATTAGCCTTTTCATCCAATAGCTCACGCCATACCCCTCACACCTAAAATCACTGCAGGTCACCTGTTAATTCACTTACTTGGGGAAGCTACTCTAGCCCTAATAAGCATCAGCACCTCTATTGCCCTCATTACTTTCATTATTCTTGTCTTACTAACAATTCTCAAATTTACTGCAGCCCTTATTCAAGCCTACATCTTTACCCTGTTAGTAAGTCTATACATATCTAATAACCCACCAAACCTATGCATATCACATAGTTAACCCAAGCCCATGACCACTCACAGGAGTTCCTTCAGCCCTCCTAATAACTTCAGGATTGTTGAGAATTTCTGTTGAATAGTTTGTTTAAGCTCATCTCCATCAATCTTCTTCCTTGCTATCTGTGATATTCCTATAAACGATACCTGTTAAATGGTATTTTTCTAAGTGTCATGTCAGGAAAAGCTCTTAGATGTCCTAACAGTCAAGTTAATCAAATAATTAGTCTATTTGTATTTGCCACTAATTTGACAGTAGTTTTTCCTCTTGTGGTTATTTTCCTTTTTCTGTTAAAAAAAAGCAGGCTTTTCTATCCATTTTCCATTTTCCAAGCCTCTACTCCCTTGGTTAGAATTGACTTCCATCTTAAGTGCCTTTAAGAAACTGGTCTTTATGATTCCCAAAGCATTTGGCTTTTGTGTGAAATTATAAGAATTGAAATAGCCTCTTGGTACTTGGTAGTTTTTCAGAATGTTCAGTTTTTCAATACTGAGTGTGTTTCTGACTTTAGAGATCAGTAAGAACATGAATGAGATTAATTTCACATGAATGTTTTTCATGTACACAGCTTGGAGGTCTTCAGAGGAATGAAGCAATATAAATCTCATATTATACGTAGTTTTTGCATGGCTCCCTACTGTAAACTTTGGTGAAGTCTAAAACTTTTTTAAAAAAAGTATTGGTATAGTGTGTAAGTTGAGGATTTAGGATAGTTACTAATTTTTTGTTCATTTATTCAGTGATATTATTCCTTGAGTCCTTGGCAATTGGCCAATAGCTGTGGGCACATGGGGGAGCAAAGGCCTGGACTTTAAGGAGTGAACTGGCTGCTGGAGAGAGATGTGTTTGCAAAATGTTAGAAAGCTTTGTTTTATTTCTTGTATTTTTCTATCAGGGAAACACAAATTGTTTCCACCCCTGAGTCACAACCACTTCTTGGGAAAAAAATTGCCTTATCAGTTTGGTAAAATGACAAGGATTTGACATTCATTGGTTCAAGTCTTCCAGTTGGGTAAAGTTGTATATTAGAAACCAAGGACACATGTGATCTTGTTCTCTGTGTTCTCATTTCTCACTCCCATGACCGCCCCCCCCCCCCCGGCCCCCGCCCCCAATGGTCCAAGCCCTGAGCACAGGTTTGTTCTCTTTGTCCTCACTCTCCTGGCTTTCAGATGTGTGAGAGGGAAGCTTTGTTTTATTGTACAACAAATGAGTAAGTGCCCTCTGCAAGCAGCCCCCTCTAACTGCTGTGTCTCAGGACTAACACTTGAAAGCAAGTATTCGAAAGCCTGAATCTGGCTGCTGGTCTCTGCCCTGATATAGTGACTATTACAGGTTCAGGTTGTCAAACTCACAAATCACAGTGGATTTTCACTTAGTACTATATTTGCTTAGCTTCATAAAAAGATACAGGATAGGAGATAGATCAAGTAAATCATCTTCATATCGTTTGAGGGTACTGCACCCACCCAAATACACAGCTTCTTTTGCTCCCTCATAGAGCATGTATGGCTGCCATGGACAAGAGCTAGGTGCACAGGGGTCACTTTAACACATGGAAGCTCTGTTCTCTGTTTCTCTGTAACTTTGAGAAACTGTTCCACTTACAGAAGCCCAGTCCTCCATGCCACCTACAGTTCCTCTGCCCAGGTACCGTGCCATTAGCAGACAAGGAAGATATAGCCTCCCACATTTATTTTCACTCTGTCATTTCCAGGCAAAAAAAGAGCACTCTGGGAAGGCAGACTCTGAGACGATTCTCCCAGGCAGGCTAGGTCAGCCCAGAGTTGATTTTAACCATTTGCTGACAATATCCAATCCAGATTTATCAGCAGCACAGATTATATTTTGATCCTTGTCTGATTGTTTTGCCTTTTTGCCATTTTCTAACCAATGCATCACTTGTGGATATCTTTGAGAAGCCAATCACATGTGGATATCTGTGAGAAGTCAATCACATGTCTTTTCTTTCTGAGTTCAGGCAAGTTGGTACCCATCAGTTACACCCTATTAACATACATGTATCAGTGTGTATCAGACTTTTTCCATAAGGCCCATTAGGCAAATTAATTGCCTTCCCATGGAGTGGTCTAAAATGTTACTGTTACGAACCCAGGAGTCCGATCAGAAGTCTTGTCACAGAAATCAAGACAAAGTAGGACACTTCTCTTTTAAGAAGTTTAATGTTGTATCAGAGCACTATCCAAAGTATAGTGAGATCCCAAATAAAGGTGTGTTCAGGGATGTCTTGGGAATACTTGTAGTGAGAATTTAAGCTGAGATGTGAAGCATGAGTAGAATATTCTAGAGAGATGAGCTGAGAAAGGGCATTTCATTTAAGGCTTATTAGGTGCCAAGGGAGAGCTAAGAAACAACATAGAGAAAATGTAGACTACAAAAGAAAAAAAAAATCCCACAAATCTCTACTTACATTCTTGAATCAGTCCTTTTTTTCTTTTAGGTCAGTAGAAATAATTGATTTATTTAAAACACTTTAAACCCTGAAATTAGACATTAAAATTACATATTCAATCTTTATTGAAGAAGTCCACTGAGATCTCAGAACTCTTTTAGCAATTCTCTCACCCATGAAATATTTCTTGAGTGCGTACTATGTGTCAGGAACAATTATTTCTTGTCAATACAAGGAGTCCGGCAATTAACACAACTGGCATGTTCCCTGCTCACACAGAGCTTATATTCTAGAGCTGAGCTTTCCAGTACAGTCACCACCAGTCACGTTCGGCTGTTGAGCCCTTGAAATAGTTCTAATAGAAATGTTCTAGAAACAGAATGTTCACAATAGATTTCAAAGACTTTGTATGAAAGAGTAGAATGTAAAATGTCCCACTAATAATTTTTAATATTGATTATATGTTGAAATGCTAACATTTGGGTTGTATTAGGCTAGCCGAGTTTGGGTTGCATTGGGTTGTATTCGGTTAAGTAAAATATAACATTAAACAGATATGTTTTGCTTTTTTTCCTGTAGCTACTAAAAATTTTATACTTGCATAGGTGGTTCATTTGAACCATTCTTATACAGTGGTGCTCTCACTCAAAAGAAAGGAGTGAAAAAATACACTGCCTCACAAATAAATGAACAAGATGATTTCTCAGTGTGATCAGTGCTATGAAGAAAATAAATCTGGATGATGCAATGGAGAATAGCAGACCCTGCATTAAATCAGTCAACTACGGAAGGCTTTTCTGAAAACCAATTTTTACTGGCATGTGGATGGTATGCAGGAAGCAGCCAGCTGAATTTGTATGGGAAGGGCAGCATTCTAGGTAGAGGAATAAAGGTCCCATCTTCAAAAAAACAGATACCCAGTGAGGTTAAATAGTAATGAGCCAGAGAGTGAGTGGTATGAGATGAGGTCAGAAAGGTAGGTGGAGGCCAGTTCCTGACAGATCTGGAAATGAGATGGGCTGTATTTGAAGTGCAGTGGGAAACCACAGAAGAGTTCTTGGCAGAATGATGTGAACTGATTTACATTTTTAGAAGGACCTCTCTATCTGCTTCAAGGAGGATCATATGCAAATGGGCAAGAAGGGTAGCAGGAAGGCTAGAGTCCATTTCTCTAGTGCTGGCAAAAGATTTTGGCAGCTCTCAGAGTAGAGGTCCAGTAGCAGAGGTGATGTCAAAAAGCAGACAGATATTCAAAACACCCCTTTGCCTTCCAGCTTTCAGAATCTTGCTGATGGTTTGGACAAGGGAAGGGAAGGATAGAGATAGATGAGGATTACTCCTGGGTTTCTGGCTTGAGGTAAAAGTGGTGTTGCCATTTACCCAGACGGAGGAATTAAGAACAGATTGGGGGGATAGGTATTCTGTTTTGCCCATGTTAAGACAGATTCCTATTAGAAAGTTAAGTTAGCCTGTCTAACTTTGGAGTTTAGTGCAGAAATCAGAGCAAGAGACATAAACTTAAGAGATAACTTAGACTACCTTAAGCTTCCAACATTTCTACCCAAAAGTTGCTAATGTTACTCCTTCCTGGAGTGAAAATAAATAGCACAGTCATAACGTAGGGTCAGAAAAATATGTATAGAAATTTCTAGTGTTGCATGGTGGACAGGAGTTCAAGAGGCTGCTTAAGGCTTTTAAAAGGGGCCTTTGAGGAAAATGAGAAGCCACAAACTGGGCGGCTCCTCTCAGCTAAAGCTTTGCAGAACAAACCTCTTTCCTTTTCTTTATTCTTGCTTTTTGTATGCAGTTGGAGATAAAAGCATCATTGTTCATGTTGTTTTTCAAAGAATGAGAAAAAAGGCAGCAATATAAGCAGGAAATCATAAAAGCGGGAGGAATTTCCTTATCGGCCAGTGGCTAGAATCTACGTTAGAGAATTATACAGGAAGGCATTAAACAGGGACACAAGAGAGAAGAGTCGGATTTTATTAGTCTTAGCTGACAAATGAAACTCTCTTGGAAAGCTCTGAGAGGCCTGAGCTGATAACTGTCAAGGCATTGTGCAGTGCCTCTCTGAGGACGCTTCCGTTTCTAGAAGCATGGAAATCACAGCAGGTTTAGAGGTAAAGAAAATCACAGCATGCTTCATTGAAGACACTGATTTGTAAGGACGGTTGTCCATTCTATAAACGCAAGGTGGGACTGTTTTAGATGACAAAGCCATTAGGAAACATCTGTAGCAGAGCCAGGATTTCAGTAGTCCATCACCAGCTGAGGAAAGAGTCTTTTGTGTGTTCTGTTGTACAGGCACTTCCAGACCTTGAGGACACTGCGAGAGGGCCATGGTCTGAGACAGTTGCTGTTCCTTGACTGTGTTGTTTGCAACTGCCCAGCAGTCATTGAGGAACCTTCACCCCAGGCCTGCCTTGTGCCCTGTAGCAGAAACAGATGGCACACTTATGTGCTTATGCATGGATTGTGTTCCACTCACCAGAGCCAGCTCTGGTTTCAGTCGTCCTCGCGAAATGTCTTATTTGGAGCCTTTGAGTTGGGGTGACAGCAAATCAGTCTACTTAATAGCGACCCTGCAAACAGCAAACTGGCTCCGTTATTAAATATGCTAAATAAACCCTAGCATTTTATTCACAGTGTTATCTTTTCCTCTCTATTCTGCTCTCACTATTTTTTAACATCTAAGATATCACTATATTTTTTTGAAAAGGGAGAGGTGATAGAAAATACAAATGAAACCTAACCTAGTCTAGTATACTGAAAACTATAATACAAAATCATGACTCTCAATTCAAAGTCAGGTCCATCTATTATCTATCTACCTATTATCTACTTGAATGTGCAAGGAATATACAAAACAGAAGTAGAAAATATATCGCAATAGTTACTTATCAAGATCATAAAAACATGTTTATTTCAATAGAGGATGTTGTCTGTCTTTACTTGGATATTCATAAAGTGTGTTTCCCTATGTCTAATTCTTTGACTATGAAGTTTAGCAATATTTACCCTTTCCTATAATATATAAATAACAAAAAAATGATGTTGTGCTATATATGAATGGATTAAATTCTCCTGCTCAATATCATATTGGATTAAAAAACAAGTACAAAGTTTATCACTCCAAAACAAATCACACACAAATCATTTTAAAATCATAGAAACTTACTTAAAACTTATTTATATAGATTGGAAATAAATAGGCAAAGTCATCTAAAGTGAATGTAAACCAAAATAATGAAGAAGTAACGATATTAGATAAGATGGAACATAAAGCTTAAACACCAACAGGATAAAGAAGAAAATGATAAGGGGCACCTGGGTGGCTCACTTGGTTGAGCGTCTGACTTGATTTGGGCTCAGGTCATGATTCCAGGGTCATGGGGTGGAGCCCTGGGTTGGGAGGGGCGGAGTCAGCATGGAGCCTGCTTAAGATTCTCTCCCCCTCTCTCTCTCTCTCTCTTTCTCTCTCTCTGTCTCTCTGTCTCTCTCTATCTCTCTCCCGCTGCCCCTCTTCCCTGCTCACCTGTCTCTCTCTCTCTCCCTCCCTCTCTCTCTCTCTCTAAAATTAAAAAAAAAAAAAAAGGAAATGATGAAAAAAGTAAAATCCCCAATGTTCAGGAGTTGACTGGTACTGGCTTATAAGAGCCTGTTGTTAGTATTTATTCCCAACCCATGTTCTGCCACATCATGTTGAAATTGGCCATGGTGTGATTATTTACACCATGGAAACTGGCGAATGATACACATCAGGGCTCCCCTCCCCCTGAGCCAGTTGTTAAACATTGTCCAATATACCCCTAGATTCATTTGGTGAAATTAAAATTATCCTGAAATGTACGTGTGGTAAACAGTATAGCAATTAAAACTGTAAGGCAAAAACTTATCAGAAATGTAAATAAACTTTAAAGTATATAATCATATTGGTATATGTTCATTTACTTTTTCAAAATTGTACAGATCAAAAAAATATTTAGTAATAAAACAAATTTTAATGAGATAATCCATAAATTTAATAAAAATATATAATATTGATTATATACAAATATATAAACAGGTGACTTGCTTAAAATGTAAGAATTTTTGATAAATATATAAACAAGCCATGATGGCTTCAAAATGGAGTTATCCTTTTAAGCATCAATAACTGACTTAATATGATATGAGAGTTAATCATGTCATTTCCCTCTTAAATTTTGTATTGTGGCCAAACACTAATTTTTATTTACTTCCTTTGCTAAAAATCAGATTCACTACTGGAAAATGCCTCTTAGATGTTTTTAGCATATTTTATAAATTACTACAAGCTCTAACCAATTGTAAAAGTAGTCAGTTCTCACTGAGACATTAAACACAAATTTAAACTTAGTATTTCAATATTAATCCCTTGAATAAGGTATAGATATACAATGGGAGGTGAGTATTACTGAGCCAGGAGGAAAAAAACCTTGAGAATGATTTTTATTTTTTATAAAAAGAATTAAAAGGCCCATTAAGACTCTTTCTACATATTCCTTTCAGAGGAAGGAAAACGTTTTCTACTGATACCCTTGATTGCTAGCTGGTCACATGATTACTCCTCAGAAAACACAAGAGACCCATCTAAAAGTGAAGTAAGAGGGTTTCTTGTAACTTCCTACTTAGAAACCAAGATTGCCCTTAACAAGCTCCATTGGATTCCTTCTACATATACCATCCAGGTAGTTTCCTTCCACTCAGCATCAAGAATAGGGCAGAAATGCAAGGATAATGTGAGAAGAGGCGTCTGAAGTTCAGAAAAACATTATCCTTGTGAGAGTTGACATGTAATCATTTGAGGATCCCCTGTGGAGAACATTTATTTATGCATCTAGTAGCAGCCCTCAGTAATAACTGAATAAATGAGCCAATAGATAATAAATGACAGAAGTGGACAAAGGGTCAAAGGTACACATACTAAGGGGCGCCTGGGTGGTTCAGTCGGTTAAGTGACTTCGGCTCAGGTTATGATCTCATGGTTCCTGAGTTTGAGCCCCTCATTGGGCTCTTTGCTGACAGTTCAGAGCCTGGAGCCTGCTTTGGATTCTGTGTCTCCCTCTCTCTCTCTCTCTCCCCTCCCCTACTCATGCTCTGTCTCTCCCTCTCTCTCAAAAATAAATAAACATTAAAAAAAAAAAAAGGTACACACACTAAGAAATAGTAATAATGTCCTGGAGAGGTTAGAAAATGGGAAAAGGCCAGAACATGAAATACAGATAAAAACACTGGAAAACATTAATTATAGTTATATAATTATATAAATACTATATAAATATTAATCCACTGTTCACAAAGCACCAGCCCACAGCACCCTTACCATCCCCTGTGAGATGCAGGCATCCTTGTCATTTTTCATACAAGATCATTGCCAATCTGACAGGCCAGGGGACTGTTCAAGGTCAAATGACTATTAAAGGTAAAACCAGTTGTTGGCAGTATCAGAAAATGGACACATGTCTTCTGATTGTAAATCTAATGGTTGTTGTAAAATACCACTGTTGGTTGCCTCTAGGGAAATTGCCTCAGAGAGAAATCAACACATTCTGCTACAGTTCTGATTTGCATTCATTTGCCTTAAGACTTTCTAATTCCTGATTCTTTTTTTACCCCCTCCTCTCCCACCCTAATTTCATAGTTACAGAAGCTAAGCTACTGTCCAGATAGTCTTGCTAAAGACCTCACTTAAAAATAATCTTTTTGGGGTGCTTGGGTGGCTCAGTCTGTTAAGCATCTGACTTTGGCTTCGGTCATGATCTCACGGTTTGTGGGTTCGAGCCCCGGTTGGGCTCTGTGCTGACAGTGCAGAGCCTGGAGCCTGCTTTGGATTCTGTGTCTCCCTCTGTCTCTGCTCCTCCCCCGCTCATGCTCTGTCTCTCTGTCAAAAATATATAAACATTAAAAAAAATAAAAATAAACCTTTCTTCCCTGTCAGATTTTCCTTTGACTTGCAGTGTAATCATCATTAGTGAGAAAGATTTTATAGTCCTACCTAGTGCCTAACATGATCATTTCTTCCCCAAATCAAAATAAAGGGATGTTAGATCACCTGGCTTTCAGAGGATAGTATAAAAAATCAAAGAGAACAAGTCTAAAATGTAAGAATAAAAGCCAGTATTGATGGATAATAGACCTGTTTGGTAGGCAGCCTGGTGGTGTAGAAAATTCTGATGATAGTATATTAAAAATAAAATAGTTTTCTGGAATAGAACGAATTAACCAGAAACCTCTAGAACTAGTGGATTTGGAGTCCTCTGGAAAAAAAAAAAACATGCAAAAAGCTGCCAGAGAACTGCTGGAGAGTCACCTATTGATCACACTTGTACTCAATTTTAAACTGGTATGAAAAAGAGAATTCTCAAAAGAAACCCACATGCACAGATTCTGCCCTTAGGAAACTTATAATCTGGCAGGTTCAAAAAAATTTCACTTCACTTTATCTAATTGTAAAAACGCCTTCATAAAAGTGAATTCTGTATGAAAACAGTTGTCAATATTATTTACTCATTTTAATGCACTCAAACTTCATACAAAGCAATTTCTTTAAGAACCTACCAATATGAGACAAATATGGATCCAAGTGGACAATGTCTACCTGTATAACCACATTCTCCAGTTCCATTTTTTATTGCTTGTGTCAACAATGGAGCCAACAGTTAATTCCCAACATCCCTCGCAGTCTCCTCACATTCACCTCTTTCTTTTCACTTCTCTCTCTATCCCCACTCCTAACTTTCTTATTTCTTGCTCATTTTTCCCCCATCTTCTTTCTCTTGCTCTTCCTCAAGGACAGCTTAAGGAGCATATTCATCTTGCTGACAGTTTTTGGTTCTAGAAAAGATGTTTTACCACACCCTGACCTATGAGTGAGATATCCAGAACAGCTTCCCAGGAATGTTCTGGCATCTATGAGCAGAAATAATTGGTTCCATCCAGAGAAAGTCTTTATCACTGAGGGCTTTCCCAGTTCATGAAAGACGGTGCTTAATCACTGGTTTTGCCCCTCTGGTGGAGCTGGGAGAGACAGGCAAAGTTAATTTCCCAGAGACTGTCCCAGCTAGAATGCTCAGAGAAAATGTAATTGAAGGATACCATTGCTGGAATTTCTTTTCTAATATTCTGTCTCTGGCTTTCTAATAATAATAGCAGTAGTTGTTATCGTAGTAAAGACATCAGTAGTAATGGTAGTAATGACAATTGCTAGTGTTTATTGAGCACTGACTATGTGTCAGGCATTGGTCCATGTGCTTTACATGTATTACTAGCTCATGTAAACCTCCCAACAACCCAGTGAGGTCCAGATGAATATTATCCCTTTCAAATCCCAAGAAACTGGAGCATGGGGTTTAAGGGCCTTGTCCAAGCTCATACAGCTAGGTAATCATCACTCACACTTTTTCCTCTCTGCAAGAGAAGTATATTTGCAAAAATAAATCCTGTTGGGGTGGCTCATTGCTTCTAAAGACAAGCCCTGGCTTGTCCTGATTGTTACAATTCATAAACTTGAGACAAGAAGCTGCTTTTGAATGAGTCCAAGCTTCATTCAGCTCTCTGCTCAGTGTCTGCTCCTCGCAGGGCCTCCGCTTCTCCGTCATTGCTCTCTGTCCTTTTACTCTACTTGGTTTTAAGTCTGAGCTCTTACCACTGTCTGACCATCTTAGTCTATTTAGGCTGCCATGACAAAATACCATACACTGCTTGGCTTACCGTAGACAAATATTTTCTCATGGCTATGGAGGCTGAAAGTCCAACACGAGAATGTAGCCTGGCCAGGTCCTGGTGAGCACTCTTCCTGGCTTGCAGATGGCCACCTTCTCACTCTGTGCTCACAAGGACTTTTCTCCATGTATGTACTTGGCCAGGGAGGGGAGCTACCAGATTACCTATCTATCAGATTAGGACTTCATTTTTGTAACCTCATTTAACCTTAACTTCCTCCTGCAAGGCCTATGTCTAAATACAGTTATATCAGGTGTTAGGTTTTCATCATATGAATTGACAAGGGGGCACGATTCAGTCCTTAGTATTGACCCAGTCGGTATTTAATAAGTAACAGTATATTCGTTGTGTGTCTTCCCATCCCCACTCTCGTCACTATTACTAGGGATTTGGATTCTTCTTTTTTTTTTTTTAAATTAAGTTCATTTATTTATTTTGAGAGAGAGATAGAGAGAGAGCAAGCACAAGCAGGGGAGGTCCAGAGAGAAGGAGAGACAGAATCCCAAGCAAGCTCCCCACCATCAGTGCAGAGCCTGATGCAGGGCTCAAACTCACGAACCATGAGATCATAAGCTTAGCGGGTAACAAGAGTCAGATGCTTAACTGACTGAGCCACCCAGGCACCCCAGGATTTAGATTATTCTTTGTCGAGTTCCCAATACCCAGGACACTGCCCCACCCATGGTAGGTTCTCGTTGTGTTAGACAAAAAATGAAAGGATTCCTCTTCTTCCTACTATACTGGAAAATATCTGTGGCATAAATGAGGGAAAGGAAGAACTGATTTTGTGTTATTTTTTAAGTTTATGGAGCCACTCTTTGCTTCTTAGTAAATTCACGGCTCTGTTAGCTGACTGTCTAGGCACACTGCTTATCACCTTTCACAGCCCTTCCTGGGAGGGGACAGAAACAGGTGGAGTTGCACAACGGGCTGCCACCTGTGAGGCACACCTGAGCAATGAGCATTTGGCTTCTGCTGTTACCCGAGAGCAGGATAAAAGAGCAGGTGGAGAGAATGGTTCACAGTTGCAGAATGACTAGTCCTCTGATCACCTACCCGACACTCACCGCAGAGAAGTTGCTCCCTGCCAATTCATGTTGGCTCTACTTCCAGAGACTAAGCTTCACTGTGCTGCTTTCTTGCTTGTTGTGGATTTAGGAACGTCCATTTGTAAATTCATTTCTAAATGGACATGCTCAGGTTCTGGTGTCATGGAGGGTAGCTTCTCCACCCACAGTACCTCTTACCTCAGGTCTCTAGGTAGGAGGGGAGAGTGTTTGGTAACAAAACTAGATACCTCCCAGGAAAGAGATTCTTCTAGGTTTTCTGAAATGCTAGGGTTTTCCCCCTACCTCTCTGAGTGTGGAACACAGCATCTGTGCACATACTAGCAATAGTGCTGGCTATGATGTTGGCGTATGGTTTAGGTAACAGCCAAAATCTGCATTGAATATCCCCCAGAAGCCTACCGATGACTCACGAAATCATGTTTATATTACTGGTTATACTAACCACAGCTTACGTGGATATCTACATCTTACTATTAATGTTAACTACCTGATTTTATCTTTCTGATAATTAAAGATAGAAGTTCCACAGGGTCAGGGACCTTGTCTTGTTCATTGTCTTGGACCTAGCACGAAGTCATAAATACTTGCTGATCAAATGAATTGTCCTGAATCATGCTGCGAAGGGATGGTTTTTTAATCACCATCTTACAGTTGAGAAAAAATTAGTGTGTTTATCAAGTTTATGTAGGAAGTGGCGAATCTTAAAATGAAACTGAGATCTTATGACTCAAAGAACCTTCTGGTGAACAAGGATCTCACCTGAATGTAAGTTCCACAAAGACAAATTATTTGTTTTGGTTCCCTGAATTCCAAGTACCTAGGATAGTACTTATTGTATATTAAATACTTAATAAACACTTGATGGATCGAAGAGTGAATAAAATGTTTGAATTTTATCTCAACACATGCAACACACTGCAATCCGTTCTCTAAGGGGCCCCACGGTCATTATTTGAATATGTTCAGTAAGAAAGAAATCACTAGTGCTTTAGGTATGACATATTTTGTCAGTTCTAAAATGTTGAAAATTATTTTTGTGTACTTGGAATAGTTCACAGTATCTTACAATTTTCATAATAAAATAACTTCCTTATTGATAAAGGAATGGTAAATAGGGCAGGGCTGACGATAGTCACAAGTCTTGAAATTAGAGAGGTTATATCAAGCTGAAGTGAAATTATAGTTATACAGCCAGTTGTGGATCTGTTTATCTGTTCTGTCATTCTGATTACCTTTTCAGATGCATCAAGTGAGACTGTGCAATGCTTTGTTGCAATTTGGTTTCACCCAGATCCTTAGCATTCTTCTGGCCCCTGGTCTCATAGTTGCATCAATGATGGCTGATGGTTACATAGCACCAACCTGAGCCAGCCCCTGTTCTAAGTCCTTAATATGTATTAACTCATTTCATCCTTACAACAGTCCTATTTCCAGCATGCTGTTATTATGCTGACTTGACAACTGAGAAAACTAGGGAAGAGAGAAGATAAGTAATTTACCCAGGGTCACACAGCTGGGAAGTGGCAGGACCAGCTCAGGCCTCAGAGCCCACAGACTGAACCACTGTTCCACGTGGTACACTGTGTACTCATGAATCCTCGTGAATCACACTGGCTCTCCAAGAGCTCATTCTACCCTCTTGTGTTCAAAAACCATCTGCTAATTAGCTCTGAAGTGTTTTCACGGACCAGTACCAAAATCACCTGTGATACAGTTGTAGTATGAATCTTTGCTCCTTTTCGGAAAGATATAATATTTTCCTGATTGAGTTCCCCTGTCAGGTGTCCTGTTCCCACAGCCTGAGTCACCTGCTCAGCTTCTCTCACTTCCCTGGAAAGTGACTTGCATCTATTATTTTTATCCTTTTCATTATTCTTCCTCCATAGGTCACTACTCTTGTATACTCTTCCCCATGTTAAAAATTTCCTGATGGATGTCTGTGTCCTTGAAGATACAGTGTTACTGGGATAAAATCTCTCATTGGCATCATTAGCCAGACTTTATGAAAAAAAAATCTGTCATCCAGTAGTATGTATGTGTTTTTCTCAGTTACGTTCCTTGTCCCTACTAATGTCTATCTCTTCAGTGCTTCTTGTTATTTTCTCTGTCACAAGCCCTCCATTTCTCCCATTTACCTGTACATTTTGTTTCCTCCTTAGCGCATTTTCAGCTTTGATCTCTTGTGATCAGACTGGGAATTACCTCTCTGAACAAACACAGGCTTTCCAGCGTTGTGAAGTGCAGTGTGTTCCCAGTGGAAAGTCCAAAGAGCCATGCCTGAAGCCAAACCTCCCTGTGTGGCAGGAGATCTGAATTTTTCTTTCTTTGGTATAACTCTGAACTGGAAGCTGAGATGAAAACAGCACTTACATCCCTGCAAGGTGCATGTCTGATACGATATAGTTCCTGGATATGCATCCAAGGTTCCTTTTATTGGTACCATTTGCCTGAAGTGACTCACTAGAAATGGCCGGCAGAGGGTAATTTCATCATATTGCAGATACACTCTTTAAGAAGTTGGCACTCCTCCTGGCTGACCAGCCACATATCAAAGTTTTCTATGTTCACCGTTGTCACCTCTGTGTCCCTTTTTGAAAAATCCTATAGACTGAGTGCGGCCGTTGTCCATCTTGTTCCGTAAAGGCCAGATAGCAAATATTTTAGACTTCCTAGTATGTATGGTCTCTGTAGCAACTACTCCAGTCTGGTGCAGAATGAAAGCAGGCATAGACAACATATAGACAAATGAGTGTGGCCATGTTGCAGTGTAACTTTATTCATGAAAACAGGTAACAGACTTGATTTGGCCTATGGGTCTATAATTTACCATTCCTTAGTGTCCAAAAGAAAGAAGGGCGAATTAAGGATAGACCCAGAAAAGGAGAAGTCATCATTTCTCAAAAGTCTTGCATTTATTTTTTTCTGAGTCCAGTAACTAAATAAACTCCTGTTCCTAGAGGATGTGAATATCTCATATTAATTTGGGGCCAGAATATTGATGTTATTTTGATCTATTTTTCCATTTTGTTTGATTTCAGATTTTTAGATTTGATTTTTAGGTACTTCAGCTGAGCTTAAATATATTAAGGGGCCGACACTGCCACCCTGAGGCCAAGAGGTTAGTTGCATACAGAGAGGTTTATATCTAGGGGTTGATTTGAGCCAGGAGAAAGATTACCCTGCCCAGACAGTGATGCGCCACCCACTGCCAAACTTGAAAGATCTGCAGTTTGATTTTATTGAAGAGTTTCCTTCCACAGGCCTACAGTTTTTGCACATTGCTTTTGTGAGTACGTTGTTTTCTCTCTGGTAGACTCTTAGTCTAATGTTCTTGCCACTGTCTGGAAAAAGTAAAGCTGGAAGACTTGAAAATAATTGCTTTTTTTTTTTTTTAGGAATACTTTTCAATTTTTTATGTTAATAGCAATAAATATACCTCATGGAATTATTATTAAGATGGATTTCCATTCCCTGGGCAAAAAGTAACCAATGACAGGTACACCCCTTTGTGAATGTGTATGTATCTGTGTGTGTGTGTGTGTGTGCACCCTCACATGCATGTGCAAGTTGGATAACAAAAGGAAATTTGTTGAGAAGCAGAACATTTAAGTTAATAATGGTGAGTAATAATTATATATAGACTATATATTATATATAGTCTCTACACACATAGACATAGACATATATCTTGACAACCTTATGGGAGGAGTCTATGCCTCAAAGCTACATAACAGAGAGACAGCAGCACCTGTTGGTGGCATTAGTGTAGGAGAGGCCTGAGCAAATACAAAGTTGACTTACTTAGCAAACATTGCTGAAACTCTCTGACTCTTGTTTTTTTAGGAAGACAAGAATGATAGTTTTATTTAACAATAAGAGCAACTGAACACCCAAATAGACAGGCCTTGGACCAGAAACAAATGTCCAGAAAATCATCACTTATATATGGAGATGAGTCCTTGGAAGCAAGGAAGAGAAAATCTGAACAGCAGACCTTATAAGTGCAGAGGAGTATAAGCAGGTCTTTTGGCATTAGAATTTAGGAATATTACTTTGTGTCCCAGTTTAAATGGAACACAGAAGCTTGATCTGGCAGAAGTCTGGGAAATGGTTTCTCTTCCGTCCAGCTAGGTTCAATGCTTGCCCTTTGACCTCTTTTCTTCTGCATATATTATTGCCAGAGAGAACCACTTGAGGCTGCTAACAAGATGTCGGCAAAGTAATAATAGCTTGTGCTTAGGCCAAAGATAACAGTGATAATTCCATTGTCAGTAGGAATGTTTTCCTTTCTTTCTTTTTCTTTCTTTCTTTTCTTTCTTTCTTTCTTTCTTTCTTTCTTTCTTTCTCTTTCTTTCTTTCTTTCTTTCTTTCTTGATGCCTTACTTTATAAACTAAATTCTTTAATTTATTTTACTTTTTTTTTAATTTTTGAAAAAGAGAGCATGTGTGGGAGAGGGGGCAGAGAGAAAGAATCTTAAGCAGGAGGCTCCACACTGAGCGTGGACATGGGATTTGATCCCACAACCTTGGGGTCATGACTTCCTGAGTCAAAATCAAGAGTTGGATGCTCAACCAAATGAGCCACCCAGACTCCCCTAAAAAATTTCTTTTATTTATTAGAGTGTCCTAAGGTCTTGAAAGTGAGTCTGTGAATTTATAAACAGGGTTATGCTCATCCTTCAATATGTCTCAGTATCACTCAGGAACAAGAGGAAGTATGTTTCAGGGTTGGGGATGTACACTTCATACTCATCACCAGGGGTGAGATGGTCACGGTGCAGAGGATTAGTGACGAATGGGTATACAGAGGGAGAAGGAAAGGCCAAGGATAGAATGCTAGGGAAGGTTTACACTTGGACTCAGGAGAAGATAAACAGCCAAAATGAGAAGAAAATGGTACTGTCATAGGAGGGGGTCAGGGGTAGGACACAGGAAGAGGTGAGGTAACTGATTGCAGGGCCTAGACTAGGTCACTGTCCTTCATCCTCATCCCAACCCTGGTGACTTAGGAAAATAATGTACTCTCTGGGCTTAAAAGTCTTCAGTTATAAAGTCAACGGGTAGGGATCTGAGGGAATTTACAATATTGCTAAGTAGTGTGGAAGTACATTCACAAATAACACATCAATAATCCTCAAAATATTGTGAAGAAGTTGTATTATGACAGCCATGTTTACAGATGAGGAGTCTTGCAAGAATTGTGTTTCTGGTCTGGGGACACATAATCAGGTAGGAGAAACACTGAGATTTGAATCCAAACCTTCCAAGTACTAAGGTCACAGTTTTTATTCTGTACTGTTGCCTTTTGCAGCTGGATGGGAGGTTCCCCCGAGATAAAAGGAGACTCATCTTGGGGGTACCTGGGTGACTCAGTTGGTTAAGTGTCCAACTCTTGATTTCAGCTCAGGCCATGATCTCACAGTTCATGAGTTTGAGCCCCACAGTGGGCTCTGGGCTGATAGTGTAGAGCCTACTTGGGATTCTCTCTCTCCTCTCTCTCTTTTCCAACCCTGCTTGTTCTCTCTCTCTCTCTCTCTCTCTCTCAAAATTAATAAATAGGTTCAACAAATATTTTAAAAAAGAGGAGACTCATCTTGGAAGAAGCAAGGGATGGGATGACCACTTCCTGGAAATCTAAGCTTATGGAGAGTGGCTGAGGACAGGAAGGTAGGGTGCAGAATCATTTAATGGTGAGGTTACATGTCTAGCCACATCAGGTTTGAAAAGAGTGATACAGTTTTAAAACATCCATTGCAGTAATGTGAGAGAGAATTCTTTGTGGGTAGTTACAGTTACTACTGAGGACACAGCAGAAGTGAGACAGAATGTGTACAGTAGGTTTGGGTATTTGGGGTGTGTGATTCTCCAGCAGAAATCAGTTGAACAGAAGTGGCTGAACAAAAAGAACAAAAGTAGGTTGGTTGCTAACTAGGAAGAAGAGAACATTGAAAAGATGAAAGCTTAGGAGGCTTTCTGATCCATTGAAAATTCTCCAGCGGGACTCATGCTTCTTTCCACAGACATCATCCATATCATATGTTGTATCAGACAGTTCTAAGTCTTCAGGACATTCTGCACCAAATTCACACATCCCTGGCTTTCAATTCCCTCTGCCTCTATCACTTGCCTTCTCTCTTCTTTCTTCTTGCTTCCCAGCCCCAGCCCTTCGACTTCACTCTACATTCTACATGCAGCCTCTACATTAGCCCCTTTACACCCTCCTCTGAATTCTTTCTAACGTATTATAGCACTTTTTCATATCAACATCTGTCCATTGTGTGTTCAGGAAAAGAGGACACATGAACAGTGAGTCTGTTTACTTTTGCTCTGGATATGTTTATCTTATTTGTTCAAGGTCAGTAAATCATTCCTGATTTTTCCACTGTTGCCCATACCCACAAGTATATACAAATGAAAAATGCACTGTTTTTTAAGTGCAAGTAAGCATTTAAATTCTCATTATTTTATTCTTTAAATGAGACAAGAAAGCTGATGGGAATACAAAAGAAGGAGGGAGATGGCCAAAATGGCCGGAGGCTCTGCAGAGCAGATGGTCTGAGATGGGAGTGACCCTGAGGGGCAGTCAGGGAAGTGATGTAGCATCTAAGGGGTGGGGACTACAGCCTTGCTGGCCCAGCTGCTGAAGAGCTGAGCCAGACCCGGGAGGTGCCTCAGAGATTTTCAGTCTGTACCAAGCCATCTTTTCATTACAAGCTCCAGGTAGAAAGGAGTCAGCATTTTAAATTCAGTACAGCACTTAACACATTAAGGAGAAATCGATATATGTTAATTACCCTGTCCTGACTAAAGAGGAAATACATTCAAATAAAATAAGCCAGAGTCTTTCTGTTCGGCATCCCACGTTATGAATGCCAGCAACTGTCTACATTTGTGAACGCCACTGCTCATGCCCTTAACGGGTAAATGTATTTCTGTAAAAACCGAGTGATCTTTTTTATTGAAAGACGTTTTTAGGTTAGTCTTGTTCTGGTTCTTCTTGGAGGGGTTTTTCTAACCTCATGTTTTGATATTTCTAAGAGGGTATCGCCCCCTTCTGGCCACTGAAAGGATTGTGGGTAGTTTTTGAATGCTTAACCAGGCCCTGGAATTGAAATTATCTTTTTTGGTTTCTGAAGTGTAATAACCACTTAAAGTTCTACATGACTTCTGGGAAACCCTTTTCTCTCCTTTTAAGCAGATTACAATTTTTATCCAGTGTATTTAATTGTTTCTGGTGTGAACTATCCTTATCATAATAACCAATATGCTTGCACAACTGAAGAGAGTATGCTCTCCAGGCAGAAAAGAGCCCCAGATCCTAGGACACAGCTTTATAGTTTAAAGGAAGTACTAAGCCTGGTTCTCTGATTCTGGAACTAAGTCTGAGGTGGGACACAGCTGTACCAAGAAGTCCTCTTGGTAGAAACAGAATTTGGCCCTTTGTCAAGGGAGGAAAAAAGCACATTTCTTGTCAGTAGTTTAATGACTCAAATTAGCCTGATGCAAAATCCAACATAAGCCCCATCTGCACAGTGTGGAGATGTGCCTCTGAAATGTATGTTCAACCTCTTAAGCACACTGTTATAATATAGGCAGATAATACCCATATCCTAAAAGTACTCCTTTTGGTGAAATTGAGAAAATAGAAATTACACAGGGTAATTTTGACAAGCAGTGTGGTATATTGTGGTATTATCTTCATTCTCTTGATTTTATTTTCTTCTTTATTATGAAATGTACTCTTGAAAATTGCTCTAACAATTAAAAATTGGAGGTTCAGATTTAATAGATCTTACATAATTAGCTACATGGATTATTTTTATTGCCTAGAAATAAAGACTTCTGAATCCCCACTTCATGGGTCCATATAAGTTGCTTTGTCTTAATTTACATATGTGTTTTTCTTACTAATTTTGAAAATTATGAAGTTATATATGAAGTAGCTGGAAAAGGAAGTGTCTTCGTAGATTCTAACTCATGCAACCATCCCAGCCCTCCTTCCTTCTTAGCTGGGAGAATGGTATCTTTGGTAACCACCAAGTTTCTACTTAGTCACTGTATTTGAATTTCACGTGCAACTTTTTGTCTTCCATGAACTACATGAAACATCACATTTCTAAATTACAGTGTAGACTGGATATGTCACTAGAATGTTTTATAATAGTACCCCCACCACTTCAGTAAAAAAAAAAAAAAAAAAAAAAAAAAAAAAAAGGGCGCTCTCATACTACTCTGCTAACCAATGAGGCCCTGGGGGTTCAACTCCTTTCAAAGTTCTGAAAGAGAGTGTTGGTGCTCCCTGTAGGCCATAAGGCTTCTTTACAGAAGTTCTTTGATTGGATTTTGGTGGAATGTTCCTCCAGTGGACAGCACTTGCAAGCTTTAATGAAATGGGCAGAGTTAAAAAAACTGGATTTATATGCATAACCAGGGTTTGCTTACTGCCAAAAAAATACTATAGGAATGGCCAAAGTCTCTGGGTATTTATGGGGAAAATGTTCTTTGAAATTTTTGACGCATGAGCAAAATATTGAAAATTCATCTGTTCCCCATAATTTTATCACATACATACATCATGCAACATAGATCAGGGTTTAATTGGTTGGAATGAGCCAGGCTTGGGAATTTTTTTTAGGCTCTCCAGGTGACCCTAATATGCGGGCAGAGTATTAACAGGCTCTGTGCAAACAAGAACTGTTTCTCACCTGTCGAGGGAGGTCACATGACTCTTGGTGACACACTTGTATGGTTAAACAAATATTCTAGCCAGTGAGGTGTAGAGACAGGGAAAGAAAATAGATATCTTTTCAGAGAACTAGACTCAGGAACCCATAGGGAAGAACAGCCAATCTGAAAACTGAGAGAATTGTATTGGAATGGGGGAAATGGTCTGAACTTGGAGGGGCTGTTAAGAGGCCTGTCACAACTCTCCTGCAGCTTGGCTTTGCTCTGAGAAAAATCAGAATGGAAGCCACAGGCCTTGGCGCTCAGTAAGCCTAACTCCTAACAGAATGGAGTTGGACTTGGCCTGTGCCTCACATTCCAATAAAATCTGTTCTCCTTTATCTGCTTTCACTGCTTGCAGATGAATTACTCACCACCGCTTTGTTGGCACTTGGACTTAGTGTAAACCCTGAAAGAGGAGGTGAAGGTCTAGGGTAGTGGTTGGCGAAGGAATTGTGGTTGCAGCCCATCTGAAGAACTTTTTAGGTTTCAAATTTACCAGCCCAACCTGAGACATTTTGTTCTGTAGGTCTAGCTAGGGTAAGGGCTTGAAACACAGCTACTTTTGAAATTTGGGAGATTATGAGATAAGAATACAGGTGGAGGACTAACTACCACATGTTTAAGTGTTTAAAAGTTGTAAATCACACCAACAGACTTAGGAGGAAGCTCACACCTCCTTCCTTGACGAATAAGCCTATATTATGACATGGAAGGTTAAGTTCAAATGTGGAAGCTTAATGTTTAGGTTCTTTCCCTACCTCAGTGTCAAAGGTTTATCCTCCTTCTTTGAAAAATATGCCTTTATATTAGCTTGGAAGGCTAGGTTCCGATTTAGCATTTTTAAGTCTCTCAGTGCTGAGGGAAGGAGCTGTGGCTCAACCACTCGTGTCTTTCTGTCTGGCTCCATCTGGAACCATGAGTCACCCTATGCATGTGTGGGGACATGCCAGTATACCTAAGTTCCAACCAAATATACATTGTCCTTACCCCCAAAGCTTCTGCTTCTCAGGCCTAGGAGTGTGTACATTGGTGACATGTCTGTCCCCTAGAAGACAGATGGAGGAATGAGAATCAGACCACATGGGCCCTGTTGGCTGGCTTGGACCATTTGATAGGCACTTCCAAGATCTCAGTTTCCAGTTCATTGTCTAAAAGAGGATTCAGGTATATGCCCAAGTCCCACAGATGCCTTCTCATAGGGAAGGAGCAGGGCTGGGGAAGGGGCAGAACACGCCCTCTGAGGCACCTCCGAGGGCAAGGCCTCATTTTGCCTGGTCTAAAGTGGGTATTGAATGCAAGTGACTCAGATCTTGAACACTGGTCTTAGACCCCAGTTCCCTGGAGCACTGATCTCATAGTATTGGCAAGAAAGTGCTTGCCATTAGGACAATATCACTCCAGAGACACCCAGGACAGTCACGACAACTGAGGTGGGAAACCCCTGCTTTTATTATCTCTCCTCCCTCTTCATAACTTTTTCCATCAAATTAAATCAAAGAAAAATGCTTTCTCTCTCTATTCCAAATGGCATCTAAAAAGAAAGTAGGACTTTTAGTAGACATCTTTCTCATACTTAAGACTCCTGAATTTTAGATTACAGAAATAATAAGCTTGATTCAAAGAGAGGATATAATTTCAAACTAATGAAATACTTCTATAGTACTTTACACTTTGTTGAGGATCAGCTGAGAACTTTACATATCATTAAAAACCCATTAGGGCAATGACCATACCATTAGGTCTTCAGCAGATGCCTTAAAACCGTATTTGTTTAAAAAGGATTGTTTTTGGCAGGCATTCCTTAGAGTGAGTGGCAGTGTTGCAGAATGAACCAAGTCTGCAGAAGAAGGTCCAGGTTGTATCTGGGGGAGAGTATGACCACAGCCAGGTAGAGTTGTTCAGCTTTGTGTAACCCCAGCCAGCCCAGGGGACTTGTGCTCCATGGATCTGGAGGACACTATATTAAATTAGTCCCTCCTTTGTTGAAGCTCTTCAGGCTGCCGGGAAATTCAGATATGACTGTTAGGGAAGAATGCCATGTAAATAGTGTTCTTTCAAGTCCGTAAGCCAGCCCAGAGCTTCTCAACTCTGACCTGTCCTACCATATCACTCAGGGAGCTTATAAAAGTACTCCTGGTAGGGGGCGTATCCATAGATTGCCATGTAATTGTTCTGCAGTTGCCCGGACATCAGTGTTTCTATACAACTTCCAAGGGACACTAACGTGCAACCAGAGTTGAGTAGTACCAGTTTAATGGACTGGCTAATATCAAAGTTTCTGAGATAATAACGTGGAGACCTGGTAGACTTTGAAGAGAAAGAAGGAGAAAAGGAGGAGGAGGAGGAGGAGGAGGGGAGTGGAGAGAAAGTGGAGGACAGCACCAAGGATGTATTAGATCAAGATCTGGGCCACAAATGGACATGGTGGCATGTGTCCAGTGACTGCCTGGAAGCGTGGCCCAGACAGACTTGGTGAACAAACATGCCCTCAGGTATAGACCACTGGACAGTTATTTGGGGCACTGTTGAAAGTCTTGTCTACTCTGCAGATTTGTCTTGTTCTGACCTAGGCAAGACCTCACTGAGGCCAGAATGAATTGCCCAGCCTCACTGGCACATGATCATTCCCACGTCATCCTCTTTTGGAAATTTGGAGTCCAAAGACTGAACTGCACTATCCACTCAGCTTCATTCACTGTGGTGGTTGACATGCCATTGACCTCCCCAGCAGTCACCGAGAACACCACCCCGATATCCAACACGACTTGAAATGCTGAAAGGAAGACATCCTAACTTCTTAAAATTCTAACATAGCATTAATCTTATTCTTACATTTTAAAACTTTCTATCAAAGATACATAGATACATAGATGCAAATAACACCAATTATAAGTATAGAGATCAGTGATTTTTCATAAGGTGAACACACTGGGGTCACCAGCACCCAAAACAAGAGACAGAATGTTCTTAATACCCCAGAAGCCTCCTGGGAGCCTCCTGCCAGTTACTAGCCCCCCAGATACTTAGCGTAAGACTTCTCTTACTAAAAAATAGTGAGTCTCTTTCCCGTTTTTAAGCTTTCTGTAGATGAAGTCATACTCTCCTTGCTCTTGTGTCTAGCCTCATCAGGTCAGTCTTATGTGTTTAAGATCCATCGGCATGGTTGCATGTAGTTATAGTCTATTCGTTCTTGTTTTTGTATCATGTTTCTATTTTTCTTTTTAAAAAGTTTAACAAAGAACTAGAGGTTAAAAAGAAAGGAAGAGATGGTCATGACATATGTCTCAAGTATTTTAAGACTTATACAAAATATAAATTTATTAATATTAGTACCTGCAATCACAAATTTGCACTAACGTCACTGTTCACTCAATGCTGGTATATTTTCAATAACTAGTTTTCTGTATTTTAAGACCTCAACTAAGAATGCTGTCCTTTTGAGTGGTTCCCAGGAAAAACAAATTCTTGTCAGAGGTGAAGTATCAGTGACCGCGTCACCCTGTACCATATAATGTCCCTACTTCAGTACATGTAGATGATATAATGGTCAGTTTTATATAATCTTATTCCAAGCGTGTTCCAGACTACAGAGAGAATTTTAGTCTCAAGAAAAACTTTACAGCAGTGGTTCTCACACCACTAGAATCACCTAGAGTGTTTGTAAAAACTCGTTGCTGGCCCCTTCCCCAGGCTTCTGATTTTGTGGATCTGGGGTGGGGTCCAGCCCTGTGCCTAACAAGCCCCCGGGTGATGCTGATACTGCTGTCTTGGAGTAACATTTTGAGAACCACCGCCTTAGCTCTGGGAAATACAGTAATGTTTCTCTTGATTTCCCGTGTCCCATTGGTGACAACATGCAATTGTTTTTTCAAAGTCCCTGGAATGAACCAGTTAGGATTCTAGTTTTGTTGACACGTTTACCTTCTTAAATCATTAACGCCTGCTATCATGCTCTTCCCTACAATGCAACTCTGCTCATCATTCATTGGGAACACATATTTCACTTCTTCTTCATTTACTTGTAAACTGGCAGACCCAGCTATTTGTCACCCATTAAAGACATCGAACCCTGTGCTTGTCTCCCCCTGCAGCCCCTGACAGGGTGTCCTCCATGCACCTGCTGAACTCATGTGCTGTATTTTCTGCTGACTCCTTGATTAAATCCTATAACCCCTGCTTCTCACCTGTATGTGCTTTGTTCATCTGCTTAAATACCTATCAAATGAAGCTTTGCTTCTTGCTGTTGTAAGAATAGTGAGGTTATAACAATAATCTGTGATCGTATCATGACTAGTCTGAAAAAAAAAAAAGAACCACAACTTTTCGTGCTGTAAAGTATGTTTTTCAACTAAAATGAAGTGTTTTTCAGACTTGGCTACACACTGGCATCTCCTAGAGAACTTTAACAAATACAGTTTTTTTTTTTAAACAAAATATAGTTTTTCTTTTAACTGATGGGGGCTTTGGTCTGGCCATAGACATTGTCAAATATTCCAGATGATTCTAACACATAGAAAATTTTTAGAACTTCTGAGGTACCTTGTTCTCTTTATGAGTTGAAAGAGTAGCCATGTCTTTTCCACAAGGTTATGTTCAGAAACGTCTATCCTTGCTTTATTTATGTGCCTCCTGTGGATGTTTTCCTTTTGAATTTTGTTTCCATAAACAAGAAAATGTAATAAACTACTCTTTACATGTTGCCCAAAACATTTAGATTCATTTTGAGTCTTGGATAAACGCACTCTAAGCTAGAGATGAAAAATAATAAATTCTACTGGTTCCTGCATTTCCTATCTCAATTTAGCAAGTCCGTATGGACTTGTCAGGAAAGAGTTTGCTATTCTTGTAATTCATGACTAGAACATGGTTGTTAGGAGTAAATGATTCGTTTTGAAACAGTTCTCTAATTCTCCAGAAACATTTTCCCATTGTATAACAATTATACAAAAAGCAAAAGTACCACTTGAATACTAAGATTTATAACAATGTCATGTCGTTCTAAATGTAATGACCCTGTGTCGACTGCCCCAGTGGTTTGGAAAATCAAATATATTGATTTCAGTCAAGTGGAGTTACTTGAAAATAGCTTAAGTGTAATCCATTTGTATTAATGTAATCTATCCCACCCAAAAAGTTAGATCTCACCAGATGAAAGACACCGGTAGAATAAGCCTAGGAAATAGCTCTTTCTCAAAAATAATGATGATATCAGTATGTCCCATATACAGGCTCTCTTCTATTTGATTTTTTCCAAAGGCTGGGCCCTTGTATCTCAGAATAATTAAACATAGATAGAAATTTAGTTATGATTTTTAATCTTTTTAATATTTATTTTAGAGAGACAGAGATAGAGCACGAGCAGGGGAGGGGCAGAGAGAGAGGGAGACACAGAATCCAAAGCAGGCTCCAGGCTCTGAGCTGTCAGCACAGAGACCGCTGTGGTGCTCGAACTCAGGAGCCTTGAGATCATGACCCGAGCTGTATTCACGCGCTTAACCAACTGAGTGACCCAGGTGCCCCTATGATTTATTGATGGGCATTTTAATTTAGAACCATCAGTCTGCACTAATTTAAACTGCCATGAAAAATATTAACAAGGAAATAGTATTTCTAGAGTGATAAACTTCAGAACACAAGATATGACGGTTGTTCTATTTTTAGTCATTGATTCCATGTATAAATTTGCAGGAAAACTTGGGAGTACAATCACTCAGTGCTCCTCAAGCATGATTAGTAAACAATTTTAGAACTGATGTTTTTTTTTTAATTTTTAATTAAAAAAAAACTTAAAACATAAATTTAAGTAGGGGCACCTAGGTGGCTCAGTTAAAGTGTCTGAGTCTTGATTTCAGCTCAGGTCATGTCATGGTTTGTGAGTTCGAGCCCCACATCCAGCTCAGCACTGACAATGCAGATTTTTTCTCACTCCCTCTCTGTCTCTGCCTCTACTGCGTTTGCTCACACTTTCTTTCTCTCTCTCAAAATAAGTAAATAAACTTAAAAAAGTTAAATAGCACCTTCAGATACCAGTTTATCAACCTCATCATCCTCATCTAAAGATTTAAGACTAATAGAAGCTTCTATGTAGCACATTAGATTTACAAAGTATTTTCATATACATTTTAGTATATTTTCCCCCAAACCCAGGGAGATTGGAAGAACAACGATGATTTACACATAACATAGTTTTCCCCAGGGAGTATTAAATGACTCCCTGTCAGTTAAATGAATAACTTAGGGCAACACAGACTGCAGTTTGGGAACCACCCAGATATTCTGACTCTGAATTGACTCTGCTATACCAGCTACTTATGGAGTAGCTAATTGAGAAAGCTGTGGAGGTTAGTGAAGAAACACAGAAATTCTCATACTTACTGTATTTTTGTCACTTTTATGAAGTATTTTTATATTTTACAGTCAATTTGTCTTTGTTAGAAAGGTCTCTATACTGGAGTTATATTTATATTGTAAACATCAAAACTATAAATTTGCATTTGGGACTCTCTGAAACCTCATGTAGGTCATTGGAGTAATTAAGAACAATCATGCTTGATTCCATATCTGCACTTACTGTTTAGAGTGATCAGTTATTTGTTTCATTATTTTTTTATTGCATTTTCTTTATCACATTTCTTTAAAAGTCTGTGCTTTGCCAGTTCTTGTAGTTCTTGGAAACGACCACTAGAGGGTAGTCTTTAGTCAGTAATGTCAGATACGCTCTAGGATCGGAACTTCCGTTCTGACTGGAAACATGTCATATACAGGGAGGCTGTTTTCCCCTTGTGGGAACAGACTAAGGACTTTTGTGATTCCAGAGTCTTCCTTTAGTTTTTTTTGTTTGTTTGTTTGTTTTTTGTTTTTTTATGACTAAACCTTTTTTCCTTCTATACATACCCTTGCTACCACATACTACTTGTTGAACAAATTTGTCCCCTCATCCTGGTTTTATTTAAATGATGCAGTTTAGGGGTGCCTGGGTGGCTCAGTTGGTTAAATGCCTGACTTCCACTCAGGTCATGATTTGACAGTTCCTGGGTTCGAGTCCCATGTCAGGTTCTGTGCTGACAGCTCGGAGCCTGGAGCCTGCTTCAGATTCTATGTCTCCCTCTGTCTCTGCCTCTCCCCTGCTCACACTGTCTCTCTCAGTCTCTCAAAAATAAACGTTATTATTATTTTTTTTAATGATGTCGTTTATAAGCCCTGCCTTTGGTGGGGATTTGGTCTAAACTTTGTGCAAGACAAAGTGATTTTTCTCTGGACATTGTGTTCTGGGGAAGCATGACAACAGTAGGATTAGAGACGTGTGCTGCCATCTTGGGGAACAGTTGGGAATTTATCTGTATCTGGAAGCACATTTCAGAGTACCCCTGAACCATTCTTGGTCCCAAACTGTTTTCTGCTACTGATGTCACATTGCCAAACTTTTACCAAGTCGTTATGGACAATCCAATAGAAGTCTTCTCTAAGTTTTATATAGGCCACCTGATTTCCCTAGCAAAAGTAGAAGAAACAAAACATCATTCACACTAGCTATTTGCATGACATGAACCAAGGGTTTACTATATTTGTTATTAGTCACCTAAGCATGAAATCTGAATGTCAACCATTTCCTGTTCTTTTTTTTTTCCTCAGTGACTGTTGATTCTCCTAACACAGTAAGTTTTCTTTCCTAACTCACTTTTATAACCAAACTTGTGTTTCAGGTTTTCATTCCTTACACACCCAATCAAAAAAATGAGATGCCATCCCATTTTTATTCAGTGAATAATGCCTTTGGGCTTCTCACATCCTCCAGGAATTATTTCTGTACAATTTTACTGCATGTTCATACTTCCTTAAAGTCTTCTCATTGTTGAACATAAGCATTTATGTAACGTGTCCTTCTTTGCAGTCATTCTCTGCAATTAACAGAACTCCGAGACTGAATCAGACCCCGAAGTTAACACTTGAACTGTTCATCTGCCCAGTGTGGGGGCGGTGGTGGTTACTTGGGTGTGTGAATTTGAACTTGCTCAAGGGCCCCATGAAGCTGGGTTCCTTGTTGCTACCATATTAAACTTTAGTTGTGATTTTTATTGTTTGTGGGATATGGAAATTTTTCCTCATAGGGGTCAACTGAGGTCACCCTGTTTCCTAAGATCTAGAAAAAAATTGGCTCAAAGCCCCATGGTACAGATTGTGAAAAGTCCCGTATTCTCTCCAAAGCTTTTAAGAATTTCCAAGAGACTTAGAGCCCATCTCCCAATGACATCAGGCCCCAAGGCTCTGCCTCAGCAGAATTACTTTGGTTTAGGAATTAGCTCACAGTAGTCATCATGACCTCCATTTTCCACATCACAGAGACCAGTGGTAGAATTGAGCCTCTGCCTCCATTTTCCCAGCCACCAGCTTTCCCTTTTCCCTAGGAAAGGAAACTTATTCACACAGGACAGTTATGTACATGTCAGACTATACTGACAGTTGGAAGAAATAAAAGCAATTTGCATTCACAAGTAATGTGAAATGGAATGGTATTTAGACACTCATATTCTTAAGAAGTTACCTAGTCATAGGAGCACCTGGGTGGCCCAGTTGATTGAGCATCTGATTCTTGATTTCAGCTCAGGTCACGATCTCCTGGTTCGTGAGTTCAAGCCGTGCATCAGGCTCTGTGCTGGCAATGCAGAGCCTGCTTGGGATTCTTTTTCTCTGTCCCCTCCTCACTTTCTCTCTGTGTCTCTCTCTCTCTCAAAATAAATAAATAATACTTTTAAAAAGTCACCTAGTCATTTCTCCAACTGAAGTGTTAGTCTTCTACCATTTGGCTCAGTCTTCCTCTCTCCCTTACCTTCTGTATCCCTCCTCATCCAAACATTTCTCATGGGAGCTGCAAATCTTTCTCACTTAATGGGATTTAGCACTTTACCTCTCTCCTTCTGCTCCAAACATCTTTTAACTCCCAGATCTACCCAGGTGCTCAGCAGAACAAAATGGTGTTTTATTTATTAGTGCCCCCTTCAATAGAGTATACCTTTAGAGTACACTTTTGGTTATAAATGGTTGGTGTGGGTGTGTGGTTACATGGGGTAGAATGACCAAATTGACTTGTCCATTCAACTTATATTTGATATCGAAATTCCATATAGGCAGTCTTAGCCTTCGTTCATTCAACAAATAGTTATTGAACATTTACTTGCAAATAGAGATACAGTTTATTCTCTGTTGAAGACGACAGTCTAGTGAGTAAGTGAAAAATCACAAGTGTCCATGTCTGCCTCTAAGCTGTAGTAATTCCTGTGAAGGAAGGGTATGCAGTGCTGTGAGAAACTGTAACAGGAAATGTCTTAGTATGCTTGGGCTACTGTAACAAAATGCCATAGACTGGGTAGCTTAACCAATAGACAGTTGTTTTCTCATAGGTCTGGAGGCTAGAAGTCTGATATCAGGGTACCGGCATGGTTGGTTTCTGGTAAAGATTTAATTCCTGACTTTCAGACAGCTGCCTTCTCATGTAGAGGACAGGGAGAGACAGAAAAAGGTGAGGACGGAATGGAAAACAGAGGGAGAAGGAGAAAGCTTTCTAGCATCCCTTCTTATGAGGGCACTGATCCCATCATGAGGGCCTTATCTCATGACCTCACCCAACCTTAATCCCCTCCCAAAAGCTCCATCTCCAAATGCCATCACATTGGGTGTTAGGGTTTCAGTATATGAATTTTGGAAGAACAGAATCATTTAGTCCTTCACAGGAAAAATCAGGGAAAATGTTTTTTTGTTTTTTTTTTTTTTTGTTTGTTTTTTTTACTTGGAAAAGATCATTCTGTCTGTGGTATGGGGAATGGATGGCAGGGACAGCTACAGATGTTGGCAGCCAGTTGGCCATCATTGATGGAGTCTGAATGATGGCTGTGTAGACTGGAGTGAGGACGTGGAGGCAGGGATGGCCTAGTCACTTAGTCCTGGCCTATTTAATGTCTCTTTCTCTTCGACTCCCCTCTTTCCTACCCACTTCTCTTATCCTAGTCTGTAAATTTTATTTCCTTTTCATGTTTTAATTCCTCCCCACATTGATATGTGTGACAGGGAATTTGAATTTCCATCCTTTCTTCCAATTCTGAACAACAACAGTTGAGAAGGTGGGCGTAGTTTGTCCAAAAGTGGCTTGGCGTTGTGATAGTATGGTCCAATTAAGAGCTCAGCAAACTTCTTTTGAAATATTTCCAAGTTCATGAGAAGAGTAACTTTTTGTACCAAAAAAAAAAAAAATGCTTTTTACTTCTCTGGTTAACTAGATAGCTCAGCGGGATATCACAATCTTTCATCTGATATTCACATTTGTAATCTGTGCATTTCATTGCCTTCAAAGGACTGTGATACTCCAGAAAAAGAGAAATGGAATCAGTTACAAAAAAAGGAAAACATTAAGTGTCCTCTAAAAAGATGAAAAGCAAACAAATAAACTTTTCATTTTTGAACTTTTGGGTGTGTTTGCCTTTTAATTAAAAAAAAAAGGTATTATTTGCCCTTTATAGTCATCACGATAGCTAAAATTTAGTCAGTAGTCACCGTGTGGCAAACCACATGCTGAACACCTCAAATACATCACATCTGAGAGCCTGCACAACTATAGCCTTGGATGGAGCTGAGAATCAGTGAGTGTCAGCGACTTACTAAAGGTCATGCCCTCGACAAATGACGGAGCTGAGACTCAAACTGGTGACTGAGTTGTTAATCACAGTGCTTCACAGTTGGTATAGCACTATTTATTTTTCCAGTCATAAACTCTGCTTAAATTTCCATGAATAGTAATTTGATTTCTTTCCCTTGCCTGGACTGTAAATTTGTGTAATTGGATTTCTACGGACCTTTGCATACAGGCAATATTTGAAGTGGATTTATCTTTCAAACTTAGAAGATTAAGTGACTTCCATGATCTAAAACTTCCTCCAGAGAAACCAAACCCTGCTTCCTACCCTGTTATTTGAGTAAAATTCTGATTGCCAGCTCTATCAGTTTCCTAGGGCTGCCGTAACAAAGTATCATAAAATGGGTGGTTTGGAACAAAAGACTTTTATTGTCTCACAGTTCTGGAGACCAGAAGTCTGAAATCAAGGTGTCAGTGAGGGCATGCTTCCTCTGAAGGTACTGGGGAAGGATATGTTCCAGGCCTCTTTTCTTCTCATTCCATCCTAATCTCTTCTTATAAGGACACCAATTGTATTGGATTAGGGGCAACCTTAAGGACATTCTTTCAACTTGATTATCTGTAAAGATGGTATTTCTAAATATTACATTCTGAGGTACTCAGGGTTAGGACTTCAACATATGTTTTTGAGGGGACACAATCCAATTCATAACGTGGCTTCTGAACCAGAGAAATATATGGAAGCAGAGGCATGGTATCCAGTGTTGTGGCCCGAGGAAAGTTTCCAATTAGATTGATTGCTGCTATAATATTTTATGTCATACTTGGATTCTATTTTAACAGGTCAGACGCAATATATATATATATATATATATATATATATATATTTAATTTTTTTTAACATTTATTTATTTTTGAGACAGAGACAGAGAGAGAGAGTATGAACAAGGGAGGGTCAGAGAAAGAGGGAGGCACAGAATCTGAAACAGGCTCCAGGCTCTGAGCTGTCAGCATAGAGCCCGACACGGGGCTCGAACCCACAGACCGCGAGATCATGACCTGAGCCGAAGTCGGACGCTTAACCGACTGAGCCACCCAGGCGCCCCAGATGCAATATATTTAAAAGATTTTCTTGCTACAGCCGTTTTATTAAAGTCTTTAGAAAAGTGATTTCATCTTTCTACTTTTACCTATTTGCCACAGAGATAAATGTCTAATGAGTGATCTGGTCCAGTCTGGCTTCTTTTAGTAAGACCCAGCTTTGGGGCTGTAGATGAGAGGATGTGCCCCATATCTTCACTTTTCCCTCAGAGATCCCCTAATTTTTTGTGTTCCTCTATGCCCGTGGAAATCAATCAACTACCTTTTTTTATCTTCACATACAGAGGTTATTCTATGACCCATGTCAGACAAAGCAAAAGCTCTGTTAGATTTTGAAGGCACCACCTTTTGAATTGTGAGCACTTAATTCACATTGATAAAAACAGGTTGACCTTTGACTTTAGCCTCTGTGACTTCTCTAGCTAATTCCTACAGCAAACATTCTTGGAGCACAGCATTCGGCAGAGTCTCATATTGTCTCCCCTCATCCCCACAGCCCCCCAGGATGTGAGACCTAGTGTGGCAACTGAGGAGATGGAGACTCAGGCACACAGGATCTCTGCTGAGTGGACAGTGGGAGTGGGAGAGGGCCCAGCGTGTCCCTCCGGGAACCACCTCCCGTGATTCTGCTCCAGGCTCTAGAGGTGCTGTGTTGCCCCTGCCTCGACCGGCCTCTCTGATGATGTTTCACCCCTATCCATCCAGTTCTTTCATTCATTGTTGGTTTTCCAGGCTAAGAAAAGTGACATAGGAGTAGAGTTGACATCTTCAACTTCTCATTTTGCACAATAGATTAGTAATTCAGTAACTTTTAAGATGTCGTTACTAAGAGTTGTTTTACATAACTTCGTTAACTATGTTTTGTTGGTTTTACTATATATTTTACTTGAGGCTTTTACTGTAAAGAATGCTGTTTTAAAGGCAATTTAAAAAAAAATAGAGAAGAGCAGTGAACAGTGCAGGAGGGGGAAATTGGTATAATTACAGTGAACGTTTCTAGGTCAGTGGAACATAAGCCCCGAGGGAAAGACTCAAAAAACGGGGCTCTGCAAGCCAGGAGAAAAGAGGAAGGAAGACAGGTTCTCCACAGTCCCTGGGAAGTCCAGAGGACTTTGCTTTGCTGTGCCAGCATCACAGATGATATTTCAGCGAAATGGTTTTTCTTTTGTCCCTTCTTTATGAACATCTTGAAGAGGCATTTATGCACCTTTTCTACTGAAAAATTTTTATCTCAGTGTGACTCATTCCCTTTCTCCCTCAGATATGATTGTTCTTCAGTTGTTCTGAAAATGAAGATGAGGCCAGATGGAGGGTTTAATTACCTCAAAGATAGCTAAAGGTGTGTGTGTGTGTGTGTGTGTGTGTGTGTGTGTGTGTGCACGCGCACACACATGCACGCAAACACAGCTGTATGTTTCTGTGTATGCCTATGTATCTGTGTGTGCACGTCCGTGTGGCTGTGCATGTAGGCATGTAGGCAAAGCCCCACACTGGCAGGGACCACGTGGTAACCTCCTGCATAAAGTATGAGCTGTTTAGATTGTTATATTTTTAGAACAGTCCACTGAAATATTTAAATCCTATTATCACCATGTATAGCTAAATAGTCACATTTTAAAGATATAATTGCTCTCTGTCACCACATGAGTGAGCCCCTAAGGGGAAAAATAATGTAAAAAAGCCCTTTGTCCAGATTAATCACTGAACAGGCAGATGTTTTTCAGAAGGTATGGATCCCAGTACTCATGACGTGAACAGGTCAAGTGGTTAATCATTTGACTAAAACTTTTCCTTTGCCATTAAAATAACTTGGAATACATTGATAAAGACCATTCCTGGGGTGCCTGGTTTGCTCAGTTGGAAGAGCCTGTGGCTCTTGATCTTAGGCTCCTGAGTTCGAGCCCCACATTGGGTGTAGAGATAACTACATCAACTTAAAACAAAACAGCATTCTTTTCTTTTAGGTAATAAGCCATTATGAATGAATCTTCTTTCCTTAGAAGGCTAGATTCTCAGGCTCAACTCTTTTGGCAACCAACCTAAACCAGTATGGATTATGAACATATTTGGGTTTTTGTTTTTGTTTTTGTTTTTGCTGTTGTTGGACATTTGTAACTGCCTTTGAAATTTGAAATGGTAAAAGTTAACTACTTCTTTATAATCTCACTGCCCAGTTAGAAAGCAAGTCTCAGATTAAATTCTGATTTGTATGAGGACATTATTAATTAGACATTTATTATCGAGCATGAAATAAGCAAATCATAAAACCAATTCCATCCTTCTAGCTGCTTGGTCACCATTTTTAAGTTTCACTTAAGGGAAAAACACCAGAATTCTAGGGTTGTTATTTTGTCTTCATGATACATGGGAATTTTCAGTTGTCACAGCTGGACACTGGGTATTTCCCAAAGAGTGCTTCTCACATCATTGCCTCTGAGTTTGTTCCTTCCATGGACATTATACACACACCATTCCCTCCAGTTCCTATGGAGGTTGCCAAGGCTATGATCAGGCCCCTGTCCTACCCCAGCTACCCTTTTGGAGATTTCATTTGACTGTCTGTTACCTTAACTCCATGTTTGTTAGTGGACTTCTCAGTCCTGCAAAATCAATGCCTCCACTGACTTTTCCATTCCTGTTAACATGGTCCTTGTTCTTTTGCCACCTAAGCTTGAAGCCTATCATCAATTTTGGACAAAGCCACCACTTTCAACTCCCAATTCTCCTCAATCACTCTGTTTTCTCAATTATTTCATATCAGTTCCTTTCCTTTAGTCTCTTCTACCCTGATTCAGAGCCACCCCTCCCCCACCTGTTAGTAGATTTCCTTTTCTGTGTTTTCTCCCCCATGCAATTATTTTACATGGTACTGAACCAAATCTTCCCAAGCCAGCTGGATTAGGTGACTCTCCTGGCTAAATACTTTCAGAGAGGCTTTATTTCATAGTGGAAAATGATCAAACTTCTTCACATATTTAGTAGGTCCCAACACTCCTTTCCTTCAATGTTTCTTCATCCTTCACTATGCAAATCTCTGCCAGGTGGACTTAGGATTCAGGCCCTCAAATATGTCATCTGTATTGAGCATTCCCTGTTCATTTTTTCTCCCTATCTGTTCTTGCTATCCTCCTTCATTCCATGCCACTCCTGCCAAACACACACACACACACACACACACACACACACACACACACACACACACTTCAAAGATTTTGCGAGTATTTCAAGTGCCTGGACTTCGTAATTAAAAAGTAAATGAATAAACTTGTTTTAGATGTAGGTGTTGCCACTTATTGCTTCTAGTGTGGCCTCAGGCTTGTTATAGAACACCTCTTAGCCTCAGTTTCCACATTAGTACAATGGGAATAATGCCTTCTAGCATATTGCACCTCTTTAATTAAGTCCTCCTTAATTAAGTTCCCTTTCTCTATCATCTTTTCTCCCCAGGGAAGCTTTTCATGACCTCACCACCACAGATTTCCCTCTCTTCTGAGCCCACAGCTCTGATTTCTCTTATCATGCCTTTGGAAGGTCGTCTTTTGCTTCTTTGAGGTGCCTCCTGTGTTAGTATTCGTTGTGTCCTGGAAGTCCACATCGTGTCTGATACTGGACTATAAATGCTTTGGTTACAGTGCTTCATTTTTGAGTGGTCATGGTATTCCTTGCACTTTCTTACGCATTCTCTGACTTACAGATAGAATCCCTGTTTTTGCAGAAAGGGAAAGAGAGAGCTAGAAGGCTTAAGGGAGTTGCCCGAGGTCACTCAGAGAGCTAATGGCAGAAGTAACACTTGAATCCAAGTCCTGTGATGCTAAGCCCAGGACTGTTGCCTCCCTCCCAGAGCTGAAATCTTAGGGGCAGGAACTTGCTTTTGATTGCTTACATTTCAGTAATTAAATTTATATTTAAATACATTTCAGCATTTAAAATTTTAATTTCTCACAGGCCACAGCCCTTTGACTGAGAAACTTGAGAAAACAATCATAGATACTGCTAACGGAGTAAATAAATGAATACTATAGACAGTATTAATAATGTAAAATAATACTCGGGATTTGAGGATCAATTCTCTACATATTTGGGGGTGGGATACCTTGTGCTTGGCCTCTCCACCATTTACACTATTTCTCTGAGGATCACACAATGGCATTATTCTAAAACACAGAATCATGAGGTTAAAGGAAGCATTCAGTGTCATCAGCTGAGAAGAAACAGAATTCACATTGCAGGTTTTCTAAAGTGGCTTTGTGTGGCTCTGAGAGCTCTGAACTCCACGGTTGTATTCATAGCTTTTAGCCTTTGGCTAAGATCAAGTAGCTTTTGAGGCTTTTAACAACTGATGTTTTCTCCACCCAAGGATAACATATTTAGACTGCATGTGCATTAAAAGTATTAAGCTCCTTTGACAGAAAAGTTTTAAACAATAGATTTGAATTTTCTCAGATGCCATTCTTCTATTGACATTGTTCCTATAAAATGCCATAGTAGATTATTCTGTGATGCTGGACCTACTGTAGTGACTCAGCCTGCATACCAAGAACTGTTCCTTAGACAGGGGTGAGGAACATTTTCTTTCTCACAAAGAGTATTGACATCATACTTTTGCCCCCTTGTCCCCATAACATGCATGCATTGTGGCAGGGGTGAGGGTTAGGGTGGAAAGTAAAACTACTATCTGAGAAAGAAACAGATTGCACCTACCTGGGTTGAACATGAAGAGTAGTAGTGAACAGAAGTTTTTCATGACATACAACAAGTTTTCAATTATTTGCCATTCATAGTAGGGTAATAAAAGGAAAGACAAAAGAGGATGATAAGAGGACAGAGTATGGAAGAGGAGGAAACAGAATTGAGGCAGAGGGTGGAATGAAAAACCAGGACAAAGAGAGGAAGAGGAAAGAGAAAGAAAATGAAAAGTAACGTCAGCGGCTCCTGGGTTCTGAGGTGAGATAGTTGGTCATAGGTCAGCAGCTTTACTCACACATCCTGTTATTCACTTTGGGCATCAGAGGACATTGTCACTACCCTTTGAAATTTCCATACGCTCTACAATGATTTTGTAGCCCTCTTTCTTTAGTGGGAAATTGCTTATCTGCTCTTATTTTCAATCTTGGAGGGCTGTTTTTTTATGGCTTTATTTTCTCACACAGTCCAGAATGTTTTGAAATGGGTAAAGTCATGCATTTGGTCTTGACTCTTTCTATTTTAATCTTAATTTGGGGCCACTTTAACCATTCCAAAATTTAGTGAAGTGGCTTCTTTCTACAATACTTGAAATATACAATTTTAAAATATTCATTAGCATTATTATCATTATTTTATCTTTAGTCATTTGAAAGATTATAAGCTTTGATTCAGCACAGCTGTATTTTAATACAGGCTCTACATTTGGCTCAACTGCCACTGCCTGTAAACCCCTGTGTCCTTGTCTACAGCACGGAGAGCCCATGCCTGCATGCCTGTCATGAGGGTGCATGATACCCTGTGTGTCCACATCCAGGTCTGGCATAAAGTAGACAGAAATGATGACTCAGTTCCTCCCTCCCAGACCCCCTCCAGTGGTATTCCCACTGAGTGAAAAAGAAAATACCTAAAGAACTCTTCCTGCCTCTGCCTTTTAATTTCCATCGATCACACTAAATGGAATAATCCCATTAGCTCACAAGATGCACAGCTGTTTTCAGGGCTGCAGCTCTGTCCTCTGAGCTCAGAACAATATAACTTTGGTTCTGGGTAACATTTTACCTAGATCTGATTCTGCTCCTACAAGGATGTTGACCCCAAACTCCTGTTTTGCAGAATACTGAATGACCAGGCCATAGGGTCCAAAACGCTCACGAAACCAAAGGATTTCAATTTTAAAATATCGCTTATATCCATTTGGGGCATATTTTGTACTCCCATGAGGAATACGCTTATACCTGTATAAAGTTTAAAATACCACTGTATTTTAAATACAATTAAACACGTAGTGTGACTTCAAATGAGCCAAAGAAGGGATGCCTGGGTGGCTCAATTGGTTAAATGTTTAACTTCAGCTCAGTTCATGATCTCACGGTTTGTGGGTTCGAGATCCATGCCAGGCTCTGTGCCGACAGCTTGGAGCCTGGAGCCTGCTTCAGATTCTGGGTCTCCCTCTCTTTGTCTGCCCCTGTCCCACTCACTCTCTGTCTCTCAAAAATAAAATACAAAAAATTAAAAACAAAATGAGCCAAAGAAAATTGCAATAATTCCAAGTAATAGTTTTTTCAGGAGACAAAACCCAGAGAATCTTGACTCTTAGCACTGGAAGGAACACAGACATCATTAAGTCTAATCACTTATCCGACACAGAGACTGCCGTGATCAGGCATCTGATAGCTTTTTCCTGGGAACATAAAATGACCTAACACATACTGCCTTTCAAGGAAGCCTGATGTGTCATGAGACGGCTCCAGTCATTTAGAAACCAGTCTTTATAAGGAGTTGTTTGTCTGCTTCTTTGCACTGCCCACCTTTGGCTCTTAATTCTGAGTAAGAGATTTCTACCAATTTTTCTTCCTTGAAATGACCTTCACTATTTGGAACAACTGGTATATCCACACTCAGTATGTTCTTTAGGTTTGGCTTCCCCATTTTGGAGCCCTTTCCCTCATGAAATATTTCTAGAGTCATCAACATCCCTGTTTCTATTAACAGTGTGGCTTGCTGCTTCAGGCAACACCTCAACAAACTCAGAGGACAGTGAACTGATTGTCTCCTTTGGGACAGTATTTTTACCCTTAAGGTCAGAGAGGTCTAAAATTACACTGGTTTATTTTGGATTTTGTTTTGTTGCTTTTTCTTCTTTATTTTATTTTTACAAAACCTACATCACTACTTACAACAAACTTGATAAATGAGCATTATGAATCTTCTCCTATACCTATATAATGATTGTTTTTTAAGATTTTATTTTTATATCCAATAGGTATATTGGGTATATTTTATACCCAATAGGAGCTCCCGCTTACAGCCCTGAGATCAAGAGTTGCATGCTCTACTGAGGGAGCCAGCTGGGCACCTCCAATTTTTAAGAAGAATCTTTACCCTACAAATTGCCAGACCTTACCAGCCTGTGACAACAAATGAGATTATGTTAATTTTAATAATGTAAATTTCATTAGCTTTAGCCCACATTTGCCGAGGTAGTTTTTCTATGCAATCCAACTAATTATTTCTGGGAGTTCCCAAAGGTGTTTCAAAAGAACAAGCCCCCTTTATTGGAACCACTGCTCCTCCAAAAGGCCCAGCAGCCCCCTGTACTCCCCAAGGTTCATCAGGTCTTGTTCCTACCCAGGGACCAAGCTTCCACTTTGCATCTCCTCCACTGACATTTAACTTTCTCCCTTTGTTCCTAATATTGTACAAAGTTATATTCAACATGTCTCTCTCTCTCTCTCTCTCTCTCTCTCTCTCTCTCTCTCTCTCTTTTTAATATTTTATTTTTAAGTAATATCTCCACCCAACGGGGGGCTTGAACGTACAACCCCAAGATCAAGAGTTGCATGCTCCACCCACTGAGCTGGTCAGGCACTCCCCACTTTTTTTTTTTTTTTCCAACATCTCTTTACTTACAGCTCTCTGCTCTCTCCACAACCCAAAGATTCATCTCTGGCAGTAAATTCAAGTAATCACTGTGTTCCCTTCCGAGTGGCTTTCCCATCTCAGAGTTAAGCCTTTATTACTGGGCTGAGCTTCTGGTGCACAAGTTCTGCCACTGTACCAAGATCTGTGAAGAAGCCACTAACCGTGCTGCAAATAGTCTTTGATTAGATTTTTTCAAACCCTGTCTTTCCTCCCTCTTGAAAGGAACATTATACTGTGAACATTTTTAGCAAATCATTAAATGTTCTTCAAAGATAGAACTTTTAACTCCTCCATAATAACCATTTTATGGATGTACCATGCTAGAACTTATTTGCCCATTTTTCTGTTGCTGAGGACATTGGGTTTTACACGTACTTTGTTATTTTAAACAAGTATTATGATTTACCTTACTCCTATTATACTCTTACTTCAGCCTATTTTTAACATTATAGATAATTAAATATCTGAATTATGGCATTCAGTATATATTAGCATCATCCATACCTTTTGGCTTTAGATATGCATTTTTAAATTTTTTTAAATGTTTATTTACTTTTGAGACAGAGAGAGAGCATGAACGGGGGAGGGCCAGAGATAGAGGGAGACGCAGAATCCGAAGCAGGCTCCAGGCTCTGAGCTGTCAGCAGAGAGGCCGACACAGGGCTCGAACTCACAGACTGTGAGATCATGACCTGAGCTGAAGTTGGAAGCTCAACCGACTGAGACATCCAGGTGCCCCTAGATATGCATTTTTAAAATATTTATTTATTTCAGAGAGAGAGAGACAGAGAAAGTGAGTGAACAGGGGAGAGGTGCAGAGGGACAAAGAGAATCCTAAGCAGGCTCCATGCTCAGTGTGGAGCCCAACTCCGGGCTCGAACTCACAAGTGTGAGATCATAACCTGAGCTGAAATCAAGTGGCAGACACTTAACCAACTGAGCCACCCAGGTGCCCCAGATATGCATTTTTAAGATGTGCCTCTAACTGTTGAACCATCACACTGAATTTTAGCTGCTTATAGTCCCAGCTTTTATATTTCAGGCTATGGAGCTTCCATCCTTTGTAGTAAAGTCTCTTGATGAAAGAGAGACACTATATGCCAGAGTGAATCTCATGTTGTAATTTCACTTGTAATTTCAATTGTCACTGAATATTAATGTCAGTTGCTAACTGATATATTTCCTAGGAATCACTTCAAACCCTCCTCATTAAAAATAAATTGTATAAAGTAAGTTATGGAATTAAAAGAACGTTTAGGTATGGTCTAGTTCTGTGACTTAATTTCAGTCATGTTTCTACCTACCTATCTCTCTCTTCAACAAGCCACTTAGCACCTTCCATATATATCCTAGGGACAATATAAATATGGAGTATAAATTGGTAAGCCCCACGCCTGGCTGGCTCAGTACAGCATGCACCTCTTGATCTCAGGGTTATGAGTTCAAGCCTTATGTTGGCTATCCAGCCTGCTAACCAAAAAAAAAAAAAAAAAAAAAAAAAGGTATGCCCCAGACCCTGTCCTTGTAATGTAGGTTATAAAGGAGTAAATGGAGGTGATGAGGGATGTGATTCCTACTTTCTGGTAGGAGAAGGAAGGATTTCAGAGAGGTGACATTTAAGTCATACTGTTAAAGGAACAAAGAATTCAGCCAGCAATTATATGGGTGGGGTACCAGACCTGAAAGAACATGGCATATTTGGTAAATTTTTATGGCTACAGCATTTTGAGTCCACAGCACCCTTCCTGGTACCCTGAGATGAAGCTGAAAAGATGTGAGTCTGGTAGGGAAAGCCTTTAAGGACCATAAGAAATGTGCATATTATTTACCATGAAACAGAAAAAAGAAATCAAGGTTATTTAAGTAGGAGAATGAGATGTTTCAGAAAGACATTTTTGATAATGCTATGGAGGATGGACTATAGGCTGGAGGCAAGAGATAAGGCTTTTCTTTGTCAGTGTGACAGGCTCTTTTATTAATAAAGCACACAACTTATAGTCACATATATACAAGGTAAAACAGCTTCATCTCATTGTGTCCAAGGTTTTTGGGAAAGTGGTACTCCTTTTATTACTGATTTTTTTTTTACCTGTGGGTGTAGTAGGTTGGTCCTCTATTTCCCTTGATGAAATCTTTTAGTAAGTATAAAATAGAAAACGTTCAAAATGGCTATCAGGAACCTCCTTCATCTAGGCGTTATCTGTCTTTTAGAAGATAACTGATCCAAAGCTATGAAACTCAACGTCTCACCATTGCCATATTTTATTTGGTTGGATGATGTGTCAAGAGAATGCCTCAGGCCTCCTTTGTCCATTAACAAGCCAGTTGTGAGTCACAGTCTGGACATGAGGAAATGTTCGTTTACTTTTTCATAGTCATGGCAATGAGGCTTTTTTATGCCCAGAGTACTATCCTGGCCTAAAGTGCCTATTGAAAGAAGGTTATTTTCAGCCACAGGCAGGGGGCAGAATGTCAAAATACAATTCTAAGAGTTCCCTCTCAACATTCGGATAGCCTGAGGAAGCTGAGGTTTTACAGCTGCCTGAAACCCAAAAGCTACACATGATGTGGCTCAGCACTGTTAATTAGCTGCTTCAGGATTCTTAATGCCCTATGGTTTTGGAAACACTTGTTAACCCGCAGAGGGAGAAGAGCTGGAAGCAGTTGGAACGAGGCCTGAATTTATTATAATTCAATTCAATAACTACCTTACCTTTCCAAATCCCGGTTCAGAATCTGTTGAAAATTACAGTTGATTTAGGTTGTTCTCAGATACATATCCTGACAGAAGGAGATTGCAGTTCAAGGTTTCTTGAAACCACAAAAATGTGAAGAACTGCAAATGAGAATTGGTTGATGGTGCTTTCCACATGTGTATTTTTCCGGAGGCTAGAAAACAGATGCCAGGGGAGTGGAGAGGAGAGCCAATTGATGAGGAAGGGCATATGTAGAGTGCCAGGAGTCTGCATTTCTAATCTCTGGCCAAAAGAAACACTGCCAACTCCCAATGCCATGCTCCCACCATTCTTACTGCTCAGAGCTGGCACTCGACAAACCTGTAGTGCTTCTCCTTAATGTAATTCTCATGACATAACCTGACCAACCACATGAAACCTAATCAAGAAAACAGCGGTTGCCATTGGCAACAAACACAGGCGTTGCATCACAAGCAAACCCACATTTTACTCCACAGAACAGAAGTCTAGAATATAAACTGCAAAAATGTGGCACTACCCTTTATTAAGTACATAACACTAAAAAACAAACAAACAAACAAACAAACAAACCCAAAAAAACCTTCATTGGAAATTCCACATCAAATTTTAAGAAGAAAACACGTGTACAGGCTAGTTATGTTGACATTTTCCCATAAATGCTATTACAAACTATTGTGTCTAAAGCTGGTTCTTTTTAAAAATTTTTTTAAAGTGTATTTATTTATTTTGAGAGAGAGAGAGAAACAGCACATGAGTGGGGGATGGGCAGAGTGAGAAGGAGAGGGAAAGAATCCCAAGCAGGGTCTGTGCCAGCAGTGCACAGCCCACTGTGGGGCTTGAACTCACAAACTTTGAGATCATGACCTGAGCCTAAGTCAAGAGCCAGACACTTAACTGACTGAGCCACCCAGGCAGGCTTAAAGCTGGTTCTTAAAACAACCACCTGTCTATCTACTGAGCACGGACAACAGCAGCAATTTCCTCCTTCTCATCCTCTTAAAAAAAAACACCAAGAAAGTGAAAGGGCATTTCAGTAGCTCGCCATCCTTGGCCTAAACATACTGACTCAGATTCCCTTCTAGAGACTAGGAGAGGTCAGTGATCCCGTCCATTCACACATAATCCCAATCTGGAACTTAGTAGGTACTCAATAAATGCTGAATGAATGAATGAGTGAATCAGTGAATGAAGTGCTCATTGTTAGGAATATTTTTCTAGTAGGAGTTTTCAGTAGGAGAAATTTGCTGTCATCACAAATGAAAACAAAATATATTTGAATAGTGAAATTATAAGCAGTCTTTCCATCTCCTGAACCCTAGGTTCTCAGATGCACTTCCTTTTGTGCTTATGAAATGAGAGAATGGGCTTTAGTTACAAACTTGTGTATTTACACCTGGTATTGCAAACTCGAAATACCATGCCAGTGTTTAAGACCAGAATGTCTTTGTGCTTAATAAAGTTTTTCGAAATGTGGTGTCCGTTTCAAAGTAGGTTTAGTTTAAAACATTAATTTAGTGCTAGAAAAATAGAATTGGTGTATTGTTTAAACTTTCAGTGATTAAGATTGTAAAATATTTGTTCTTGAAACAGACTCCCCCCAAATACTGCTTAGTTACCATATTAATAATAACCCAAATATGTTATAAGATATTAATTAGCCTAATAAATGAAACTAATTAGCCTAACAAATGAAAAAGGTGACACCTGGTTTACTACCCTACAAATTTTAGAAATCCATGTTTCAACCCATTCTGTGCCATGCCTTTTGTTATATCCCTGTCAGGACCTGTAGACTTTTACTCTACTTTTTACTCTCTACTTTTCTTTTAGTCAGAAAGAACTAAGAGGATTTGGAGCCTCCTTCTGCACATTTAGAATATCATTTGTACTGACTTTAATCTTTGGTTCTGAATCCAAGACTTTGATTTACAAGTGTAAATGTTAAAGCACAATCCCTTTTCAAAGTGTTGTAAATTTTTTAATTTTGTAAGTTGCTGCTGGGCATCATAGACATGCACTTCCTTGTTCTCCCAGAGAGTTGTGAGTTGTTGGTGGGAAATCCTATTTTCTTCCCTGATTTGCTGTTACTGGTCTCTGAGGTGGATAAATTCTGTTTCAGTCCTAGGTTAGCTCCTTTGTGAGCTCAAATGAGTTGTTTGGCACTTTTTGATTTATAACATGGAATACCAAGAAAAAGTTTTAAATGCTTCCAGGCCAATTAAATGTGGCCACATATTAAAATGTATTTTGTAAATACATATATATGAATTACAACTCGCTCCAATTTAGTCAGAAATTTATATCTGTGCTTTCATAAAAAATGGATTTTTATGTTAGAACATGACAGTGAATTGAAAACTGGTATAGGAGCCTGAACAAGGAAAACTTAAGACAGAGAAGACATAAGAGCTAAGATTATGTAGCCCAGGGAAGAAAAAGATGATCTAGGATATCTCTGATTAGTAGGTAGTGCTTCATCACAGAGGTGGAACGCAGATGTGTTCTTTTACTTAGGACGGGGAGGAACGAATGACCTTAATTTACAGATGCAGGTTCTGTTTTATACCAGTATTTCTCAACCTGGGGTTATTCTCAAACTTGGCAGCACATTGAAATCACCTCCACTTTTAAGAAATGCTGACGCTGGGTCCCACCCTCAGAGAATCTCATTTATTTGGTTTGGGACACGGCATGGACCCTGAAATTTCTAAAACTCTCCAGATGCAGTTATGTTTGAGAGCCACCATTGTGTAGATTGAACTTTACCAAAATTAGGCTCACTCTGGTGTCTGAGTTTCTCCTCATTATAGTTTATTAAATGGGTTTGGGCATTGTTTCTAGCAGCTCCTGGTTAGTATGAATTGTATTCCTTTGGATGGGGTTATGCATTAACACATTTGTATTGTCTTCTAGGTGTTAACATAGTTTAGAAAAGACAGTAAAACAAAGCAAAGTCGGGGAAGGAAGAAAAGTAGGACTAGGGAAACACCCAAAGAATTAGAAGACTTGCATGGTGTTCAGGGGCCCAGTATAAACCCATGGAACAAAAAGGAGATGTTGGGTCATCACCTTACATCACATAAGTTGAATTTAAATTCATTGTCTTTTCTTCTTGGTTTTAATTACCACATATCTCTAAATACATTGTCACAAACGCCTCAAGGATTATTAGAATAAAATTGCTTATACTTTACCATTTCTTAAATGAATGCATAGATTGTAGCGCTTTGGTGGGGAGGATGCTAATTGGGGTACATATCCAACATAGAATGGTGAGGTGGAAGGGACAAAGCAATAGTGGGTCTTTGAATTCCTCTACAATCTGAAGACAATATGATTCTGTACTTGTAGGTGCTCCAGCTCTGGGTGGGATGGCTGGTGATCACTATAGTAGGTCATTTATGTGCTTGTGAAATATTGAAACATGCCATAAATTAATGATGAACCTTCTCTAAAGTTTTCCCATATCTTGTATATGGCTTGAATCCAGAGGCTCATAATAATCTGTAGATGTTTGTATCCCCTTTCATGGCTTGTTTAAGCAAACAAAATACTGGGTTTGTCAAGTTCTCTCTTAAAAAGTGGGACTTAGGCTTAAGAATGATATTAGCAATATATAAGGCCTCATATCTCGACATTATAGAGAACTTTACAAATCAATGGTACAACCCAAATTTAGAAAAATCACAAATAAACAGGCATTTCAAATGAAAGGATATACAACATTAGCGTTCCAGGGTCTGCCTATACTGGCTCATAAGCACTAATTTTTAAATATTCATAAATTTGGTGAGCTAATTGTTACATACATCATTGTTTAAAATTAACGTACATAAACTTCCAATAAAGTAAATTATATCTGGGGTTCCTGGGTGGCTCAGTTGGTTAAGCGTCCGATTTCGGCTCAGGTCATGATCTTGCAGTTTGTGAGTTCAAGCCCTGCGTCAGGCTCTGTGCTGACAGCTCGGAGCCTGGAGCCTGCTTCAGATTCTGTGTCTCCCTCTCTCTCTCTCTGCTCCTCCCCCACTTGTGCTCTGTCTCTCTCTCTCTCTGTGTCAAAAATAAACATTTAAAAAAATTAAAAAGATAAATACATAAATTATATCAAAAATAGGTAATACATACTCAGAAGTTATCACTCCTATTTATTTTACTACATTTTATTATTATCTGTGCTCTTAAGCCTATTCGTCTGCTGTATCTGTATGATGGAAACAGCACATATTAGTGAGTTACTGTACTTCTCTTCCCAACTCTGTTCAGGGACGTCATGTTGGTCGCCTGAAATTGACTATGAAGGTATTTATATCAAGGAAATCATCAAGTGCTACAAATCAGGGGTTGATTGTTTTGCTGACAGTCTAGACTTAAGAAAGTAGTACAGAGAAATGTTAATAATACAGATTAAAATTAAGTGTGCTATGTTTGCAGCCATTGTATTAGAACACACAAAAAGTGAGGGAACTTTCCTATGGAATTTTAAAACCGTGATCTGATGCAGCAAAGAATTGACCCTAGTCACTGACAAATGAGTGAAATCAAATATACGTCTTTGTTGCTTCACTTTTGTCTTACTTGTTAATGTAAACCAAATTATCAACCCACAGTCATGTAAGAACTACACTCTTGTCAATTGCAACCTCAGTTTGGTTACATATACAAGAGTTCAGCAAAAAACCAATGAATGTATTCTGTGGGAATCAATTGGCTTTATAGAATTCAAAATTAAAGGCTATTGTGTAGTTTTTATTGTTTGTAAATTATGTGTTACATATACTTGGTATAGTAAAATTTATAATAAATTTTACGTGTCTATTTTTCCCCAGAAGGTTGTTGTTAAACATTTACAATGCCACTGCCAACCCATATGGAAAAATAGTCATCATCATTATTCACTTGAAAGATGCAGCTAAAATCATAATAAGATATTACTATACCTTAATCACAGCGGCTAAAATTAAAAGAACTGAAAATACCAAGTGTGGGCAAGGATATGGAGTATCTCTTCTCACACAGTGCTGATAGGAGTTTAAATTGGAAAGATCACTTTGGAAACTATTTGGCATTATATACTGTAGGCTAAACATATACTTGCCTATGATGCATCTATCCACCCCTGGGCATATACTCAACAAAATGAGGGCTTATGTCCAATAAAATATATAAGCAAGAATATTCATTCCAGCTTGATTCATAACCATGCAAATTGAAAACATATTAAATGTCCATCACTGGTAGAAAGGATACATAAATTGCAGTGTATTCAAACAGGGGCATACTTCAGAGCAATGAAAGAGATTAATGTTACAGACAAGGTGAGAATATTTTCTCAGTCATTAGGTTAGATGAAAGAATCCAGATGCAAAATAGTATATACTGTTTCTGTTTGTATGATGTTCAGGAACAGGAAAAACAAATTTATGGTGAGAGATCAAAATAGTGGTTACCTCTGGGGGAGTATTGACTGAGAAAAACATATTCTATATCTTTATTTGGATGTTACCTACATATGTATGTCCACATTAAAAAATCAAGGTGTACATTTATCATTTTTGTATTTAATGTAAATTTAGGGTATATGTTATCAAAAAAGTAAACATTCATTTAAAAAGTGGCCCCCAAGATTGACAACAATTTCCCAGTTTGGTCAGAATGCAGTACGATCTTACCACTTACATGGGAATTTGTGAATGTCTCCCTCTGGGATTGGGCACTGCCCATGCATATGCCACAAATCCACATGCTACAGCCCTGACCATTGCACTCTACATAATCTGCTTCTGCAAATGCAGCTTTTGATGACATTACTGTTTTCTGTTGCTTCTGTTATCTCTTTCCATTGATTCTGTTAGAGCTATAAGATTAATAGGCATAAATCTGAATTGCTGTTAACATTTCATTTGAGCTACGGGATTTTGCATTTTTCTAAATTCATTTTAATATTGTTAAATCTGATCTGCTCGTCTACGCTCTGAAGATTTTCTTTTTTATTTTCTTTAAAAAAAATATTTACCTTTTAAAGCAGATTTGTTCTTGGGGTTTGATTTTATCATCTAGGACTGTGGCTTTCAATCATGACTGATCATGAGACTCGCTAGGAAAGGTTTCCTGGACCTAACTCTGCTGGTTCTAATTCACTATTTGTGGGGTTCTGAGTTCTGTTTTAACATTTCCCCTAGAAAATTGTAATGATCAATTTGGTTTGGGAAACTACTAACCTACCACTTTAGCCATCCTGCCAATTTTGTGTTAGAGTCAGATATGGTAAACATTAAATACATATCGTAAAGTCTGTATCTTAAAATGCTTATAACTCTGCATATGATGGTAGTGACTGCCTTTTGGGATTATGTGGACACTGTTACTCCACATTTTTTGAGGACAATTGCCCAAGTTTTTATGAACCACTTATCCATCCATCTAGCCCACTTGGCTCCCTTGTGCCCGCAAGTATAATCTGAAAGATCTTGTCAAATGTCGTTATGAAAACCAGGTAAAATATGACACAAGATACTCATTCCATTATCTATTAGCACAGTCGCTGTCTCCAGAAAGGAAATGATACAAATTTTAAATAACCTAATTTGAATCCTGTATATTGTTGCCTACATCATAGAAGGTTCGTGGTTAATTGCTTGAATAATTTATTCAAGAGTTTGCCAGGGATTAGAATGAAAACCTCTAATTTTTATAAATCTACTGTTCTGTCTTTTGAAGATAAGGCTTTAAAACATTTCTGCAAGTTGTCTCTTATGATTCCCAGATCTTTCCTAAGCAGGTGGCCAATACTTTTGGAGAATGAGTAGGATGGGATTGCAATGAACATTCCAGATAGGTAGAAAAGCATAAATATTATGTGCACTTACACAGCACATGTACTTGGCCTCACATATTAATAAGTGTTTACTGATTTTACATAAAACCACTCCTGATGACTTCTTCCTGTTTTTTCAGCAACTACCGTAATTTTTACAAGTAATATTTACCTGTAAATATGAGGGGTGATGTGTTCTTAGGAGCAGTACATTTCACCAGTGAAGGGGACCACTGTGGTCATCTGTTTCATCACCATCATATTCAGTTAAGGAAATCGAGACCTAGAGAGTAGAGGACTTGCCTCAGGCCTTAGAACAGGTAGGATTAGACTGAGAACTGGACTCCTAGTCAAGGGCTCTTTCAGTCACACAAAAATGTTTATCTGAGGTTGCTGCACTGATACTATTGTCAGACCAGGATCCAGTGAATTGATAGTGGTCCTTATCTAGACCATTAATTTTGCTCAAGGAAAAAAATGCCATGATGCAGTATAGAGTCTTGGTCATGCATTGGAAAATTCTATGCTGATGTATAAAACAGGGACTAGGCAAGAAGGATAAATTCTCAACACAATCTATCTTTATTACAGGAAAAGCAATTTAAAACGTATTTCACTGAGTAGTGCCAGAACATTACTGAAAAAAGAAAGGTAATGCTTTTTCCTTTGAAAAAGCCCTCCATAATGTGTAGATATTGTCATATTAGAGGCACTCCAGGGAAATGCTTGGTCAACTAAAATTGTTAAAGAGCAAAAATTGAACACTGACTTGGAAGTAAAGTGAAATATATTTTCCCACTTCTGTGAATTTTAATGGTAGCCACTGATGCACTGCTTAATTTCTTCCACCCTACAAAAATAAAAGATATTATTGAGGGAGGAAAAAAAAGACTTTGACAGCTAGTGCAGGGAAATTGATGGCAGTAGAAGGCTGTTTGAGAAAAAAATGTGGGAACTCAAACACTGTTGGTGGGAGTGTAAATTGAATCAGCCACTTTGAAGAACAATTTGGCAGTTTCTATTAAAATGAAAAATGCTTATACCTTATCATTTAAGAATCCTGCTTCTGTGTATCTATTGTAAAAAAAAAAATTCTTGGGATGTGTGCCCAGTGAGGAGGTTGTAAGGCTGTTGTTTGTACGTAACAGTGAACATCTGGACACCTGAAGGCTCATCAATAGGGACATGGCTAACAGAGCTGAGAAATGACCATTCTGTGTAATACTGTGTCTCAGCTAAAGATAACAAGGGAGATCTTTGTTGAATGAAAACAAGTTGCTGAATGATCATTAAGTATGACACTGTGGTTAAAAACAAAAGCCTCAGAAAACAGAAGTATATGTTCCTCTAGGCACATAACTTTCATGACATCACATGGAGATCTAGAATTTTGCTGTCTAGTATTGTAGCCACTAGGCACAAAAGCCTATTTATATTTAAATGAGTAAAAATGTAAAAAAATAAAAATTCTGTTCTTCAATTGCATTAATCACATTTCAAGTACTGAATAGCCACATGGGCCTAGTGGTTCCTATAATGGACAAGAGGGTCTGGAAAGAGAGACACAATTGGTCATACGGTTTCCTGTGAGGAGGGCCAAGTTTGGGGATGGTGGTCTATAGGACCTCTAGATTTTTGGGTAATTTTGACAATTTTTGCTATGAGAATAGATTGTATATTACATGGATAATTTATAAAAGTAATGCATTTGTAAAATTGCAGACATGCCTCGTAATGCTATTTCTAAAACATTTTGAATTTTTAATGGGTAGATCAGTGTTAAATTGATTTGGACACACAGTCCTTTTAGTCTAACTATCTAAAATGCACAACAAATATTAAAACAAGGTGTACAAACCATTGGCTCCCTTCTTCCCTTCCTTTAACACATGTCTTCTGGGCACACTATATTTCAGGCATTTAAAATACAAGGATCACAAGGCAACCACTGCTCAGGTTGAAGAGTCTTCACCGTGGGCACAGCAGGAAGATTTCTTTGTCATGCATTATTTTTCCTTTGTAACTGATTAAATAATTACTGGCTGACTTTATGCAGTGCTTACATAATTACAGAATATAAGTGGTGGTTCTTAAACTAGTTAGATTATGTATTTATATATTAGTGTAATAAGTATTCATAGTTACTTTATTAGGGCTGAAAAATAATAATTTTGGGGAAAAAACTCATATTGTTCTTCATAATTTAGCCATCATTCGAGCACTTCCCGGTCAGAATAACTTCTTTGAAAGCACTGGAAAGAAAAGCATATACTCGCTTATACAGTTATACATAGACTTACTGGAGGATTAGGAGTATTGGGTTGATGGAAGCACACTTTCCTGATTAAGATTTTAGATGATAGAGAGGTCAGTAGTGTGGTGGTAAATCTTGAGTATGAGTGTCCTTGTCAATGCTATACACACAGGAGACTTGACTGAAAGCTTCAGCTAACTGTGAACACAGAAAAGAATGAATCTGGTGTCCTCAGATACACAATGATCAGCATCTCCATTATGTCCATAGAACTTAACACATAGTATTGATCCAGTTAAATGCTTTCAAATTAATTAAATTGCATCCAGAAAGTCATCTATAAGTCTTAGATAAGGTTTGTCTTTTAATTTCAGTTAGTAATGTAGAAACAGGCAAAGAATTTCACCATACTTGCAGGAGTGTGTTTTTCAATTTCTTTTTTTTTTTTTTTGCCTCACCTTAAAAATGCGGATCTAATATTTACTTTTAGAATTGAATCTTTTATAGTGTTGTGCTCATTTGAAAAAATAGTTTATGGTACTATTATGTAATAATGCTTACTTAGAAAAAATTGTTTTTTACATTTTTATTTATTTTTGAGAGACAGAGTGCAAGTGGGGAAGGGCAGAGAGAGAATGAGACACAGAATCCGAAGCAGGCCCCAGGCTCCGAGCTGTCATCACAGAGCCAGATGAGGGGCTCGAACTCACAAATCGTGATCATGACCTGAGCCATAGCTGGACACTTAACTGACTGAGCCACTCAGGCATCCCAATAATGCTTACTTTAAAAAATCCATTATTTATTAAAATATCAGCAACAGGGGCACCTGGCTGTACTCAGTCAAGAGTACATGTGACTCAATCTTGGGGTCATGAGTTTGAGTCTCATGTTGGGGGTAGATTTTACTTAAAATATAAAATAAAAATCTCTTCCTTGAAAAAAATCAGCAACAAATTTAAACACTACACCAATGGCTGGATATAAATTTGAAATGGCATCACCTGGGTACAAGTTAATTGCCTTCATTTGCTAGATAGATTTCAATTGCTATCAATCGCTACTTATTCTAATCCCTGGAGATTTAAGAAGGGCACCATGGACCAGTATTGCCATCACGTGGGAGCTTTGGAAATCCAAACTCTCGAGCCCCACTCCAGGCCTACTGAATCAATCTCTCTTTGGTGTGGTCTCCAAGTGATTCTTAAGTAATTTAAATCTTGAAATGCACTTGTTTGGCCTTGTGTTGCTTTTGTGCACCTTCTCACCAACAGTGGCTTCTAGATGAGGATTTCTTTGACGCCTTAGCCTGCTCACAGCCTTCTAACTACCATGCTATCAACAGAGTTGGCATTTAGACTCACAGTCCAGTTATTTCACAGCCTCTGCTAAAGTTAAGCCTTTTACAAGAGGAGGTACACCGGTTAAAGAGGAGGGTGGACTTAGCCTCAGGCTCAGAGCAGGAGCATAACAATAACTGTAAGTCCAATAGAGGCTGGTACCAGGCAGTACCTGGACTGCTCCTGGTTTTGCTGTGAGCATTCTGTTCCACTGCAGTTCAGAAGAAGAAAAGAAAAGCATATCAGAAACCTGGGAAGGTTAACATTATCTATCAGCTGTGTTCAAAGACAGGTTTGTAGTAAGCCAAGGTAAGGATTCTGATAATACCCATCTCTGGACATGCTGGAAGATGCAGGTGAATTCAGAGCCAACCAAGTTGGCTTTCATAAATCATATTAGCATATTAAAATACTAAGAGATCTTATTGTAAGGAAACCTGTTTAATTATATTCAATGTAGCCCCTTCCCCTTTTTTATAATCGCAAAAAGCTTTCTCCCCCATTCAGTGCTCATTAAAATTGAGTAAAATTAGTCTGGTGAGATACACTTTGTGGAAGATGAGTGCAGAGGTTTCTCTTTTATTAAATAATAAGATAGGTCCTGAAATGTTAGAAAATCTGACTTATGTAATAGTGAATATATGTCGCTCTGTAGTTTCATTATGTTAGAAGTAAAACAGTGCTTTGATTCCAAATATTAAATTAACTTAGGCATTGCTCTCCCACTCTGTCTCTCAAGCTGTGACTCAGATATCAGAATAAATTTTGTTACCTAGTTCGGGAAGGAATTTTCACAAGTTTCAGGGCCATAAAAATATTAGCAAGGCACCTGGTTAGTGCAGCACCCTCTTATTTTCTTAAACACTGAATATATCTTTTCTGTTTCTCTTTTTAAAGCATTATCTGTGGAACATACTATCACTGCATGCAAATAGATGAGACCATATTTCCTCAGGATGCACTTGGGATAATGATTTTTCTTAAATGGCAGCTGAAACTTGTAATCAAAGACAGCCTCTGATTTTTCTTTTTCTTTTTTCTTTTTTTTTAGGTTATAACACCTTAGGAAAGTTATAGGACTTGTAAATAGAAAACTGAGTTTCAGAGAAACTGAATAAACTTGTTCAAGTTAACTTAGCTAGTTAATTACAGAATTGGGAGTAAAACTACAGTTTCTGTGATGCCTTTTGTAAAACATGCCCCATAAATGACTAGGTTGGAGAAGGTTCTTTACAGTTAGATATGAAAAGTATCACACTAAAAATACGATTTGCTTGTGAGGATTCATTGGCTAAATATGTTAAACTTTGGAAAGCAAATTGCCAGCCACAATTATAAACCCCTGAATTATGGACACTTTCAGTGAAATACACTATTTTGTCTCATAAAAACCATGTCCGAAAAACAAAATGACTGAAACAGATGTTATGTGTCAGGGCTAGAGGGAGGCTTTCCAGGCATATTATGCTAATTTAGAAAAGACTAAAAATCCTTATCCTGGGGCTAGTGGTGGATGTGTACAGAGACTGCAAAAGAGATGAGGAATTTGTGCTCCTTGGTGTCGAAGTTTTGAATAGACTACTACTGTATGATATTACTCTGAATTTAGGATACATGTTGAGTTTTGTTCATTAGCATGTGTGTTTATGTGGACAAAAACAGCAAAATACTCTGAAGGTCTGATACAATGAACAATTTTGGGGAGTTTGGGTATGTTTTGTTTATGAAGAAATATCTATCGGAGCCTCAGAAGTATCATTGCTAATGGGCATTGGTTAGTTTTTTGAGATATTTTTTCTTCAATATGTTGAAATAGATATTTTGTAGTGCGATTAGATTTGCATTAAGTTATATGAATTCATTTTGCTAAGAGTACCTTTATTAATTTATTTGACTTTATTTTATAAATCCAAAGGCAGTATAGTGTAGTGATTACAAACAGAGACACTGGACTAGGGCTCTTTGGTTTAACATTCAAACTCTGTTACCTAGGGGGTGTGTATGACCCTAGGGAAGTTGCTTAACTTCCATGCCTCAGTTTTCTCAACTTGAAAATGAGGTAATAGTACTTACCTCATTGGAATGATTGTGATGGCCAAATTAGGTAATGATGCTAAGGGTTTATGCCTAGGGCATCTTTGTTTTGCACTTATAGCTAGTGACTTTTTCATTCATTATGGTAGGGGATGGTCTACTACACATATAGTGGGATGTAGGAGATTTTGTCAGCAAGATGAAGGCAAAGTGCTTGGCTCTTCCAACCACAGAAAAAAGACCCAGAAATAGAGAATGTTAAAATATGTTAAAATTTTAGTAGCCGTTAAAACCTATGGTTTTTATTGAAGTTTGGCTAATATTTAGAGAGGGCATTCTAGTGTATCATTTTAGCATACTAATCAGGAGTAATTCTATTCCAGACAGAACTGGAAGGTTTTATAAGTGAATGAAAGAGTGTTCCCTAAATTGTAGTGCAACTGTTTTCTCAGAAATAAAGTAAACATGCTGTGCTAATTGCTACTATAAATTGTGTCCTATAAAATATTTTTTCTTTTAAATGAAATACTGACTTACTATTTCATTAGAGGTATCTCTAACATTGAGTTTTGGTCTAGAGGGAAAAAGCACACTTAACATTTAATCTAGGAAAAAAATAATCTTTTTTTATTAAATTGAGCTGGGACCAACACATTATATGTTTAAAATATAGCTCTCATATAAATCAAGACAGATATATATATATATATATATATATATATATATAGTGTTCAATAAACCCTAGATACTCTTTTTACATTCACAGACTTTTGATGATTAATTGGATGAAACATACTTAGTTAGATGGAAAATATAATTGATTATGTTAAGAAATATCTGATCTCTTTTTGACTTCGCTATTGACTCGAATGTTCCTTACAAATACTGGGTCATTAGCCCCTTTCTTTCCATTTCTACACAAATTCATATTGAGATGCAACTATTAAACTAAACAGCCTTCAAGATTCCTCCAAATTATAGTACACTCTGCCACCAAATTAATCTTATGTAGATATCTCTATTATTTACTTATATCCCAAAGAAATTTTACTAATTTTTCCATAGGAAACAGTCTAAATCCAACATTTCTTGCCTCCTCATGATAATATACCTCCTCCAAACTATCTTAAAATTATTCTTCCATAGGTACCTTCTTTCAATGTCAAATTCATCTTCTGTTGCTTCTTCAAGTTACATGGCTGAGATATATATGTTACTCCTCTAAACCCTTGAGGCACTGTTTCTATTATTAGTTTGATATTTATCATTCCTTCTCTTTGTTAGAGGGGTTGTCTGTATCTCCTGTTCTCAAGTAGGTATTTTATTGTTTTTGATCTCTGCTAATCAGCCCAAGACTAATAAAGTTTTAGTGATGATGATGATGATTTGAAAAGCCCTGTTCCGCCATGTCCAGATGCACTTTTCAGTATAAGGATGATATAATTTTATCATCAGAGTTTATAATGATATAAATCCTAAATGAAAAATAATCACAATGAAAGTTTAAAGTGAAATAATTTAAGAATATAGTATTTTGCAAAATGGAAAACTACCATGGAGTTTAATAAAAGCTCCTTTGTATCAAAGGAGTACAGACATATAGATGAAAAAACACTCAGGAATTCCCCCTCAAGTTGCCCTTCCTAGAATACCGTGCCTTTGTAAGAATTTCGTGACTTGGCAGGCTTCACTGGTTGCCACGGTTATGTCCTGAGTGGAGCCAAGGGCAGAAATTAGTGTTAACTGGACCAAGAGCTCAGCACACTAAGATTTTTACTATGTTTTATAAAAATATCTGTCATCAATTTTAAATATTGGATCGGCTTTCTTTATTGGGGTCATTTGGTACAGAGTTTAAATGAGAGGCCCCAGCACTCCATAGACAAAGAAATCTCAGTTCTGTACTGTTGAACTATATGACTTTGGGCAAGTTATTTAACCTCCTTATGCCCTCATCAGTAAAATAGTGGTAATGAAATAATAGCCTAAGAGTTATTGCAGGAATGAAATGAAATGAAATGAAATGCAAGATACCTGGCACATAGTTGATATCTACCATGTATAAATTTCTGTAAGTTCCTTGTATCAGCTTGTGGCAGGCATCTTTTATTGGGTGTTGACTCTAAACCAGGCAGTCTTCTCAACAGTTTATATCATGGGTATTAACATATTTAATTTTTGCAGGATTCTTATGCAATAGCTGTTACTATTATTCAATTTCACAGATGAGGAACTGAGCCACAAAGTAAAACAGTATCATAGCTGGGGGTCAAAACAAGCTTCTTGTGGTGGGGGCATGCCTGGGTGGCTGGGTTGGTTACGCATCCAATTTTGGCTCAGGTCATGATTTCAGGGTTCCCGAGTTCAAACCCTGCATCGGCTTCCCGCACTGACAGTGAGGAACCTGTTTGGGATTCTCTTTCTCCCTCTCTCTCACTGCCCCTCCCCCACTCACACTCTCCCTTTCTCAAAAATAAAACATAATAAAATAAAAGTGTATAGTTGGGAGAAGCATATGTTGCATTCTGTAGTCATGTGTAAATCATTTTACTTTATCCATCTTTTTGAATAAGCTGCAGCACAGCTCCCTTTCAGTTGTGGGAAATCCAGCCTTACGTGTATCTTACCTACACAGGGGCACATTTTTCAAACCTTGTTTCAGAGCCTGTACACATCTTGTTTCTTATTTGTTTTGCTGCCTGTGAATAATTAGTTAAGTGAATGTTATCAAGAAATCTGAATAATCTAAAAAAACAAATTTTGAAAATTCACAAAAAGGTATTTTGGAAAATCTTTATGAAATTAAGAGATGTTATCTGCTGTTCTAGGCGTGGGTAACTTTATCAAAACATTTCGCCCACTTTCAAATTTCCACTTGTTAAAACCTGAGGCCTTATTTGGCTGTCATTTGCAGTACTGTGTTTTTCAGAAAAGTTTCTGGCAGCTGATTTGAAAGACATTTTGTTAAAAAGAAAAAAAAAGGCAAGCTGTATAGCATTCCTGTTGGAAGAGTTTCCTTGACCCTCTGCATTATTATAAAGAAAATTGCCAGTTTATCCAAACATCACCCACCTTTGGTTATCTTCAGAACTTTCCAATTTGTACTTCCTAAGGCAGTGATTTTCAAGCATGATTTTGAAACACCGTAGGGTTTTCTAAGTTTTCTGAAGGGGGGAATGGCAAAGAATTCTGAAAACAAAATTAATTTTATTTTCAAAAGGCATCATGAGTACCATATATTTTTTGAGGGATTTAGGAGGGTAATTGTAGATGTTAGGTTATTGAACAAATAATGATAGGAAATGGGAACCTGTAAACAGGCAGCCAATTCTGTGTCTACATTGGAGTCCTTTAACATGCACCAAAGCAATGGGAGATTTGCAGAATGTCTTAGTTCAGTTTTAGTCCATGTTTATCCAAAACCCTCAATGAAATTTTTTATAGGAAATTATTATATCTTCCATTTTAGCTTAGTTATTATCATCGACAAAGTGCCTAATCTCTGAGCATCCACATGACATGCCATTTATGAGACTACTAGCTTGTAAGTAATTTGCTTCTCTTAAGTGAAGGTTACCAAAAGCAAGAACATTCTGAAGCCTAGAATCTCCTGAATTCAATGAATTTCCCATTTTATGGCCTATATTATTCTTAGACATATTGATTACTTTATTTGGTAATTGAGAATCACTTTTCTGTACTTAAAATCAGACATTAAGTATCCTCAGCTTCGAGGCTCTCATCTAGGTACTTGAGCTATACTTTGTCATGTGAATTTTTTTGCAGTTTATCTACTAGAGTATGAACTCCCAGACAGTGTGGACAGAATCTAGCTAATCTTGAAATATCGCAGAGCACTTCATATCGTGCCTAGCACAAAATAAATGCCCACAAAGGTTTGATGAATGGAACTAAGCCTTTAGATAGTGGGAAATTTTTCTACTGTTGGAGAGGGAAGGGGAATGTCAGTTTGCTGCCTGCTCTTTTTTTTCCCCTCACTTTATCCAGTTATCTTAATTTTTTATTCTACAAACTTGAATAGGTTTTACATCTACTGACTACTGGGCTTTTTTTTTTTCTCCTCAAATAGTCTTGGTTATTTCTTCTTTATGGCTATTTGCACATTCTAGTTCCTTACCTGTAAGGCAGTTCTTTTTTGCCTTCCTTTCCATCAATTTTTGATCCTTCTGGCTTCACGCTTTACTCCACCTCAGCATTCCCTCATCGCTTATGCATACCTTTTTCATTGCATTTTTCTGCACCTAGATACTATCGGTATTTATGTATTCTGGTGTCTTCTCCTGACTATTGACCAGTCCTACCCATTAACTTATGAGCTCTTTGAGGGAGAGCACTGCATACCTGTTTTGCACAACTCCTAATGCAATGGTTAGTCCTTCCACATACTTTACATAAATTGGCTACTCCTTTGGTAGTATTATATTATTATATTATATTATATATATAATATGTATATTATATATATATACCACTTACATATACCATATAATATATATGCCATGCATATTATATAGTATCTTATTATATATATACACATACATATTTATACATATATATATATGTATATATAGTGCTGAAAGATATGGAGAAATGGAAATCTTTAGTTTGTTTAAACTAAGGAAGCATGCCACCAGTCTGCCATTTGAGTAGAGATGAAATCTTTAGTACTGGTGAAAATTCTTTAAGAACAATCATACCCCGATTTTTAAAAAATTGATATTTGCATACAGATTTTCTGATTAAGTCATGGCACGAATGTATGGCTCATTAAATTGTTATAGGTATACCAGGTGGTGGCCCTGTGTTTCTGTAAACAGAACCTGAGTATCCTTTCCTGTAACATTTTAAAGGCAAGGAATTTAAATTTAAGATGGAATAACTAGGGAGGGAAGGTAGGAGAAACTTTAAAAATTTACCTATTAGTAATCATAGAAACCAAAAATCAAAACCAAACAAAAACAATTAAGTAAGTTCTCCATTCTCCATTTTATCTGGATGTATTTCCTAACTCCTTCTTAAATCATTGTTTTTAAAGTAGGAAAAAATATTCTTAGGTCCTGAGAAAAGTGATTTGCTTTGAATCCTGAACTGTCTGTAGCATTGCTAGACTACTGGCACATCTCTATGCAGAGGTTTGGGTTCCCTGCCAATCCAGTTTAATATTTGCACTTCCAATGTCCATATAATGGGATTTAACAGGCTTTATTACTTGGTTACTTGCTTGAATTGTGGTAACATTTTTATTTTTTTCCAGTAACAAATTAAATAGGCAAGAAATAATTTCTTCTTCTTTCTTAATTTTAAACCTCCTTTGAGTAAGTTTGTTGAAGCTATGTTGATCACAAAAGAAAATCTTAGACTGAAAGAAAATTAAGGAAATAACTAGGTAAAGCTAGATTTATTTTATTCCTATGTAGTTGACTACATAAATTTTTGTATACCATAAGTAATGATGGAAACTTGAAAATCAGTTTTAGCTACTCTTATGAAAACAATGTGTCCCTCTGGAAGGTCATCAGTTTAAATCCAAAGAAACAACAAATACCATTCTTGGATGTAAATACTGTTGTTCCATGCTTTGAAAGGGCCACAATTAGCAAGGTTGTACAACACAACAGCAAGCTGAAATGTGTTCCATATGTGGTATTTTGAAACCTTTTGTTTTAGTTTCTAATTGGAGAAAGAGAGTCCATTTTATTCCCTTGGGATTTGTCTTCTAAGGTGCACCAGATTGTATTTAGCAAGCAGGGAAATATTCCTCCTTATCTAGCTAGTGCTTGTTTATTCTTCCCTTATAAAAAGCAAAGGACTAGCAATTTTCTTTTACGAACATGGGCTGAAGGCAGATAAATAGCCCTTGCGGGAGAGGAAGGTCAAGTTCAAAGTTTTTCTTTCCTTTGGATTCAGGAATAAGCAAATGGAAAGACTAGCCAAACAACCGAGCAGCAGGCATCTGATGGTTAAGCCCTCCCCCCAGGACTTTTTATGTACATAAGCAGAAGTCACTGGAGCAGCTGCGGCGCATTAGTTCCAATAGTTTAACAGGCTGCTTTGTAGCGCTGACAAAGCCCTGCTAACGCAGTGGCTTCCCTCCATGTTCCCCTGCCCGGCGAGCTCGTCAGTGATCTTTGGCAGGGGATCCGCAGAGGAGGGGTGACGTTTAACAGGCTTCCGCTGAGGAGTGCGCTCGCCTCCTCTACACCCAGCCCCATCTCCACGGAGAGACTGAGGCAGGCGACCGAATGATCTAACAGCAGCTGGATCCAATCTGCTTCCCTGGACATTTCCCCGGACTTGTGAGCGAGGCAGTCACTGGAAAGAGGCCAGGGAACCACGTTGCCCTGGATTGTTGCCAACTGTACAAACTTGACCGGGAAAAATGGCTCAGCAGACGACAAGCCCGGACACCTTAACAGTACCTGAAGTGGATAATCCGCATTGTCCAAACCCCTGGCTGAACGAGGATCTTGTGAAATCCTTGCGCGAAAACCTGTTGCAGCACGAGAAGTCCAAGACAGCAAGGAAATCCGTTTCTCCCAAGGTCTCTCCAGTGATCTCTCCGAGAAATTCCCCCAGGCTTCTGCGGAGGATGCTTCTCAGTAGCAACATCCCCAAACAGCGGCGTTTCACGGTGGCACATACGTGGTAAGGTTTGCACGGATGACCGGAATTGGTGGCGGTTCCCCCTGGGTGATTTTTGCACCTCCCGCCTTTCTCTTCAGGGGGTGGTAAGGGAGAACTCTCATCGTTCCTCACCTGGGATTTATCAGAAGCGCTCTACCTTACCAACAAATCCCACAGCTGTCCCAGTTAAGGCAGGAATCCTTGAGATTGGGAATCTTTGAGGTGGGTGGTTCTGGAAGTTCAATTCCTATTGCAAGTTCCTACAAGAAAATTGGATTCCAGATGTCAAATAAGAATGCAGTTTTACTCCCATACGGATGTGGTGGCGTTTCTTTGATTTCGTAAGCTAATATCCCTGCCAGGTCCTGCAACAAACCTAGGAAAGAAAGGACCAGAAAGGAGAGGAGGAAAATCATAGTTAGCTCTCCTTTCTGCATAATCCCCAGTGGAATATATATATATATATATATATATATATATATATATATACACACACACACACACACACATATATATACACACACATATGTATATGTGTGTATACATATACACACATGTATATATGTACATATATGTATGTATACACACATATATACATATACATATATATGTGTAGTGTGTGTGTGTGTGTGTGTGTGTGTGTGTGTGTGTGTAATGGTGTGTCCCCTAAAACCCATCCTTTGCTACTGACTTTAATGTACTTACAGTCTCAAATGTGTCTTGCCAAAGGAAAGAAGAAAGGGTTTAGGAATTCTGGGCAGAAAATTGCAGGTTGCTACTTGGTATATATTGTTGTGTTCTTTGAATTTGGATTCTTTGAATGTTTTGTCAATATTTTTATTTTCTTCATGAATATTGTAATCTTCTTTATAAATGGGTGGGTTTGTTTTATGCATATTTTTCTTCTAGTCTTTTTGATGATTCTTGATATTTTCTTGCTCTTGTAAAACCAAATATTAAAATATACCACTGTGTAAGCTTATTATGGCGTTTTACCCGAGAAGAGGCAATCCTTAGCTATGATCAGAGAGGGGGTTGTCTGTGATGCACACTTGGCTTATTTTAGGTAGTAGTAGGTTCTGTACACTCCCTGAACATTTTGGTAAAATGAGTATTAGTTGTGATAAAGAAAATAGCTATAACAAGAAAAATGAACCTGTTAGTTGAGAAATGGAATGATTTTTATACAGTTTTTCCATGGAAAACCAAAGAGCATGCCAGGAATGGAAAACCAAATCAAACAAAAACCACAAGCAAGACTTCTAGGAAAGGAGCAGTGAGAGGTAGAGAGAATGAAAATCTAAACTAGCAACATGGCCATGCCCCATTAATATCATAGATGGAAGTAGATGATAAAGGAAATACATATCCTGCCCAAAGAAATGTCCAACCTCAGAATTTTGATTTCAAATAGCTAGGTCTCTCACTGGAGAAGTGTTCTTGTTTCCTCTAGGATTTTAACAGATGGCATTTCTAAGTTCAATCAGATACAGTGCTAATAAGAGGGGTAAGAAAAACTATATTTTTTAATCTTGAAAAAGAAATTATGGAAAAATGACTTTTCTCTGAATAAGATGTTGAAAAAAAATTGTCAGAGATAAGTGGTGAGTGAAGGACATAGCTACGCACTGGGAGATGCTCTGAGACAGAGAAATGGCTTGAGACTAGAGCAACAAAGCTGCTTGAATTCGTAGAGAGGCCGGAGCAGGGTGCCAGAACAGGAAGGCGGGCTCCCGTTCATAAAGGGTGAGGCCCAGGATTTTGGTATCCAGTGTCGCTTTTGGTTGAGATACTTTCTTAAAATTATAGTTCCTAAATTGTACCCATTGTTGAATGAGTAAGCCTCAGCTCAGCTTGATTTCCAACTGAGTGAAGCAACCTAGAGTTCATCTGAAGGTTATCTGAGCTCTTTAGACATGTTGAGATGTAAGGAAGGCAGGAAATCTCATGAAAACAGGCTTTCTTCTGAAATTTCTGGCACTTCCTTTTCTGGTGCTGTTTGGGGAAACTCCAAGAGCACAACTTTCTGCCAATATTTCATTTTGGTATATCAGGTGTCAGTCAGAGCATGGAGGCATCAAAAGAGCAATGAAAATGCAAAATAAAAATCATACTGTCACTTCTCAGTAACTCAGGAGGAAACAGTATCTCTTGTGGACTAAAAGCATCCAGTAAGGGAGTTGGAAAGAACACCTCACATCCCCATGTTGGTTCAGTGATCCCCAAGACTTTTGTAATATCCACAGACATCTTCTAACGAATGTCATCCACCTGTGCTTTCATAAATTGGACTAAGCACAATGCAGAATTAAAAAAAATGATTTCAAACTGTTCTGATATATATATATATATATATATATATATATATATATATATATATATACATTTTTTGCTACCTAAACTGCTCCTATTGCCACCACACTCTAATCCTCTGCTCCTCCTAAATGAGCTGATCAGCTACTTAAATACACACATTATGGGTTCACCTAAGAATGTTGGTTACTGTACCTGTTATTCCCGTCCTTACAATATTTTTAATTTTAATTCCTACTGAACCTGAAGTGTTTAATTTGTATGTGCTGATGAAGAAACTGCATAAGAGCTATTCCTTTGTTTCAAGTAATTTGCACTCTAGTTGAAAAAAATAAATCCAATTGGATGGCCTCTGTTTTAGTTAAGGTAGTCATGTTCTACAACATATTCTCCAAATCTTAGTGGATTGACACTATAAATGGTTATTTCTGCTTCTGCTTCTATGGGGAGGGATGCTAACCCTGGGGCATTTCAGGGTCTTGAAATCCTACCACCTTGCAGTTGCACTATTTGTGACACATGATTTGTAAGGTTATCAGTGGAATCAGGGGGAAAAGAGCATGGAAGATGGCATGTGTCAGTTTTTATGAGGCAGGCCTAGAAGAACACATGCCACTTATACTAATGTTCCGTGGTTAGAACTCAGCTCAATGACCACATGTAACTGCAAAGGAGAATGGGAAATCTATCTCAGCTCTGTTTCCAGGACCGGGTGAACAGCTAGCCTGTCCCAATCACAGAACATTATGGCTTTACCCTTTACCTTTTATACCATAGTTGAATTCATGGAATAGTATCTATGATGACCAGTCCTTTAACATCTCTTCACACTTCCTGGATGAGAGTCATACGGAGAAATTCTGTTTTTTGTCAAGTCTGTTGATTGGGAAGTTCTTGCTAATAAACAGCTGAAAACTCCTTCCCTGTAATTGTCATGCTTGGGTCCAGAATCTGCTTTGAAAATCCCCCAGCTTGACTCTCTCTTCTCTTCCATAATGTAGCCCTTAAGATAAGAGGTTTGGAATGACCTACTAGAGACCTAGGACCTTGTTCAGCTCTTCCTTGTATACCCAGAAATCAGTATTTTCAGTGTTAGCCTGTCTTGTTTTCTTAAACAAATTCTTCTCTTTTCTTAACTAAACATCCTAAGCTATTTCACCTTTTTGCGCTGTATTTACCAGGTTGAGGCTGGTTATTCTTGTCCAGAATTCATTTGGATTTTCACAAGTAGCCTTCTGAGTTGACACAATACTTCAGGTGCTGTGTGACTCCTATGGAGAGCACCTAAGCAGAAGCCAGACTACTTGAATTTAAATTCTGACTTCCCATTTACTAGTTGCATGATTTTGAACAAGTTACTTGACATATGCTTCAATTTCCCTATTATCCAATTTTCTGGTAATAGTAATAGTATCTATTTGGTATTGTGGTTTTATTTATTATTTTTTAAATTTAATGTTTATTTTCAAGAGAGAGGGAGACACAAAATTTGAAGCAGGCTCTGTTGTGATTTTTATTAAGTACAGTTATGTGTAGATTAGAATGTGTTGTACAGGGATAGATGTTGAGTATCATTATAAGCAAATACTTTCCTTATTAGGCACTATATGCCCATTATTCCAGCCTTGATCTTCCTGGATCTTTAGGATTACATTTAATTTTTAGATGATTATCCTGTCATTTGTTTGTGAATGGATTGGACTAAAGAGAATATATGCAAAGAGACCAAGAATTCAAAAGAATGATAGGTGTGTGTCAATTTCATGACTGTGGAAAAGGAGACTAAATGACTGTTTTCATGACTCTGACTAAAGGGGAGATGAACCATAGGACTTAGTGCCTCTTCTTTGCCTACTCCCGTTACACATGTTTTTCACATCCCTCTGCTCCTCAGAGCTTCCTCCTGTTCCCCCAACTGGAAATGATCTGCTGCTTCTTCACAATCTATGGCACATCTTACTTCCGCTTTTCCTTCAGTGCTTATTCGTAATTACGTCACTAGCTAATATTTATTGAACGGGTTTGTTTTTGTTTTTGTTTTGGTCTGGTGCTGTGTGTTAAACTAGAATGCTTTGTGTATGTGCTTTTTACCACTCTGTTTTATCATTTTTACTTAATATCTAGTACTTTGTAGCCAAGTGATTATAGACAGGACATTCTGCTTTTATCTCAGTAGGGGATTCCCTCTGATGTCAGCAGGAACTCGAAGGTCAGTGTGATCTCTGGTGAAGAAAACATAATTTCTAGTGTAAATTTATTTCAGGAAAAACAAACAGGCAGGTAAATCTTTGTTTTTCAGGTTTTCATTTTAATTTACATTGTGAATGAAGAAAATTGTTCTAGAGTGTGTGTAAGTGAAATTACGAATTAGGATTTCTTTGGTTAAGATAGCATCTAGGTAATATTCAAATTTCTTCTCTTTGTAATTTCTGTGTATGCATGTGTGTTTTTAATTACAACATCCAAAGGTAGAAGAAGCAGTTAGTAACAACCTTAAACAACAAAATAACTTTTGTAGGTGTATTTGAAAGGCAACTTCCAGGAGACTTTTAGGAAATCTTGAAGATTTTTAGGGAGCTAGATAAGTGCTTTTGGACATATTTTTGGTTTACTATAAATTTCTCTTTACCCAGCACTGGCATTAGATATAAAATTGCGCATGTTCAAAAGTAAATATTTGCTCTCTTGAGTCATAATTTCTTCAGCAACCGTGCTTGTTTTTATGGTTGTTAAGAGACAAATATATTATAAATTTTCTTCAAGTTACAGAAGGGAGAAGAAGCCCTTTATTATCTATAAAGCAGAAATCCAGCCATTTAGAGAGTTTGTAGTGCACACGTGTGCGCGCGCGCTTGCGCGCGCTCACACACACACACACACACACACACACACACACACACACACGAGTAGGTTTTCAAAGCCAGTATTTAGTGATTCTATTTGAGAACTCTCTCCCTTGTCCCAGTTCTCCTACGTTTGCCGATGCAACTTTAAGGTTGTCTTTTCTCTGTCCCTTGCAGTAAGGATACCCAAGAGACAGGCATTACTGGTGTTCTCCCAGGAGCTAGGAACTCCAGAGGTGGACTGTGGGTGTTGTGTGATACGAGGAGGTGGGAAGGAAGTTTCTGGGGAAATTATCTGGGGATCACAACAGGAAGTACTGCAGGCATGTTGGGTGGGGCCAGTTGGCTGAGTCTTTAGCTGTGTCCCTGGTGTAATTGGCTTTGTGTCTTCAGCGGAAATCTTGGGGGCACTGCGAGTTAAGGGTGTCTGTAGCTTTTAAAAGGTATAATTAGCCTTTCTTAAAAACCCTAAGACTCCAGGGAGATATTCCTCTTAAAGAACTTATCAATTGCCTTGCAGTATTTAAGAAATTAAAAAGATAAAAAGGTGACAAACGGTTGTTGAGGAAAAGTGAAAAAAAAATTGAAATGACCTGGTGGTTTATTACACATATGTGCTTCCTGTGACCTTTGACATTTATGTTAAAGAAAAGACATGAAGTGTATCAACACCAGCTGAAGCCATTTCTACTAATGGTAAAAATACTTCGAAAAAAAAAAAAACATAGTCTTTCTTAGAAACTTGGCAGAAATGTTGAAGGAGAAGAAGAGAAAAAATTAATCTTAGAGTTCATTAAAATTATTTTTAAATCATGGTTTTAATTTTCAAGGTTATTCTTTATATACATATCCTTATAAATAATAAGTTCCTCCTGTGAGGTTAAATAATTAAATGAGCTTCAGCACTTTTTTTTTCCTTAGACAGGAAGCTACCAGAATTATTCTTCAAGTAGCAGTTTCAGGAAGAAGTTTTATTATTACCAGTGTAGCAAAATTATGTCACTGTTTTTTTTTTAAGTGGATTTGCTTCTGAAAAAATCATGTTTCTAAAACTATGATCACTTTAGTATAGTTGAAGACGGGTATTTCTAGCTTCTCTGGCCACTTATATTTGACCTTAATTACTCAACCTTTTTGAATTGTAGACTCTCTATTTATAAGTCATATGGTTATAAAGACATTTGATATTTACAAGTCAAAAATTGACTAATTAAATTTACAAAGTGATAAACTATAGTACATTTAAGATAAGTAATTAGAAACAAGTTCCAACTTGGTGGTATAAGTGAGTGAGATAGATGCCACGTGGGTAGAAATAGGGACAGAATTTTTTAATAATTCTTTGACTCATAAAAGGCTGCAGGGCCTTCAGAAATGAAATTGTTGGTGGTATTCCCTCTAGGACACAATATGGAAGCCATGATTTTGGGTAGGGAATATGTAAATCTATAGATAATAATAAAATTCTAATTAATTTTTTCTTTTATTGCATCTTCAATTATATACCTTTTTAATATATCAGTCTCTTCTGTACAGATGAAATAGAAAAAAACATTTCATCTTCAATTTTAGGACATAAAAGCTCTCTGTTTCATAGAAAGTACTTATGTCAAAATGAGATCTTGAGTTGGTATGAGAAGAATCACCTGATTTCATTCTGGAATAAAAACTTTAGGTTCATAACATAGCTTATAATCTGAGATTTATTATAACATAGTCACTAATGACTAGCTGTCACTAATGTGAGCTCCAGCTACATGCCAGGTACTTTATGTATACTAACCTTTCAAAACAAACAAGTATTGAATTGAAGTATCATTAGCTGTATTCTCCATATGAAGATGCTGGGGCCCATAAAAATTGTTATATAACCAAGATCACACAGGTCTGCAGCCATGAAGTGAGTTGAAGTAGAACTTGAGCCAAGGTCTGCCTAACTTTCTATCCTGTGTTCTTTCAGCATTAACCTCCATTTGGGCTAAGAGTCACATTCACATTTATTACTCTACCCTGAATGTATACTGAAGCTAAAACAATGGATGTTCAGTGATTTTACAGAGTGGTGGTTAATTAACAGAAGGGCAGGAGCAGAATTCTTTCTTGGTGTAGAATCTTAGTTTATTTGTTTACACATGTGGCTCGTATGAGTGTAGACATTTTTTTGTGTGATAAAAATGTATGTAGGAGAAATATATGTCTTTGGTAAAGGAGGGCTTCAGATTTAACAAAGACCATTCTAATTCAGAGTAGTTTTTAAAATAAGACTGACATAAAAACAAAACCAATCAGAATAATTTTATTTTCACTGATTCAGAGGCAAAGTCAGGAAAGGCTTGAGTTGTAAAGAGAAAGATCAAGTCAAAAATCTATTACCGTTAAGTTCCAGAAGAGCCAGCTGGAAATGATGGTCTGCAGGCTCAAGTCACTAAGCAACAGAGCAGCAAACTGCTTGGTAACCAGAGCTGGCCTGACTCACAGGCTGGCTGCGAATGACCAGATAGCTGGATAGGAGGACCAAAGCCCATCTTACCTCAAAACAGTCTATTCATCCACCAGCCTTCATGTCAAATCCCTCTGTTATGGAACAGTCTCTTTGACTTAACAAGATATGTGCTTTTAGAATGGAACTATCTCTGGGACCAGAAATAAATGCTGTCTTTCCTCTTTAAAATGACTTTTCTGAGATTGTCTTCTTTGGGTCAGGATATCATTTAAAAATGTAAGGTCTAATGAAAGAAAATAAATGAAAACATTGGGATTAGTGGCTTGACTTTGGGTTTTCATGAGCCAGTGTGTACAGGGCCAAATGGCCTGACTTCATTTGGTGATAGCTGCCCTTGAACTCTGAGAGCACAATGCGTTGCCATTTATTTAGCACTTTAAATCTTACGCTCTCTTTTATTTCATGTGAGTGATTGAACTGTGTAGCTGAATTATTCATTCCTAAGATGTAGCAATCTTGTATCCATTGGAGGTACTAAGTGCCACCTGTATAATATGCATTTAATAAATATTTGTTGTTTAATTGAGAAACATAGCTTCTATTACTGTGGCTCATATGCTGAATAGCTGGGTAGATCCATACTCTTCCAGTCTAAAAGTCCTGGCGATGTAGTGTTTGACTGCCATAGTGGAAAGAAATTTCAAACTCAATGATTAACCATTTGTATGGACTTTGTCACCATGACTTTGTGTGTGTGTGTGTGTGTGTGCATGTGTGTGTGTGTGTGTGTGTGTGTGTATTCTGGGTTTGCACATAACTAGACTGGTATAATTGGACTTTAGGATATGTGTATATGAATCAGTTTGTATAGTGTCACAGAGTTGTCAAATATATGCATTTTAATAATATTTAGTGTATACTTTGAAAATAAATTATGCTTGTTGTATTTCTGAAAATAAACTTATTTAAATATATTTATGATTCTTAGGAAATTACTGAATAACTAGCTTGTTAAACTGTGATGACTAATCCTTATCTCTTAGAATTCATAGTGGTTAAATTATACAGCAAGACCTAAGCTTATAAAAGAAATGTCAAGATTTTGAGGAGAGATTTGAAAAAAAAAAAACAACACCCTTTAGAATTCCTTTTTTAGGATGACAATTTGGAGAAACTTGAACTGGCAGAAACTAAGCACCACTTCTCCAAAGCAGATCTTCAGAATAACTAAAATTGAATAATAGAAAATCTTTTTGAATATATTTAGCATAGAAATGTTATTTTAATGTAAATATTTTGTCTCTAGTTCAATCTATATTTATTTTTACATTGTGGTAATTTCAAACCAACCAATTTCCTTTCCATTACCCTTATGAGATAGCCCTCTGGTCAAATTAGCTTTTATTAAAATAAAGTGGTGTCCTCTGTGTATTATTATTAATAGGGCATTTTTTTTTCATTTTCTTATGTAGCTGATTTCACATTTATGTTCATAAATGGTGAGAGTGTTTTATTGGTCTGTTGAAATAAGCAACTTTCTGACTAATAAGGATACTTGGATTATCATTTCTTCTGGTTTACCTCCTTTAGGTTTATAGTATTTGTTTTCTTTGCTTTATTCTGTGCAGTGTGATTTTTTTTATGACTCTCTATTGAGTGAGTGCCAAATAGGACAGCATGTGATTTATGGGTTGTAATAACTAAACCATATATGAATTGGAGGCTGATGACGCACAAGGCGGAATGCTATTGCTCTCCTCTGAATGGAACCTGGCTTTCTTTAATAAAGCCTTCTTATTAATAACAATAGCAGTGTCATTAATAGTCTTATTATTACTGTATTGCCTTCCAGATGAAGGTCCATCTGTGAATCATTTGTACTGTTTTGCATTTAATATTTTTTAGTGGATTTACATTTTTATTCAAGGCCCATATGTTTAAAAAAAAGAAGCTTTATAGTATTACTATAAATTGGAACTGTGTCATTGGTTGTATGTAGAAGATGATTGAAACAAATTAAAATTTAGCTGGATTTTATGACCTGCTAAAGGTTCTGAGCCTGAGGTCTGCTCTCTGTGTGTTTAAAATGACAGGTAGCAAGTATTACAGAGATGTAAAAGTCTTTCTCCTTAAGATAGTAAGAATGATTGAAAGGGATTTGGAAAGGAAATAGCCTTCTCATTATTAAGTTCAACACTTAAAAAGTCACTAAACCACATCACCTGTGCCTAAAACTATGTGTGTGCAACACCAGACCTTGTAATATCCTGTCCTAGTGGTGCCCGAACCATTGATACTTCTGTTCAAAGAAGGACGTTGGTTCTTGCAGGCTCTTCAGATCCGAATCCCTTAGTTGAAAGTAAACACACTGAATTTAGATTGTGTGATTCCAACTCCCAAGAAGAAAGTGAGGTGTTGGTATCTCGTTTTACCACCACCGTATACTTACTACCTAGTTGGTAGCTACACAGATGGAAAGAAGCGTGGATATGTTCCGTGGAAAGTACATACCTTCTAATGGCAGCTTTCAAGCCAAAGAGCACAAATATGGACATTTTCAAAGAGTGCAGGATCTTCATGCAAATAAGTGGAAGCTGAGGTAAGTGAGGAGTCTGATTTTTTTATACCTATGTAATCTTCTGGAGAACTTATTTAATTCTAGACTAGAACTCTCTTATAGGACCGGCTTTGTAATTTGCAAAGCCTGGTATAAAGTGAAAATGCAGACACACTTGTTCAGAAGAATATTGGGAATTTCCTGACAGCAACAGCAGAACATGCAATCCAGCACAGGGCCTGCTGGAGAATGTGGTCCTATACAGCTGCTCAGGTCACCCCTGTGAAGTCAGCCCTGCACCCACAGCAGATCTGAACTGGGGCCCCAGAAGTCACGTTTGTAAGCAGCTGGAACTATCCTTTAAGAAACTGTCTTAGAGGAGCATCTTCATTGTTCACCTCCTTCTCTTTTTACGTTATTTATAGAGACTCCAGAGGACTCATATACTTTGGAGTAAAAATAAAAGTTTCAGTGGTAGTCAGCAGTGTACCAGCTATAAATTAAGGAGGAGCATCGTCTTCCCTTTATCTTGAGGGTTTTCATCACAGATGGACAAGTCTGTATATAAATAAATTAAAAGCAGTATTGCCTTTGCATTGCACTACTAGGTATTTATCCAAAGGATACAGGATTGCTGTTTTGAAGTGGCACCCCAGTGTTTATAGCAGCACTGTCAACACACACACACACACACACACACACATATATATATATATATATGTATATATATATATATATATATATATATGTATATATACATACACACACACACACAATGGAATGTTAATCAAAAAGAGTAAAATCTTGTCATTTCAACTACGTGGATGGAACTAGAGTGTATTATGCTAAGTGAAATAAGTCAGTCAGAGAAAAGACAAATATCATGAGTTCACTCATACGTGGAATTTAAGATACAAAACAGATGAACTTAAGGGAAGGGAAGCAAAGATAATATAAAAACAGAGAGGGAATTAAACCATAAGAGACTTAAAATACAGGGAACTGAGGATTGCTGGAGGGGTACTGGGTGGGGGGATGGGCTAAATGAGCAAGGAGCATTAAGGAGGGCACTTGTTGGGATGGGCACTGGGTGTTATATGTAAATGCGGAATCACTAAATTCATTCCTGAAATCATTATTACACTGCATGTTAACTAACTTGGATTTAAATTTAAAAAATAAAATAAATTAATTAACAAATAATTAAAAATTAAAATCAGCAATGGCAATATATTACTACCATGCTGATGCTGACCCCTCCTTGAAACTGTCTCATTCACAGGTTTAGCTCCTGTTTCTGTGAGTTCTCTCTTTTCCTCCTTCATTGTCTTCATTTCCAGCACGTTAAATTGAAGTGCCCTCCGGTTATATAATTAGCCCTTTGGCTTTGTTTCAGTATGCTCCCTGCACCAGCAGCCTGACTTCTGCCCCAGCTCCAATTGCTAGCTCCACTTCACAAAATCCAGCTCTTAAGCCCGTCTCAAGATCTGTATGTCTCCTCTGGACATTTCCACTTAAGAAATCTACTTTCACCTCAGATATAATGTGAAAAACTGAGCTCACTGTTTCCCCCTGGAACCACTGCTTTCCCAGTCATCTTTGACTTCTGGTTTGCCCTTTCTCTGCCCAGCCCTATAGATTCTTTCATCTGATATTTCTTGCTTTTCTGTCTTTTCCTGGTTACCATTACCTATTTTAGCATCAGCCTTATGTTTGGGTGAGTTCAAAACCATCCTAGCTGTCTCTGTGCCATAAGTCTCTTCCCCTTGAGGATGTACTATCCACGCTGCGTCATTACTTATCCCAAAGTTCTGCTTTCGCTTTCCACAATTTATAGTGGGGGTAAGCAAACATTTTTCGGTAAAGGGGCATATAGTAAATGTCTCAAGATTTGTGGGCGGCCATCTCTGTGTCATCTACTCATTTATGCCACTATAGTGCAAAAGCAGCACAAGACATAAAATGGGCATGGGTATGTTCAATAAAACTAGTTACAAAAAATGATAGGAGGGTAGATTTGGCCCACTGGCCATAGTTTGCTAATCCCTGGTCTGCAAGAAAAAGCTCATACTTCTCAACTTGGCCCTGAAGTCTATATCATCAGTTCCAAACCTGTCTCTACAAACCTTATCTGGCATTGTTTCCTATGGATACTTCACAGCATTTATTTGGGAGCTGAATCTTGAGCAGAGCTTCTCAACCTTGGCAATGCTGACAATTGGATCCAAATAATGCTTTGTCATGGGGCTGTCCTGTGTAGTATAGAATGTTGGGAACATCCCTAAAACCACCCAGGAGATGTCAGTAATCCCACCCTGTTATAAAATCCAAAATGTTTCCAAACATTGCCAAATATTCCCCAGTTTGGGAGGGTGCAAATTATGCCTAGTTAAGAACCACTGATCTAGAGGGTGAGCTTTGTGAAGGGATAAATGAGTTCTACGTTATTCACTGTTGTGTCCCTAGTGTGTAGTACAGTCTTGTGATGCAGAAAGAGGTCTAGAAATGTACTGCCTGCTCCAACTTTCCTCCCCACTTACTGTGAGTTCTTAGGTGTATCATTTACTTTCCACAGACCACCATTAAGTTCATCTGTAAAATAGAACTATTACTAATTCATATATGATTCATAGAATTATTTAGAAGTTCAAATGATATACTTAATGAAAGGATCTTCGGAAAGAGTTGAGTGCTAATCAAGCATAATGTGAAAATAGTATGGGTGGGACACTTTGGGTAGTCTGAATCTCTTGAAATCTAGAAGTTTAATCACCTCACATACTGTGTCTACCTCATGCAAATCATTTTATAGGATGCTCTTAGGGCTTTGTCTTTGCTCTCAAGGATTGCAATCTGATAGGGCATGGAATGTGATTACTTAAGAACTTTAAAATAGCAGCCATAATTACAAAGAGTGGAGGGCGTTTACAAGAGGCAGAGGTTGTTTCTGGAAGCGGGACTCCCTCAAGATTTGAGATGGAGTATGAGATGGTGTAGTCATAAAGAAGGGCCTGAGCATTTAGTTAGGTTGCCTTGTTTAATATTCACTACTACCTAATTAGGTGTAGTTTTAATTATCATATTTTCAAAAAAGAAAAATGGGGCCTAGAAGGGAATTTGATATGAACAAAAAGCATGGAGGATCTGAGTAGAGAGGGAAATGGAGTGAAGTATGGAAGGAGAGGAAGTGGCAGGAGGTGAATTCTTTGCACCAAAGCAACAACTGAATATCTACAGGGAGTATTTGGGGGTCAGGTGAGTTTGAGTACAGTTCAGAGTATCTCTAGAGAAGGTAGACCATAGGGGTTAGCTGGAATCAGGTTTTGAAGGTCAACGAAGTGTCTCTCTCTCTCTCTCTCTCTCTCTCTCTCTCTCTCTCTCTCTCTCTCTGTCACACACAGAGATTCTTTCTTTCTCTCTCTCTCTCTCTCTTCTATATGTGTGTGTGTGTGTGTGTGTGTGTGTGTATCTATCTATCTATCTATCTTTTTCCTTCTTTCTCTGTCTCTGTCTCTTGCACACGTGTATGCACACACACACGAGTGATTTATATGCTTAAATGAAACAATGAATTTTATCTTTCTTAACAGCTTCATTCCAAATGAAAGGAAGTGACATTTTGAGTTATTATCCCATGCTAAGCTTGCTAACCCTCAAGTGTGTGCATTGAACACTCTCACTAGTTGGAATGTGAGATTCAGTCCAATTAGACCAATCTATATTACCTTTCAGTTAGTTAATATCCTACTCCTTCTAAGATAGTCCTACTGAAATAGCAGAATACACAATTGTGTTTCCATTTAAATCAGATGTGTCAATTCCACTGGGGGCACTTGTGTTCTAATGCATAGAACAGAGACATTATTTATGTGAGACTGTGCCTGCCTTTCCAATACATTACAAAAAAAAATGTAATACTTAGAACACATTTAGCAGTTCTAATGGTCTCCACACAGAAAACCATCTTTCTCTGAAGGCATTTTCTCTCTTTCAAGACTGGTTCACCACGGTAAAAGTCAGGAGCTAAATATCCTGCTATCCTTTTATTTATTTAAAAATGATTTCTAAGTGTCTATACTATCTGTCACTCTTCTGGAGATAAAGCACTGAACAACAACAACAAAAAAGATTTCTGCTCCCTTAGAGCAATAGTCTAGTGGGGGGAAGACAGCATACAAATAAATACTTCAGTGGGTCAGAGAATGACAATACATTAAAGAAGAATAAAGCAGGGTAAGAGAATAGAGTTTTGTATAAGCTTTTTGGGGAGGACTCTCTATAAGGTGACATTTGAGTAGAGATTGGAGGGAGGTGATTATGTGATTATCCAGGAGAAGACCATTTCAGGCAGAAAGAAATGAGAAGTGCAAAAGCCCTGAGGGAGGATGTGACTGGTGTGTTTGAGGCAGGGGGACATTCTAGAGAATGAGGTCACAGACATAGAAGGGAGTGAGATCATGTAGAGTTTTGAGGCTGTAGTAAAGGATTTGGGAATTTGGGGGGAGTTTTCATGGTGACATACCAAAGAGAAGAGGGTTAACGATACAAGTGTCTGACTAAGAAGGGCACAATCTGTTTTAAGTTTTGGAAGAATCGTTAGATTCCTGTGTAGAAAATATGGATGTGGGGAACAGGTAAAAAGAGGGAAACTATTGCAGTAATGCAGGTGAGGTATAATGGTGGTGCATAGTAAATCATAAAAAATGGTCACAGTACTTTCTGAAAATAGCAGAGAAGAGCATGAAAGACACTTATTCTCCTTTAGGGGAAGTGTTACACAAATGTGGAAGGGAAATTAGATACCACTCAGAGGGCAGAAGTAAAGCCGTATCCTCAATGGGCAGCCAGTCCTGTTAGCACAAGAAGGTGCAGGAGACAGACAAGAGGTTGAGAATATGAGAGATTGTACTGATGACAGATGAGAGGCACTAGAAGTTACAGTGGAGGGTTTGGATTTGGGGGAGGGCTGGGTGATTTAAGTCAAATGAGGGGATTTACAGAACCATCTGAGGATGAGAGGTGGGTGATGAGCAGTATCCTGGCAGTCTTGGGGTCCTTTGTCCTGATGATTGTGAGTCAAAGACAAGGATCTCATCAGAGGCCTACAGTTAGAAAAGCACAGCTCATCAGCTGGGATGTCCATTCTCTTGTGTCTGTTTTTAAAATGCTCTCAAGCTCTCTGACTCACCTGTAGTGCTTTTAGAGAGATGGAGGGGGGAGGCAGTGGACACCAGGCTGGCCAGGTCTACCTGACAGTCTTCACTGCAACTTTTTGTCTAGAAATGCCATGCTGCTTCTACCTCTAACCATACACTTGTGCTCTAGGGATGAGAGAGGTGAGAGAAGATGCATAGAGGCAAGTGGGAAGTTGCTAGTTTCCAGATGTATGGCCCTGGGGCAGATTGCCAAATTGAAATTACCGTTTTTTTATGGATTGGATAAAAAAATATTATCTTTCTTTTTTAATGCTTATTATTTATTTTTGAGAGAGAGAGCGCGAGAGAGCGAGTGAGAGAGTGGGCACATGTGCACAAGCACGGGAAGGAGCAGAGAGAGAGGGAGAAAAAGATTCCCAAGCAGGCCCCACGCAGAGCATGGAGCCCAACGCAGGGCTCTGACTCATGACGGTGAGATCATTACCGGAGTCAAAATCAAGAGATAGGTGATTGACTGAGCCACACAGGTGCCCCTCAAAATCCTATTCTTAAGCATGATATTATAACTAGGTATTGAAGAACCAAAATAATTTCTGAAAAAAATTTGCATGCTTGCCACAGCGTTTCATACATGTCATTGCAATGATACTGCTTTTATTAAATACATGGGTTTTCTGCATAGGCATAAAATATTTCTAAAAGCAGGACTAAGCCACATTTTAACATTTATATAGGAATGGTTTCATGATCCTCCATGTAAACAAAACAAATATGAAATGGGTAGAACAGAGCTTTCTCTTTGAAGTTTGAATTGTTGGTTTGTGTTGCTTGCTTGCAAATTTATATTACGTGAGCTAGCTGGCTGTTACCAAGAAATACGATCTTTTATGTCTTAGGAGTGTGCCCTGCAAAGCAACATGTACAAACTTTTTTTTTTCTTGCCCTAAGGGAAAGGGCGAGCCCTGGCACCTTTTAACCTGTAAGGATTATGTAGCTCTTGCTGGGATTGATTTGTTGGCTTCTCTTCAAGAAATGCTCCTGGTATGTGTTTTATGTTCTGACAGAGCCATGGTTCTGCTGATCCGCACGTCACCCCTGTGAAGACGTGGGCATGCTTTTGTGCATTTGCTCTTGTAGCCTGGGAAGCTTATTTCAACACACCATCCAGAATTGGCTCGAACATGCCTGTCACTCCCAGCTGACTCTGATGACGCTCTTGCCAACGTAGATTTGCATCAACACAGTTCTTTACTGGAAAAAAGTTCATTCAGAATATACAGGGTGGCCTATTTAAAAGAGGCATAGCATCAATTTGAAGTGGTCTGTATTTTAAGGGAAGCATTGTAAGAAATATAGTGTCAATTGAATGCTCCTCAGAGCGCAGAATTATAGTCAGCATTACTCAAGACTTCCCCCCACCACTGCTGCCAGAAATCATATGTCATTCACTTCTAAAGAGTTGCTTATTCTGAAGAAAATACCTCTATTCCAGACTTTCTTTCTCAGCATGCTGGATATGTAGGCATTTCTAGTCTCTTCCCTTTCTATGTACATAATCCTAATTCTTTATTCGTTAAAGTATGATATGCTAGAGCTGATGACATGTGATATGAGGTAACGACATTGCTTATTGCCTGCCCAAAATTCAGTTTGGCAATTCAGTGGATAAACACCTTTTCTATTAGAACAAAACAGTTTGGCATTTGTCCATCTTTCTATTTGACTCATCTTCAATATCCTAATGAATGTTTGGGATAGGCATGTTACTCAGATGCATGGCTCTATAGACAGGAAACCAGGCACTCAGAAACAAAACCTGTTACCATAGCTATTCAGAAAAAAAAATACAAAACTGCCTTTGTTGTACAAAAGAAAAATTCAGTATCAGTGGCATAGGACCTGTGATTACTATTATTATGATCCTATACTACTCACCCTTCATTTTTGTCATCCTAGTCTATTCTAAGTCATTATAGTAATGGATACAACTGAATGGGTTTGCAATTTTACCCCTTTTCTCATGACAACCAAGAGCATTTTCAATGACACATGCTTTGATCTGCCTGCTTTTAAGTCTCTTAAGCAGGGCAGCTCTAGACAGCTTCCTCTCAGAAGATTTTACTATCCTAATAGACCTCATCATAAATTCTATATTTATGCTTGTTTAGACACATCAAAGTCAAGCTTTATACCAGGGGCCACCTGTGAAGTTAAGGTCATCAGCTTCTTGTTGTAGCTACTGGTCACTGTCATGCCTACCAATAATAAAGTTTGACCTTGAAAAGTGATTAAAAGTTGTGGGCTACAAAATAGGAATATTAAAAAAATGTTCTGCCATGTTGTTTCATCTGCTGTGTTTTGTCTAGAATTCATATTATTGTCACAGTTAACTCCAAAGTGTTCTATGCTGTTTGCATATAGTACAGAGGGAAAGAAAGTATGTGGAAATAAAGATATGTGATCTTTACCCTGTGAATTAACACATGAAATCTATAGTTAACAGAGCCAAGATGCAACACATTACACAGATGAGTTTGCAGGGCTATCAGATAGGAGGATTGGTCAGAATTTGAGTGGGCATAAAAGGCAATCACAAAGAAGCAGTTGGCCCAGATTCTTCAAACATTGTCCAAAAGAGAGGAATGATTGGTTAGCAGAATGACATTAAACATTGCACTGTGTTAATGATCTTATTAATAACCTCTTAAATTTATCTGATTGATCACGTATTTATCTATATATTTTGTTATGGTTCCATGTTCACAAAGTAATCTTCTGATTATAGTCTTCATTGTTACACAGGACTTTCTAGTGATAAAGGGTGAGATGGTTGAGCATTTTATTTTTTTCTCTTTTTAAAAAAATGTTTATTGATTTATTTATTTTTTGAGAGAGAGAGGAGGGGGCAGGGCCAGAGAGAGAGGGAGACAGAGGTATCTGAAGCAGGCTCTGTGCTGACAGCAGACAGCCAGTGTGGGGCTTGAACTCACAAACTGTGAGATCATGAGCTGAGCCAAAGTCAGATGCTTAACCGACTGAGCCACCCAGATGCTCCATAGTTGAGCAATTTAATCTGAGCAATAATTGTAGTGCTCAATGAAAAGAAATCAATTGGCATTTGGATTCTGTTCAGAAGTTCCATGAGCCTGTACAATATGGGCTTGCTTCTGAGAGGAGGGTTTCCTCTCATGTGCTGAGAGATTTCAGTTTCTGAGTCTACAAAACTCATCGCCAGATTCTAATCCTAGTCATTTATCCAGGGTATTGCCGATCCTCAAGGCCTTTTGAGAAAAAATCTGCTAACCTACTCAGTTAAAACTCTTCTCCCCTGCCATGTCCTGAATATTTTCACTAGGAACCATCCTCGCACTAAATACACATTTTAAAGCTGTAATCACAGTAAGAATGAGGAAAAGGTGCAACATTCCATTCACTTAATCTCTTTCCTCAACAGAAGCTGTTTGGTGAGACAGTCATGACTTACGCTTTGAAATTAATTTTCTGACACATCTAACATTTAGCCCAGGATATAGTTGGCTATTTTTTTGCTTTTCTGAGGGTATGATGTCTTACAGAAATTGGCCAGCTATTCTAGGAAATGTGTTCAGTATTCACAGGCAGTGATTGGAATTTTCTGGGCCCTTTTTTTCCTCTGCTTTACTCCCTCTCAGATCCAGTAACTCAGAGGGCACCCTGAATGTTATAGCTTTCACCTTCCAAAGTGATATCTTTTAGGGAGTTTCATATTTAGTAGGGTTTTTTTGAACACCAAGGAGCCTTTGTGACTTAAGTACATGCATCTCAACTTGTGCAATTGCAGATTTGTTTTATGAGTTTGAGATCAACTACATCAAGAATTGTGGCAGTGTTAGGTTGTTTCACCTCATCAGTTTCCCCTGAAGTAATGTCTTTTCAACAATATTTAAGGTGTCATGGTGACATGTTGACTATTGAGACAATGACAAAAATATACAGGAAGAAGTGATGTAAAAGTGAGGGACATTGTTGAAGCAAAGTGAAATGTTAATTCTCAGACAAATGTCCCCTGGAGACAGGCATTTGAATTAGTTTCCAAAACCTGCCATCACAAATTACCACAAATGTAATGACCTAAAACAAGTGAAATTTACTCACCCATGTTTCTCAAGACTAAAAGTCCAAAATCAAGGTGTTTGCAAGCCTGCAGTCACTACAGAGGCTCTAGAGGAGAATGTGTTTCATTCCTCTCTAGCTTCTCATGGTTTTTCTGGCTTCCTTGGCTTATGGTTACATTGCTCCAAACTTTGCCTCTGTTTTCACAAACCTTCTCCTGTTTTGGTGTGTGTGTGTGTGTGTGTGTGTGTGTGTGTGTGTGTGTGTGTCCTTATAAGGACATTTGTCATTGTATTTAAGTCTCACTTGGATAATCTAGGACACTCTCCTCATCTCGAGATACTTAATTACATCTGTAAGAAACTCTTTTTCCAAAGGAAAAATTCACAGGTTCTGGAGTTTAGGTTGTGGACATATCTTTTTTTGGGATCACCACTGGGCCCATTACAGCATCTAAAGATAAACCTTCTTGTGAGAGTCCCTGAGAAAGCCCTCCAGATTGCATGAGGTCTGAGCCACACCCACATGGAGAATCCTTTCTCCCTCTTGCAACAGCTCAGAGTTCCAGTTTGAATAGCTAAGGCAACAGGGCTACATGGGACAAGAAGCCAATAACACTAGATTTCCTTGAAGTAAATGATGGCCATAGTCACTGGATGTCCAGTTATACTGTGTTGATATTTCTTCCCAAAGGCTCAGGAAAAGCATGAGATAAAGAGAAATAGGGAAATGTTATTTATTTTGTATCCTTTGCATGTACAACTCTTTTCAGAGAGAAAGGAAGGAAAACTGTAGGCCAAAGAATTAGAAAAGGAGAACAATGGATGTTTTTCCTATTTTGTGAATGTTTGGTCCTGGTCTCAGTGACTAAAATTAGCAATTAAAACCATAAACGTGGTACTTGGTTTATGGTAAAAATTCCTATAAAACATAGTGGTGTGTGAGTCCCCTTATGCCCTTCCTCTGTGCTGTTAGCTTTCCATTTGCTGTCACTAGAATAGCTGCTCTTAACCTTGTCTGATGTAGCCTTCCAGAAACATTTTATGCATACTTAAGTAAATATAATAAAAGTAGTGATAACACTTATTGTGTAATTTATATGTATTCAGCACATTGTTAGATATTTTCAGTGATTAGTTCATTTACCTCTCACTACACGTCTAAAGGGTATCTGTAAGATAGATTTCTACCACTGAAATTATTGATCCAAAGACATATTTTCATTAATATTAATGTTTTAATAATAGTATGATAATATATAATAATATAAATATTAATTATTAATATTAACAGATTTTAAGTATTAGAATATATTCTAAGCCACCTGTGTGGCTCATTCAGTTTAGCATCTGACTCTTGATTTTGGCTCAGGTCATGATCTCACAGTTCATAGGAATGAGCCCCACGTCATGCTCTGTGCTGACAGGATGGAGCCTACTTGGGATTCTCTTTCTCTGGCCCTCTGCTTCTTGCTCTTTCTCTCTCTGAAAATAAATAAATAAACTTAAAAAAAAAAAGATACTGGCAAATTTACTCCAAAATTTGTTTCATCACTTTACACACCTATAAACAGTGTGCCAGAAGACCTATTAACTTCTCATTATCACTCACTATCCCGGGATATGTTGTACTTTTATTTTTCATTACTGTAATGGGTAAAATATATCTCTTATTATTTTACTTTTCAGTTTTATGAGTGAGTTGAACAGTTTTTCATTGTTTATTTGCCATTTCTTAGTTCACTGCCTATTAATATTTTTCCATTAAAATTCTTTCCAGAAATGAATTGAGATAATCATCTTGTTATTGATTTAGAAAAACTTTGAGTTATATTTAGGAAATTGTGTTATAACTGCTCTGAATAATTTCTCATTCTATTTTTTTCTTTCACTTTGTAAGTTTTGCAAGTCATAGGTAAATATTTTTAACACTTTTTTGTGGACAAAACCACATAACATGAAATTTGCTGTCTTGACCATTTTTAAGTGTACTATTCAGTAGTGTTAAATATATCCACATTGCTATAGAACGTACCTCCAGAACTTTTTCATTTTGCAAAACTAAAACTCTATATCCATTAAAAAAGCAACCACCCTTCTCTTCCCAACCTCTGATAGTGACCATTCTACTTTCTATGCATTTGACTATGTTAGAAAGCTCATATATTTGTAATCATACAGTATTTGCCTTTTTTTTCACTTGCTTATCCCACTTAGTATAATGTCTTCAGGAGTCACTCATGATGTAGCATGTGACAGGGTTCCCTTTTTAAGTTAGAATAATACTATATGCATATACCACATTTTATCTATTCAACCATTAATGGGTATTTAAGTTGCTTTCATCTCTTGGCTGTTGTGAATAGTGAGCTGTGAACATGGATGTACAAGTGTCTCTGCAAGAGGTTGCTTTCAATTCTTTCGGATAAATATATTCAGAGATGGGGTTGTTGGATCATATGGTATTTCTATTTTTAATTTGTTTAGAAGAATCCTCATATTATTTTCCATAGTGACTCTACCATTTTACAATCCTACCAACAATGCATAAGGATTCCAACTTATCCTCATCCACATCAATACTTATTTTCTTTTTTCTATTGTAATGAGTGTGGAATGATATCTCATTACAGTTTTTTTTTTTGGAATTTCTTCCATGATTGGTGATGTTGAGCATTTTTTACATGCTTGTTGAACATTTGTATGTCATCTATTCAAGTCATTTGCCCAGTTTTAACTAGGTTATTTAATTTTTTGTCTGTAAAATGTTTTCAATACAGCAAGGTTTAGCAAACTTTCCTCCATGTGCTCCTCTTACATTGTGTTTAAGGAGTGTGACTCCATTTTAAAATTATTAATTTTTCCACTTTTTCCTAGTCTTTTAAGATTTTCCTTTTATATTTAATTTTTGATCACCTGTAATTTATTTTGATATGAGGAATAAGAAAAGGGTACACCTGTTTTTGGCCAGCTGCCCCAACCCCAATTTATAGAAGAATAACTGATCTGAATAGGGGACACCTGGGTGGCTCAGTCGGTTACGCATCTGACTTCAGCTCAGGTCATGATCTCACCATTTGTGAGTTTGAGCCCCGTCTCAGGCTCTGTGTTGACAGCTCAGAGCCTGGGGCCTGCTTCAGATTCTGTGTCTCCCTCTCTCTCTGTCCCTCCCCACTCGCCCTCGCTCTCTCTCTCTTTCTCTCAAGAATAAATAAACATTAAAAAAAAACAATCACTGATCACCTACTAACTTGTAAGGTTTCTTTTTCAAATGCCACGTTGGCCACGCCTGCTACAGTAATGATTATACTAAGTATGATGTTGCCTTGTTAGATTTTCTTTGCATTATTTTATTTATTTTTAATTTTTTAAATACTTATTTATTTTTGAGAGAGAGAGAGAGCGCACGCATGAGCGGAGGAGGGGCAGAGAGAGAAGAAGACACAGAATTTGAAGCAGGCTCCATGTTCTGAGCCCGACGTAGGGCTCAAACTTACGAATTGTGATATCATGACCTGAGCCAAAGTAGGATGCTTAACTGACTAAGCCACCCAGGAGCCCCTTCTTTGCACTATTTTCAATGGTAAACTTCTGCTATTAATATCACTTAAATATTTGGAATATAGGCTTAAAATACTCTATAATTTCATTTGTTGAGCCCTATTTCCTTTAAATATAAATATTACCTATGTTCCCAATAACATTCCTTTTTTTGGGGAGTGAACAAAGAGAAATGTTTTCAATGATTTGTGAGACCATTGAGTAAGAATGGCTTTGACAGAATGCTATTCTTATTTCAAAATGTGAAATGATGACACAGCTTCTACATAAGGAGGAGAGATGTCTATTTCAGGAAATTTACCTAAATTTGGGTTGAATTTAGTATCCCTGGCAGCCCCACACCTGATAGAGAGATGTAAAATCCTTGTGCCTACATGAAATGATACTTATCATCATCAGGGACAGATTAAAGATTTAGAGTTCTGGAGTTTGGTTGCTAAGGCCTGATTCTGCTGTGAATTGACTGTAGGATTGCATTAAGTCTTTTAATTCTTCTGAGCATTAGCTTTCTAATTTTCTAAATGGGGATAAATAACGTACATGAAAACTTTGAAACGGTTCTTTGAATGACTAAACACAGTAATTTGTAGGATATGTACTTTGTACAGCATCACGTGCTAAAAACATGGTGGTAATAATTGTTATTAGTAACAGCAATGGTAATCATGGTGAAAGAAGATTCTGCTGGTGCAACACTCATCCTTCCAAGCAGTCCATGCCCAACACAGTATGCACTCCTCACACAGCAGGGCTAGACTCTCTAATCCCTATGCTGTATAAAAAACATTAAGGGAATGAATTCATTCAATGCATTAAAACCCAAAAGGTTGGGGCGCCTGGGTGGCGCAGTCGGTTAAGCGTCCGACTTCAGCCAGGTCACGATCTTGCGGTCCGTGAGTTCGAGCCCCGCGTCGGGCTCTGGGCTGATGGCTCAGAGCCTGGAGCCTGTTTCCGATTCTGTGTCTCCCTCTCTCTCTGCCCCTCCCCGTTCATGCTCTGTCTCTCTGTCCCCAAAATAAATAAACGTTGAAAGTCAAGTTTCCCTTTAAAAAAAAAACCCAAAAGGTTATTAGTAAACTATTAAATTTAGGTGACATTTTCCTTATCCAGCTTTTTCTTCTAGTCTCCTCTTTATTTTACCAACTGCCGAGATTCTATTAACTGTTTAAAGAATGCGATTTCAGGTTGCTTGAAAGGAAGAAACCTGGACTGGAAGTGTAAAGATAGTTCTTTTTGGGATGTAATTAGTCACTTTTATGTGATGCTTCCATTTTTAAATGAGAAATTCCTTCTCTCCTGCAATTTTCCAGGAGGAAATCAGTTCTGTGAAAGAAAATATGTAAAATCTAGAACTAATTTCCAGTAGAAATTTCTCAAGACAGTTTCACAGTCGTGGTTGGCTGTTTTCTTTTTGTGACCTGTATTACCCTGAACATCAAATGATCATGGTACAACCATGTTTACTAAGAACTCTTAGTGTTGGGTACAACTCTTGGAATTTTCCTGCTTTTGAATAGTAACTGCAGGAATTTCTTGAAGGTGAGCATACTCCCTGGACAGAGGAGTGAAAAGGACAGGAAGGAAAAGGAAAGAAAGGAAAAGAGATAATGTCAGCCACTTAGAGACTTAGAGAAAAGGGGGCCTTGGAGAGGTTATCTTGACTTTTGACTAGATGATAAAACCAAGGGACATAGGGGTACAGAGAATGCCCATCGGTATACATTACGACAGTGTGAGACCCAACACAGATTATTTGAAGTAGGTCAGTGTCCTTTTTAGTTTGACCGAGAGCCTGGGGGATGAGAATGGGGATGGAAGGAAAGTACAGAGAACTCATTTATTCAACATCTCTGCCCAGCGGCCACTTGTTTTATTTTTCTGTTGTTTTGACCCTAGATTTGTAGAGCAAAATTTCATACCCGATTTTGACTTACACTAGGTGCCTGGAATGCAAGAGGCAATTGTGCAGAAATGAATGAACAGAGCAGTTTACTTTAACTCTAGAGACGTTTGTTGTTCCTCTTGCTACTAGCTAGCTGAATGATCTCAGGCAAATTATCTCAATTCTCTTTGACTCAATTTCCTCAGATATGAAAGGAGAGTATTGGATAGTTCCTCACTAAACTCCTTTCCAGTGCCGAACACTGTGCTCCTCCGCCTTTCTCTGAATAATTTCATAAGTTGCTGAAACAGCAATAGTAGCTTGGTTCTTAGCTACCAATTGCATATTCCCCTCAAATGTGAAAGAAAAGGAAACCCCAAATTTAAGTCCACTGTTGTAGTTGCCTCTCTTTTCATTCGGGTATCTGTGGCTCATAGATTCCATAGCCTCATGTGAAATTTTCTTTTCAAAGAAGTGAGTGATGGTAAAAGGAAGGAAAACCTTTTACAACTAAATTCCACATAACTGTGCCACTATTTACTGTTTCCATACAAGTTTTAAGTTGGTCACAAGTTTAAAAGTTTATGAGAATTGCCTATTGTTGCCAAGTATACTGAAGACAATGTTTATACAATAATATCTCATCCTTTCCTCCACTCTTTTCTATTTTCGAATAAAAATACCAGTAGGAAAAAGAAATGGGTGACTATACCTAGTAAATACATGGGTGTAGGTTATTTGGTCATTACTATAGTTTAAATATGTGGGTACATGATAAAACAAGGAAAAAATGATAGAAGATTATCTATTTGGAAGGTCCAGACTGCTAATAATTTTCTTTCCTTAACAACAACAACAACAAAAATAGGCAACAGACCTTAGGGTACTAAATGCTTTTTGGATTCATTCACTATTCAGTGTCAGAACACCAACACTAATATAGTATTTCATGTCTTTAGAAGTAGTTCACTGGGGCACCTGGGTGGCTCAATAGATTAAGTGTCCCACTCTTGATCTTGTTTCAGGTTATGGTTTCTTGAGTTTGACTGAGCCCCACATCCGGCTCTGTGCTGACAGCCTGGAGCTTGCCTGGGATTCTCTGTCTCCTCTCTCTCTCTGCCCCTCCCCCACTCTTGCAGGGTGTCTCTCTGTCTCTCTCTGTCCTCTCAAAATAAATAAGTAAATATTAAAAAGCAATTAGAAATAGCTCAGAGCATTTCTCTAGCAGTCCACTAATGTTCTCAAGGTGTATAAAGAAGAAATATTAATAATGCCGGTGCATTGGGGCCAGAATGATTGGTATTCAAATCTTTAGCCTTCAAAGAGACATTTTTGCTTGATTAAATTAATATTTTAAAATAGTATATCAAGACTCAAAATTAATATATTTTTTAACGATTTTTTATTTTCCTGTTGTTTCATAAACTTCTGTAACATAATTTTATGTTCTTATTCTTTATTCAACTGTTTTCTTAATATTGGATATTTAATTATCTGCTTTTATCCTACAATAAATATCTTTGAAGGTCGGTTATGAATTGTTCCTTTAGAATTAGGATGGATTCTCAGATGTGTGATACATAGAGTTAAAGATTTTAAGCCACATTGCGAACTGCTTTTCAGAAACTGTTGTTAGTGTGCTAATGGTATATTCTACTACCATATTCTACTGCACTCTTCCAAGTATTATATATTTTACCTAATAAAGATTTGTCATATTAGTAGCTTGCAGAATAACATCTAACACATTTCAATTAATATTCTGACTACCAATTTCTTTTAGTGGTGCATGGGAATTTTCAATATCTTCTTTTGTGAATTGCACTGTAGTGTTTTTTTGTCTATTTGGACATTCATTGTTTCTTTCTCTATCCTGTTTTGTGCACAAAGAATTTTCTCAGTTTATTATTTGCCATGTAATTAATTATTTACATATTATTTACATATTACATGAATTTTTATGTGAATAGATTTTCTTTTACCTATTGCCACAACAATTATTTTTCCTTTGTACAATTTTATTTGCTACTTCTGTAGAAAACCTTTCCTCAGCCCAAAATTAGATTTGAATTTAATTTTATTTTCTTCTAGTTTTTTAAAAAAGAAATACTCTACTTTTAATCCCTCTGGAAATAATTAAAATATGATATTTAGTTTAAAATTTATGTGAAGTTCTACCATTCTGATAAAGATTGAAAAGGATAAAAGATAATGAGGAATCTTTATCCAATATTCATTTTATTGCACTACTATAAGCAAAATCAGGAACTTAAATACTTACCTCAAAGTATTTTGTAAATTATCAGAAACTATATAAAAGGAAAGATAGTCATAACAATTTGACATATTTGAAAGCAAATTCTTCCAAATGTCTTCTTTCCCAAAAAGGCCACTTTTTTTTCTCTCTCTAACATTTATATTTTTATTTTGAGGGAGTGAGAGAGAGACAGAGAGAGGAGAGGGAGACCGAGCAAGCATGGGAGAGGCAGAGATCTCTCTCAAAGAGAGAGAACCCCAGGCAGGCTCCACGCTGTCAGCACAGAGCCTGACGCGGGGTTCCAACTCACGAACTGCGAGATCACCACTAGAGTGGAAACCACAAGTCAGACACTTAAGCATGTGAGCCACCTGGGCACCCCCCCTAGGAAGCCCACTTTAAAAACATAAGCTTTATGTTATGCCATTAAAGTCATTGGATTGGAAAAAATAGTAAATAAAAAAAAATAAGTTATTGGATTGAATTCCAAGTTAGTGCTATAATTAGTCAAATGTTTTCTCATAAATATAGTTAGTAAAAGCAATACCAAAGAGTAAACAATGTTAAATTGTTTTCTAAATAATTTTTAATTGCTGTGAAGAAATTCTACAACCTAATAAATTATATTTATTTTTCATTGTATTACACATATATTATTTTTATTAAGAAATATGTTTCTGGGGGCGCCTGGGTGGCGCAGTCGGTTAAGCGTCCGACTTCAGCCAGGTCACGATCTCGCGGTCCGTGAGTTCGAGCCCCGCGTCGGGCTCTGGGCTGATGGCTCGGAGCCTGGAGCCTGTTTCCGATTCTGTGTCTCCCTCTCTCTCTGCCCCTCCCTCGTTCATGCTCTGTCTCTCTCTGTCCCAAAAATAAATAAACGTTGAAAAAAAAAATTAAAAAAAAATATGTTTCTGGATTACTAAAATAATAATTTTATATTAAATGTTTGATGACTGCAAAAAAGTGCAAAGAAGAACCAGCTGTGAAGGTTTTAAAAACTGTGGAGCCTGAGCAAGCTGCCCTACCTCTCTATCATTGTCAACATCTGTATAATGCAACACTTGACATACATAATTCCTTAGCACTCTAGTAGTTCATAGTATTGTGAAAAACAATTTTATAAATAAAGATAATATTTCATTAAATTTAATAAATTTTTAAAGTATGCCAAAGCATATTGTTGGTCTTGTTGAGGGGCATGGAAGAGGTCATATCCGGGGCACCTGGGTGGCTCAGTCAGTTAAGCATCCGACTTCAGCTCAGGTCATGATCTCACAGTTTGTGAGTTTGAGCCCCACATCTGACAGCTCAGAGCCTGGAGCCTACTTTGGATTCTATGTCTCCCTCTCTCTCTGCCTCTCTTTCTCTCAAAAATAAATAAACATAAACAAATAACATATTTAAATATCTTGCTGTTGACCCAGTGTTTAACTTATTATCTGGATTTTGCCATTTTCATGATGAATACATGTAAATATATGTATATGTGCATATATGAATCAGTATAGACAGATAGCTAAATATACTCATACACATAATACACTATATTGAATCCAATATTATTGCTTTCTTGACTCCCAGTTTTGCAAAGGCAGAATCAGATAGAAAGAAAGAAATGTCAAAAGACTTTTATTTTTATACGGAAAATGTGCAGAGCCATGTTTTTCTAACAGTTCATATTATGTTAAAGATTGGTTAATGCTACTGCTTCTGTGGGTAGAATATTTAAAATTCAGTCAGTAAGAGATACTCATATGATTGCCTCAAATATCAACATATATCAAACAAAATAATGCATAGGTTTTGATACCAAGTTTATTTAAATAAATGTCTCAACTTCATATAGATAAAATGAGCCATACATGGGTCATATACTGACATTTGTTTAAAATATTTATCACATACTGTGTTTTATTGTTAGTAACATTTGCAGAGCTTAGGGAAATACAATATGAGAATGTCAAATTTTGAATTAAAAATAAAGGATTTTACTCCCCCATGAATAGGAGAGAAAAAAGTTGTGTGATATTGCTTGTTATAATTAAATGTATTAGTAAAATACGTGAAACACAATCACAGGAATAAATGGAATAATTATTAGTCTTCTGAAGTAGAAAAGAGAACAATTAGAAAACAATGATAAATCTACCTTTGAAATAATTATTCTCCAAATGTTACACATTTGCTGGTATAGATAATAATGCTGTGAACATCTCATTTGCACATATCTTTTAACTTGTCTGGAACTGATTGTTTACTATTTTGTCATATTGCTTTTTAAAAGTTTTTTCTTTTCTTTTTCCTTTTTCTTTTTTTAATTTTAGAGACAGAGAGAGAGAGAGAGAGCACATGTGTAAACAGGGGGGAGAGGGGCAGAGGGAGAGGGAGAGAATCTTAAGCAGGCACCATGCTCAGTGTGGAGCCGGATGTGGGGCTCAATCCCAGGAATTGATTCAGCTGAGCTGAAATCAGGAGTCAGACACTCAACGGACAGAGCCACCCAGGAGCCCCTGGTGACTTTGCTTTTTTTTTTCTCTTTTTTATTTTCTTTTTTTTCGTTTTAGCATTTATTTATTTTTGAGAGACAGAGGGAGAGCCAGAGAGTGAGTAGGGGAGAGGCAGAGAGAGGGAGACACAGAACTTGAAGCAGGCTCCAGGCTCTGTGCTGTCAGTACTGAGCCTGATGCGGGGATTGAATTCACAGACTGGGAGATCATGACCTGAGTCGAAGTCAGATGCTGAACCAACTGAGCCACCCAGGCACCCCTCACATTGCTTTTAAAAGAATTTTATCAAGTTGCAATGTCCCAACAATATTGTGTAGTTTTAGGCATTATTCAACACTATAATTTTCTTAAAATATATGCCCCCTTAAATAGTATAAAATACCATCTCATTATTTTCAGCAAAGATCAATATTTTTTCATTTATTTGCCTTTGTGATTCAATTTTCTCATATCCTTTTGGCATCTAGCTAGTGGATCTTAATGATGATTTGTTTCTTATACATTATACATTTGTTTTTTTCCCACTACAGCTGACTCTTTTTTATTTGAGACAACTATTTCCAGGTCTTTTGCTTTTTATTTTAGTTTTGAAAATTTTATTGTAAAGTTTAATTTCCATAAGTGATACTCTCCTTTATAGTATGTTTTCCTTCTATATTTAGAAAAACTAAATATATTCCATCTAAACTAAATCTATACTATTGCTTTGGTAAATAATACAATGAAAGAGCCTATTGACAATGACTTAAAAATGCATACAAGCATCCACTTAAGTGTTACCTCTTAGAATTTATTTGACGGTATTACAAGACACTAGCTGAATAATTTAGAACCCAAACTCTGTAAGGTAGATTGCCTGAATATGGTTAATATAAAACAAAATATTTCCTCCAATTACCTTCCCTGACCTTAGTGATCATTCTTTGCATTCATCTCAAGTTCAATCTTCCAGTCTGTTTATGTGCCCCGTTTCACGTTTAAGACTTATGTTTCATAATTGCAACATCACTTGATAAATGTTAGATGGGATTCTCTACTCATCTATTCCACTGGCATTCAAATGAATGTCTTTCATAACACTTTCAGGAGGCGGGGATTGTTGAAAGGTATGCACTTTAAACAAATAACCTATCGACAACTGATAAATCTGAGGTTTTTCTGAGTAGAAGGAGCTCAAAACTTTGATATAAGATTTATAGGGTTTAAGGGATTTTCTGAGCACAGTACTTAAGAAAGTACGCAATTCCTAGTAAGGATTTCATTTATAAGCATGATTATGGGGCACATCATGAAGTATGTTGTCACTGGCTTAGAATTTAATCATAGACATTGCAGCCTGGAGTCCCTCAAGTTCTGAACATGGTTAGACTCCCTCAGGTTACTCTCAGGATCAGCTGCAGAAAGTTTTCTTCATCTCTTCCTTACATTATTTCCAAACTCTCCTTTCCTTTTTCTACCCCCCCCCCCCCCATTTCTTGAGCTGTGACTTTTCTTTAAGAAAGGAAGAAAGGAAGAGAGTCTGGGGAGAGGGTGAGAGACAGAGACAGAGACAGAGACAGGGAGGGAGTCTATGGTATACCCCATGGAATTAATATGTGGAATTATCTCATTAGTTTTTACTTTCTTCTTGAGAATTTTCCTACCTCTACCTAGAAGATAGCTGATAAAAAATGAGCTTTACTTTATGAGGTATTTGAGCATTTTGTGTGTTACCATGTTTCAGCCCTACATGCGGACCACAGCACATGAACTCAAAACATCTTCCTTCCCTTTGTGAGCCTGTCTCAGTGATGCAGCACTTGTAATACCATTAATTTGAAGGAACCTAATTCTTTTATAAATTTTTGGGGCAAATAGATTTAACGAGGTAGAATAGTTGTATAATTTACAAGTTGTATGTAATTTTCTGTACGTATTTGAAAAGCCTGAAGTCAGATATAGTGTAGAATCTATTACATTGAGTCTGTTACTGTGAATACTCTGTACTCTATTTTATCCTACTCATTCTTAAACCATGAATCATAGTTTAAATATAGTTGTATAAAAAGAAAAGAGAATGTTTTAAATAAAACCAGTACCTCAGGAGGAATGTCTCTATGTGTATATCTATATATATCTAGATATCTATATCTATATCTGTACCTATATCTATATCTATATTTGGAATTTTTTTCCATCAGACTATGAAAGGTAGTAGAGGTTCATATTATCTTTTCACCAAGTAAAAGTTTATAATTCCCTAGACTATAGTTAACAAAATTCATAAAAAATCTGTCCTTAGATTAATACAGATTTAATCTTTAACACTTTGGCTCAAAACTCAGGTTTACTCCTTCTGTAACAATCAGGAACTGATTGTCAATAATGAACTCATTAAAATTCATTATTTCAGCATTTAAAAGTTGATAAAATTGGTACTTTGTACTTTATGAGATTAATCATCACTCATAACTGCTAAATGATTAAGAAGACCATTAAGGACCGTGAAGAGGGAGGGAAGAAAGAGGAAAGAAAAGATGGTGGTGATGGGGACTTTCCACCCATAAAGACAAAATTGATGGTTAGGGGTAAATAATCTGACATTTCAATTTTTTTTGGCCATTAATAAAAGAGTAGTAATCACACACTTAGAAGATTAGTAAGGTTTCAGCTTTGTTTCAACATAGCAGATAATATCCTAATCTATGCAATCATAAAGAGAAGCAGAAATAAATCTAATTCAAAAAATTTCATCTTCCTCCCCTCTTCATAGAACATATTCATGTATGTCCTTAGTGGGGTGACGAGGCCTTGAAACTGCTTATGGTACATCTTACCAATTTATTCTTGCCACCTACCTGATAAGACTTACTGTCTTCTCCTTCTTCTTTTTCTTTAAAAAAAATTTTTGTTTTTGAGAGAGAGAGAGAGAGAGCACAAGCAGGGGAGGGGCAGAGAGAGAGGGAGACAGAGGGTCTGAAGCTGTCTCTGCACTGACAACAGCGAGCCTGATGTGCTGCTGGAACTCAGGAACCATGATATCATGACCTGAGCTGGAGTGGGACTCAACCCACTGAGCCACCCAGGTGCCCCAGGACTTGCTGTCTTCTTAAAACAACCTAAACTCCTTAATGAGTTTTTTAAAACCCTTGCTCCATTTTACCAGTCCAGGATTTTTTCTCATTTTTACATATGTTCTAACTCAATGGTATTACATTTGGAACTTTTTTGATTTTGCTCTTCCATATGCTTGATATCACCACCTGTCAAAATCCATCCCTTAAGGCCCTACTGAAATATAACCTCATTTTACTTATCATCTAATGTGTGGTTGACCTTTCCATTCTGTAAAGAACTATTATTTCCTCCCTAAGGAGCTTACCACATGAAAATAAGGACAGTGCCTCATTCATCTTGAAATCTCCTTTGTGCAATTTCTGACTTCTTTACACAACGTTACTCATCATATTTAGAGGCTGAATAAATCATTGAGTGGGTACCATCACTGGGTCCATGGAATTGACTTACTTGAGTCAAATCTGTATAAAAAGGCACTTAATAAATATTAAATGTTGTCAATTCTCAATTATTCATGGATATATTATTCAGATTATATCTGTGATATGATTTTAAAGGTCATATTTACATAATGAATGATCCTGACTCATGGAGCCTTTAGTTGACATAAATGGGTTCTTAGTTTGTGCCCATCTGACAGAGATTAGAAGTGAAGTCTCTGTAAACCAATTTTATTGTAATTACTACCAATTCTCCCTTGCCATTCTTAGTCAAAAGGCAGGGATTTGCTTTTAGCTTGCTTTGCCTACCTAAATCTGAAAGCTGATACTGATCACAAACTAGTATTTAAAGGCGGAGCATGGAACAAAGCTAATTGGGAGGTTAGAATCCAAAAGGTCAGAAGATTTCCATTCCTCTTTCCATCAGATCTTAATTGTGGAGTTTTGTTAATTTGTGAATTAAGTTGTTTAATTAATCCAGAAAACTTCCTTATGAAAACAATGCCCTTTTGGTAGAGAGGAAATTCTGCCTGTTTTCTCTCTCTCTCTCTCTCTCCGCCCCTCCCCCTCTCCTTCCCCACACCCCCCACCCTTTAGTCCCTCTGCTTTTCAGTCCTTCCCTCCCTAATGACATTTGAAAAACACTGCAATTTAACAGTCAATAAAATCATAAAAATATAACTTTTGCTAAGGATATTAGCATAAATTAAAATACAGGATTTCGGAGAAGGATGGGTTAGTTGATGGGCTTATTTTTAAGCCTTAGTTGAGATCACATATAAAACAAAGACGTTGAATTTTATTGAAATTCACCCTGTTCAGTGGGTTACCAGAGAATTGCAGGGAATGCATAGATATAATTTAATAATATGTCATTATTATTTTAAAATTAATAAGACAAATATCAAATATAAAAGGATTAGCTTATCCACTAGGACCTGTAGTGATGTTTGCCTAACTTTCATCTATCTGGATACGTTTTGGCAATTGTCAGCAATTTTATTTAGTCTGTCAGCATTTGCAGTGGCAAGGATTGGGATTTACTTAATACATTCATGCTCGATAAAACCTTTTGTGCACATTAGCATGACAACCAGTGTGCATAAAATACAATGGGAACAGCATTCAATTATAATGTATTTTACACCAAAAGAATAGTTTGGGAAATGAGTCAAGAACTAAATTAGATGACTTACAAATATTTCTGCTGTTTTGCAACTTCTAAAATAGGTAATTTGTGTATATTTACTTTCAAAATACCTTATAGGCAAAGAAATGAATGAAGGGAACATTAACTGCAATACAAGCTAAGTTAATGTGTCTTAATGTAATAACATGAGGAAGAAGCCAGTTACTGGAATCGTTATAGTCTGGCATCACCTCCTTTAGAATGCTCATATTTTAAAAGTATGACAGGTATGCTGAAAAGTCTTTACACAAAAAGATGGGAGTCTTTTTTTTTTTATCAGTTAAGAATGCGTTCAGCCGTGAGTAACACAACAAAACAGCTGTTTAACCATCTAAGAATGTATTTGTCTTGTGTAAAAGGATGTCGGGAGGTAGCAGTGTAGGGCTACCACGGTGATCCTATGATATAATCAAAGGCGTGGTTTCCTTTTATATTTCTTCTCTACCATCCTCAGCATACTGTCCCGTCCTTGACTGTTACCTCATGATCACATGTGTTGTGACTGCTCCCGGATCCTTTTGCCAACCATGGTAGAGAAAGGAAACAGGGAAGTAGAAAAAGGAGTAGTGTCTATATGAGGGAAGCCAGGACATCATCACAGGAACCCTCAGCTTGCCTCTCCATGATAGGAATAATGCCACACACTTGCTCCTAGGTTTAAGAGAGGCTGGGGAGCTTAGCTTTTTAACTGGGCATGGTTTTGGGTGAACAACAGTGGGCTTTACAAGTGAAGGGGAAGAGGAGAATGAAATTGAATATGCGATTAGCAATATCTGACGTAGTCTGGTAGTCCCGACAGAGCTAAATTTGATGAGTTGGGAAAAACATTTAGCTGATGAGATTTGAAACACAATATAACAGAATATCCAACCTATTAGGAAAAATAGATGTTCTTATATAGTGTCCAAGAATGATGAGGAAGGAAATAGAATAAGGATTTTTAAAGAGAAAATCAGATGCTATTAACCTATACACATTATGTTAGGAATCTAATACCCCAAAAAAGCTAAAATCAGATTTAATAGCAAGTTGTTTATTTTCTGCACTATCAAGACCTCCTTTGTTTCATAGACAAATGGTCTAGTATAATTTATGCAAAGCCTATGGGGACATGACTGAAATAATTGTACTGGAGCCTCTCTGATCTTTAATTCAGAGTAATCCTGTTTTATCAAGCAGTGCAGAAATCACACTGAAGGCAGCAGAAAATACCAAATGGACAGATTGGTGGCTATTTATAGCTGATAGAAAAATGAAATGGGAAAATGAGGTAACTCTGATTAATGACAGTCCCCGATCCCCTTTGGACTGAACTAGCTTGATAAATGAATCTCAATGTGGGAGCTAGTTTAAATGATAAATGTTTTAAATCTCCACTATCCTATGTACGGGTAAGTAGAGCCTGAAAATAAAAGTTTGTAATCAAAATAACCTCATTTATAAAGCATGAAAATTCAAGTGTTTATCTCAACAAATGGTTAATAGTATTAGAAGAAATAACTGCATTCTATTTTGTTTAATTCTCCTGATTTGGAGAAAGAAACAACTTTGGTCTACAGCCAAAATATTACCTCTCGTTAGCTGAGTTTTTCCCCAGTTCAGTGTCTACAAAACAGTGTCCATAGTAGAACTTCACCCCTTGACTTCCTCTGTTTCTTTTCTCGGTATTAGACATTGAGGCTTCTCTCCACCCCACTCTGGCTCACTCATTCTTAGAGTATCCTGGCCAGGAGCAAATTGCATTATCTGGTCTGTAATACCACTTGGGTTGGGAAGTATTGTACAAGAGCAAGATTCCCTGTAAGGATTTAACTGTTTCAAATGTTCTTGTTCTGTAGTCTGTAGAGTGCCTCTTACATGTCAGTGCTGTCCTAAGCAGCAGGAGTATGAAGATGAAGAATTTCTGGTCCTTGCTGGATACATGCACACAACCAGGCTTTTATTCAGGGTCATTACTTGCAAGTGTGTAAAAATATGACATGCTGAAGATATCTGATGTTTGAGTTGGCCTCATGGGGCATAATGAATTAGTCTCATGTCAATGTCTCTATGCCCAGAGACGTTAAAGCGGGTATTTATGTTAACTTGTGGAGGGTATAAAATCCAATGTTTTACATCTTTCACCTAGAGAAGTGAAATATCTTATTAAGTTTGCTTACGTTTATGCTTAAAAGATAGCTATCCCTCTTGTCTCCATTGAGAATCCATCCATTATTCCACACCATATCTGAAACAGTATGTAGTTATTAGCCATTACCAGAGATAATTCTGTTTTACTTAGGGCAGGCCATGACTTCTGGGATCCAGAAAAGTCTTGAAAATCAGCCTTTTATTATTCCACTGGGCAACATTTCATTCCATACAGGATCTCCTTTTTATTTTCTATCCCTAGCCCATGCTCCAACCCCATTCTTCTTAAGAATGGAATACATCTAAGACATAGTCTCTTCTAGTAAGAAGTAAGATCTATAGTTTATATTGTAACATTAATGCATTGTTTTTGCTAAAATAACCTTTACCTTCCCGTCAGGGATAAGAATGCAAAAGTACAAAGTGGGTAAGGAGGATAGAAAACTCCACTCTACTACACATAAAAACAATAATCTACTAATTTTATTTTGAAACCCTAAATGTGTTACCAGTTATATGATTTAGGGTAGGCTAATGTTTGCAATAAAAACATGTAATGGCATAAACACAAGGGAAGATCAGGTCTTGCCTTCTTGAATCCAGTCATTTAAGGACAAGGTTGGTAGAGGCTTGGCCATCTTTCATGCATGGTTTCCAATATTGATCTTAGGGGCATGATTCTAGACAACGATAGGGGAAAAGAATACAAAGGAGTCTGGATAGAAACCCATCACATGATCACACCTAACTGCACAGGAGTCTGGGAAATGAAATCTAACCATGTGCCCAAGAAGAAAAGGATTTTTGATGAGCAGTCAGCAGTATAATCCCTTTTACAGTGGCCAGTTAGCCAAAACTCAGACTGGAAGTTATTGTACTAGAACCTGATCTGACAAGGCTATATTTTCATCTAAACTATATATTGCTTAGAACAAGCCTCCCAGAATTGCAAGTACTTATCAGGTATACCTGGAAAATGATGTTATTTTAAAAACCACTTTATCCAAAGCTGAAGTTTTAGTCCTAAAGCAGACCATAATAGAATGAGACAATTATTCTAATATAACATTAAGAGGTACATACACATATTTTTCAAAGATTAGTGTTCATATTTTTTTTTTCTAAATAAAGTATGTCATAGAAAGTAATGATCTCTATGACACATGCTGAAGATCTAAAAAGTGCTTTTCTAGGTACAATGATTTTTAAATTTGAGATCTGTTCCAAATCTCCTTATGATATTATTTTTCAAATTCCTTAGCTGCTTTTTAGGTTTATAAAAATATTGTTGTATTGGAAATTACTGGGTATTTACTTCCTGTTAATTCATTTATTTATTTTAGGGATTTATTTTTCTTTGTAACGTTGAGTTATAGCATAGCTTATCTGAAGAAAGTTATATGTATCTTAAGGATACAGCAACATGAACTTTCATGCTAATGTAACCAGATCCCAGGTCAAGAAACAGAACCTTTTAAGGCCCCACCCCTCTTCCCCAGCCTTTCTTCTGTTTTCCAGTTACTACTCCCTCCCTTCAAGGCTGGTCACTATCCTTACTTCCCACAGCATAAAATCATTTAGCCTCTATTTGTATTTTTTATAGATGGAATCATGCGATATTTACTTTGTTTTATAACTGCCTCTTTTTGTTCAACATTAGTTTGTGCAATTATTCATATTGTTTTGTGGGAATAGACTGTAGTTTGTTTATTTATTTATTCTACTATTGATGAGTGTTTGGGTAGTTTATAGGTTTATGGCTATTACAAATAATGCTGCTATAAACATTCTAGTCCGTGCCCTTTGGAATAAATAAGTACACATTTCTGTTTGAGTTGCTAGTTTACATGGTATGGATAATTCAACTTCAATAAATACTTCCAGTTTTCCATAGAAGTTGTATTAGTACACTTGGGATTCATTTTTAATATAAAAAATTTGAGACCAAAAATTTGCATTAAAATGCAACTTAACTCGTATTTCCCCTTTCAGACATGTGACGTTTTTTTCTCAATGCGAGCCTTTTCCCAAGGGCATTGTAGACATTCTCCAAATAGCATGTGATGGGAACAACTAGTTAACAATAATAATGCAATTTCTGCTTTCTAAGTATTCTATTTCAAGGGTAGACTTGAAATAAAAATAATTTTTTTGTCAGTGATTTTGCTGTGTTCACTTTGTACTGTATTGCAGTAACCTCAAATAATGATCTGGCTTATGATATTTTTTTTTCAATTCCATCAGCATTATGATAATGATCTTGAAATGCATTAATTAACATTTGATGCCATTTCTCCTTCCCAGATCTTGCATTATGTTTTTCTGTTTTCTACAGATTTATTAATTTCTTAGGTCTTTGCAAGATGCTAAATTATTAATGGAATAATGACTTCTTTATCCTGAAGAAAGGCTCCTTTGTACTTTTAAAATTTCATCTATGCAGTGGGGTATATATATAAAATTTTAAATATTCAAATACTCTTCATTTCACTCTGATTATATAGCTAGAATTATATAGAAACACAAAATGTTCAGATAACACATCCCTCTGAAGAATGTGGGATAAATAAAGATGCACTGATAAATAATTAAAATATATTTAAAGGGGGAAAAGACAAGTCATTATATTTTTGATTCTCCTAGTAAACATATGTGGTGTAGACCAGTGATTTCTGGCCTTCAAGTTCTTAAATATTGATTTTAAATGTGGTAGTTCATATCAGAGTACCTACTTGTGGTTTGCCAAGTGAGGTCATTTTTTAGAAGTTCCTACACTATAGTCTTACCATTTCATAAAATCACGTACATTTAAAATATTTTTTATTTTAGGGGCGCCTGGGTGGCGCAGTCGGTTAAGCGTCCGACTTCAGCCAGGTCACGATCTTGCGGTCCGGGAGTTCGAGCCCCGCGTCAGGCTCTGGGCTGATGGCTCAGAGCCTGGAGCCTGTTTCCGATTCTGTGTCTCCCTCTCTCTCTCTGCCCCTCCCCCGTTCATGCTCTGTCTCTCTCTGTCCCCAAAAAAATAAATAAACGTTGAAAAAAAAATTAAAAAAAAAAAATAAAATATTTTTTATTTTAGATTTTTTACATTTTTTAAGTAATCTCTACCCCCAATATGGGGCTTGAATTCACAACCCCGAAATCAAGAGCCACCTGCCCCACTGAATGAGCCAGCCAGGTGCCCCATTTTAATTTTTAAAAAGTGGTAAAAATCTTGTCAGAGTAAAATAAAATTATTTAAACTGGGTAAATTTAGCTTAATGACAAATACATGAAACTATTTCGCTTCTATTTCTATTATTCTCTTTATATGGACTGGTGGAAGCTTTCCCAAGGTGAAGCTTTGATGTTTAGGAACTACTAGATTAGATGTTATATTAAAGGCTTTAAATTAAAGCAACATTTTCCAGCTTTCAAATTTTAGGAAGCTAAATGTGATTGACAATGATAGCATGGATTGTCAAGTTCTCTTGGTAAAAATCACCCAGTCTGGGAAGGTCTATGCATCAGGCCAAGGTACTTACAGGATTAACCTGTCTATCTTGCTCTTTCATTTAAAGAGAGCATGTCAACAAGTTCTTCATAAATGTAGCGTGATAAAATATATCATTTGTGAAACTGATGCAGACATCTTCGGGTTTTATTATGTTGTTACTCAGAATTAGTAGCTCTACCAAGGATCCCATCCTGACTTCTCTTAGTTTTTGTTTGTTTGTTTATGTTCTAAGCAGTAATTTGAAATAAGTTCTCAGACTTACATAGACCCAGGAATCTTTGTTTCCAAGGAAAAAGTAATTGCAATTCTTTCATTACAGTCTTTTTTTCCCCCCTTCAGGAATGTAATCAAACATCAGCTGTAAACATTATTTAATATAAGTAAATTAAACCAGCCCACACATTTTATTTTCCCTGAGACATATTGCTGGGAAAGTCGATTTTCAATTTTAAGAAATCAACATATGCTGAACCAACTGTCTATTTTCATTTAAATTGATAGGAGCTGAGGCCTGTAAATTATGTTTCATTTTCACATCTAACGTTGTTGGTATATTTGACCTGAAGGTGGAAAACCTTGTTCTTCCTTAGATGCCTCCTAAACAAGTCTAAGTAAAAAGATGAAGGGACGATTATTTGATGAAGCTAGATAAAGTCAATAAAGACAATTTCAGGAAAGCCCAGTTCTGAAGTATTAGAACTGATTTTAATATTAAATTAGTTACAGTCTTGAACTCTCTATCATAGCATTTATCACCTTTTATTTGCCTTATGCGTGGTCTTTCTCTCTCATTGGGTGATTGGTTCTAGAAAGAAGAGAATTTGTCTTGTTCATCTTTATTTGCCAGTTCTTAGCTCATTTCCCGGCACAAAGCAAACACTCAATAAATCTGTTGAATTAATTGATTAATGAGTTGGAATTATATGGTGATATACATGATCTCCTGTGTTAAAAATATATTTTACACTTCTGTATACAATATGTATGTATGTTTGTGAGTAAAGAGAATTAATTGTATCTTCATATTGTTGAAAAGTTATATTATTTCTCATGCAGATTTAATTTAAGGTTACATTGACATTGAATTTATTACCAAAATTATGCTGTTTTGGTGTGTACATACTTTATGTGCTTATGACAGGATAATTCTAAGATATACATCATAGAGAAATTGGATAGGGGGTGTCTGTGTGACTTAGTTGCTTGAAGTTCTGTCTCTTGATTTTGGCTCAGGTCATGATCCCAGGGTTGTGGGACCCAGATCCATGCTGAGTGTGGAACCTGGTTAAGATTCTCTCTCTCTCCCTGAGCCCCTCTTCCTGTCTCACACATTCTCTCTCTCTCAAAAAATAATAAGAAGAAAACAAAATAAAGAAAAATTTGAGAAGCATATTTTACATCATTAATTTATTCACATGTCGTCTAATGCCTAAAACTCATTTATTTATTTTTTTTATTTTTATTTATTATTTATTTATTTATTTATTTATTTATTTATTTATTTATTTTGTAAAGTTTATGTATTTATTTCCTGAAAGAGAGAAAGAGAGAGGAGGGGGTGGGAGGGCTTGCACATGAGCAGAGGAGAGGCGAAGAGAGAAAGGAAGAGAGAGAATCCCAAGCAGGCTCTGCACTGTCAGCACAGAATCCAACTCAGGGCTCAAACTCATGAACCCTGAGATCGTGACCTGAGCTGAAACTGAGTCACCCAGGCACCCCTGACTGAAACTCATTTTAAAAATTAAAGCACTGAAAACATATTACTTTCCCACGAAGCATTTAATAATTTGATAGCATTTAACTTACAAAATAGTTATTGAGGAAACACTAATTTTAGAGAAAATGTAAGTGTAAGAGGAAAAGTATGAGTGGGGAAAAAAAGAAATGGTAGGTACAGGACTAGGTGCTTATTAATGAATTATTTCATTTAATCCTTGTAACACCCCTCAGGATGGTTTTATCATCCATTTTATAGGGAAACTGAGATTCAGAGAAGGGTACTATCTTGGCCAGGGTCACGTGATGGGTTGGGAATGGACTTAAATAAAAGTCTTTCAGTTTCCAAATACAGCAGTGTTTCAGGGACTTGATCTGTTATTTATGTGAAAAAACAAGTAACTTTGATGCTTATGGAAACTATTTATTTAAATCAAGCCCTCAGGATTTCTAATTGTTTCCTAAGTCCAAAAGATTCTAAGAAAAAGCAGTGCAGTCTAATTGTTAATAATTTAAACACTTAAGATTTAAATGCTGATTTCTTTTTCAAATAACATTTAGAAGTGGATTTACTGTTAATTTTTACAGGGGATCAGGGCTATAACTCAGTTTTACAAGCAGTGTATTCCACTGATCATAATCGACATATTTGCCAGCTAAGTACAAGAGCTTCACCCCTTTCTCCTAAGTGACTTGTCTCCTTTTTTGGGCAATGAATGTAACTCCTCCAGAAAGTCTCCTGACTGTTTGCTCTTGCTTCTTAACCTTTCAATAATTTTTGCTATTTTTAAAAAACATCTAAGCAACACTCATTGAGCATCTACAAATGTGAGATGTGGTAGGAATGGTGTCTAGGTGAGTAAGAAGATGTACCACAATATGGACCAGACTTTCCAGTCCAGTAGTGAATGAAACTTGGGGAAAGAAGAAATTGTTACAAGATGTGAAGAATGCAAAAACTAAAGGCTATGTCAGATGTGACATTAGCACACAAGGGCAGGCTGGACAGCCCTGCCTGAGGAGGTGATGTGTAGGTGTATTTATTCCCCCATGAAACCAAGAGAAAGGAAATCCCAGGACTAACGTATCCAAAGGTGATGATGAGGAATGGGGGACAGCAGGGAAAGAATCTTGGAGAGGTAGCCTGAAGTAGTCAGTCTCAAAGTTTCATTGATATGTTTCATTTTATGGGTGAGGAAACAAGACTCAAAAATATTAAGTAACTTGCTCTGTGTGACACAATTAGTAAGAAGCAGAGTCGGGGTTTGATGAAAGTCTGTTTGACTCAGATTTTTAAATTCTACTTCACAAGAGGTATTTTATTATAATTTCATTATATGTTTTAATTTTTACTATACTTCAAGCACAAAAACAAAACTTTAGGTCAATTAAAGTTCCAGGAATATTGGCCATGTTTGTGCAGTTATTTCCAGCAAACTTTGGCATTCAGACAAAATTCTCCCCACAGCGCCTGGAACCGCGCTGTGTCACCACCTGATGGCGCTCTCAAATCCACTGCAAAGGAAACAGGGTTAGAGAACAGAGGGCATCTACCCACAAGCCAATGAGAACACTTACTGGCATCATGATTTCTTAATTTGTATTTTTAATTATGCATAACTAACACCAAATAAACAAAACAATGTAATTTTTAGCCAACACCTGTTCTGATCCAGTCTTGTTTGTAACATCCTTCCTTGTTTCATCAGAACAATTTGAAATCTTGATGAAGTCATCATGAGATTTTACATTCTTTAGGTTGGAGTGCAATGTCTCAGTTATCCCTGAAGAAAACCACTGATTTTTTGGCTCTTCTATATGTAGACACTTCTATACTAAGAGGATTGTAATGACCCAGACTACCTCCAGGCTTCCAGTGATTAATTAGCTATGAACATCAGCCAGTACCCTCCTCTGGAATAGTCTTCAGGCTAGGTTTTAGAAGGCTCAGGGATAATCAAGTGTTGTTTCCTGTATTCCCATACCTTGGTTTTTCCTTTTCCCAAGCAAGGAATGAAAGGAGTTTGAAAAGCCTAGCCAGGTTGGCTCCCCTTAAAAAGCCCATGAGTTTTTGCTACCTGAGGGAAAGGAGGAAAAAAATAAAAATAAAAATAAAAAAACTTGACAGAATACTCTATGACCTGGATTTTAGCTTCTCTTTCCCTCCTCTGTGTAAAGTTATTTAATGTAACCAACTGCAAGGAGAAAAGTTAATCATTGCCTTCTGCTTTTCCTGAAAGCACTGTTCCAAACCTAGTCATGTCAAATGTATGCAGTATTTTTTTTTATTTTTTAAAGTTTTTATTAATTCATTTTGAGAGGGCACATGTGAGTGGGGGAGGGGCAGAGAGAGAGGTAGAGAGAGAATCCCAAGCAGGCTCCATGCTTTTGACGCAGAGCCCAACATGGGGCCATATCTCACCAACACTTAATTACCAGAGCCAAAAGACGACACCTGAGGGGTATTTGGGCACCTGAGTGGCTCAGTTGGTTGGAGACTCTTGATTTCAGCTCAGGTCATGATCTCATGAGTTCATGAGTTCAAGCCCTGCAATTAGGCTCTGTGCTGACAGCATGGAATCTGCTTGAGATTCTCTCTCTCCCTCTCACTCTCTATTTCTTTCAAAATAAATAAATAAACATTTAAAAATATAAAGTTTGCTATAAAAACCCATGTGGGTATTTGGGTTACGAGGTGCCTTCTGTGGTTGAAGCATGAAGTATTTTGCCCAAATACACTCATGCCATTCTTTCAAAGGACAATGCATTTGTATCTGTTTGTCCCATGCTTATTAATACATGAATGATACATTTCATACATCCCAACTTCTATTTGCCTTTTTATAGGATTCCCATATTTATATTTACCCAAAGTTATAAAAAAGAAATCACCTGAGAATATAACATTGGCCCATATTTATTGAGTATTTACTCTGTGCTGGGCTTTGTGTGAAATACTTTTATGTAGTATCTCATTTGGTCTTTACACCATCCTGTGAGGCATTTGCTCTTTTTCTTGTAAGGGTAAGAAAACATGTTTAACTATTTAAGAAATTTGCCCATATTCACACAACTGGTCATGAGAAAGCCAGAGGACCCAGTGGATTTAAGCCCCTGTTTCATTCACTTCATTCACTGCACAGCTTAAATTCTGGAGATTAACTGCCCTAGGAAATTCCTTGTACGCTTGTGTTTTTAAAGTTCCCTCTCTACCATCCAAGGACATTAAAGGTATATGTAGCTGCTCTTTCCTGTTCTGCTCATCTAGACCTTGGGGTTGGCAAATGCCTTGGCTTTATCTGACCTCAATGCCCTTCATATTTGATACAGTGTTAGGTCATATCTTGATAAGCTTTGAAGACATAAAGATTGTTACTTTTTTTAAAGGAGTCTAAATGGTAACTATATAGCAGTGCAGCAATTGTGAGAAATAAAAACAATATTCACTTACATGTTTTTAACTTCCAGAGGTGTAAAATAACACTAGAAGCGTAAACACACCTATTTCAGGCATACATATTGAGTTGCTACCATGTACTTTCGAGAGCAAGAGGTTTGAGTACACATGTGTATATGAGTTCAATGAGCCCCAATGAGGCTTGCTTAATATATCCTGGGGCAGATTATTCTGTTCTTCTTAGGTTTCTGGCAGATAGCATCCAGTACCCAAAACAATCTTTAGAGGAACAAGAAGTCCGGAATAAATAGAACTATCATGGAACCATGTATAGGGATAGAATTAAGGAAACGGTAAGAACTAGACAAAAAGCTGGAGACAAAGGACAATTTTTGTAATAATGAATATTTTTATAGGATCTAGAATATATAAAATCACATTCAAAAAGATTAGGCTTTTGGGGCGCCTGGGTGGTTCAGTCAGTTAAGCGTCCACCTTCAGCTCAGGTCATGATCTCATAGTTCGTGAGTTCGAGCCCTGCCTCAGGCTCTGTGCTGACAGCTCAGGGCCTGGAGCCTTCTTCCGATTCTGTGTCTCCCTCTATCTTGGCTCCTCCCCTACTCACACTCTCTCTCTCAAAATAAATAAAGATTTAAAAAAATTAAAAAAAAAAGATTAGGCTTTTAGTAATAAGGTGCTTTGCCTTTTTTCAACTTAAATTATTCTTTTAAATTCAGGTTATTCATCTCCCAAGATGGATATAATTTAACTAAATCTTGTATTAGAGACTTAGGCATTATTCACTCGATGCTGTGATCAAAGCATCTTATTTATCTCAAAAGAAGAGAAATGAAGGCCATTTTCTAGCATTGTCCTAGAGTCACATTTTCTTGCCTTATTAGCATTTTGCTTCAAGCAATGCATGAAACAGAAATGCTTGTGATTAAGTGAAGATTAATTATAGGGCATGGGAGTATTAGAACCTATTTTATGTTCCTGAATAGTGTCTTCAGCTGTTTTGTTACCTAAAAGGGAGTCAGTGGGAAACAAAGATGACGCCACATTTAATAATATTCAAGATGCATACCCCTTCACTAGACTGCTAAAGGGCTGGACTCATCATGGATTTTGAGGCTATGATGTATTCTTTTTTTTTTTTTTTTTTTTGCTGCTGCACTAGTGGATGCACCTCTCTTCTCTCTTCATGTGTGACTTGGCATTGGGAGTGTGAAGGCACACAGGAGGCTTTGAATCCAGAGTCTGTGTAGGGGTCAGTGATGCTAGCTGGCACATGCAGATTTGAACCTGGGAAATGTTACAATATTTCTGGCTGTCTTAGAGTACGTGGTAGTATCTTTTCTGGGTCATTCTTACTAACAATTTAAAAAATAATTGCTGACCATAATTTCACCATAGCTTTCTTTTATATGGTATATGTTTAAATAGTATTTTTAGTGGGGCATAGTAGGGAGAGGCAGTATAGCTTGGTAACAAAAGGCGTGGGATTTGAAGTCAATCCACCTTGGAAAATGACTAAGCCTCAGTTTTCTCTTCAGTAAAATGGAGATAATCATAGTATCTATCTCATAAGACTGTTGAGCGAATTAAATGAGTTAATACATATAAACTTCTTCAGGAGTGCCCAACACATAGTGAACACTCATTAATTCCTTGCTTTTACTATGATATTCCTATTCATGTGTCTAAGAAACAGAATTAGATACCAAGAATCCCTAGAACCAACTAACTTATAGACATTTGTTGTGTATCTGGGTGCCTTTGCCTTCATTAGGTATCATGAGGAATGCAGCAAAATGAACTACTTAAGCGCTATGAGCTGGCAGTAGAATAAAAGGAATGGCACATGTAAAATCAATAATTGTATAATCTGAACTCCAAATGCAATGATCGATGAAAGAAAGAACAGGTTGCTGTGAGCTGTAATAATCAGATAAGATTCACACTGTATTGGACTTGAGCTGAACCAAGAAGATTTAGAAATTTAATTTAAAGCTTTGAAAGTGATGCTGCCCTATGTAAGACCTGTCTATGCTCCTTGCTCCTCCAGCAATTCCTCTAAGATCGAAACTGCTGGCTTTCCAGTTCTTTTCCATCCTATTGAATCAGAATCTCTAGTACAAGAATACAGTGCTTGGGAATCTGCATTTGTGTGGAGCCCAAGGAATTTTTATCGGACAACAAGACTTCTATCTTAAGTTCAAACTTATTAAGACCATGGGGCGCCTGGGTGGCGCAGTCGGTTAAGCGTCCGACTTCAGCCAGGTCACGATCTCGCGCTCCGTGAGTTCGAGCCCCGCGTCGGGCTCTGGGCCGATGGCTCAGAGCCTGGAGCCTGTTTCGATTCTGTGTCTCCCTCTCTCTCTGCCCCTCCCCCGTTCATGCTCTGTCTCTCTCTGTCCCAAAAATAAATAAACGTTGAAAAAAAAATTAAAAAAAAAGACCTTTATTTTGGCTCTGTGTAATTCATTTTCAGCCAATCTTGTCCTTGAACTTTGAGAAGGACCAAAATGGAATAGCTTTCCTTAGGTTCTGACTTGGCCTTTACTTCTTTTGTGAAGAAGTCTCCCTTGATGATCAGGTGTCATCATTTTATCTCTCTTTTTAAGACTCCTGGGATCTTGTTGAGCAGTTTTAGGTTTGCCACAAAATTGAGAAGATAAAGAGATTTCTTGTGTACCTCCTGCCTCCACATATGCATAACCTCCCCATTGTCAACATCCCTCACCAGCGTGGTTCATTCGTTACAATGGATAAGCCAATATTGCAATGTCATTATCACCTGAAGTCCATAGTTTACCTTAAGCTTCACTCTTGTGTGTTGCATTCTATGGGTTTGGACACATATATGACATGTATCCACCATTATAGTGTCTTACTAAGTGTTTTCACTGTCCTAAAAATCCTCTGTACTCTATCTTTTCATCTCTCTCCCTCAACACATGGCAACCACTGATATTTTCTCTCACCATAGTTGTGCCTTTTCCTGAATACCATATACTTGGAATCATACAGCATGTATCCTTTTCAGATTGGTTTCTTTTAATCATATGCATCTGAAGTTCTTCCATGTCTTTTCATGGCTGGGTAGCTCAGTTCTTTTAAACCTTGAATAATACTCCACTATCTGGATGTAGCACAGTTTATTCATTCACCTACTGAAGGACATCCTTGTTACTGCCAAGTTTTGGCAATTGTGAATAAAGCTTCTATAAACATCTATGTGTAGGTTTTTGTGTGGACGTAAGTTGTCAACTCTTTTGAGTAAATATTAAGGAGTGTGACTGTTGAATCATACAGTAAGGGTATGTTTAGTTCTGTAAGTAACCACCCAACTGTCTTCAATGTGGCCATACCATTTACATACCCATCAACAACTAATGAGAATTCCTGTTGGTCCACATTCTCACCAGTGTTTGATGTTGTCAGTGTTCCTGATTTTGGCCATTCTAATAGGTGTGTAATGGTATCTTCTTTTTACAAGTTGCATTTCCCTGATAATTTATGATGTGGAGCAACTTATAATATGCTTATTTGCTATCTATATATCTTCTTTGGTGAGGTGTCAAGGTCTTTGGCCCATTTTTAAAAACACATTTTCTTATTGTTGAGTTTTAATATTTCTTTATATATTTTGAACAACAATCCTTTATCAGATGTGTCTTTTCCAAGTGTTTATCCCACACAGTCTGCGGCTTGTTTATCATTGTCTTTTTAGTGCTGACCCTGAACACTATTATCCTGTAATACCTGGTTACACTGAATCATGACATTTACAGTTTGACATCACCAAACTAATACATTTTGCTTTAGTGTTCTTTTAGTCTCACCTTAACATTTAGTTAATACTCAGTAAATCAGTTGATCTTGACACATTAGAGATCTTACAATCGCCTGAGCTCCTTGTTTAAAGCAGATTTCTAGACTCCACTGGTTAGGTATTCTGATTCTGTTGTTGAAATAAGCATTTGTGATAAGTGTGTAAATAGTTCACCATTCTATTAAAAAAAAAGTCTGAAAAGGCAGGTGAATAAATGTGTCACAGAGCTGAGGAAACAGTTTTAGGAGGGAGAATAAATAAGTATGGCATGTACAAGATAAGGAGATTTGGCATGCTGGACACAGCAGGCATGGGAAAACAGTAGAGTTGGTAAAGTTATGGATATCCTTGAGGAGTCATCAGAGGGGTTTTGAACCGAATATGACTCTTTGCATGGAGTGGCAATTTTCAAGTAGGAGAATGAGTAAGGATGCTGCTACCACCAAGAGTCTTCCCAGTAAGTCTTGAGGGTGACTGGATTACATGATTACATGATTTCTCAAGGATTTCTTAACACTGAAGTCATATAGTGCTATTATTCATAAAATTATATAGATATTGAACTGTATTCATTAAATAGTTTGTGTTCATGGGGTAATGCTTTATACTTAAATAAAATTTACTTAAATACTTAAATACATTTTATATAAGTGAAAAATTTCATTCATAAATAGCTGTGTATAAAAATGGATTGGTAGGTGGAAGGTTTGCCTAAGGTTTGAAACAATAGCTGGAGTCATGAGAGCCAATTGTTCCATTTTCAGAGATTTTGAGAGCCCATTGTTAAGCACAGACATTAGTGAATTATATAAACCTGCAGTTGAATACATTATATGAAAAGCAAAAGTGATCTATACTCAAAACTCATTAATTTCTAATTATTTTACTACAACCTATGCTCTTGGGGTTAAGTCAGTATATCTGTGTATAGTAGAAATACCATGTATGACAGTAATACTGAACATCTCTTCCCAAGTCCACATTTCGTGGTGTCACATTGGGAGTTTGAAATCAGACAAGGTCATGGTATTCATGCCATGGAAATTTCCAAAACCTACATATAGGGCTTATTTCCTCTGGAGAGTCAACTGATGAACATAAATATTTACCAGTACACCAGGGACAACAGCTATAGAAACATGTCACTGTTTTGAGGGAGAGATTTGCTTTGGTCCATGACATATTTTAATAAGTAGCCCATTCAGTAATGCCTCCTTTCAACATGAATCCCCTTCCCATGTGTCCCCATGTAAGACTGGAAACAAGGATATTTCTGAGCTCCACAAGTGAACTGCTGTAGTTGTAAGAACAGATGGCAGATGCCTTTTGTATACTTCAGTTTAGACTCCTTTCAAAAATGTCTCAGAATCTTTTTCAAAAAACATTTTACCTCCAGAGTCTCATGTATATGCTTCTCTTTTATCACGTTTTACAGCTTTTCAGATTACTAGAATTGGAAGACCTTTGCAATCTATCTTGAAAACCAGGGAGAATGTAGCCATAGATGAAGTAAACAATGGTCTAGTTGTCTTTGCACTGTATAAAATCATTATTTATCTTTGAAAATAAGAAAATATTTTGTTCAGTCAAGAACAATCTCAAGATATTTCTAACAGTCTCTCTTCTTACAGTGTGGGTGCTTCTCTAAGCTTATAGTTGCTGTAAAAATTGGAGAATCTTCCTCCTGTGAGGATCCCACAGAAAGCAAGTTGTGCTCATGAATGTTATTTTATGTGGTTTTGAATGATGATACACTGAGTACTTTTCAGAGATTTATAAATTTCTCAGATATCCCTTTGAGAGTCATAATCCTTTCTTAAGCAGACATCTATTTGAGGAAAGATCCTAGAAAATTTCCCTTTCAGAGTGTTTTAAAAGTTAAGACAGGAGTTCACCAGCCTGTGTACAATTTGTTGTGAGAATGTGGCTTCTCAAGGACAGTGCTATGGCTTTGATTTGAGCTGACATAGTTAAAGCATAAACATATCAATTAGTTTGTTTTCACTAAAAATTTAGTTGGAGGGAGAGTAGAGATTCAACTTCATTGAGATCAAATAAATATTTTTACTTGGAAATGAGTGGCAACCAAATAAATGTCCAGAAACAGAAAAACAAAGACCTAAACATCACCAGAGAGGCTTCCAAGGTAAATGGGAATATCCTTGGGAATAGTGTAATTTAGAGCAGTTTCCAAGCTTGGTCCTCAGACTACATGAGAATGGAGCTTGTAACACCAGAATCTACCCCTAACCAACTCTACCAAATCAGTGTAGGGTGGGGGGATGGTCAAATAATTGGCATCTGTTTCAGAGTCCTTGGGAGATTTTTATGTACACTAAAGTTATAACCTGCTGATTTAGAAATGGTAACTGAGAATTTGCCTGAAATTCTTCAACTGCAAAGTGGATACAGTAAAAGCAGGGTTGTTGGAGGATTAAATGAGTCTATATGTGTAAAGTGTTCAGAACAATGTGCTATTTTTGAGAAAGTGCAATATTATTGGCTATTGTCACTACTGTTATTCTTCTGACTTCTGTGAAGAGATTATCAGTGCTAGTTGGAATGGAAATAAAGGAGAATGCTTTTAGTCTCCACAAGTATCAGATCCTTTAAATACCATGCTGAAACCAACACACAGCTGAAGAGCTATCCTCGATTTAATATCATCTTGGATATTGAATATCCATCCTAATAATGTTCCATAGTTTCCTATTGTGCATGCAAATTTTTGGTTGTAAACAATTTATTTTTTTGAAAGGGTTATGTTTCTTTTTATCACTTTGGAAATGTTATGTGTCATTTTAGAATCATAGCTGTCTTGCAAGTGGGATTCAGTTTTTATATTCTTTACAAACAAATGGCATTTATAAAAAATAATGATGGGGTAACAGTGAGTCATAATATGAGATGTTTGTTTACCTAAGTTCCTTTAGCCACTCAGCTCTTCACTGGAGTTACAAGTCCCCAAGGCAAGAAAAATGTGTGCACTACTGAGTGCCCTGCTCCGTGACAGTTTCCACCTGTCCTCTACTGGATAGTGGCCACTTCTTCCAGGTGAAGGCCATGCTGATAAGTGCACTGCAAGTCATGAAATGAATGAAGACTTGAGGCAGGGAGGGTACAAAATGACAAAATCTACTGGGGTCATGTAACATGATCCAACTGGGAAAGAATGAAGGTGGGGAGCATTTTCCTCTAGTTCTCTATAAGTGACATACACATCATTTGTGCATGACAGTTCACTTAATAAGAACAGACATGAAAGGACTTTATCCCTTAGAAAGAAGTGCTCTCCCCCCACCCTCTTCTTATGCTAATTTTTTTTATTAATGCCTAATGATAGTATGCTTAATTCCATGCCACTCTTTCAGAAAACTGATGGCAAAAATGATCCTAGAATTAGAGTGCCAAGCTGGTTATGATTTGATGTAGTTTCTGACATGTGCTTAGTAGGCACAGAGGTTTAAGTTACCTGATGTTTAAATAAATGACCTTTTGTTTATCATTAGAGTTTTGCATTTTGCATGAAAGATGATGAATTGGAATTGCCGAATCAAATAGATTTTCCTGGGTGGCTCAGTCGGTTAAGCCTCCAACTTTGGCTCAGGTTTTGATCTCACAGTTCATGGGTTCAAGCCCAGTGTCCGGCTCTGTGCTTACAGCTCAGAACCTGGCACCTGCTTCAGATTCTGTGTCTCCCTCTCTCTCTCTCTCTCCCAACCCCCAGTAATGCTCTCTCTCTCAAAAATGAATAAAAATGTTAAAAAAAACTTTGAAAAATTTTCTTGCACTCTAATGACATGTTGAAGACATTGAGATATTTGTATTTTGAATAATTACTCCTTAGATCTATTCTAAGGTATAAAAAACTTAGATGTAAGTTGATTCTGATGTGCTTCACATGACAAAGAATGTGTTGTAATAAAATTTAAGATTTTTATAAAGGCATGTTTGATTGAAGTTAGTAAAAGATAAGTGGGGCAAATAGAATGCATCTAATTCTAAACACATGGAATTATTTCTGGATCAGCTTGTTTATTTATTTAGCAAACAGCACTAATTTTTGTCACTATATGGCATATAGAATGCTCAGTATAAGTGCTTGATACAGCAAGTAACAGGAAACCCTTTTATTTGTTTGTTTGTTTGTTTCTTTGTTTTGAGAGGCAGAACAAGCAGGGTAGGGGTAGAGAGAGGGAGGGGAGAGAGAGAATCCCAAGCAGGCTCCATGGTGTCAGTGCAGAGCCTGATGCGGGGCTGGAACTCAGGAACCATGAGGTCATGACCTGAGCTGAAACCAAGAGTCAGATGCTTAACTAACTGAGCTACTCAGGTGCCCCAGGAAACCCTTTCAGATGGCTACTGTTAATATCTACATTTCACAGATTAGGAATTTGAGGCACAGAAAGGTTAAGTACCTTTCCCCAGGTCACATAGCCTACTAAGTATGATCCATGTAGGTCTTTCTTAGGAGTTTGTTAAAATCTGTGTAAGTGGCTTTTTAGCCCTGGTAAACACATCATCTAGTTGGGATCCACTAGGTTAATTCAATACACTTTTAGGCAGGACTAAGGCTGAACATTAAACATGTCCTTCCATTTCCATGGTTTTAAGGGATATTGGATGCTAAGTGAGGCAGGGATGCCTGGCAAACACCTAAAGGGTGTTTTTCCCTATGTTCTTTTTTATAACTCCCTTCTCATGCTATAGCTCCTTTTATAAAAAGAAAAGTAAAAACAAAAAACAAAGCACACACAAAAAGAAACCCAACTGCTACATGTTTTTTATTTCTTTTAGTTGATTTGATGGTATACTAATTACTTATCTGTTATAAAATTCATCTTAATTGGCTCACTATGCTATTGATGCTGTAAGTTTTCAGTCACCCTGTAATAAACTAATTAGGTTACATTCTTTGTAGAATCAATGTTTTTACAAGTTTCTCTTATAGACAGTTATAAAAATGTGGCTACATATGATTATACAAATATAATTTTATGGATATAATAGTTTTTAAAATATTAAAAATACAAAAAATTCAAATATTAATATATAAAACATACATGTAGACCAGTTAGAATCAATTTTTTATTATTTTGTCACACTTATTTTTAAAAATTATATATAATGTTGAATTTTTTTCTGCATTCTATTCCTGTTACCCTTATGCAGTCAACCACTATTATGCAATTAGTGTGTATATGACCTATTCAGTTTTATTTTGCTTTCACACACACACACACACACACACACAATATTACATGTTATATGGTTTGAAATTTTACACAAATTACATATCATGCAAGTATCTGCAGCGTGCTTTCCTCACTCAACAGGATTTTTCTTTCTCCATGACTGGACACTATTTTACTTGTCTGTTGCCTCATTGATGTTTATTTAGATCATTCTAAGCTTTTTAGTATTGCAAACAGTGCCCTGGAACATGCCGTTGAAGGTGTGGAGAATGGTCTGTTTCAGGCTCAGAGATGATCTCAAGCACACAGGGCTGTGCAGTCAGTGGCCCATGGTTCAGTCAGTGGTATATATGAAATGAATAAATGAATGACTATTGCAGTGACCACCAGTGTCGTGTGTGCTTATGCACACATTTTTAGAGTTTCTGTGAAGTACATAACTAGAAATGGAATTTCTGGGTCTTAGAGCCCTTAGGATTACTGATTATCTCATGTAATGTTCAATTACACTCTGAAATGTCTAAGTTTAGTCTCTCCTAGTCAGTGTGTGACAGTCATCTGTTTATTGTATTGTCACCATACAATAGTTAGATGAGATTTCTGTCATTATTATTTTAATTATTTACCTTTTTTTTTTACTGATAGCACAGTGGTATATCTTTTCCTTAACCATTTTCTGTGAGCTCTTGCATCTAATTTAAACAGTAGTGCTATAGATTTATTCTTTTTTCTTAAAATGTAGTCATATGACACAGAAGGACAAAAAGCAGATTGACAATATCCATGCCAAACTATTTGCAGTTTAAATTCATAGATGATAAATAGCTTTTTTAATATAATTTTTTAAGTTTATTTATTTTGAAAGAGAGAGAGGATGAGCAGGGGAGGCAGAGAGAGAGAGAGAGAGAGAGAGAGAGAGAGAGAGAGAGAGAATCTCAAGCAGGCTCTGCAGAGTCAGTACAGAGCCCAATGTGGGGGCTCAAACTCAAAACCTGGCCTGTTTATGACCTGAGCTAAGATCAAGAATCAATGCTTACCCAACTGAGCCACCCACATGCCCCTGATAAGTAGCTTTAGTCACTACATATCCCACAGTGTACAGTAAAACATTAATACTGAACTATTTACTCAGAGACTCTTTAAATAATTGTCATCTTTATTTCCTTATCTATAATAATTATAACTTCAAAGATAGATAACACATACCCTGTCTCTGAAAACACAAGTCTGGTCCACAAATTTTATTACACTGAATCATAAATCTTAGGCCCTTGCTCAGAACCTCGGTCTTCTAGGTTCAGTAATTGTGAAATTAATTTATGTACAGTTCTTTGATAGTTAAACTTACTCTGTTAACAACCATATAGGAAACATATCCTGGTGCTGTTATATTTTTAAAAATAGTTAAAGCTCTTTGGATAGTGTATTCGTTTTTATCATTACTTATTGGGCAGGATAGTTTCAGTAGGTTAATAATCCTGTTATAATTCTTAGCAACAACAGTAAGGCTTAAATGAGAGACATAAAAAATGGAATTTTCTTTAAAAAAATTAGATATCTAAAAGTTAACAGTTATTTGTGTATTTGTATTAATGAAGCTTTCTGATATGTGAGGATTGAGAGACAAGGGGAAAGGATTGAGAGAGGCAGAAAAACAGATAGACAAAATGAGATCATTGAAACCATAAAGACAGCAAAAGATTATGAGACTATGAAAAGAGAATGAATATAGTGTAAATAGATGGAGTTGGAGACAGAGAGGAATTTATTGTTCATTACTTCTCTTCTGCCACAGGAAGACTTAGCCCCATCTGATTTTAGCCTCCTGGCAGCAGTCTATACCCTAAAAGGAGTAGAAAAAAGTAAATTTATACTATCTGAATGTTGTTAAAGCAGGTCCAAGTATCAGAAGTCAAATTCAAAGTCACTGAGGAAAACATTGAAAAGTACCTGATGGAAATGTGCTTGATTTTGATGATATAATTCACAAGGGACAGTGCAGTCAAAAATGCAAGCTGATGAAAGAGTCCACAAACAATCGTCAAATGTCACTTGGCTGTTTCTTCTTTACCCAAGATAATTTTGTGAGGATTTCTAATGAGTAAAATGTCAACTTTATTTAAGCTTAAAAAATTGTTTTTAATGTTTATTTATTTTTGAGAGAAAGGGAGAGGGGGCTTGAGGGCAGAGGCAGAGAGACAGAGACACAGAATCCAAAGCAGGCCCCAGGCTCTGAGCTGTCAGCACAGATCCTGACGCAGGGCTCGCTCCAACTCATGAGCTGAGCCTTGAGCTCATGGCCTGAGCCGAAGTCGGATGCTCAACTAACTGAGCCACCCAAGCGCCCCAACATCATGTACGCTTTTTAAGCATTTCTCTCAACTATTCTCTGTGGTTGAGAGAATACATTACTTGTGTGAGAATACTTCTTACACAAGAAGTAATGTATCCATAATATACAAAAGAAGAAAGATGTATAATATATAAACAATATGCTATCAATTAAAAACCCCTGCACTAATTCAGCATTGATGAAGGCCTGAGAACAGAGCTTGTGTTGAAGGCTTGAGAACAAAGCTTGTATTAGGTTAAAACAGTATAAAACAAACAAACAAACAAACCAACAAACTAGAAAGTATGGGTAGGTAGCAGCAAGTGATTAATGATCCATTCTGCTTGTGATTCCTGACCAGCTTTTAGGTACAGCCTCAACCACAGCAGCTCCATCCTGGTGGGGGAAAAATGCAGACAATTTGGAGGGAGTGAAAAGAGCATAAGAAAGTATGATGAAATAATTGAAAGGTTATGCAACAGAAGAGGATTTACAGCCTGGCTAAATAAATGAATGGACATATTAGTTACTTTAGTTTTAAAAGAGGATAAACACTTCAGGGGAAAGAGAAATAAGGGGTGATACTAAGAGCAATTATGAGAATTGCTGGGACAAAATAAAGATTTCTTATCAAGAAGAATTTCCTGGGAGTATGATCTGTCAGAATGCAGGAAACTTTCCAAATGTAGTCAGTGAGAATCTACTAAAAAAAAAAAATCCTTAAGACATAGCAACATTGATAAGACACCCATAGAAAAGACTTAGCGTGAGAGATATTTCATGTACTACAGAAGAATAGCAGAGTGGAACTACTTATCTTCTCATCTGTAACTCCTATCAGAGAAGACCCTGGAGAACCCTCTGAGAGGCAATAGATACATTCTGACTTGGAGGTTCTGCCTGTGATTAGCAGTGAGCAAGGGCAAATTACATAAACTTTCTGCACCTTAGTTTCCTGGTCTGTAAAATATGCTTACGCTTATGGTGCTTTATTAGGCTACTGTTATTAGCAATTATAAACTACATACAAATTTTATCTGATTCCTGGGGCTGTCAATGCTCCCTGGGGGGTAGCTGTTGGTTAACCCATTGCTTTCTGAGATAATTAAAAGTAGGATATGTAGACTTTTACATATAAAAGTAATCAGAATAGAAATACTGATGACAAGTTTTTCTTTCTCGCAAAAACAGCTTTAGAACTACACATATAGAATATTTCCCCCATAGAAGTTAGTTGGAATATGACATTTATAGGATTTAAACTAACAATGCTGATATCTATGAAATATATAATTAGACTGGGTCTTATGACTTCATTTTTAAGATTGACATTAAGGTAAATACTGTCTTTTGTTACTTTATATTAGCCTTTAATTTCCCTTGTTATAAGAAAATGTATAATTGTGTTACTGAGACTTTGAGAGTTTGGGGTGTAATAGACTTTCCCATTGAATTATTATGTGCATAATTTAGGGTTGTCCTTTTCAAGAATCCCCACATCTTATTTTCGATGAAGAGTATTCTCTCTCTAGACATGGAGGTTTCAGAATACTCTGTTGGTTCTTCCATCATGTGTTAAAGGATGGGTTTTCCCACTTTCCTGCTCTCATACTAAGTATAATCCTCTCCTGCACTTTAAGTTAAACTGGAAAGGTCCCCTCTGGGTGGTAAAACTCAGGTGAGTTTTCTATAAAATCTCTCTTGTCTCATCTCTGTCTCAAGCTCCACTTGAATTCTTCCCACATCCCTCAGTACTGAGCCGGCACAGCTCTGCTCAGTTGTTTAATTGTTTATATACTTGTGACGTGTTCAGTTGCATGTATTTACCTTGTCCCATCCAAATTCAGAAGCTCTCAAGGAAAGAAAGCACATCTTTTCTTTCCGTAATAATCCCCAAAGCACTCAATGCCATGCTGTGCCCACAGAAAGGAATCAGCAAACCTGCTGCAGTTGATTGGAGCCTCCTTTTTCCCCACAATTCCCTTAGGTGATCTCCTGCAGAGCTCTGTCTAAAGTAATTGAAGCCTGGGATTTGTATTAACATTATGCTAATGGTTATTACTTCCTTTATTTTTGAAGAAATGGTTGTTGGGATCCAAGCAAACTATGCTTTTTCTGCATTCCACTGAACAATTCTCAATTAGAAGCTGCCTCTAGTTACTGCTGCTCTCCCAACTCATCCTCCTCTCTCCAGTAGAAGGATGAGAGGAAGTTGCAATATTTACACCGAGGTGAAGAGCCTTGAGCACTTGAGCCCCTGGACTGCTTCTGCACTAATGTTTCTGCTCAGCGTCTCCCACATTTTTCAACAAAAGCTGTCAGAAACCAAGTTTGTGTTTGAAGAGCAACTTCATCTATCATTTCCATTTTTTTCTACTCCCCGCTGTGTTCCTTGCTGTCTGGAAACTTCTCAGCAGCGTACCAGACTCTTGGCACGAGTAGCCCCTTTCCTCTCTCAAGTTCCATAGTCTTCCTTGGCAAGTTAATTTGTTTTACAGAAAATTCTGTTTTCATAAAACTACCCAGGAATCATTGTTATGCTTTCCAACCTGAAATAAGTTCAGAGCATGTGTTGCAGCAAAGGAGGAGCCTTTTTTTTTTTTTTGAAGAGTTTAGATTTTCTGTTTATAGAGAGAAGAGTTCCTAGGAATTTTGTCCTTAGCTGGAAGTATTAAACACATTTCCTTATTTCCTCAGTATCAATTTTTATTCCTAGGTCTGCAGGGGAAAAGGCTGAGAGGTAAAGAAGGGCTCTGATCCTGGTTAGTCCCTAGCTTAGCCATTTTAGGCAAGTTCTTTTTCTTCCATCGATTTCCATTTCCTCCTGTAGAAAATGATGAGTAGCATGGACAGATGACATAGATGCCATTTAAAACATCTTTCTAGACCAAAATGTTACGATTCTCCCCTTGAATTCACAGCTTTTCAACATCAGATAAGCCTTAGCATTATTGTTGCTGAATACATATTCGGGGATGTTCTTGATTAAAAAGGGAGAGAGTGAACCCAGTGATAAATGAAGACTATGGGGCCAGTGCTCTTGACTTATAGCCAGGGTGACCTTCATGTCCTAAGTAGAAGTAAGTAGAACATTCATTAATTGAGGCTTAGGTAATACCTCTTTGATCAAGACTAGTCACTTATTTTTAAATGAGTCACCGTGTAACCCTTTATAGCTGTAATATTCTTTTGGTGAATAACATAGCATGCGCTAATGAAAAGAGAAGAAGGTACCCAGGTCTTTTCCTCACAACCAAGTCATCAGGAATAATATAATCATGAAAGAAAATTTCAAATAGAATTGTGATTTATGGGCAAGCTGTTGATATCAAGGAGCTACAAACTGCCATGCAGTCTGTTTTCATAATCTTCATACACTCCCAGTTCTTTGTCCCTTAGACATAAGTGTTTTGCATGGAATATTAATGCCAGACTGGTGTGACAGTGTTCTTCAGGCAGGATTAGCTGCCTGTCTGATCAGAGTTAGCTGACAGAGTCCACTTAAGATAACAGGACACAAGACCCAATTACAGCGCCAGGCTTAGATTCATACATCCTTGTTCTTTGTTGGTAGAGGTGAAGTTTTTGAATCGACCCACATTTCTTTAACACCACTCAATATGAAAATGACTTTTAAAGACTATTATGTGAATTAACAAATCTTTTAGTTATAGCTCAAGATAGCAAATAGTTCATGCTTTTTTGAATAGCCATGGTTGTAGTGTGGAGTTAATATTGAGATTTTTCAGATGTCAAAGAATGCCCTTAAGATGAAAAATAAAACTAACACTCTCCCTGTCTTTGTCTCTGTCTCTCTCTGTCTCTGTCTCTCTCTTTCTGTCTCTGTCTCTGTCTCTCTCTCTCTCTTACACACACACACACACACACACACACACACACACACACACCCCACTACTTATGCTGAAATACTTTAAGATACATTATTTCAGGTTAGTTAGCAACATGATAAAAATTTCTAGTAGTACCTGTGTCTCTGTTTAGGAATAAAACTACTAATTTTATACAGCTTGAAGAAATAGTCAATGAATGTAAAACATGTATGTGTAGATAAAAACCTACTTTTATTTTACACAAGTAAGAATGTGCTATAAATATTGTATGTACCTTGGGTTTTTTTAACATATAAATTCTCTTTAATATCTTTCTGCAGCAGCATATATAAACCAACTCCTTTCTTCAATAAATTTATCATGAGAATATATTTTATAATTTATAAATTAATTTCTATTTTATAATTTACAAAATCCATATTAGTTACAAAACCCATGTTCAACATTTTGTATTTTTCACTAGAGTCACAGGTTTTAATCTTGTGACTAGTCCCATTGTGAAAATATTTGGTCTAATTTAAACTTATAAATTCTATTAATCATGAGACCATAGGTAGATGAGCTTTTTTTTTTACATTTTTTTTTATAAAGGGCCAAATTAGCAATTATTTTAGGCTCTGGGGGCCATAAGTATTCTGTCACAACTACTCAGATCTGTCATCATAGCATGTAAAGAGCCCATGGTAATATGTAAACTAATGAACACAACTGTGTTTCATTAAAATCTTATTTCAGAAACAGGCTATGGGTTCAATTTGCCCGAAGGGTCAGAACGTGCTGTGCCCTGCAACTGGATCAACATCTGGAAGTGACCAGCTTGTGGATGAATTTCCATGAAATTGGGAGTTCCTTAAAGGCGAGGACTGTATCTTGTTATCTCCAATTTTCCCCAGGACCTAGATGAACAGTAGTCTAACAAATGGTTTTCAAATTGAATAATTAATTCATAGAAGAGGTGTAAAATCAGCTCATTGCTTTACCACTTGGTATTCCTGAACATGAACTGTGTTGTTTGGAGCTGAAGAGAGTTATATCAACGCCTCTGGCTATGTCTCACCCTCATGTATAGCTAAAGAGATGTACAGGCTTTAAAAATATGTTACTAATCATAACAAAAGCATTTCATCAATAAATAGAAAACAAAGCTGTCTAGAGAACAAAGCTGTTGAGAGAACAAAGCTATTGCATAAGTAAATAGAAAACAAAGTTTTCTAACAAAGCTGAGGTGCTACTTTATGGGGTTAGTTCCTGCTGTCTTGTTGATGTTCTCCTATAGAGCTTTACTGGGTACCATGTTCATATTACTGTTATCATCTGAAGTTTCTCATTATGACTGATCCAATTTGGTTTTTGTTGTCCATAATCAAAACTAACTGAGAATCACTGATATGCGTACTGTCTTCTTTAGGTTTTGAAAAATCTACTTTGTAATATTTATTTAGAGCCATTATTTCACCAAATATGTATATGTCTGTGTTAAGGAGAGAGAGATAAGGGCAAGGACCTATGTCTCTATATGGTACAATTTTGTGCCGTACCTACTCCCATTCCTAGCTCTACCTTCTTGAAAATATCTGTGTAGGTGTGAGTCATGTCTTGGAAGCAAGTGATGCATTCTGGAGTTCATTTCTTCCTAAACCATGAAGCACCATTCCTAAATAAGTTGGTAAACTCCCTGAAATCTCTGTGAGCCACACTGAGAGAAAAACCTAAGTCAGGTAGAGCTATGTTTATTCTGGCCTAGAAAAGAGATATTTCTAGTTCTTATAGCTGATACCCTTATAGCTTGAGTACAGAATGTCAGGATTCCAGTACTTTAGCTGTTTGGTTCAATTACATTGTTTCTGATATCCTAGCTTTTAATTGTCTGCATTCCCAATTTTGCTGCAGAAGATGGGCCTGTGCCAAGTTAGTTAGCCTTAAGCTCCTGGCTGAAAGAATTGTCCTTGATCCCTGTGTCCAACTCAGTCACTTCATGATCTAAAGAATGCAACCCACTGGAGCACATATAATCACAAAATCCTCACTGGCCACACCTTTGTCTGGCTCCAAGAGAAGCTTCAGAAAAAGGAACAGCAACAAACTTTTATAAAGGGATCAGCTTGGGTGAGGAACATTATTCATAGCAAGTAAATAGAACCCGAGAACCCACTTGGCTGACCTTCAAGGCCCTGGGATCTTTGGGGACGCCCAGGTCTGTATTTCATTTCTGCAGGTTTACAGACATGGGAGATCTTTGGAAGGGTCCCAGAGGTCCAGAATAGGTCTAGAGATGTGTCAAGGAAACATATGTCAGATTTAGTCTCCTGAATTATACTAAAAGTTTGGTAATACTGGTATCTTCATTTTGCTACTTACTCAACTTCATGCAGCTGGGATTCAAATATAGGCCAGTTAACTCTACAGTACTGACTTTTAACATTGAGCTACAATTCCCCCTTTTGAATAGTTCATCCCACAAAGGGTAAGTAGACATCCCTGGATTCCTAGGCCAAGCGTTAGCCTATTAAACTGCTGGGAACAATAAATACCATAATATGTCCAATCCTGTGTACCATTTCTGGCACAAAATCAAGCAGTGGATAAAATGTAACTGTCAATAATCCAGATAGGCTCTGGGCAAATTAGAGGAAATGTTGTCTTAATTTTATTAAATAATGTGCTAAAAGTATCTTATGTTATTATTGCTATTAAACCAAAAACTAAGCGTGTAAGAAGGTATATGTACCACAGCCTGGGAAAACTGTCTTGGTTTTTCTTTTCCAAGCATTGAATTCAGTGAGAAACAGCCTTCAATGGTTGAGAAGTGGGAAGTGTAGAGAATAAGAGACTCTTTCTTGTGTTTAAATTTGAGGTTTGTCTTCCTGCCTTCAACTTCATCTTCAGAACTGTCTCCCAGCTGGGTCTGGGTCTTCTTCAGGTTAGGGAGGATGGCAAGAAAAGTCCTAGAATATTTTGTTTGTTTGCAATTGATGTGACAATTGATGGGCTTGTAACTAGGAGGCCCCAGATTAGAGTCTGGCTACCAAAACAGGGGACAACCCATGGGAGCAATTATTTCTGGTCTCCCTTATCAAGCCCAGAACAATCCTTCCTTTACTACACTCATGTCACAAGAGCATAGTCAATATTAAATTCCCAAACCAGAAGAAATCTCTCACAGAAACAGCTGTGTTCAGTACACAGCCAGTTTACTCTGGCAAATTGCTAGAAATGGAAAAGTTTCCATTTCTTTTTGTGTTTATTCTTGATAGTTGTCTTGTAAAAACTGCCTTTTGTAAATAAGGGAAGCCTGGTTTTAAACATCTTTGACTAATATCTGTAGTTGAAATATGAAGTTCTACAGAGCTTTAGAAAATTAAGAGAATTCTTATGGAAAGACATATATGTTACAAAGAAAATATTTTGAAGTAACTGGCTACTATAGTTCCATTTTTTTACATTCCACATGTAAACTGGATTCTGATCCTTTTATGTGTACATTTTTATTTAGTCTCAACCCTGAGAGATATCATTTAAGCCCAGAGTTGGACTTCACTTATTGCCTTGCTCACGGACAGTACATGGTCTTTGTGTAAATGTTCGCTGCTGATGCATAACTAGAATGGAGAAAAAAATAGTTTTTTTAACAGCAGAAAATACCCAACAGTTAATCACTCTGGGTTTATGAGGTGTAGCAAAGCAACCCAGTGGATTAGCAGATTCTTAGAATAGGAACTTAACTCTCTTCTCTCCAATTTTTACCCAGTTCCAAGCACAGTGCTGGGAACTCTTGAAGGTCTGAGTCAACACTGAAAAATTGAAAAAGAATTCACAACATTCAGATGGCAAAATTAGCTAGGTGTGCCTAATGCAAAAGGCTGTCCCCTGGCAAAAATATTAGGTGGTTAGGGAATGGAGTAACTACTACAGACAGCGAGGATCTCATTAAACATGGCACATTAATTATAATAAATGACCATTTGGTGCCTGTAAGAATGAGTTTTGCAAAGTATCCAAATTAATGTCAGGGAGTAGCCTAGGCCTTGGGGAGGTGAGAGCCCTCTGCTTTCAGATTAATGAGGCAGGGCTGTTGTTTTCTTGTTCGTGTTATTAAATAAGACATGTTAACTTGTTGCCTATGTACTATTGAGTGAGTTTAACTAAATAAAGGTAACTCTCAGATATACTCCATAGTGTTGACAATGACTGAATGTTTATGTTAATGGGAAATTTATAGATTTTGTGGGGTGGGTAGGTATCCCCTTCCCACTCCTTGAAATATTTTTCTTCATTCAAGTTTTTCTAGATAGAGACCAAGCATTAAATTTCCTGTTGTGTAATATAATCTCTGTCTCTTTCACTCCCCAGCGTGGCATCAGGGACATATAAATGAAGTTTTCTCAGTACCCTTAGTCCCTGCCACAATAGCAGGCAAATACTAGATACTGAAACAATGTTCAATGAATTTCTCCTAAATATATGCATCTTGCTTCAAGTGGTTCATGCAAACATTGAAGAAGACAGACAGAGCTCTGCTGATCGCCACTAGCAAACCTCTCTCTGGTAGACCTCAACACTTCAATCTGTACTCTTTGGTTACAGTTGTTCGACCAGTTACTCATCTAACTAATTGTAACCAGTTGAACAACTGAACCCAAAGGGTGCAAAGTGGAGACATTTCATTGAGAAGTCGGCTGGGGACAAAGAAAACACTGCCAGATCCCCCTTCAGTATGCCAAGGGAAAATTCCTCCTCAAGTTGAAGCTACATGGTGCCTCTCTGAGTTATCATTAAGTTGTAATGCTCTGTAAACCCACACATACCGTCCCTTCTTTTGATGAGGCTTCTTTGAAGTGTGAGTTGCTGCCACCATAGGAAGTGATGCTAACCATGTGTGAACTCTTGTCTGAAAGTAACCAAGGATATGGACAATAAAAAGTTTGTTTTTTAAAATAAGACATGTTTCTTTTATTGACAGTTGTAAAGTATGCAGTTTGAGATACAAGATGCTATGTGAAATAGACAATCATCTGCAGTAAATAGGAGGGAATGTCTCTATGTACATTTGTAGTCAAGAGCACGAGGGTTTTGCATGATTATTTTAAAGGTTGTTTCCAAAATAAGCTTCTTCCTCTTGTTGTCACACAACCATTAAAATAAAGCTATCGCGTGTTGTTTCTGAATGTTTTCCCTCTGAGGACCCAGGGAACATTTCTACTTGATGCCTCAGTATCAAGCGGGGTTCCCTGTCTTTTGAGTAATTCCCAGCTGCTTAAGACGTTGTGTTCTCTTTTCATATTGACTGCTAAGAAGCTCACTTTTCATATGTGGAAACTGTGGGATACGGTTTGAACAGTAATTTTGTTTTCTCATTCTTCTTCAACACCATCAGATTTTTTAGGCATATTATAACTGATAAATGCATAAAAATACAAAAACAGATGAAATTGCTGTTGAGGTATGAATGTGTCTGTCCTCCAGCTTTCCATCTTATTCTCTTTTGTCATATTTCTGTTAGGTAGGGCTCTCTTGTTCCTTAGAGATTTGAGTCACTTTTGCCATGTTCCCTATGCCAGGATCACATTCTACATCCTCATGCTTTCTCCTGCATGTCCTCAAACATGGACACAAAGCTGTACAAGAGTTGAGCTGTTTTTCACCAGAAATCCATGAACCTGTAACACAGGTGGATTTGACTGATTTACTAAACCTTCAGGTGTTGTGAGGAATATTCACATTGATCACACACGACACAGCCTTTTGTCATCTTGCCGGTCCTGTGTCCTCCCTAGGTGCTCCTCATGGAGACTTAGCTTTCCAGAACAAGCACTTCTAATCTGACCAAGTGACTCCCCCTAATTGCAAAACTCCCAGGGATGTGTCCTAGAGTCTCACCACCCCTCCCCCATCTCCCATTCCTGAATTCCCTGGAATGGCATTTTCTCCACTTTGTTTACTTTGCTTTTCAGTATTAATTATTCTAGAGAAGGGCATCCATTCACTTAACCACTCACTCACTTAACAAATCTCTTATATGTATCCACTATGTTTTAGATGCGGGAGAGACTAACATAAATAAATAACAAAACCCAATCCAAAGGAGTTCAGATTGTAAGAGTTAAAATGGAGGGGCAGATATTTAAATAGGTTATCAGGACAAGTATGTGGTGAGAACCATGATTAGCAATATGTATAGGGTTTTACGGGAGTGGATAAGAGCAGGACCTAACCTGGGGTGAAAAGGTGTGACCTCAGTTGAGTCTTACAGACTGAGTGTGCAATTGAGGGGAGAAGTGGAGATTCCAGAAGGAGGGGAAGAGCAGAGGCAGAGATGTGCAGTTTGTGAGACATGGTTTGTGTGACAAAGGGACAATGATAAGTAGGTCATTGACAAGATCTGAAACTAGAAATAAACAAAGACCAGGCCCTGGGGACCTTGTGTGCCTGATTAAGGACTTTGAATTTGTCCTGGAACTATGAAGTATTCCAGGCAATGGTTGGGCAAAGTCATATCTTGGAGGGTAAACGGAGAATAAACATGCAAGGGACTGGATTGGAGGCTGGGAACAAAAACAGGTGGCCACTACTGCAGCTCAGGCAAAACATCACATGGCATGAGCTAGGTTAGTAGCTCTAGAGATTGAGAGAAGGATGCTAATTCCACAAATGTTTAGTAGATATAATTGGCATTTTTTATGAGTACAGTTGGGAGAAGGGGGCAGGTCATTTGATGAATACTTACTGGTAATTGAGAAATAATACACAGAAGAAGGAAGTGAGATTTGGGACCAGGCGGAGTAAATTCTGAAGGTAGTAAGGGGATGGAAGTTCTATTGAACAGGAGGGTGGGAAATATAGCAGACAAATAAGTATAAATATGTACCCAAACACCTCCTGTGCATTTATATACTCCTTCTTTGTTCATTTATTGGGTATTTTATATAAATGTATTTGTGTCATCTAGTGATTCTTTTCTCCCATATCATTTTTGGTATTTGATGGCCATTTCTGTTTGGTTGGTTGTTTTTGGTTTTTTGTTTGTTTGTTTTGTTTTGTTTTTTGAGAGAGGTGGAGGGAGCAAGGGAGAGCATGATGTGGGGAGGGGCAGAGTGAGAAGGAGAGACAGAAAGAGAATCAGTAGCGGGCTCCACATTAACCACATTGATCACACCATGGCAAAAGCATGGAGCCTGAAGCAAGGGTTGATGCTGGGCTCGATCTCATGACCCTGAGATCATGACCTGAGCCAAAATCAAGAGTGGGACACTTAAACAACTGAGCCACTCAGGTGCCCCAAGCGATGACCATTTCTCTTTAATCTTGCAAAGTTACATTCTTATTTGATTTTGATTGTTAATAAAGTACCTAAGTGGTGGTGGTGTTCATTTTTTTTAACCTTGGTGGCATGATTTATAGAATGAAAATAAACATGGCAAAGATATTTTTGCCCAAATTGGGATGTTGTAAAGTGATATAATAATGGAAAATGATTTTCTAAGTTAGCCAACTACCACAAAGTTATATTAGTATGTTTACAATTAATTGATGATTTCACTCTACATCAGAACCAATAGAGATTGTAATCACTCATCCCTGTACTTCCAAATGTTTTGTTCTCTCTTTTATCAGTTTTCTACATATTCCCAGTGGGCCACCGGGTACAGTTCAGTAATGGTTATGAAACTTCCTGATGCAGGGTATTGAAATTTGTGACCAGGGATTCCTACAGAGCTGCTATTGGGATTTCTGCCCACTATTAGATTAAGTCTGTCTGTACAAGCTCCAGGGAGTCTGCCTGAGGCTGTCTGATCAATACTCTGTAGTCCCTGTGCAGAAGAAGCTGTTAAGATTCTCTCAGGAGGTAGACTGTCTACATTGGGTCTAACTAGTAGATGGTGATTTAAATACAGGATATAGTGACACTTAATTGGCATCAGTCTGGCCTTGGGAAGATTTTGAAAACCACAACAAAAAACATATTTCTTTTTGATTCAGCTTGGAAGGGACAGAGATGCAAAATATCTCTTGTTCTGTATATTGGTTTTTAAGTATTTATCAGGAAAATGGCACAAATCAGTCCACAGACAAGCCCCACTGACCTTTGATCACCAAATCATCGTCTGCATCTTCCTCTTTTTGTTGAATTCATTGCAGTCATTACCACTGTCATCATCGCCATCATCATTGATCATATAGCTGCCACCTCTTGAGTGCTCAGGTTTGCAAACCAAGCATTCTGGGTCCAAAGCCTATCTTTTTTTTTTTTTAATTTTTTTAATGTTTTTATTTATTTTTGAGACAGAGAGAAAGAGCATGAGCAGGAGAGGGGCAGACAGAGAGGGAGACACAGAATCTGAAGCAGGCTCCAGGCCCTGAGCTGTCAGCACAGAGCCTGACGCAGGGCTCGAACTCACAGACTGTGAGATCATGACCTGAGCTGAAGTCAGTCGCTTAACCGACTGAGCCACCCAGGCACCCCTCAAAGCTTATCTTCTTAACTTCCACTCCATCATCACCTTTCTGATAGCTCAGAGACGGTTGCAAGGAGAAAAGGAAAAGTTGATGTTGTGCTTTTAAAATGGATTTGAGATTCAGTGAGTTTGGTTTCTATTGGTGTTCTTTTATATAAATTTGGGAGGTGATATTAGAAGAGTTAATATTTTTCATTAAAAAAAATTGAGGGAGCACCTGGGTGGCTCAGTTGGTTAAGCGTCCACCTTCAGGTCAGGTCATGATCTTGTGGTTCGTGAGTTCAAGCCCTGCATTGGGCTCTGTGCTGACACCTCAGAGCCTGGACCCTGCTTCCAGTTCTGTGACTCCCTCTCTCTCTGCCCCTCCCCCACTCCCACTCTGTCTCTTTCTCTCTCAAAAATAAATAAACATTTAAACAATAACATTAAAAAATAAAATAAAAAATTGAGATACTTAAAACCACTAACTATATAGTTATAATTTATTGTCCTATTTAGTGTATTAAACTGTGACAAGTACTTCTGATTCTTTACCTTCCCTTCTCCCTTAAAAAAATCCATTTGTTAATTTAGCATATCTCCTTCTGATTATTTCATGAAACTATAATTTTTTTACAGACTAATGAGAGTCATACACCTTCTCAGCTACTGAGAAATAGTAGAAATGAATGGGTTAAGAAATTCTGCTTCAAGATCTCAAATGGTAAAAGCCATTGACGTTGAAAGCCCTTCTGTTCTGCTTGAGCCTGATGTAGGCTGTGGTAATAGAAAGGTGCAAAATGCACAGCATACCCAACAATTGCCCACTTTGAGGACTCTCTCAGGCCCAAGTGCCAAGTGAAACCTGTACTCTCAGGGAAACTGCCAGGGTGGTTTGTAGTTTTTAGAGACACAGAGTTTGGGTTTCTTACCTAAATGTCGGAGGAGCCAGTGGTAGTCTGTGCTAATGAAGGTGGTTCATTAAATCAAACTCTTGTTGATGTGGATCTTCACAAGTAGAATGTTGTGTGGTGCTGTTATCCCTGTCACAAAAGCTATGTGTGTAATTATGGTTTTGCTCTAAATAGATTTGCTTTTAGACTATAAAGCAATTTCCATTACTTCATATTCTTGCTATCTCCCAACCTCAAAAAATAAATCAGTACATCCAAAATATCTCTAAGCACCATATGTATGCTAGTATTCTTTTACATTTAGTGTTATAATGTTTTCAAACAACAAATCCTTTCCCAGATGAGGTTTCTTGTGATAGGAGTTGAGTATGCTTGTATATGGTGCTTCTGGCCTTCTGCCTTACCCTTCATGTTGGTGATGGTGATTGTTTATCTATCTATCTATCTATCTATCTATCTATCTATCTATCTAAGTTTATTTACTTTGAGAGTGAGGGAGTGAGAGTGAGAATGAGAGAGAGAGAGAGGCACAGAGAGAGAATCCCAAGCAGGCTTCACCCTGTCAGTGCAGAGCCCAAAAGGGGCCTCAAACCCATGAACTGTGAGATCATCACTGAGCCGAAATCTAGAGTCAGACACATAAGCAACTGAGCCACCCAGGCGCCCCTTGTGATGGTTCTAAAGGCCCATGAGGAAGAGTAAACCACAGCACTGTCAACCTTCCAAAGATCCATACAAAATAAAAAGTGAGAAGTAAAGCTAATTACTTTGTCATCTGCCTAAAGGGAGACAAAGCCATTTCCCTCCTAACACACCTCTGCCAACCACTCACACTCTGAAAAACATGGCAGCCTTTCTCTGTAGAGACTGCTAATCTTCCCCCTTCTTTTCCCTAGCATCCTGCTGTTCCTCTCTCATCTCTAGGTCAAAGGGAAATTCCTCTCAGAAGCCTTCAGGCGAAATTAGGAGCCTCTTCCCCTGGGCTGCAGTTCTTTCATGTTATTGTAATAGTAGCATAGCATTTGCCCTATTAAACTCCCATTTATTTATGGGTTTGAGTCCTTATTAGACTGAGCTTCTTAAGAGAAGGACTATTCATAGCAATGCATCTGATGTCTATAGACCTTCTATATTTCTTCATTGCATAAGATAATAAGGACAAGAAAATTTTTTACGGTAAGTAGGACCAAAGGATAGATGGCACTGGATCTAGGATTCCTGCTGGAATCCTAGGCCATTCCAGCCCAGATAAGCCTGTCCTGATTCAGTTAGTACTCACATCTGAGCCCCTTCTCAGGCTGTTGCTTTCAATAAATATATAATCTCAATTCATGATAATAGTAGAGATCTTGGTAACAGATGGCCTGACTCCTGACTGATACGGAGAAATCCTGAATAGGTCTGGGTTAGAATCCTGTCTCACAACTTGTGTGATCTTGACCTAGATATTGTATCTCTTGGAGCTTCAGTCTTCTCATCTGTGAAATGAGCATAATAAAACCTTCCTTATAGGTTTGTCATAAAGATTAAATGAGATGGTATATGTTGGATGCACATAGTACAGGAATATAGTAACACTTGATGAACATTCATTGAATGAATAAACATAATGCCTAAAATGTAGAAGCAATCCCATTTTCCTCACCCACCCCCTTTAGGTTTGCCTTACTAACAGCCCATAGGAGATTAAGTCGCCTTGTTACCTTTTCTCTTCGTCCTCTGTATGCCTCCTTTATAGCACTTAACATAATGATGATTATTTAGTTACACAAATTTTTGCTTAATGGATGTCTCGTCTTTTAGAATATAAGTCCATAAATTTAGACACTGTCTGTTGTAGTAACTGATTTATCTCCAGTGCTTAGAACAGTTTATGTATGAATAGATGGGTAAACTCCATTGGCTTGCTAGCTGTAGCCTCTAATTTAGATGGAACTAAATGTTCCACTTTTTTGTTTGGTTTTCAAACATAGAGTGACTTCACGGATGACATAAAAGATGTTTGGGTTCCATGATAAATCTAAGATAGGGGTGTGAGCTGTTCATTGAACTTTAAAGGAAAAGATGGTCCTAGAAGGTTAAAGACCTTGGAGATTTCTAAAATTGGATAAGATATAAATCAGTATACAGTAAAACCTTGGATCGCAAGTAGTTTGTTCGGTGAGTGTTCCACAAGATGAGCAAATATTTCCAATAAAATTTTTAACTTGGTAAACCGTCAGTATCTTACAATACCTGGAGGAAGTGATGCCAAATGTCACATGATCACAACTGAGCCAATGGTTCTTGAAATTCACTTTGATACACAAGTGCTTTGGATTACAAGCATGCTTCCAGAACAAATTATGCTTGCAAACCAAGATTTTCGGATGTACATAATCAGTTCAGATGTACATAATCAGGGGTGGGGATTAAGACCATTTCAAAGTATTGTGACTAGGAGCATTTCTGTGTCTTCATGAGACAGAGATGATTGACACTGAGTGAATAAGTGAACATCCTTCAGCAAAATTTACTAGTAATACCATGTGATCATGTTTCTTTAAAAGTAGCCTGTTACCCGTCTGCCTTTGGCTTAGGTCATAATCTCACAGTTTTTGAGTTTGAACCTCATATCAGGCTCTCTGCTGAGAGCACAGAGCCTGCTTCAGATCCTCTGTCTCCCTCTTTCTCTGCCTATCCCCTGCACATGTGCACTCTCTCTCTCTCTCAAAAATAAATATTAAAAAAAGTAGCCTGTTACCTATGTTTCTTGTTACTTGTCAGTCAATTTTCTGTGATTTGTAGGAACAAAAGATCATAGGAAGGCAGAATACTCTTTGGCCCTGCTTCCCAAATATCACTGTAGGCACATGGTCCCTTGTGCAAGCCTTTTGAGTTCAGGTTCTTAATCAGCCCCCGTAGTAATCCTGGAATCTCTCTAAGGAATCCTTTACTTGAGACCTGGTGAGAAGAGCATGTACTGATTGTGTACTCATATCAGAGGTCCAAAAATTCTCTTGATGGTTTCCCACCCAATTATAGCATATTCCTCTAATCCCACACAACAGCTGAAACATCTTTTTCTGGTTTCTTAAATTCCTCTAGCAGTTAATATCTCTACCATGTAATTTACATTTAATTATAAGTTGTTTTGCATCATTTAATAGTTGTTTCAAGTATGAATGTGTTGACTTCCTTTTTCAAAAAAAAATTCTTTAAGGGCTCACTGTACAGTACCAGATACAGAAATGGAGTAAACCATGAATAATAGCTTCACCTCAAATTTACTTAACCATCCTCCAAGCACAGAAGACCACTTTGGCATAAGTCTCATTCTTCTGACCTGTACCTACTTTATGTAGGAATAGCTACGCTGATCACAGGAACAGGAGCTCCTGAACTAAGTGACAAGACTTTCCATAAGATAATGCAGATTTTGTTGTTTGTTGTTGTTGTTGTTGAAGAAACTGCTGATTGACCAATAGATTTGGAAATGGAGGTTGGGATTGGTTAGGGAAGAAGGACAACTTAGTGCTGGAAGAATTTCTGCCTAATGAATAAATATAACTGTCCTTTGAAGGTTTCTATTCTTCTTTCCAAGTATGAATTCAAATACAATCCATATTTGAGTTCTCTCTCCTTCCCCAACACTCAATACAGCAGACTTTGATGTCTTATTTTCATTACCATTTATCTCTTAGAACTGATTCAAATATTCAGTAGAACATTGGTATAAATCCTAATCCATAGAATGCTTCAGGTTTACTGAAACTGAATCTTATTTAGGCTCTTCTTTTATTCGCTCACTGAGTGACGGTATGTTTCCTAGAAACTTAGTATCCTCACACAGAAGTAGATAAAGAAAAACTGCTGTTCCGTCATTCTTTTTTTTTTTTTAATTTTTTGAGTTTATTTATTTTTGACAGAGACAGAGTGAGAGCATGAGCTGGGGAAGGGCAGAGAGAGAGAGGGAGACACAGAATCTGAAACAGGCTCCAGGCTCTGAACTGCAGGCTCTGAACTGCAGGCTCTGAGCAGTCAGCATAGAGCCCAATGCAGGGCTCTAACTCAAGGGGTGTGAGATCATGACCTGAGCTGAAGTAGGATTCTTTACTGACTGAGCCACCCAGGCGCCCCTGCTGTTCTGTCATTCTTATTCAACAAGTACACCCCATCAGGTCTTGTCTAACATACAGGTCAGTAACTGTGCTCTGTGGACCCTCTACAGAGTCTTTATCAAGATGGAACCAAACACGCTTTTTTAACTGCCTTGTAACTACATTGAGTCCAATTATCTTTATGGGTGAACAGTGAGCCCAGAATAAAATTATATTCACTTCACTAAAATTTGCAGATATTTGTGACTTCTTTTTTTATATAAGTCTAATTTGACCTTGAAACAAGTAAACCAAACTGTTTAATGGTTTTTTTAAGGTTTGTCACTTTTTTTTTGAGGGAGGAGCTTAACTTTAGTAACCATTATATAAATCTATAAATCTATATATGATGCTGATAATCTACAAATGTTGCTGAGAAAAACAGTGAAAAATATCCACAGGTGTGAATGAAGATGTTTCTAACATAAAACATACTAAAATTGAGTTATTTGGTAAAGACACTGGATATTTATGTGAAGTGCCCTCCTGTTTCATTGATTTATTTTACTCTGTTGCCAGATTATGGAAATAGAAATTTGCATTTCTAAAGGACAATTTGTTTTTGGTGTTAATTATTTTATTTTTAAAATTAAGTTTCTGGGGCGCCTGGGTGGCTCAGTCAGTTGAGCATCCGACTTCAGCCCAGGTCATGATCTCATGGTTTGTGAGTTCAAGCCCCGCGTTGGACTCTGTGCTGACAGCTCAGAGCCTAGAGCCTGCTTCGGATTCTGTGTCCCCCTCTCTCTGCCCCACACCTGCGTGTGCTCTGTCTCTCTCTGTCTTTCAAAAATGAATAAACATAAAAAAAAGATATATAAAAAAATTAAGTTTCTGGATATTAAATCATGAAATAAGTTGGTGGTTATTTCTTTATGAATTTGAGGCCCCAGGTATTTCTTATATTTATTTTTTCAATTTACTATATTATCTCAAATAACTGGTCCCCTTGTTTCTATTCCTTCCTCAGCTACTTCTTTCTTTAACATATTGCTGCTAATCAAGAATCTCTACAAGATTGACCAAAAATCTGAAGAAAACCCAACTGTTAAATGGTGCTTGCTAATTGTTTCTTGAGCAGCTGGAGGATTTTATATTTAGACTAACATGCCATTTGAGGATTTGAGGATTCCATCCTTTTCTTGTAGCTCCCTGGCTCTTTGTTCTGGATTCATCCCTCATCTTTCTCCTTAAGAGCATTCACTTCTCCTTTTAGGTAATCAGCATAATAAAGCCCTGGGTAGGGCCCATCTGCCAGAAGAAAGAAATCACTTGTACGTTTGAGTCTCTGTTGTGCAAATATTTGTTGTGTTGGGGTAAAACCTGAGTACATTTATTAAACATTAGTAACATCCTTTTGGCTATTATTTATTCATTAAGCAAATATTATTCAGCAGCTGCTAAGTACCAGGAATTGGTCATTCTTCCAACTTTTAAAATTGTATTAGTTGTATTTTTATCATTTAACAAAGTACCAATAGTAGTATGCATCTTTTACATTGAGTTTTGGTGGTATAGCATAGATTGTGAGATTGGGCTCTAGAATCAGAGAACCTGTGAAAATCCCAGCTCCAACATTTTCTGGCTGTGTGACTTTGAGCAAGTTAATGAACTTCTCTAAGCCTCATTTACAACACCTTTGTAGTGGGAATAATAATAGTATTTACCTCACCTCCATTTTCAGAAGAGTAAATGCACATAAAGCGTATTGTACTGGGTTTGGCAGGCAAGTGAAAAATCAATAGATATTACTTGCTACTGTTATTAAATAAGTCATAGTGCTTGGCTGGTTGATTGTTATAATCTCTTTCACCATTTATTGAGCAGATACTTACGAAGTGTGCTGGGAGTAAACTTGAATAGTTTAGAGAGACACCACCATCTGGCCTCTTGTGTTAGAAACAAAAGCCTTAAACTGGGTCTGGCAGTGGTGAGGGGAACAGATGCTCTGAATGCCTTCTAGAATGTGTTTTTTCACTATATGTCTAAGCTGTGATAAATGTCACTAATGTCATCTCTCCTTCTATTTTAGGTAAGTACATCACCATTTTTGAAGTGTTATGCAGATGGGTAAGTCTTGCTGTTGGAGCTTTTCATGTTGAATTACATACTCGGAGAATCTGGCCCAGACTGTGTGCTTATCACAGTCAGACAAATGCCTCTATTTTATTCACACAGAGATCTGGAAAGATAGCAGCATTTCCTCCACACAGTCATCTCTCATATTTCAGATATTGGGCAGAAAAAATATATATCCATTATTTTAAATTGGATAAAATACTATGTTTAATTTAAATAACTGAAGATTGGGTTTTCATGGTCAGTAGAAGGCAGAGTCTTTGAAATACTTTAGAATAGAAAAAATGATTTCCTTTCTGTTAGAAATCATAAAAGCCTCCATAAAGTAAACATACACACCTTATTTTTCTGCTTGCAAATGGGGAGTCATTTTTTTCAGTCATAAAAAACAAGTATTCCATATGAGATTAGATTAATAAACCTAATTCTGTTTAACCAAACATTAAAGGTGGCCCATGGCCACACAAGATGGTGTATGCAGAATCTTGTAGAAAGAATTCGAGTTAGAAGTGACAGTTCACATAGTTAATTCAATATTTCTATATTTGGCTGTAACATATCTCCACAGACACCTGAACTGGAAGAAATGATCTTAAATCACAATAGGGATTTAGTATAGACCTCCAGTGAATGTGAAAGATGATTAAGCTATGAAGCAATTCACCAGTGAATTTTACAAATTACATAGACAGTTTTATTTGTATTTAGGAAATTAAGATTTACCCTGCCTTGAGGCAAACTATTGAACTGACTAGTTGTCTTCAATAATCAAGTCCCAGTTTGCTCTTCCAGTTTTAATTTTTATCAATTAGCCATATATACACTATATTCTTTCTGTGTGTTAGTCTTGGTCTTCCAAGAAGCCAGTGCTAACATGGGATTAAAAATGCAAGGATTTAGGTGGGGGGTGCTCCTGGGTGGCTTTATCTGCCTCTTGATATGGGCCTGGGTCGTGATCTCACAGTAGTGGGATCAAGCCCCATGTGGGGTTCCATGCGAGCATGGAGCCTGCTTGGGATTCTCTCTCTCCCTCTCTCTCTGCCCCCACCTTTCTCTCTCTAAAAAATAAATAATTAAGCTTTTAAAAAATGCAAGGATTTTAGGAAATGCCCGTGTAAGAGAAATTAAGAAGGGAGCCAAATAAGGTTGAGTGAAACCTCAGATTCTTATACTAAGTTTGACCCTAAGTGAAGAAGACAGAGAGAGAGAGAGAGAGAGAGAGAGAGAGAGAGAGAGAGAGGGGTTGGGCAGAAGCACCCTATATTGGATTTAGGTAAAGCTGTAGAGAGTCCTCAAACCAGAATCAGCCTACATAGGAGTCCTGTGTTCCTTGAGAATGGATTTGCTTCAGTATCTCTACTGTGTTCAGTCATCGTTTGGGAGCAGGACATGGGAGGTAGTATGGCCATAGTGCAAATTTGCAGTGGATTTCAGAGGTGGCAGCTGGGAGCCCTTAGCCTATTGCCATCCTTACAGTTGGAGGTCTGTAGCACATTCTTGTGGCCAGCACACTTAGGCTCCTAGGTCTTGGTTCTTTCAGTTTCTTGTTGTCTACTAACAATCCTCGTCCTGGCATCATTTTTGTTCCATAACATATTTGTTGTTCATGCCCAACTCAGTTATCACTTCCTTCATGATCTGAACAAGCAAGGGGCTAAAAATTACTACTCTTTTTGGGGATTTGATAATTCTTTGTATTTTCCTGTGGTATTTGTTGCTTTTCATTAACCATTTGTTCAGAAACAATTGACAGTTGTGCTTGTGTCCAGATGCAATTGTATACTCTTAGAGGTCAAAAATAACGAGTGGCTGGCTGGAGAACATTTTGAAAAGCTCATGATGGTATAATAGGAAAGACTACTGTAAAATACATTAACTAAAATACAATGTAAAAAATAATTGTGAGCAAAGAGGTATGAGGAGAGGGAAGAAAGAATTATCTTTTGGGGAAGAGGGGAAGGTAGTGCTGAGACAGAAAGGGGAAATTTTATCAACTTTGTCCTAAAGCATGATCAGGTAGCTAGGGGTTAATGGTTTAGTAGACAACATGTTCAAAGGCATGGTGATATGAAAGCATAGGGGAGGTTGTAAGTGACATAGTATGCTATGAGTACATAGTATACTATGAAATGACATAGTATATTTATGAGATTATGGTGGAAAATGACTCTGTAAAATTTACCTAAAAGCCAGATTTTATGAGGCTCCTTGTCTTGGTAAATGGTTTAGACTTTATCCTAGGAGTTTTTGTCTAATTCAGAACGTCTGAAAGTCATCTGGGCCTGGCTGAAGCACAAAAATATAGATATATATAATCCCAGTGTGTCATATCAAAAAAAAAGAGATAACTATTTTCCTTGTTTTTTAATATATTTTATTTTCTATAGTTCTACATCTTCTCCATAGTCTTCTGTATTTAAAAACTAGTACAAATTAAAATGAAGGATTACATTTTGATATAATAAGAGAAAACAGTAGGGCATAAGGACCCACTGAATTACCAGTTTTAGTGGACTTTTAATTACAGGTGTTAAATTTGTCACAAATAACAATTTTCTTCTCTGCATGCATTTAATTTTTGTACTGTGTGCCTATTAAAGTACTATTGGAAAACCTGATTGTATTTCAAATAGATAAGTTATTAAAAAGCATGATTTTATAGTAAGCATGCTTTGTAATGCTTGGGAAATTAGAGGTAGAAATTCACCAAAATGTTCCTTGGCAATTCTAACTTTAAATATCTGTAATCCTTAAAGTCAATCAATATACTATTTCATTTTATAAGAACTGTAGTTAAGCCCATGATTTTTATTTTACAGAAGGCAATTTGAAATGGAGTAATTATATCATTCTTCAACTAAATTACCAGTGTAGAGATTATGATTTAAGGGAAAGTTGTCCAGGGTGAGAGAGAAATGAAATTGACCTTTTGATCATGACAAGATCAGAGAAAGCTAGAATATCATTGCCTCAAAACTCAGGTTAGACACATTTATCTAAATAAGTATATTTATACAGAAGCACATAATTACAAAATAACTCTATAAATTATTGAAACTAATCCCATTTGGTTTTTCCTGAATATTTTTGCGTGTGTTTTCTTGATGTTAGCTCATTATTTTATGCATTTTTATAACACGTGCCCAGAGTCAAGTTATGGAAGGCATTGATGTTTTTAAACACAATTTTTAGATAAATAACTTAAAAATGAGAAAATTATGTTACCAGGATAAATGATATAGAATTATATCTTTCCCCAAAATGCATATTCTGGAATTTGTAATGTGGATTCACATCATTGTTGGGTACTTCTCAGATGTATTAGCTTTTACTCATCCAGCAGGCAAGATTGACTCTGAGAGAGAGAGAGAGAGGAGGAGGAGGAGGAGACCACAAGATGATGAGAGTAGCCGTCATCAGTATGGTACCTGAGAAACAGAAGGTGTTCATTATGAGATTATTGAAAGAATTTGATGTATGGTAAACTGGATGCTTATATGCATACATGTGAAGGTAAACTGCAAGGAATAAAAAAAAAGTACAGTATTTTCAGTCTTTTCATTTGTTTTTTGATAGTGAACTGTACTGAGAAAAACATTTTACATCAAGACTCAAGGCATACAAATATATACATATAATTATATATATTTCTAATATAACTGTCAAAGACAAATACTTAGGTATACAAAGTATGATACATTCTTATGTTCCCTCTTTTATTCTAGCTCACTAAAAATCCTGGTCATATTTAGCCAAACAGATTTCATAACCTACTAACAGATTGTAGCTCACAGTTTGAAAAATGCTTACATGGGGAAAAATATAAATGTGCACTGTTATTCAGAAATAAATCTAATAGAGACATTTATTACAATTAGGCCTGAAAAACAAAAGCCAGACAGAGTCTAAGTACTTTCTCACTAACAAAGGAGTTTATTTTAATTTTTTATTTGACATAATTTCAGATTTACTATAAATGCAAGAGCAGCATGAAGAATTCTTTTTTTTTTTTTAAATTTTTTTTTTCAACGTTTATTTATTTTGGGGACAGAGAGAGACAGAGCATGAACGGGGGAGGGGCAGAGAGAGAGGGAGACGCAGAATCGGAAACAGGCTCCAGGCTCCGAGCCATCAGCCCAGAGCCTGACGCGGGGCTCGAACCCACGGACCGCGAGATCGTGACCTGGCTGAAGTCGGACGCCTAACCGACTGCGCCACCCAGGCGCCCCAGCATGAAGAATTCTTGGATACTCTTTGCCAAGAGTCCTCTAAAATTCTCATTCTCTCTCTGTCTCTGTCTCTATCATTCATATCTATTTATCATCTATCTATATATATACATACATATACACAATTCTAAATTTAAAAAAAAATTAACGTTTATTTATTTTTGAGACAGAGAGAGACAGAGCATGAGTGGGGAGGGGCAGAGAGAGAGGGAGACACAGAATCCGAAGCAGACTCCATGCTCTGAGCTGTTAGCACAGAGCCCGACGCAGGGCTCGAACTCACGGACCGCGAGATCGTGACCTGAGCCGAAGTCGGCTGCTTTACCGACTGAGCCACCCAGGCGCCCCCAAAATTTTTAATGTTTATTTTTGAGACAGAGGGAGACAGAGTGCGAGTGGGAGAGGGGCAGAGAGAGAGGGAGACACAGAATCCGAAGCAGACTCCATGCTCTGAGCTGTTAGCACAGAGCCCGACTCAGGGCTCCAACTCACGGACTGCGAGATCATGACCTGAGCCGAAGTCGGACGCTCAACCGACTGAGCCTCCCAGGCGCCCCAACATATATATACATAATTCTATATGTTTATTCATATAATTTTTTCTTTGGAACTCCATAACAGTAAGTTGTAGACATGATACTATTTTACCTCTAAATGCGTAGATATTTCCTCAAAACATGGAATTTTCTTCCATAGTTACAGTTCAATGGCCAAAATTAACAAATTAACACTATTGCAATCTGATTATCTAATCTCCAGACCTTATTTCAAATTTCAATAATTGTCCCAATAATGCTTTTTATGCCAAAAATTACAAAATAATGATTTACAATTGGTTGTCATGTCTTTTTAATTTCCTTTAAACTGAAACAGGTTCTGAGACTCTGGTTGTATTTCATGGCATTGATGTTTCTGAAGAATACAGACCAATTGTTTTGTAGCTGTCTTTCAGTCTCAGTTTTATATTTCCTTGTGATGAGATTCAGGGCATAGAGTTTGGGCAGGAATTCTGCAGGAGTGATGCTGATTACTTACATCCAGAGGCACATGCTGTTTAGTTCCATTACTATAATTTAACTTTGATCATTTGGTTAAAGTGATGAGTACTTTTTCTCTACTCTAAAATTGCTATTTTTCTTCTTTGTAATTAAAAAGTAACTTGTAGAGTGATACTTTGAGACCAAGTAAATATCCTGTTATTTGTCAAATTTTTACCCAGTAATTAGAATTCATCAAAGTTTATGCCTGAATCAGTTATTATGATGGTTTCCTAAGGGTGATCGTTTCTTCTTCATTTATTAGTTGTTTTTTTATTATATGAAAAAGTATTCCCTTCCTATTTGTTTTTGTACAAACTCATGGATTCTTTATTTAGCAGATTATAATTTTTTAATATTGTTGATTAATAACATTTATTTTGATGCTGATACTGTCCTAGATTTGTACAGGAGAAGCTCCCTCTACTTGTTTTATTGTCATTTTCGCATGTCCCCATCAATGCTTGAGCACTTTCTTCCTTTTTGGAAGAAAATATGCAAAAGTCTTGTATTTTTTTTCCCTGCTTCAGCCTTGGAATCAGCCGCTTTGCTAAGGATTCTTGATTCCTTTTAATAGGAAATGATATTTAGAATCGAAAACTGGGGGGAGAGAACAACAGGTGTGCTCATTGCTACTGGGTAATTTTTGCTTCCAGGTCCTATGAACAGACAGATCTGGGAAGAAGTATATGTATATATGTACTGATGTACATAAATGTATGCATCAAAAACTTACCCACACTTATCTGTATCCGTGCATATATCTTGGTATTTCTACATATCAAGCCTGTAATTTCACACTGATACTTCCAATTCCAGTCCAACACTACAGTGGTCATTCTATCCTCCCTTTTCTTCTATGTAACTTCCTTACAACAGTGAGAAGCCTGGCCCCATTATTTACTGTGTGTTATATATTTGCTCAATCCTAGAATGTGGTTGTAGAAAGTAGTTTCAGAATTGCTAACCCGTGCCTGTGTATAAAATAAGAAAAGAATGTAAGCTTTTTAATTAGATTTTTAGCTTTGTTTTTGTCTTATATACCTAACCCGGTATTCAAAAGTAGGTTGGTTAGTTTTTCCCTAACCCCCATTCTCACCCCACTTCAGTAAGGTTTTGTTGCTCCTTTGAATTATAATTCAGTTCATTTGTTTCAGTTCGTAAGTTCACCTAGGGTTGAATTAAACAGTATAGCTGTTGGCATCTTTTATATGTAAAATGTAGCACTAATAATTTCATTTCCACCATGATAACAATTGCCTAGCACCACTAAATATCTAATTCAGGTAGATATCCATTTTTTTTTTCCTGGAGAAGTTAGCTATGACTTATGTCAGAGTGTCTACCAAGCTTTGTCTTAGACCAAACTTCAGGATCATCCGAAAATAAATAAATAAGGACAAATGCTGGTGCATGAGTGTTTCCACGCATATTTCTAGTAAATTCCAAAATCATTTAGGGTTTCTGAGTTTCAGTATCTGGTTATCTGTACCTCATGTCATTTTCATCAGTGTGGATGATCAGGTTTAGGCCATAAAAGCCACCTCATTATTTATTTATGTGTTTATTTTTCATGTTTTTTGTTTCAAAAAAAAAAGGAGTTAAGCTATCCTAATTTTTCAAAATGTATGAAAGGGGTCTGGAAATCTAAGTCAGAAACACAAATGTGAAAGTACATTGTGTATTTGGAGCTAAATCTAGATCTGAACTTCCTTAAAAACAGTGAAATACAGAAACCTGATAATAGGTATATCTTCAGGAGAGAAAACCGCCTTCCTATAATTAATTCTAAAACTTTCATTAGCATCTCTGTACAAAGTAGAGCAACGATGGTTTAACAGCAATTTTATGTGAGTTACCAAAAAGCACATTATTTATTATGGGTAAACATGTTTTATTTATTTTTTAGAGTTTATTTATTTTGAGAGAGAGGGAGAGAAAGAGCACAAATGAGGAAGGGGCAGAGAGAATCCCCAGCAAGCTCTGCAGCCTGATGCGGGGTTTGAACTCAGGAACTGTGAGGTCATGAGCTGAGCTGAAGTCGGTGGTTTAACCAACAGAGCCACCCAGCCACCCCAACATGTTTTACTGCATTTACCTTTGATACAGATCTACCTATGAAATCATTATCCTATATAAGGGTTTCTGTAGGAATTTAAGTCATTACAGGTCTGAAGAATTGATATTGGGACAGAGCTTAGCACACCTTGCAGAATGGCTTTTCGGCTTTGCCTTTGGTTTATCTTTCTCATATCACTTTTCTCGACTTACCTTGGCAAGAACAGAAGCTAGACGGCTGTCAATTTGACATTTAGCTCTTTGTTTGGAGTGGAAATAATCTGGGCTTTCTATTGGAGTAAAATTCAGAGAGTTTCTATTACAGGTTCATAGTTAGCAAAATCACCAGGAAATATTTATGGAGGAAGATAACTACAGATGTATCTGATTACCTATTTGGAGTGCTTGCAGTGAAATTTCTTACTGCTTCTGATGTGCTCACAAGCAACAACAACAACAACAACAACAAACGTTGTCTTCCCCTTGCCCTCTCTTTCCTCCCCCTATCCCTTTCCCCCCCTTTCCTTCTGTCCCTTTTCCTCCTCCTCATCCTCTTCTTTCTTCTCCTTTTCCTCCTCCTCTTCCTCCCCCTCCTCCTTATTCTCCTTCTCCTTCTCCTTCTTCTTCAACAATGCAAAAGTACTCACTGTATCAGGATAATCAGTTTTATTTCAGTTGGTATGGAAAACATCATTTCTTTAAGCCATTGTTACTATGACACTCATACACTTTAGTCTACAAAATGTTTCTAGGTTCAGCAACATTGAAATTAAAATTTGCTGCACTTTCCCTATGGTTTAGCTGTGCAAATAGGAATTGTGTCATTATAAGAGAGACTGATTATGTAACACGTATTAAGGGTTAAAAATGTGGAACTCTTCATTCCTTGTTGACTTTTGCAATATTAGAGATAATAAACTGAGGGAATATGCTTGTCTCTGAGTCTTCGTTGACAGTAATTTGAAAATTTGCTGAAATATATTATAAAATGTTAGCAAGATTAGTAACAACCAGGTCAAGTAAGGGGTAAGCAAATGGACACACATATATTTTTTGAGACTATAAATTGGATATACTGACTAAGGTAATTTAACACTCCTTGTCAAAAGTCCTAAAAATATGCACACCCTTTAGATGAAGCAATTTCGCTGCTAGACGTTTATCTTGAGGTAGTAATAAGAGAAGTGGGCAAAGCTAATTGCATAAGGATGCTCATTGCTAAGTTGATAATAGTCAAATATTTGGGGATGAATATACATTAATAGCACCCTATTAAAAATTATGGTGCCTCCACATATTTATAAAAAATGATGATAGAGGTATTTATTTTAAAATTTAAAACTATACCTAATATAGTTCTTTACATATTTTTCTTTTTTCTTTTTTTTCTTTTTGCAAATTTTTAAAACAAATTTAAATATAAAACCAATTCCATCTGATAGGATTATAGAAAATTTTATTTCCTCATATTAAATTTGTACCTTAAATTTTGAAAAAAATACTTTTACAATACAGAAATAACAACAATCTAGCAAATATTTTGTCTAACATCATATTTTTCTTGAAAGCAAAGCCATGACAATATTTTTCATTTCTTTGATAATAAATTATAGTATTTGAACAGTTCCTTGGGTACTGAGCCATCATTTTAGGCCTTGGTGGCTTATGTATGCACCTCGGTTTTAATCAACCTCAATTTTGAGATCATTTACTTAATTAATTCATCATTTATTCGGTGCTTGTTATGTTTGATAGGGCTTCAGAATACAAAAATAAGTAAGGTATTTGGCCCCCAGACACTAAAAGTTTAGTGGAGAGATAATCATAAACATAAAAAAACACATACCAGGCTGTGCCAAAATGTGATCAATGTGATTCAGGAACAGAGTGGGTCACAAATGACTCCCTTAATGAATCACACCCCACGAGGGGTCACAGGGACAAATGGCTGGGTGGTAGGGTGATCTGGTTTTCTGGATGGTGTGCTTAGCTTAGGGCTAATTCAGAAAACCTTTCTATTTCTAATTCTTGTGTTAAATGCCTTTATAATTCTCTCCACGTACATTCTGCTCTTAGTACATTGGTATTGATCATTGCTAGTCTTGCAGTCCTGTAGAAATGTCACTGCATGTGTCAGCTATGTCTGTCTGTATGAAAAAGCATCTGGCTGAACTTTGTAATCTGTAGTTCTGAGAAGCCCATAATGCCCATTGTTCTTTGTCAGAAGAACAATGAAAAAGAACAATGGGAGCAAGTTATTGGCTGTCTCACGTGATTTTCTGTGCCTCTGCATTGCTCATTCATCCCAGATGGTTCATGTTGATTGCTGTCTTTCTCTCTTAGTGTGATAAGAGTCAGTAGATGATTAATTCAAAAAACCTTAAGCTCCTTCCTAGGAAAGGCTAGATAAATGCTAAGTAGTGTGCTTTTTAGGTGGATCAACAGAGGCCAGATCACTGGAATATAGATAGCTTATGAATTATATCACTTGTGTAAGACTGCTAAACAGTGAAGAAACATGTTTAATATGTTCCATCCAGCATTTGCCTTTCTTCATGTATGTGGTAGAATGATAATGCCTGTTTAATTATGACTTTCTGTGGGCACATATACAGATAACTGTGGACTTTAAAATATACTTAAGTAACTTTTCTTTTAATTCAGAAGATTGGGGCATTAAGAGTTTTGGCTGTTCTTTTCTTTCTGTTTTTCTCCCATTATAAAGCCCCTCCTGTTTTCTTTCTTGTTGCTTTCTCATCCATTAAAATATATACTTTTGGGGCACCTGGGTGGCTCACTTGGTTAAGTGGCCGACATCAGCTCAGGTCATGATCTTGCAGTTCATAAGTTCAAGCCCCACATCTGAGCTTTCTGCTGTCAGCACAGAGCCTGCTTCAGATCCTCTGTGGCCCCCTCTCTCTGCCCCTCCCCTGTTCACATGGACACACATGTGCTCTCTCTCTCTCTCAGAAATGAATAAACACTAAAATAAATAAAAATAAAAGTAAAATATATACATTAGTATATATACTTTATATACATTTTATCTAATTTTCTTATGAAACACAAAGTTGTTTGATAATTAAAGCAGATACAATGCTTCTTTGGACTATAAGAAACTGTAAAATCCCTCATTTTTAAGTATCTCTTTCTGCTGGTTTATTAGTTTATTACAAGTTTAATATGACCTCTTACTTTAATCTTCATCATAAAATACAAATAATCTATTCCCAAATCTCTGCGTGTCACGGAGAAGGCCTTTAAGAAATATTTATTGACTCAATGGAAATATAAGTGAATACATGCTTTTAGTCTCTGAAATATATGAAGTGTCTAAAAATATTACCTGTGTCTGAAAGACAATGCTAAACATAAAATTCATTCCTGAGAGAACTCTTCCCGGTATACAATCTTATGGATTTATTTATTAAAACTAGTCATAAAAACCTCTTCTGATTTTATTTTCCTTATTTTGAAAGATAAATGTAATTTGCACCATCATTGCTTAGAAAAACTGCCTTCTGTTTCACAAAAAAGAAATAGGTGCTTGAATTGAGTATATAACTTCATTCCTAATCTCAGCAGCCAAACCCTCTCTAAACTTAAAATCTTTACAGGTTAGATGATAATCTCTTCAATTTGTATTTGTCATTAGCATGTTTCTTAACACACATTTCAGTATTACCTTGACTTTTCCTTTTTTTAAATGCTTATTATTTATTTTTGAGAGAGAGAGCACAAGCAGGGGAGGAGCAGAGAGAGGGGGAGACAGAACCTGAAGCAGTCTCCAGGTTCTGAGCTGTCAGCACAGAGCCCGACATGGGGCTCAAACCCATGAACCATGAGATCAAGGCCTGAGCTGCAGTCAGACACCTAACTGACTGAGCTGCCCATGTGCCCCAGACTTTCTCTGAAAATTATTGCTGTCTTTAAAGTTTGGTGTGTGCCAAAAGCAGAACTTTGGGTCATCAAGATTAGCAGAGAGTATCTCTGTATATTTTCTCAATTCCATGAGGAAACTTGGACTCAGAGGGTGCAGTAACTACCCTGACTATAAAGTGGAAGATTTAGACTTGAACCCAGGTCACAAGGCTCTGAGGTCCTTTCAGTTTCCATTACAAACATTGCTTGACTTATTGCCATGTGTATCATGACATTTTATTAGTCCATTTCATATGCTTTGAACACCTATAGATCAGGAGGCAATAATAACTGTAACTCTTAGGCTATAGTCCACAGACATACTTATTTACCTTAGGGACAAACATTTGTGACTTTATGAGTGGGAGCTATATGGTTGAACACTAGGTACTCGTGGGGGTGTCGGCTAAAAAGAGTTCCTTTCTACCTTGTGACAGTCTGTCCTTGGAGAGGAGCAGTGTGATGAGTAGTTTACTGTAGATTATGGGAAAATCACTGACTTGAATCCCAATTCAGCAATCCTAGAGAAAGATAAATCTATCTTTTTGAATTTTGCTCTACAAAGAAAATGTTTTTGTAATATTTATTTGGTAAATTAGTTATCTGAATAGTCTCACTGAAATTCATTATACCCCACAGTGAAAACCTAGTTATAGTTAGTTGGGGTACAGGTATAGATATTACATAGTTGAGATTGACACATATATGCCATGATTCACCTAGAAGTCACTGGGCAGTAAGGATGATTAAGGAGTTTTCCTGCGCATTATTTAAAAATAAAGTACATTTTTTTTGTGAGCCACATGGTAGTATGTAGTGCACTGTTGTCCAATCTCATAATTCTAAAAATTCTGATTTTAAACTGTAAATAATGCTGTGTGTGTTATAGGACTGAAACCTCCTTATACTAGAATGCTAATATTAACCATTGAAAATACTAAGAATTAAGAGTTCTTCATTCCCATCCTTGTGTATCCAGTTCATCAAATGGTGCATTAACTATAGTTACCTGCCTGTTAAAGGGATAACTCATGGACGAGATGCCCTTTGGACATGGATACTCAGGAATCTAAAGATTTTTTTTTAAAAAAATTTTTTTTTTCAATGTTTTTTATTTATTTTTGGGACAGAGAGAGACAGAGCATGAACGGGGGAGGGGCAGAGAGAGAGGGAGACACAGAATCGGAAACAGGCTCCAGGCTCTGAGCCATCAGCCCAGAGCCCGACGCGGGGCTCGAACTCACGGACCGCGAGATCGTGACCTGGCTGAAGTCGGACGTTTAACCGACTGCGCCACCCAGGCGCCCCAGGAATCTAAAGATTTTAGGAACGAGCACGGTGAATATCAAACAAGTCAGAGCACAACTTGTAGAAAGAGCATCTCAGAAGAAGAGTAGTAAAGCATAGAGAAGAGAGTCTTTGTTTCCATTGTGAATAAAAATCTCCAAAATTATGACTGAAGAGCTGTATGACACTCCAGGCGTTATGCTAGCAAATGGGGGGTGGTGGGTGGAGACAAAAAGATGCATCAGACATGTTCCTTGTATTTGTAGAACTTTCCAGATGGAGGAACATAATCTGCCAGGATGGACATAATCTGCCAGGATGTTATGGACATCTAACCTGACCCAGGCAAGTGTATCTTATTTAGGATACCTGCCTTAATACCACAATTAAACTAGAAATACAATCAGGTTCTTTTTCCTGACAATGAGGAGCAATTGTTGATTCTATGCTGAGAAAATATTTACTCTTTAAATAGCATGCCATTTATTTCATCTAAAATTTGTGGTGTTTTAAATATTCAACAATTTAGTGTTATCCTAGCAGGGTATCGCTTAGAGTCAATAAAATGATGCAATTTTAAGTAAATGTATTTTACAGTGCAATGTTTGGAATTACATTTTAAAAATCCTATTAACTTTTAATGAACAAATATCTGGTTTATTGATGTTAAATGTTCCATGTAAAAGCATTTGTTTAGGAAACTATGTAACAGTGGTGGGTTAAAATTAGAAAGTAACCCCAAGAGAGTGCGAATGCCCTGTTAGTATTGTTACAATCATATTGGCTAGTAAAGGATATGCGGAATAATGTATGTAGCAAATGGTTACCTAAAATTCCTGCTGGAGGAATTTCTTTCCTGTTTCTCTTCTTTCGATTCCAATGTATAGTCCAATTCCTCATTGCACTACCTAGTCTAGAGGGAAAATACACAGATGTGATTTCCTATATGGTCACTAGATGGCAGTATACCTCCCCATAGAACGAAGCTGTTCCAGAACTTATGAGTGCAGTTCACATAAAAGCCAGGAAGAGGATGAGAGAAATGTACTTCCCATATGGTTTTGATTTATTAAAGTCAGCAAATCAATAGCACACTACTTTGCATTCAAAAAAGGAGTAATGATTAGGTTTGTAAGGTGACAATTATTACTTAGGACAAATCTGAAGTATGCTTTTAGGAGGTAGTTCAGAAGGAGGTTTGTTTTGGTTTCCAAAAACTCATCAGGAACAAGGAAACATATTATATCTACATGAAAAACTGGGTTCTAGTCAGTGAGCCATGTGTTAAAGAATAGGAATACTGGTGAATGCTGTAAAGTTTATATAGTCTTTTTTTATTTTTTTGTAAATCAAGTAAAATAAATTGCATTCTGCCCAGTCTTAGGCACACCCATCATGGTTCATTTACTCTCCCACCCAAAAAAGCCTCATCATATCCCTCAGAGCACAGGGAAGTCCCTAGAGTATCAATTTAACCTTCCTGAGCAAAAATTTACACTTGGTAACCTAGAATATAAGACTTCTCTGTAGGAAGTACGATTTGTTGTTATAAAATTGTAGATTTAGAAAACTGAGTTAAAAGCGACTCAGGATCTTTTCAGTGTCCTTATTTTAGAAATGTAGAAAATATGAATGCAGCTATTTCGTGTACTTAAGACATTAGTGGACCAAAATACAATACATCGGTGGCACATTTTCATGGGATGGTTTCAGAGCTATTTGTCAATAATTGTATAGGCTCAGTGGTGACTGTCTGGAAAGTTGAAGTATTACAAGCTCAGAATATTAAACACCCTTCTCTTTCTCTTCTGATACTTGAAAAAAAATACCTATTTCATAGAACTTTAGAGCTGGAAAGGATTTCGAACATCACATGTCACCCTTTCATTTTATATATGTAGTCATTATATACAAGAGAGATTAATTTGTGAGGCATCCTGGACTTTTTGTAGTGCATCATGTTGAGCAATTTGCTTTGTGGACTTAGAAGCAAAAAATCTTCAGTAACAAAAAGTTAAAATAGTTTATGCAAAAAGAATTGCTGATGACGGTGTTTCTCAGTGCAGTGATTTTAATTTGCTCTTGGTGTTTTAAGGATAGATGCATAAAACCAATTATATATCTGACTACATTATAGTAATGTGAACTATTCAAAAATATGAAGAGAGTAGTACCAGGTTATTATAAAATTTCAGAACTGTAGTTTTATTCTTTGGCTCATTGACTGCCTTGAATCTTTGTGTTGTAGGTGGTGTAAACCTTTCTTTTTCATTCCTTTTTCTAGGAGTGGCTCTGGGGAATCATTAGGTAAATGCTTGTTGGTTTTCCAATATAATTATCTCTGAGTCTTAATGATTTCTGGTTTGGGTACCTTTTCACTTTCTCAAACTTTAGGCAAGAGTTCAGAATGGCTTCCAGTTGCAAAATGAATTATAACTCCAATTTACCATCTAGTCTGGCTGTGTGGTCTTGGCAAATCTTTTAGGCCTGGCCAGGCATGATATTGTTGGCAGAAATAAGGCTCTGCCTCAACTTGGGCTCCAGCTTTGCCGTTTTGCCTGAAGACTTTCCAAGATTCAGGGAGAGACCATGAATATGTGAAACGTCTTATCTCCAAGAGTGTGCTGTAGAGATAATGAAAAATTCAGATCTTTTAAAGATCCTGAGTTTAAGGATAATATATCTAAATGCAAGTTCTCTTAGAAAGGAAGGTTTTAACCATTTAGAAATATCTGAAGATAAGGATTTCCAGCCTTTGCTGAATATTCCATGGGTAGTGATTTTAATTTAAAAGATATTAATAGAAAAATAGTAAGTAAATACTTGGTTTCTATTTATTGTTTGGAAGGCTAACTAATTATCATGGTTGCTGTCTTTGTGAACCTCTATATGCCATTTCATCTTTTCATTGCCTACCATTCACTACAAAGTTATTTACTTAACTGGAAAGGAATCTATACTGGCCAAACAGGAGTTATCCTTCCTTGAAATAAAGGAGTCACTCCTGCCCTTTGACGTGGTGCTTTACAGGCCTGATTTCTATTTGAATCTTTGCCAATTTCTTCTTTTGATCTAGCAACTGAAAGGAGGGTGGTCATAGCCATGATGTTACCAGGATAGAAACCTGCTCACTACATGCACTGACATAATGAAATCCTAGAATAATAAGATAGCTAAACCAACAAATATAATAATAGCTGATACTTACAGAGTACTTACATGTCAAGTACTACTTTAATCATTTTGTGCACATTAATCCAATTAATCTTAATAACTACTCAAGTTAGATGCATGCTTGTTACTCCCAGTTTTTAGATGAGAAAACTGAGAAACAGGTAATTGAATCTGTGCTGTTTATCATAATGCTATGTTGCTTTTAAGCAACCTGCCACTCCCTTTTCCGTATTAGTTTATGAAGGTGCACAATAGAATTGACAAAGTAGAGCACTAATTAATTTTGCATAACATGAAAGTGAATCTTAAGGAACAATTGGGGAATGAACAGTGTTGCTGTGTTATGGACCCACATGTATAAAATTAAGGGTTAAACTAGATGGTACTATAAATTTTGTGCTTTAAATGGCAGCACTGACTGGTAGAATACAGGCTTGAATGTATTTAATGTTTTGGCACTATCAATTAATAAAGGATGGATGAAAATGGAGAGAAAATTCTGAGGCTGTGGGAGAGTTCTTCAGGCTAAGAAAGAAAGAAGAAGGAAAAGAAAAGAAAAAAGAGGGAGGGAAGGAGGAGGGAAGGAAGAAAATTTAAAAAAAAGGAAAAAATAAAAGAGAAAAGGGGAAAAATCTTACAGTCCATATTGTAACATCAAATATGGAATGAATACCATGGTTTTAGAAATTTCCCTTCAAGTGTTTTAAATGCTAAAAAGCAATCTCCTCGACCAGGCCTCTCAGCAAGCCCATGGTATTCTATTATGCCTAGCATGTAACTGCTACTCTCCAGAAATAGCTGAATCTTAAATTTTTCATGGCATACATTAGTGTAAAACCAACTGTTCACAGGATAGCCAAGTAACTTCAGCATGAGTAAAAGATCAATTCCTCAATCAATATTTACATAAATATTTATTTCAAATTATGTACTCATAGAGAGTATTAAAATTACTATTTACATTTGAATAAAGGGAATTTTCCCTATGATTGTGATATTATAACTAATATCTTTTGTTTCTTTCATACCCTAACTAAATATGTCATGAAGTTTCAGAATCTATTATGTCTTCTGGGTTGACTCTACATTCCAGTAGACTCCATAAACCTCAGCAGGCCTGTTTTTAAGTGGCTAAACACATGCCAAGAGAGAAATCATCAACATTGACCATAAATGTGATAACTGTAAGTAGAATCCCGGAAAGATACCTTAAGCATACTGTGAATCCATAGCGTTAGGAAGATGTTGATAATAACACTTTCCATTATACATAGCATGTTAGCTTTTGCACTTGCTTTCACATATTCATCTCTTTTAAAATTTCTGTTAATTTCAACTATCAGCTGAAGTAATTCAATTATGACAGAGACAGGGAAAGTATTATACTCTCTCCCTCTTTACAGAGGAATACCTGAATCTCACAGAATTGAAGTATTGGCTCCTCAATTTCAGTTAATAAATGACACACAGACTTGAACCACGATAATCTTGTATATTGTCTTGAGGATACAAACATTTCTTCTTAACCCTCTGAGGTTTAGGATGAGTAGGATTTCCACAGAAGCAGAGACAGGGAAATGACATAAAGAGAAAAGAACATTAGACAAAGGCACAGAAATAGGGAGTATGGTGCAATTTGGGGAAAGAACCAGCGGGCCAGTGAATTCAAGTGCAGGATGGAGTGAATTAGCAGGCAGACGTTGTTGCAATGCTGTAGGAAGATTCATCTGGAATGATTTCTCGGGATCACAGACAGGATGTGTGGTCTAAGAAATATTAAGACTGGTGGATTTGAAAAAACAACAACACTGGTGTATTCAACAGGGTAAGAGCTAATGTGGAGTTAAGTTTGGTGATAAAGGAAAGACTCAGGGACAGATTAGAGCTATGCGATAGATATTATGGCATATTATATGTACAAATTAATAGGGTAGTTGAGAAAGAGTGAGACACCCAAGATGATTCTCAGGTTCAGGCCTGGATGACTGGGGGAATGATGAGGTGGGAAGAGAATTGGGGAAATCAGGAGAAGATGTGAGCTTGGGAGAAGAAGAGAGTGCTTTGTTGAGTTTGGGTGCACACAGGTGATACAACTAGTAATCCCTAACTTGGAAGAGAGGTGAGAGTGGAGGTATGAGTTAGAAGAACATTCATATGACTGTGCTATCTAAAGCCATTGAAATGGTTGAGCGACATTTTAAAAAGAAAAGAGAAGAGGGCTTGTCGCTGAAACTTCAGAAAGGGAGTAGGAAGCAGGTATGAAGCCAGAGAAGTGAGACAAACCCAAGTTGATTAAGCAGTAGGATGAGTAGGATAAGTAGGATGAGAACCAGAAGAATATGGTGTCCTGCAAACTCTGGCAGAGTTTCATGAGTTGGGGGGGGTGGGTAAGCAATAGTTACCCAGGCATTATGTCAACCTGACCGGTCAGTTGAGGCACTGTTTGGAATGCAATGAGAAAAGAGGGATTTTAGCAACTCCTACTTTCTGCAACACTTTTTATTAAACACACACAGATAGGAACTTGATTTCAAATCCCATTCTGTACTGTATTGTTAGAAGGTGGACGAGGGGCAGTCAGGTATCCTCCTACGTGGGCAGGTGCCACATTCATGGAAAGTGAGTTATGGCATGGGTTTGCTGGAAGGCTTCTAGATGCTCAGGAGGAACATTTACTCTGCATTGTAATGTCTGCAAGCTATCTCAGAGGCCACCAGGGGAGCTAGTCAGAGGGATTCTGGCAGTGGAGGATGAGGAGCAGAAAGGTGCAAAGGATGTAGAGATGTCACTGATGTCACTGGCATGCCATTTTAACCACACCTGCCTTGGACTTTTGGTCAGCTGAAAATTGGTATTTCCTCCTTTTTAACCTCATAAGAGTCATAGTTTTTCAGTACTTGAAGCCAAAGTCATGCCAACCAATACTAGATATGAAGTTTTCATTTTAACTTGTTTTTTACCATTGTGATATTGCCAAAGGCTCTGGGTGAAGAAGCCCTCAGAGAAGGGTTGAGTCAAAAAAAAATATGGTCTTCAGATCTATAATAAGTATTTCTGGCAGAGAATCTGGGCAAGCCTAGTGAAGATTCTAAGGCTAATTTACAATGTGTGTGTTCTGCTAAACAGGCTTTGGTAGGCAAATTAAATTTTTGAATTGGACAGAAAGTTATACTGGAATGTGATATTCACTTACAGTGTCTATTTCATGAAATTGCTCTGTTTTGTTATTCATTTTGGCATTTCCTGTGCCATGACTTGATCTAGGCAAACACATGATTCATCTGCACAGCACCTAGGCCCTTCCTTATATATGCTTGAGACATGCAGTGAAACCGTGTGTCTGCAATCTGCACAGGTTATCACAGTCCGTCATGAGGAGAAGAGCATGAATATTAACAAGGAAGACACACATTTCACTCTGACATCAGGGTTGATTAGTAGTAGCTGTCATGCCCCTCACACAGTTAGTTATAAGCCATCGACTTCATTCTTCTTGGAATCCAAAAATCAGGAAGGTTGATGGGGCAAATTATTCAGGGATTGTGAAATATATTATTGCTAGGACTTTTACAATTCAGTTGCTTGCTTAAAAAAACATCTGCCTTCCAGCATCTTTCTTCAGTAACAGTAAGCCACGCTATGCATTCCTATGAAGAAAACACAACAGCTGCATCCAAATACAGTGACTGAGCTATTTGGCTCCTCCCTGGAATATATTTTTTTAAACCTTGCATGGGCAGTTTCCCTTTATTGCTTATTGAAAAATTGCTAAAGATTTGGGACCATGTTTGGCAAATACCAAGTAAGCTTATAGGGTTCCACAGACCTTTTCTAAAAAAAAATTTTTTGGAGATACTGTTGTGGCTATTATTTTTATTTTATTTTAAATGTTTAAACGTCTATTCATTTTTGAGAGACAGAGAGACATGAGCAGGGAAGGGGCAGAGAGAGGGAGACAGAGAATCTGAAGCAGGCTCCAGGCTCTGAGCTGTCAGCACAGTGCCCAGCGTGGGGCTTAAACTCACGAACTGTGAGATCATGACCTGAGCTGAAGTCAGACGCTCAACCAACTGAGCCACCCAGGCGCCCCTGTTGTGGCTATTACTTTTAGAGACAGGCCCATTGGACTGTCCACAGATTCCAGGGAATAGTGGGGGAATTAGTCTTTTTGGCATTGATAGTAAATTAGATTATTTTAGATAATCTCATGTTAAATTTTGCTGTAATTATTGTGCTTCTGTACATAGGCAATATGTATACTATCCAATCATAGCACTTTGGTAGAGGGCCTCAAAAGGGATTCTTCTTAATGTAATACTATTATAGTCTTCATCCTCAGTTGTATTAGATTTCTTTTTGGATAGAAATTTTATGTTGAAAAAAATAAAAGGTTCAGTGACCTGAGGTAGAAGAAGTATATTCTCAAGAAGGTAAGATAATTACTCTATTGACTTGGTTTGGAATGTCAGCAACAATAGCAATCCTTGGAGCATTGTAACATTGCTGTAGCAGCTCTACTAACATAAAGCACAGAAGTCTGTCCATTAATATTGATTACAAGGTCACGGTTCCTTTTAAACTTTGCTTGCCAGAATACCTAGAGAGAGACCAAGGTACAATCTCAAGTTTCTACCGTGACAAATGTACTGTTACAACCCTACGAAGACTCTAGGAAGATAACCGGTTGATAGTCCTTTGAAGACATTTCAACTTTGTTATTTATATGGAGGATTTTGTCCAATTCTTGTGGGACATGTAGCTGTAGAAGAGGCCAAGATAATTAAAAGAATAGTTACCTTATATTGGTGATTAGGTGCATGGTCCACATATTTGATTTCTTTTAGGCATTAGCAATATCTGTTTTGGAGATGGGATGGCATTACAAAAAATTCTGTCCGTAGAAAATTTATAGTATCTAAAGATAAAGATAATGAACACATCTTAGTCTGATGGGCATAACTTTCTTTGCCATTTAAAAAGTTGGTTTCTTTTAAGCATAAATAGGTTAGTTTCATGATCTTTATTTACAGACATTAATTATGTTTTGCATGTTTTTCCCTGCCCTTAAGTGTTGATTTCTCAGATTTAGGTACTGAAAGATATAGCAGTAATTTTCTAATTTTATTTCATTTAAAATCCAGGAATCACTTCTTATAAACAAAAATATTATATAAAAAATCCAATATATAACACAGATAAAACTGAATCATTATGGTTGAGGTAGACAAGGATGGGTTTAGAGATTTAACCATTTATTTTTCTCTGTGCATCTTTGCCTATCTGGTATAGTTTCCCTCAAACTTTTTACTAAAACAGTAATCTTTGTTTATAACTCCCAAGTGTAGGGCACCCACTTGGTAAGTCTGTCCTTGAGTCTAAGCTCCATCAAACCATCTAACTTGCACCCCAGACTCATTCTCCTTTATCCTCTCTCTTCACATTTCTTGTGGGATGGCATTGTTACTTCTTTCTCATAAAAATATGCAAGCATCTTGTGTCTTTTCTTGATTTCTGATGTCTTCATTCAGGCCCTTGTTGTGTTTTCTTATTTGGACTATTTTCATGGGTCCCTCACTAACTTTTTGCTTTTGATTCATTTGTTAATAGTTTTTAAACTTTTTGATTGCATATGTCATCAGAAAAGGAAAGAGAAAAGATTGTACTTGAACGAATATATTTGTTTAGCTAGGTATGAATTTAAATATTATATACAGGTAATATATGTAAAATTTTAAATAAAAATCACAATTAACTAAGATTATATACACATATACACACAAACACATATATTTGTGTATACATATGTGCACATACACACTTCTCATAATTTCTTCTCATACCCTGGGGATGGCCTTGACTACCCTCTATCATGTGTGTAACTCATTTTGGACACTATTGCTCTATGCCTATCAGATAAATCTTTCTGAAATGAAACTAAATGTTTAAAGTCTTTCAATAGGTTTCGGGGGCTACTAGATAAAATCTAAATTCTTAACACAGAAGATAAAGCTATTGATGAACTGAATGTTGACTACTTCCCAAAACTAAACTAAAATAATATGTACGAAAGTGAGGGCACCTGGGTGGCTCGGTAAGTTGAGCATTCAGCTCTTAATTTTGGCTCACATCATGATCCCTGGGTCATGGGATCGAGTCCTACACTGAGCTCTGTGCTGAGCATGTAATCTGCCTGGGATTCTCTTTCTCTCTCTGACCCTCTTCCCTGCTTGCTCTCTCTCACTCTCAAATTAAAAAAAAAAAGTATGAAGCTGTTATTAAATGATTTGCACTTGTCAAAATATTAAATGATTGGTACTTGTCAAAATAAATGTATTAATCCATGACACCTTAGTCACTCACGGATTTGGTTGTGTTGTGAGCTCAGTTGGACCAACACGACAGCCATTCTGTGGCATGAAATATCTACACCATTCTCCCCACAAAAATATCAAGAAACAAAGATTTAAATTTTTTTGGATGGAATGTGGGATAAAATGCATGTGTGGGGTTCTTTAGCATTTTATATACGTCAGTCCTTGGGAACTTAGTGAGAGAGCAAGAAAGAATATAATGTTGGTATTCACATCAGAATTTTCATTGACTCTACCAAGCTTCTTCAACATAATGACTAACGTGCATCAGAATGAAGGAAATGCTTTTAAAAACAGGGAAACATTGGTTACTTTGGCTTCAATTTTAAAACAAAGCAGAACATCCTCTTTAGGATATGAAGGAGGGGGCAAATAGGAGACATTTCCTGCATATGTGTTGAGATGAGGCAGACGTAAGAAAAGAAGCAGAACTGGATGTTACGTTATCCTGTTAACCTTTGTCAGGCCACTGGCTCGATGTGGTTCAAATTTCCGCTGTATATTTTGATACTTTTCTGTCTCCATAGCAGTTGTTCAGGAGTATGCTGCCAGCAATGATACTGGAAATGCAATTCATTTATAAATAAATTATTCTGCTTCATAGATACCATTATTTAGGAGACTACGTGGGAGATTGAACATATGGTGAAATAGTTCATTTGCTCAGAAAAATATAAATAGTTAGAAATATCAAAATATAACCAAGCAAGCATCAGACAGATTAAATAAAATGATTATTCTTTTTTTTTCAAGTGGCAAAGAAAAGACCTAAATTTTTTTCTAATTGAAAAATATAAGTGGAAATTGGAAATGGGTAATTTCTAAAACTTATTTTCTATGTAAGTGAATAAGAAATCAATAAGTTTATTCTAGAAGTATTAGGGAGACAAACAGCCAAGCTTAATATGAAGCACTGGCTTGTAATAAATACTTCCTTTAAGCCTAGGGCACATTCCACTGAAATTAATCATTTATAAAGAATCCTAGATGTCTGTTTGTTTGTAGATATAATGCCTTCTTTATAGATGGGTTTCAGTAGAATTAGAAATACCTGCTATTGATAAACCCTATTTTGAAAGGAAGAAAATTAATAATAAATAGCAAAGGTAAAGGTTATCTTTCTGGAATTTAGTACTCAACTCTGCTCTGCCTCTGTCTTTTCACGTTTACTCCATTGTTTGACATATGAAATTTTATGAAATTAAAATATAAATTAATGGGTATCTGATTAAGTTCTTTTCATTGCGGCTGATTTACCTGGTTTTTTAGATGCTATTTAAAAGACAGTAAATGCATTTTCCTTAAAAGATTGCTTTTTTTGTTTGTTTTGAATTTATACAGTTATTTTAGGAATAACAACCTCAGTGCACTAATGGTGTTTAATTCTCATGACTTTTTGTTTTAAATCTGTTGTTCAATCATATTTGTGGAAAACCAAAATTAAAAGTATTCAAACTGTTTTGACAAACAACAGATATTCAGGGTCAGTGCAAGTAAGGCTACAGATAATCATTCCATATGCTCCAGTGTTGGCAACAAAATGATGTCCAGATGTTGCATATACCTGTTCTTTCTCCTTCTGTACCTTATCCATTGACAGGTAAGATTTTCAAAGACAAATTTGAATTGCCCAGGATTTCCCCTGAAATGATGTAGAATAATTCTATGTGAAGTATTTTCTTGTTTTTCCCATTAATTCAGTGGGCTGGACCATTAGATTCCTTGAAAAAAAAAGTGGAGGACAGGGTTCAGTGAAACTTTCTACAGGGAACAGCGGGAGAGTCGATAATCATTGCATTGCTACTGTTGCTGTCATCAAGCCACCAAACCAAGCCTGATGGACTCTCAATCTAATGCCCAAAGAAAATGAGAGTTACTGGAGAGACGAAGCAGGTCCCTTAAGCCAGTGCTATTCTTTTGTTAATCTTTCGTAGAGTTAGATAAAGAATTATGTAGCACTCAGCTTTGCTATAATGACAAGCAGTGACCAATCTCAGTGGCTTAAAATTCCAGACTTGTATCTCTTGTTTTATTACATGTTGGTGATAGCTAGTGGGCTGTTCTGCCCCATGTGTCTTCTCATTCTGGGATGCATGCTAAAGGAATGACTCCTACATGGGGCACGCTGTTCTTGTGGTAGAGGAAAAGAGCAAGAGGCTGGTATAAGCACGTGATGCTTCCTGGAGTTTTTCCTCTGAAATGACATACTGTCCCTTCTACTCGCTTTTCATTGAGCCAAGCAAGTTCATGGCCAACCAGACAACAGGGCAAAGCAGTATATCTATCTCCTCTACCAGAAGGCTTAGGGGTTCAGTCAGCAAATGTTCTTACAGAGAGAGGAGTGAATTGTTGGGAACAATAATGCGATCTACCACAGTTTGTAATGTTTATAAATAGAGCAGCCCTGAGCAGACAGAAGAGCCAAAATGCCTATCCCCAGCTCCCTGCTTTCTCCTGTACTACACTGCTCCTTTGCATCTTCTTATCTAAAATGAACCACCCATAGTTCATTTTAATCTGATTTTTACAGATGTAAAAGGAAGGCAAGAGAGATATAGTGAGCCAGGAAGAAGTGAGAATATAGCTGTACGTGTGATTTATTCTAGACTCTGGGTGCTGCTGCATTTCTGGATATCTTCATACAGAAAGCTAATGGTCTTGCATGGTAAATCCCTTATGTATGAGTTTATTTACTGAATTTTTGCTCAGAAAGTACAAGTCAGTTACTGGCAACCAGAGCATGCAATAAAGAGGGGCATTTGCATGTTGTTTATGCAAAACACAGAGTCATATATGCCACTTTGCAGGTAGACAAAATGCACGGTGTGTGAGCTGGATATGTCAACATGTTGCTTATCTTACCTCTCGTTCATTTTTGCCATGTAAATTAGCACTGTGATGACAGACCCTCACTGAATTCATTCTTTGCCTTGTCTTGCCTCTTAACTTGGAGCAGGTAATGAAGTTTTTGAACATCATTGGAAAATTTTACCTCTTCAGAAAGAAATTCTAAGGAAAAGCTTTTTTAGTTTGAGCAAAATTAATTTTATCTGTTGATTTTTAAACATTATTTATATTGCCAGCAATTTTACATTTCTAATACGTGTATTAAAACTTGACTTCATAAAGGTGAAACATGCTAAGACCCTCAGGAGGATCATTGCAGAAGCTAGGTGACAAAAAAAGAAAATAGGTAATAATATTGCACTTGAATACAGTGTTGGAACACTCTTCCGTCTCCTGTGGGTACAATTGTGTCAGTGAAGTGCTCCTTTCTCCTGTATCCTTCAGTGTTAGCCATAAAGTAGACTGGCCAGCAGGGGTTACTCTAGGCATTATGATCTTAGAGCGGTGGATTTAAGCTTGAAGAAATAATAAGTGACATCTTTTAAAATACGTATTTGCAGTGTGGATGTGGTTACAATACTCAAAATTTATGAGAACTTGCTTTGAACACTGTTTTGGCAGCTTTTGTCCCATGCATGTGACCATGTGGCCTATTCAATAATTCATGTATTCAACCTTGCTGATTGTCTAGCTTTCGTTAAATTAAATCTATACATCAAAATATAAAGTAACCTTCTAGCCCAATTTAGCATCTTTTTTCCTGGGTAGCATTCTCTATCCTTGAAGTTTGGATTCCAGACATCCTAGAACACAAAGCCTGATAGGAATTGAGTCACAGCACTAATTTTTTAAATAGGCAAATATACAATCAGTTTCAGTTACCCTAAAATAGGACCTGTTCTATAGTCTGGTGGCTGTTTAATTTTAGAGAATAAATTGCTTTTGGAAAGAAGAAATTAGAAAAAGGGAAAAGAGTTCTCATGGTCATTTGTCCTTGAGGCAGAAAAAAATAAATAAAAGTAAGTGGTTTTGGAGGTGATTGTACTTTATTCTAATGAAGTCTTTCTGTCCAGTGTTTGGTACACGGAAGTCGTTTTTCCTTTGGACTTCAGATAAAATTTTATCTTTTCAGAGTTTTCATTTGTGTTTATGGAAACTATACTTAAAACAACTTCCTTTATTCATCTCCTCTCTCTCTCTCTCTCTCTCTCTCTCTCTCTCTCTCTCTCGTATATATGTCTTGGTTTGAAATGAAAGATTATTATTTCATTGGTTTTTTTCCTGCTTTTTTTTCAGATGTTATTGACATGATTCATTGTTTTGGTTTCTTTTTAAATATCTAGTTGTTATGAGACACTTGCAAGGGACAGGGAGTCTTGTCTCTACCCATCTCTTGATGCATATGGAACCTAAGGATGCACAGTGTGGTTCAGACCATGTTGTATACACTAGAAGAGAAGGCTCATCCTTTGATGGGTGAGAAAGGGTCATTATAATAACGGAGTTATTCCAATATGGTTAAAACTCTTTAGGTAGTTTGATACAGATGTTAATATAGTTGAACACTGTCAGATGAGGGACATAGTTGGAACAAAGTACTAAGTAAAAAGAATATTTTTGAATAGCCTGTCTTTCAGACTCCTTACCTGTTAAGACTCTCAATCCCTTCCCTATAACATTACTACTAGGGAGGCCTAGAATTTACACTTGGAGAATAAAAGCATTTCTCACTTGTGGTTTTGGTTTTTGTCATAGTTTTCCCCATTCAGCTAGTTTCAGAAGAATTCAAAATGCAGTTAGTCACTTCTCTTTACTGACACTCTGATCCTAACTGCTTAGCTTTAGAGGTATTTTCTGCCTGCTTCTTTCAACTTTTGTGAGACATGGTCATTTTTTAGGGCTTTCTTTCCCCTGTTACAGATTCTCTTCTAGTTCTCAAAAAGAAAGACCAAGATAGCATATACTTTATGTTTGCCAAGGAGGAACCAGTAAGTTTGTTCATCCACCTAAGTGATTCACTCTAATCAATTTCCCCCCATCAGACATATATTTGAAATTTGCAAAACTTGCTTTTATTCAAACCCATCCTTTCCTAGCATCGAGATCTCCCCTGGAGTTTGTAGCTTTTGAGTGTACAGTGAGGGCTGGCCCTAAAATACTGAAGTAGCATCAACATTTTCTTAAAAAAAAAAAAAAAAAAAAAAAAAAAAAAAAAAAAAAAGTTTGTAAACCATGCAGTAAAAGAGAATCTTTGGCCTTGGCATTGTAATTATGAACCAGTGGAGTCATTCAGGCAATATCAAACACCAAGTGGCCCATTTGAAAACCTTGCCATCCACTTTGGGCTCTTAGGTAGTTGATAGAAAGTAGAGAGTCTCAAAGCTCGGGGTTTAAATTCAGCAGAACTGAGAATTCCAGCGCCCTGGAATTTTTAATTTGTTAAGGACTAAATCATATGATGTATTTAAAAACTGATTACTATTATACCTGGCATAGAGTAAACAAACAAGAGGTGGTATTTTTTGTTTTATTTTTAATAAGTGGTATTTGTAATTATTTTTCTTATGTGTTGATTCTACCTCAACAGTTATTAAGAATAATATAGCAAAGGATGATACAGCAAAGAATAATATAGGAAAGAATAATTTAAAATTTCCCCTAAACCTGTTTATAAGGATACTTGGGGGGGTGTAAAAGCCAATGTGCATTTTAAAGTAATAAAGTAATTCAGATATTTTTGTTTGTCATTATAAGGGCTATATTAATTTGCAAAGGGGAGTAACACAGACACTGATTAAATTTACATTGCTGTATGTTAGAAAATGATTATATAATACAAGTATGATTCAGAAAAAGCCTTATTGTAACACACACAGTGTTTTAGCATTCTTTGGCATGAAGAAGATTTATCTTTATATTTGCTTTATAAATCTGCTGTTATGACCTAAAGACATGTGGGTAAACCAGATTGAAGAAGGAAGAAGATTTTATTGAGTAATATTCTGGATGAATCTAAATACAAGTAGATCAGCACACAAATCTCAATCCTCATCATTGAGTTAAATAATTAGATGGTATATATTATATAACATGTGTATTATACCATTTATGTACCCCATATAATATATACATCAGATAAAAAATAAAGTTGCAATTATGTTTTAGGAAGTAAATGATAAAATATATTTTTCAATAGAAATTTAATCTAAAACTTTTACCTGTTTAGTGTTATAGATTAATTTGAGCTTTAAACAGGCGCATCCTTAAGTTTTTGGTGATGAAAAGGTCCACTTATTGGCAAGAGAAGGGAAAAAATAAGAAAATGTATATTGCAACTATAATTTTAAGTATGTATTTTGTGGGGATGAAAATAATTATAATAGTAGCAGTAGCTGTCATTTATTTAGCCCTTACTCTGTCCTTAGAATTTTATGCAGAGTATTTGCACCTATGCCTTACAACAGCTGTAGGAGGTAGGTCCTATTGTTATCATAATAAAGACACCGAGGTATAGAAGTTTAATAAATCTCTAATGCATCTTTCGATGCATCCCACATACAGTTTTGGTCTGAGGGGGGATGTCTTCTGTCCCTAGAGCCCATATCCAAATTTTTAGCTCTAATTGCTTTCTTGTCACCCATGACACATGGACTTCAGTGGTACTTTCTGGCAAGAGAGATTGCACACCTGGACTCTGCTTACCTGGGCAGCCCTGGAGGAAGAAAGGTCAAGAGGGAGTGCAGCAGGTCCCCTTAGCACAGTGTGTCCTTTCTCCAGGGAACTTGGCCTACAGCCTTGTGATCTGTGTTCGTGTGTGTGAGTTGCTTGCATGTATGTGTTAGGTATCATTGTGAGTGAGGTCTGTGTTTATGGGTATATATTGAATGGCATGTGCATGAAACTTTTGTGTGTATGATAGTGTGGAGCGTGTATGGGGGAGCATCTTTCTTCTGTGTGTTTGTGAGGTGTTGGTGTGTGCGGGGTGAATGTGAGGTATGTCTATATGTGTTTGTGGTGTGTGTGGTGCATGTGTATGTGTGTTGTGTATGCATGTGTGTGAACTGAGCATGTGGTTTGAGTATTATGTGTGATGTGTGGGAGGTAGGGGACATAGACAAGAAAGGAAAAGAGGAGATTGGACAAACAGGCATAGCTTGGAGTTCTTTTACTGAAATACATATAATGGGAAGTATTTACACTTGAACTTTGGAGTCTTGGGATCAAGTCCTACCCAGTTCTGTCACTAGCTATTTAATATTTGGAAGCTGCTTAGCCTATTTGAATTTGATGGTTCTCTCATCTCTGCAAGAGGAGAATTTTTAACTTAAATGTCATGAGGGTTAAATGAATAATGTTCAGGTTAAAGTTATTGATAAACTTTAGAATACTACATAAATGTAAGATACTGCCCATTTTTATTAGTGGTGACATTATTTTTCCGAAGTGTTTTATATTGAAAGTCCAAAACAAATACATAACATTCAGGGTACTGTTATAAGAAATCTATCATTGTATGCTTCTATCCTCAAGGAATTTTTAAACTTAATATTTATTGATAATATATGGTATGTTGGATGAGGAAGACTTATGCTGTTCCAATTCCACATCTAGTGAATGTCTAGGATATTAAGCACTTACCGTGTTAATTTATGGAACAGCCAAGGCCATTTTAACTCAGAGCTTTGGGCTAAGACATGGGGCAGCAAACTGTATCATATTAGAAGAATTTGGAAATGATATAGAACACAGCCAGTCCTTAAATGATTAAACACAGAGGTAACATGTGATCTATAAATTATGCTTCTAGGTATATACCCTGAAGAATTGAAAGCATGTGTTCTCACAACTTGTAAATGGATGTTCATAGCAACATTGTTCATGATAGCCAAAAAGTGGAAATAGCCCAAATGTCCATTAACTGATGAATGGATAAACAAATATGTTATCCATATAATGGAATATTATTTAACAACAAAATTTATTTACTACTAATACATGCTATTGCATGGATGAACTTGGGAAACATACTAAGTGAAAGAAGCCAGAATGTCATATTACATGATTCCATTTATATGAAAGACCTATAATAGACAAACTTACAGATATAAGAAGTATATTAGTGGTTATATAGTGCTGGAGGGAGCATGGGGGATTGGAGATTGATGTCTATGGAGTGAAAGATTTCTTTTTGGGAATAATGAAAGTGTCCTAAAACTATGCTGATGGGTGTACAAGTCTGTGAATGTACTAAAAGCCATTGAAATGTATATTTTAAATGGCTGAATTGTGTGGTACTTGAATTATGTCTTGATAAAACTGTTAAAAAATACAGAACAATTTTCCTATGTAGTGAACCCTCCCCAATGCCTCTACCAATAGTTCTGAGAGGAGCCAGTCATGAGCTTACTTGATACAAATCGGCACAGACAGAATAAGAGATGGTTTTATTAACAAAGCATTCCAAACTACAAAGCTTGCCTGGAAACTGATGCTTTTGTCAAGAGTGGATGACCAGTGGTAGTGAATAGATGAGTACCCCTCAACTTTTTACCGTATGACAATATATTCCATTCTGGAACCAGCAGGCTTTGAGAAATGCATTGTGAGGACAGTCATTTTTTTTTCTTCCTCCCTCTCCATTCCTCTTGAACTCTTTTCCCCATACGTTGCTATTGTGATAAATTAATTTAGAAGAATTATAGTTGCATGTACATTTGAAGGAAATTTTCTTTGCCTCTGTGATTTTGAAGCATTTTCTTAGACAAGATTAGGGCAAGTGCAGTGTTGGAGTGAATCCTCGGTAGCTGAATTACTAATAGGAAGGATTTGTATGTATGAACTCCCTCATTCTCTTCTTCTTCTTCTTCTTTTTTAAATATTTTATTTATTTTTGATAGAGACAGAGCACAAGTTGGGGAGGGGCAGAGAGAGAAGGAGACACAGAATCTGAAGCAGGCTCCAGGCTCTGAGCTGTCAGCACAGAGCCCAACGTGGGTCTCGAACTCACAAACTGCGAGATCATGACCTGAACCGAAGTCGGATGCTTAACCGACTGAGCCACCCAGGTGCCCCTCCCTCATTCTCTTCTATTTCTGTGACTTCTAATTCCATTTCCACTCCTATAGAGTGGTATGTTCTACCTATAGTCTTTACCATTTCTACACTGCTCCACCTCCTTACAACAAATTGCACATTCACTGTAGTTTCAGATGATCTCTCAGGAACAGAATGTATACTCCCATTACATTCTCATATTTAATCACTGCCTTTAAGACCCCCCCCACTCCTTTTTTTTTTTGGCTTAACATTTAATTAAAGAATAGTCAGCTCAATATGCAGCCATGGGAACCTAACCAATGGATGTATTTTGCTAGCTTCAGTTTTGAAATGTGGGATTATATCTTTCAGTTTTAAAAATTGATATTTCTATAAAGTGTCTTTTTTTCAGTGAAATGTTTCTAGAATGTGACACTTCATTTCTAATTACTATTATTAAATATCCATGAATTTGTTTTGAATAAGCAGAGTCAGATAAGTGGTATTTATATATCATGGAATACTATCTAAGTTAGCTTCCTGGGCATGAGCAAATCACTGGCTTAACAAATAAGGGAAAACAGCATCTCTTGTTTGTCAACCAATTGCATTTATATTTCTGACAGTTTCCACAACGGATTTTTTTTAAAAAAAATGAACATAGAAGTAGATCTGAATTTCTGTATTTAAATGAGTATTTCCTGACCTCAAATTGATGGAAGTCTAGAGATTTGAAGAATGGTTGAAGAGTCAAGGTTTATAATTGCTTTTCTGGGGAGAAAAAAAAATGGGTAGGCAATAAAGTCTGAGATCTCTACTATCAAACAAATGCACAATAATAAGGAAGTTAAAAATGCCACAGTGAAATGCACACCTCTTGATTATATTACTGTTGATACCTATTTTATATAGTTATCAATATTTGTTATAAGAGTTTTATTTGTTTTGCATGGGGAAAGCTCTATCTTAGCCTGTTTTATGTACTTATCACTACATAACCTGAGCAGGCAACACAAACCTATTGTTCAAGCAAAGAATCTCTGCTGGTATGTGTGAATGCGTAGGTGATATATCAGCGGAGATGTACATAAGGGAAAATATGGAGAACTGGACATGTCTAGAGTTCATTTTTTCAGGGGCTCAGTTTAAATAGTAAACTCTTACAAAGAATGAATGGTCAGAAGCAGGGACTAAGTGGGTATTCTTAATGTGATTCATTCACAGACTGGGTTTCCTGAGAAGCAGACTCTAAGAGTCTTGACTACCACCTCTGGGAGGAGAGGGAAGAAAGCAGAATCAGGGGAGGAGGGAGAAGAAAAAGTTGGTCTGTAATACAGTTGCTAAGCAGGCCTCAGCAGACCCAATAGAGAGTTCTGAAGCTGGGTTGGCCCTTTAGAGTTTTCTTTTCTTTTTCTTCAGAGTTTTCTTTTCTTTTTCTTTTTTTTCTCTTTTTTTTTTTTTTTGAGAGAAAGAGAAAGAGGGAGAAATTGAGAGACAACACAGGTGAGGGGCAGAGGGAGGGGGACAGAGGATCCAAAACAGGCTCTGCACTGACAGCAGCAAGCCCAGTGTGGAGCTTGAACCCATGAACCATGAGATCATGACCTGAGCAGAAGTCGGATGCTTAACTGACTGAGCCACCAGGTGCCCCCAGCCCTTCATAGTTACCCTAAACAACTCTGGAGCTGGGCCTTTGTACCATCTTGTTGACTCAGTACTAAATGTTTGAACAAGGTGCCCTCTTTAGCTGAGGCAATTCGCAAAGTGGGCTGACAGCTGACAGCACTTCCCAAACTTAGGAAGATGAGTCATTCATTCCTGAAGGGGTTATCCTCACAGCATCCACTGCAAATGGCGAGGTATTTTGCAACTGGCAGGCACTGAGAAATGCCATATAGACAGTTTCCTTGCTTCCTTCATCCCTTTCTCCTTTCTCTCTCCCAATCTAGTGTTTGCCCAAAAGTACTTTATAGGACAAGGCTCTCAGTCATCATAAATGCACCTAGTCTTTTCATGTCAACACATGAGTTTGTTATTACTCAACAACCATAATTGTATTCCATGGAAAAGTTAGTTACTATATCTGATGATCTAAGTACTTCTTGTCATAGTCCCTATCTACATGATACTAGCTAACATCCTGACAGCCGAATGTCAGAAGGAAGGTCCAGATAAAATTACTTTTTTCTTTTGTATTAAAAGAGGGCTGCTTCGGTGGCCTAGTCGCATAAGTGAAGATTTCGGCTCAGGTCATGATCTTGAGGTTAGTGAATTTGAGCCCTGTGTTGGGTTCTGTGCTGAGAACTCAGAGCCTGGAGCTTGTTTTGGATTCTGTGTCTCCCTCTCTCTCTGCTCCTCCCCTGCTTGTACTCTGTCTCTGTCTGTCTCTCTCTCTCAAAAAGAAAGAAACTTAAATTTTTTAAAAAGAGAAAAAAGCGCATTTATTCATTGCCCACTGTGTTTTCTAGGATCGTTCTTATCTGTAATGAAAGTTGATAAGAAATAAAATAGTATCTTGATTTGACATATCTTGTTCTCATTTAACCACTTTTTTATGAAATAAAAGTTTGTTATACAGTGTATAAATATAACACTTTATAAAAAATGACAGCATACTCATCTGGGCTGAGTTTTGGTTTGGTTGACTTTTTACTTTGGGGGGGGTATTTATTTAGCTGTTGCATGGCTTTTGAAGCATCCAAACAATATCAAATGGTAGAGAAGCTAGTAAATGGATATATGAAATCACTATATCGAATTGGAAACAAAGTGATCTTGCTTATTAAGTACTGATTTTTAGCAAACATTACAATGAAACAGCTCTACCATTAAACACAGTACAGAAACTACCAAGCAGAAGGCTTCTTATATGCTTGAAGTTGTCTTTAATTACATATTTTTAAAAGACTTGGAAGAGCCGCTTACATGGCGCTTAAGAATAGATATTGGCTAATGTCTTTGGAGTCTGTCAGGATTTCTATGGCTTTCTTTGAAGATCACGCCTCAGTCAGTTGAGGATAACTTGTTACAGGCTCTACAGCACAGCAGAGTCACACAGAGATAATTCAAGGCATGGAGTTCTCCATTTTCAGCTACCTTATGCCATTAACTACTGGAATTCGTTTCCTCCAGATATAATTTGCATTAACCAAAATAATAGGAGAATGAGAGCAGCTTCTTAAGCTTTTCTGTGACTAAAAGCATAGTTGTTTTATCGACAACTGTGTTAGACTTACCAAAAAGGGAAAAGATGTTTTAAATGGAACCATTCTTCTTATTCATTCATCTTAGTTCTGCAAACATGTAAGGAAAGATTAATCGGATTGTAGGGGCACCTGGGTGGCTCAGTTGGCTGGGCATCTGACTTTTGATTTCAGGTTAGATACCAAGACCCACATTGTATTCAACACTGGGTATGGAGCCTGCTTAAGATTCTCTCTCTCTCTCTCTCTCTCTCTCTTTCTGCTTTTCTTCCCCTTACTCCTGCTCACATATGCTCACTCTAAATAAATAAATAAATAAATAAATAAATAAATAAATAAATAAATAAATACAATAATAGTCCAACTGCTGAATCTGGTTTGAAAAGGTCAGGGAGAAGTACTGGATTTTTTTTTTTCTGTTTAAAGTTACCTGTTATTTGCAATGTTAGCTTGACTGTATTTTTCTCATAAACCTCCTGTACATTGGAAAAAATTCAAAGATGTTTTGTTTTCAGATTTAGACTTTGAGAATTGCTGCTCTTCTTTAACCTATAGATAAAAGTCTAAGCAGTTCTTTAAAAGAAACTGTAGCATAAACTATCAATACTTTCTAATTTAATGGTCAGTTTTTGTTTTGCAAAGTGTTGATTTTAAATTTTTGTTGTATGTAAGCATAGAACTAGATTTTTCTTCATTTATGCAACAGACATTCCCTGATAGATGATGTCTAGCAAATGGCACATGTATATGCCATTTCTGGGATCAGTGCTGTGTAATGCCCAAGCTTCAGTTAAGGTCTGGGTCTTGTTTACAAACTGCCTTCCTCAATCTTAATGGAGGTATTACTCCTGCTTCAGGAGTATGTCTCTCCATCCTTGTCTTTTGATTTCCTATCTCAATTCTCTAATCTCCTCTCTGGCCATTATACTCTCTAATCATTCCAAAATCCTACCCACCCGTCCCCGCTCCCCGCCCCAGGTAATGTACCTTGCTTTTCTAATCTTCTAATCTTCCATTACTCATCCTTTGGATTCCTTCTACTGGCTCCCTTTTACTTCCCTAACCAATTTCAAATTACTTATCCTTATCTTGAAGGCCATTTGCCACTCTGCCCCTGCTTACGTCTTTTTCCTTATCACCTCTGATTCCTCCCTTTGCTCAGGCTTCTACGTGCAGGTGCATTTCCAAAGTAAGAGAATGCTTTGGGTTTCTATAATGCTTTTGCCTTGAAGAGGTTTAATCTTATATCTTCTCAGAGAAGAATGTAATTGAGCTGTGGTTAAAAATTCACCAATTCAACAAGAGGTAAAATTCTGGGTTTTGTGCACAACTAACCTCTGTGTTCCTTGACCTCACTTTAGGTTTCACTTGTAGCTGTCTAAGGGTGTTCCTTCAGAATGCCTTATCACCAGGCTGTGTACTCTGGATGGCAAGCAATTTTTCTTAATATATCATAGAACCACACAATTTAAGTACAGACAAGGATTCCCTACATGTAAGAATCCAACTTCCCACTCGGTATAGAAATCCATCTCAGAACATTCCTGATCCCTAAATTGCCTTGTCAGGAGAGAAAGTCAACTCACAAAGATAAGCCCTTTCCTTGTTGTAGAAGACTTCTTTTGAGAAAAGTAGTCTTTGTGCTCAAGTCTTGTGCTCTAACACCTCCTAGTCTTGATACAAGGCATGTCAGTGGAAACATACAAAATAATTCTAATCACCTCTCCTAACTTTGCAAATACAACTGAATGCAGCCATACTCTCCTTCATTAAACCTTTTCTGTTTGGGGTTAGATGTCCAAGCTGCTTCAGTAATTCCTCTAGTGGAAAATTTCATAGTCTCATCTTGCTGCACCTCTGATACAAGTTGGCCAGCAAACTTCACAGAAAGTCTTGCTGTCAGTGTTGATCCAAATGTTGCTGTCGCTAGCTCTATTTGTCAGTCTTATTGAAGGTAGTTTTCATAACCTTAAAACAGATGAATAATTAAGCATTGTATTTTATCTTTTAATGGATGCAAAAGCTCATATGCATAGAATTAATATTCAGTGACTCAAAGAGTATTTAATATTGTGCAATGATTCTAAAAACATAGGAGTAACATAATCATAATTGAGACTGACTTGGAAAAAGATTCTATGTTTTAGTCTAGTATTTTGAAGAATTTTTGTGATGTCACAGAACGGTATTTTTAGGGTTTTCACATTGCTCACACATGAGCACTTTGGGAATTGTTCACCGAATATGTCTCTTGAACACTTTGCTCCTTGAAATTATCAGGTCTTCCTTGGATTTGTTTTCCTCCCTGTCTTTTGATGTGTGGGTGTGATTGGACCATCACTATCGCAATGAGAACTATTTTTTCTTTGTTTCTCCCAGTGAAAACACTCTATTCCATTTGGAAAATAGAATAGGCTAGGTTTATGTTTTTTACTCTTTTAGGGGTTCTGGAATCCTCTAAGAATCTAATGAGATCTGTCAATATTCTCTTGGTAACTATACATATACATAAGACCACTCAGAGAGCTGGCTTTAATTTTAGGCGGACAGGTGCTACTGGAATCATATCCATGTTTCCATTACAGGGTAGTGATTCCAGGTTGAAAATCTCTGATTTAGTTGTACTACAGTTTACATATATCTCTTCCTAAAAAGAGTTGTAAAAATAAACTTATATTAAGTTATGTGTTTAATAACTCCATTCACTGATCTTTTAAGGCAAAATTATTTCCTAAACTAATTTGTATTCAAATTTCTATTTGTAGAATATTGAGTTCCTTAATGTGAATACATTTATATAATTTTATGATATACACTTTTTCTTTGGAATGCTTTCTTCAAGAATTTTCATAATTGAAAATATTTAAAAATATTTTTCTCTATAAATTCTCAACCTCCAAACTTCTTAAGTCTTATCTGTAGTTATGTCCTACACATATTATTGAAATGGAAGAAGATATATCTTAGGACAAATTTTAATTCTTTATTTTTTTAAGTTTATTTATTTGTTTTGACAGAGAGGGAGAAAGAGAGACAGAGAGAGAGAGGGAGAGAAACAATCTCAAGCAGGCTTCATACTGTCAGCACAGAGCCTGATGTGGGGCTTGAACTCAGGAACCGGGAGGTCATGCCCTGAGCTGAAATTAAGAGACGCTTAACTGACAGAGCTACCCGGTGTCCCAAATTTTAATTTGTTAAAGTGTGTAACTACCTGTATAAATATACCTGTAAATAGGCAGATGCAGGTATATTTACAAGTATATTTATACCAGAATAGGTATATTTGAAATCACTATTTTTCTTATCTTTCCAAAAGTTTTGAAAATCTCCAACTTCAAAAATAAATTAAAAATGTATATGTACAAATGATGCACAATGAAAGATAGGAAATAATATCATGAAGCATACAGCTATTCAGCATATCTAGGTTTATAGTTTAAAAGATAATAATCCTATTATCAGATAAAGATCAAACTTTTATTAGTGTTTTTTAAAAATATTAACCTTACTTTAGCAACATATTTTCTTGTTTTATTTTTTAATTTTTAGAAAATTATTTATTTTTATTTTTATTATTGAATATAGTTGACATGCAGTATTATATTAGTTTCAAGCGTACAGCATAGTGATTTGACAGCCCTATCTATTACTTAATATTCACTGTGATCAGTGAATCACCATACAATATTATCACCCTAACGACTGTATTCCCTATGCTGTACTTCTTAAATCCGTGACTTACTTAGTTTACCAATGTTAACACATAAATGATTACACAAAAATGATCTGTAATACCAGCTCTGTAGTAACATCTTTTGTCATGTGTGATAAATAGAATTTGCTGAATTTGATGGAAGTTCCATTTCATCTTGAAGGCTGTAGAGATACTGAACCATGTACATTTTGTACAAAGGGTTATGGAGCTGAACAATTATGATGGATTTGTGAAGTATATTGATTTATCAGTTTTGCTAAGGAATGTGCAAAGCCCATCACAGTGTCAATCCTTATTTATACATGTTTGTGAATAGTTAACCAAGGAATTGTCAAAACACATTACTATACACTGAGAACATAAACTTTGTATTTTTTATGTAAAGTTTAAAAAAAATTGCTGGAGCACTATGCATATAAAACCAACACTTATAAGGTAGATCAAGTTCAAAACCTACTATGAGGAATATAGTTGTTTTTTTTTTTTAATTTTGGTGCCATCAGGAAAAGGGCAGTCTTCTAATTTTAATAGATTTATTTATTTTTAGTTTGGCAGTAGGATTAAGCCTGGTATATTCCTGGGTGACTACTAGAATCAGTCCCTAAAAATGCTTAATATCACAATTTGGAGTTTAACAAATAGATTCATATTCACAGTATCGCTTAGTCATAATGTAAAGGGAGTTACCTTTTCATATCCCAAGGTGGCTACTGTGGTTGACAAGGAGCGGGTTCAGGTTTTGTTGCATTTGATGTATTATACAACTTGGGGATCCCACTTTGAGAGAAATGTATACATGAGGTAACAATTGAACACTTATTTAGAATGAAAAAGGAATCACAACAACTTACAAATTTAATAAAACTGACAAACACAGGCATCACGAGATGTATAAAATTACCTTAATTAGGGGCGCCTGGGTGGCTCAGTCGGTTAAGCGGCCGACTTCGGCTCAGGTCATGATTTCGCGGTCCGTGAGTTCGAGCCCCGCGTCGGGCTCCGTGCTGACAGCTCAGAGCCTGCACCCTGTTTCGGATTCTGTGTCTCCCTCTCTCTGACCCTCCCCCGTTCATGCTCTGTCTCTCTCTCTGTCTCAAAAATAAATAAACATTAAAAAACATTTTTTAAATAAAAAAAATAAAAATACCTTAATTAAAAACAAAATGAATTGCCAGACACACTTCTGTGATTTTGTGTCTGGGATCAGGAGGGGCGGTTTATAGTTTTTGGCTGTTTATTTTCTGATTGCCTTTTCATATGACCATTCATTACTCTATGTAGAGAATAAAAAGATAATGCAGTCTTTCTCCTAGCATGGTTGATTACAATCTAATATTTTATTATTGGTGCTTTAGAAAATTCATATCAAGTGTCTCATTTATTATTGTTTCGTTCATATATATTTTTCATGTTTTGTTTTGCTTTTTTTGAGAGAGAGACAGAGACAGAGACAGAGACAAAGTACAAGTGGGAGAGGGGCAGAGAGAGAGAGAGAGAGAGAGAGAGAGAGAGAGAGAGACAGAATCTGAAGCCGGCTCCAGGCTCTGAGCTGTCAGCACAGAGCCTGACGCAGGGCTCAAACTTGGGAACTGGCGAAACTTGAGCCAAAGTTGGATACTTAACCCACGGAGATACCCAGGCTCCCCATTTCATTTATATTCTTGAGACTGGCAAAATTTGTGAAAACCTCTGTTAAATGTCATTCATTTTTGAGCCATAAAATTTGGAAAAACTTTCAAAGACCAGCTCCTGGCTTTCTACATTTTAAACATTGTGTCTCCTCCACTGCGCACAGACATCTGGTACCTGGAGCTCTGAGCAGGTTCGTGTCCCAGTGTGGTCTCGGGTCCTGCCCCTTCAGTGCTGCAGTGCCCTGTGAGCTGGCGCTGTGGTCAGCGGGAGTGTTCTCGAAAGCCACCCAAGGATATGTGGAAGAAACTGAGAACTACTAAATAATAATCCCACCAAACCAAAACTAAATGTGCCTTTAATTCAACTTCTAATTAGCCAGATCCCAAAATGGCCCATCGTCAGTCAGTACCACCCAACCTAAGGGAAAGCCAGCAGTGCGAAAACTAGCAAGCAGACGTTAGTTTAAAACTACTGCAGTTGAAATATCTTCCTTTGGTAAAATTCCCAAATCATCTGAGTGCGTCTCCCCAGTGTTAGAGCCATTCCCAGTGCCTTGGAAAGAGGCTGTGGGTTAAGCTTCCTAGCTTCATGACAAACCTGACTCTATGGTGGATTGTAAAATTTCTAGACCACAGCAGATTGGCTTGCCTGAGGAAATACAGACGTTAGCCTGTTACACAAAAATAGTTATATTTTTCCTAGAGTTTAGCCACCACTTCTCAGATATTTCATAGAAGTTCTTTTTATGCATTCTCCTTTTTAGAAGTTTGACAGCCAATATTTTGCCTATTATACCACTTTTCAAAGTCACCCCAGTCATTGAATAGCATAATCTTTTGAGAGGGAAGATGGTTGGGCTCTGGTAGGCTTTAAACATTCATTTGTTTCCCAGTAGGGGGACCTGCATAGTAAGAAGTAATACCTTTTATGTGAATTGTTCCCCTTGGTTTATTTTAAAGCACAAATGGTATTGTGTGATAATGGGATGGAAATCCAATTCAGGGAGTAGAATATGCTATTTACGATCTGGCTTGTTCTTTAGGTTTTCCAGTTTAGTCGGCAAGAAGCTGAAAATCCACCATTCTCTGGTTAAAACACAAACACACACGCACATACATAGACAGACATAAGAAATAAAAATTCCCTGTAAACTTACATATTAATAGGCAGTATTGTTCATCCAAAAAACACAAAATGAATGGTGATGAGAACGTATGGACTAAGTTTCAATGTAAACAAATGGGCTATTTAAATTCTCTCTCAATATAGAAACTTCAAGGGAACAATGCAGCATGACTCCGGGGCCATAATTCGGGAACAATCTGCAAGGCAAAATATAGAGGCGCTAATTTTGTTGCATTTACAGCCCACATACTGCAACACCAGGTTTGTTCCTGTTGTTCTGGCTAAAGATGACTCAGGAGCCTCTAATATAGCCGTTCCTAAAAGACAACAATTGATTCAGAATGTGAGACACAGAAATCCTAGAAGTTTGACCTTCAGATCACTTTAACTGTAGATCAATAATACATTACTGAGACCGATGCAGTACCCCAAATCCACACAGCTGGCTGCCAAGATACTATTTTACCTGCATAATTTGGTGAAGAGCAGTCAATATAGATAAATTTGTCCCACTGATAATTTGCTGATTCAGGGAACATGCAACACAATGTAGATACAGCTCAGACCAGCTCCCTATGATATAGTCACATAGCTTTCCTGCTTTCCTACCCAAGTCCTAGTCAAAGAATGGTTCTTAATGTTCAGTTAACCCAAGGCTTGTTGTAATTCCCTAGACTCTACCCCATGCATGATTATACCTATTTTGACATAGAATTCTTTCCCTTTGAAGTTTAGAACATTGACATGTCTTCTAAAGACACTAGGTGTTACCAGTATTATGGGAGGAGGTGGAAGGTACACTCTAGCTTATGACCTTTTGTGTTATTAGTGAATTATGGTTTCTTAGCATGATAAGTCACAATTAAATAGTCACAGGTTAGGAAAACTTTGATCCAGTAGGGAAAACCACCAAGACATTTCAAAGTAATTTGCTATATCTGGATGCAAAGTATATAGATATTTTGATAGCATCCTCACTTGCTTTATTTACAGTATCACTGGATAACATGAAGATATATAAATTAATGCTAAGTTGTATTGTGCATACAAAAGCATTCATTTTAGCAATACCTTATTCCATCAGTTCATTTTTCACTGTGTATTTTTTCATTACAAAATTATTTTAAGAACTCCACTGAGATAAAACCATATACCATATGCAAGTAACTTGTTCTGCGAGTATATTGCAAGACAAACAAAAATTTCTAATAAATTTTTACTTGACTAATGAGCGATGTCTTATAATACTAGAAGTACGTGACACTGAATTTAACATGATCACAAGTGACCCAGTGGTTCTTCTCTCTCCTCTCCATCCCTCCCTCTCAGTCACTCTGCCAGATTGTGAGTGATTGTCAATGCACTGTCACATTTCCACAAAATCCTTAAAAGGAGGCAAAAGCAAGTGTCATTTGATAGGCTCCTTGTTAAATTTGCACAAAAAGAAAAAGATTCCGTTGATCCAATAGATAACATTGATTCCGTTAGTGACAGTGATCATGAAACTCATAGCAATCACCCCTAAAATTTCCTCTTTCCCTTTTGCCATCCCTAACTCCTGCCCTTTTCTAGAAACCCTACCTTCCTAAAGCTGATCAATGCTTACATGAAGACTCAAGGGAGGCTAAGGCAAATGTCCCAAGGTCTCTGTATGTGCTGCTGTCTCTCTCTTACATCACTCTGCTCTGCAAACTATCTACTTTGACCTCCTCAGACTCCTGGCTCTCTCCTCAGTTTAGGGATGCTGGAAGGCTCTGGCTGGGTTTGCGTCTCTGTGTTGAGGCCTAGAAACTCTCTGTAGACAGAAAGCTGGGGCAATCATGAGACTCGCTTGATGTATTTTCCTTTTCTGTGCTCACTGCCCCGTGCTGTGCGATCTGTTGCCTAATGTCTGAAAATGGTTGTTTCATATATTTTGTCTAGTTTTGCAATTCTTTCATGAGGAGGTGTAAACCTGGCTGCTTTTACTCCATCTTGGCAGGAAGCAGAAATCTCCCCAGTGACCATATATATTTGATTGTTATGGTCAGCATCTGGAAAGAGCATTATAGAGATTATTTCTTTTGTTCTATTGATTTTTCTTAAACAGAGGAAGCTTATTAGAAGAATTTTGTTACACATTTTAATAAATCATTGTAAGAAAACATTAGAAAAGCCCAGATTAACAAAAATTGTTGAAAATATTTCCCATAGGGGCATCTGGGTGGCTCATTCGATTAAGCATCTGGCTCTTGGTTTTGGCTCAGGTCATGATCTCACAGTTTGTGGGTTCAAACCCTGCATAGGGTTCTGTGCTGACAGTGCAGAACCTTTTTGGATTCTCTCTTTTCCTCTTTCTGCCCCTCCCCCACTCACACGGTCTCTCTCTCTCTCTTTATTTAAAATAAATAAACTTTAAAAAATATTTCCTGTAATTAGAAAAGACTGTCAACATTGTGTAGGTTTTTTTAGAACTTTCTTATCTAGATGTTTATAGAATATTGAAAAATATAAGAACATATTATACATAGTGATAGTTAAGTGAAAATATTTTAAACTATGCAAGTAGTAAATAGTTCTCAGTAAAATTATATATAAACGTATATATTTATAAAGTACATGTATATATGTGTGTGTGTATATATATATGTGTGTGTGTGTGTGTGTGTGTGTGTGTAGTGAACATTGTGCTTTTACTCCCACTCTCAGAGAGGACTTCTGTTAAATGTCATATAGTTATTTTCCACAGTTGTATCTATGCATGCACAATACACTATGAGTATTTTTCCATACAAAAAACCATTCTGTGTATATTTCCTTTTCTCTTTTACTCTTTTTCTTTCCATCTTAGTCCATACAGATAAGCTTGGCCATTTAAATGGCTTCTATTTCATTGTATGGATGAACCATGTGCATTTAATCAATTTGCTAATGACACACAGTTATGTTTCTCCTAACTTGTTGATATTGTTCACTGTTTATTTTCTTAATATTAATTTTTAAACAAGTGGCTTTTAATATAGTATAGCCATGTTACTATAAGTATAGGTGTGATGTAGCCAAAAAATGGCTACAGCCAAAATCACCCTCCAAAAATCTGCACTTTTTTCCAGCAATATATTAGTGTCTGCTTTCAAAAGCACATCAAACCCTTTGAATTATCTTATCTTTTAAATCTTTATCAAAAGGATTAATACAAATTAGTAACTCTGTTAGTTTAATTGGCATTTATTTGATTATTTCTTAGATTTCAACTTGTTTCTCAGCCATTTTGTGCTATGAGGCATTCTTTGCTGATGGATTTTGCCTGGTTTCATATTGGCATGTTCGTCTTTTTATTTTCTAACTTGTAACAACTCATATTAAAAGTTCCCCCTCCCAAGATAATTTTGTCACATTTTAAAGGAATCTTGCTGTGGTTTTCATTAAAACAAAATTGAGTTTATGGAAAAAATGGAGAGGATTTGATGGCTGACTATGACGTGTCTCAGAGGTTGTCTGCAAAGAGAGGGCAAGGGTGGAAGGGACAGAAGGGGTTCAGAAGTAATGCAAGGAAGGTCTTGAGTGTGATGGACATATTCATTGCCTTGCTTGTGGTGATGTTTTCACAGGTATATACATATGTCAAAACCTGTCAAGTTGTATACTTTAAATATGTGCAGTTTATTGTCTTTGTTGTGGCTCAGTAACGCTGTTATTTAAAAATAAAAAGTGGCAGCAGGCATTCAATAAACTGCTTGCAGCCTAAAATAAAAATTGAATTTGATCAGAATAGTTTTTGTGTTATCTTGGTTAGATTTCTCCTGTCACAGTTATGATGGCTTTCTAAAATCACTTGGGAACCCAAGGAAAGTAACTTTCACCTTTAAGATTAAGGAAATCAAAGCAGTAAAATAAAAGCTTCCAGATTAGACTCAGTCTACAAAAAAAAATGAAAAACCAATAGGACTTCTGAGTAGCATTGTGTGATAATTATAGTCTATAAATCTCTGGAATTGAGGTAGGGAAAGCAAGAGAGAAAGAGATACAGGATTGCTTTAAACTTGAACAATGTAGTTAAAGAATGATAATGACCTTATGGTAAGTTTTTAGAGATTTCAGTATGGAGAAAGAGGTATACTTAAAAATCTTTCTTTTTCGTGCAAGAGGTAACAATTGAATGACTTGAAAAATAAGTATGAGCTTGAGTAGCAATCAAACCTATAAGGCAGAATTTATGGAGTGGAGATGACTGAAGAGTGTACTAGAAGAACAGATTACTAGAAGAGATGCCAGGTATGTACACAGGGCCGTGGGTCTACCAGGGCTCACCCCCTACCCCAGTGAGGTAGCACACTGAAGCTTCAGACTGGGAGCTGCCTGAAGGTGTGGTGCACTGCGTGTCTATGCAGCACGGAGACCTTTGTATACATTTTCCTTAAAGGACGTGAAAACTTCTTTGCCTTAAGAATGAGGTAAACTTTGGGGCACCGGGGTGGCTCAGTCGGTTAAGCATCTGGCTCTTGATTTCAACTCAGATCGTGATCTCAAGGTTCATGAGATTGAGCCCCACATGGGGCTCCTAGCACAGAGGCTGCTTGATATTCTCTCTCTCTCTCTTTCTCTCTCTCTCTCTCTCTCTCTCTCTTGAAGTAAATAATAAGCAGATATTTAAAAAGAGTGAGATAAACTTTGAATTGACAACTAAATCAAAGTATCTTGATTAGAAGGAGGAGGAGAAGAGAAAGAGAAGGAATAGAGAGTAACGAAAAATATATTTGATGCAGGTGAAAGATAGGGGGAAGAACTCCGGCACAGAGTTCAAGTCTCAACTTTGACATTTACAAGCTGTCAAACAAGAGGATAAAGTGTTTAGCTTTTTCAGAACCTCAGTTTCCTCATTTCTGTAAATTAGTGATAAAAACTTGTACACATTCTAAGGTTATGGTAAAAATCAAATATCCTAGTGCATGTATAAATATTTTTCAAAATATAACACTACTTTTGTTTCTTTCCAATAATGTTTTTTTCTCTTTTTGTTCTGTATGCACTCTTGTTTTAAATCTGTAACTATCTTTTCCTTCCTCAATCAGTAAACTCTATACTAAAACTGAAGCTGCTCTTTAAGGTCAAAGTATTAATGCAAAAAAAAAAAAAAAACAAAACAAAATAGCTGTGACATCAAATTCAGTGACTTTGGATAACAGCCAAGGACATTTACACACATTGTGTCTTTAAAATTTGGGGGATGAAAGAAGAAGGTAATAGGAACAGGCAGATGGGCATGTGATAGCAGTGCAGGTATCATGAAATAAAACTAGATGTTACCGTATTTGTCTCTTTGTATAGATTTGAGCAGGTCTCTACCCTGGGATTCCATCATGGTTCTACCTATGCCTGCCCAGTGACCGTTTCTACCAGGATGCCTTGAAGGCATCTCAAACTCAGCATGGTCAATTTGGAACTCATTATCTACTCCCCAGTTGTTCAAGCTACAAGCCTTCAGGTCACCCTTGACCCCTCTCTCTCCTGAAACCTTTCTTCTACCCCATATGGATCATTCTCCACATCCTGTTGATTTCACCTTCCAAATATCTTTTCTAGGTTCTTCATCTGTGCTTTTGTTGCCACTGCCTGAGTTTAAGTTACAGGCTTCTCAGTCTTTAGTCTCTTTTCCCTGACCCGTCTCTCCCCAAATTGCTACCACCAACTACTATCACTCTAAAACACCAGTTATCTTCCCAAAACACAAGGCTTTCTCTCCCCTGTAATAAATTAACTTCAGGGTGTGTTCAGATAAATTAGCCAAGGTATATGCTACAAATATGTTCACCATAGTATCGTTTAGGAAGGAAAAATAAGAATTCCGTTAAGTGCCCAAAGACAGGATTAATTATAACAATATACTATAAATAGCATTAAAATGGTATTAAAGATCTGTATTTAATGACAGAATAATTGATGACATCAATTATAAAAAATCAAATAACTGACTAATGTTCATAGAAACAGCTATGGAGACCAAATTATATTATAAACAGAGATTTCTAGGTGGTGGAAATCAGCAGGAATTTTTATGCCCCCCCCCAAAAAAAAAGCAAAGTGAAACTAAAACAGAACAAAAACCCTGCTATGTGGCTCTTTATAAAAAGTAACACTTCGGACAAGGATGTCAAAAACCAGCCCAAATCCAGTAACTTAGCACAACAAATGTGAAATGCCACACAACAAATCCACTAGGGCCTTAAAAGTTATAAAAACCCGAGTCTTCAGAACATTCTGTATCTGCCCCATTTAAAAAAAAAAATTGTTGTAAAATTTCTGATAGAGAATATCATGTACTGTTCTCAGTTCACTCTGGTTCACTCTATTCACCACTGTGTGCTCTCTTTACATTTTTTTGCAACAAAATCAAACAAACAAACAAAAGCTATGTTTATACTTCTCTTTAAAGGCCAAGAAAACCAATGATGTAAAGATTGGGGGAGAGGGAAAGTGTCAGGCAAAGCCCTTCTCCCTCCATTTTTCAGTTCTCTGTGTCTCAGTTAAGGCTCCTGATAGTTATTCTGAAACACTTATATTGGCTCATTCCTGCCTCTTAAGTAGCATTTATGGTTAAGGTTTGTACCAGTGGTACGATCTGGTGTTACATACAGGCTTGCTCAGTTAAAAGGTTTGAGGGATGAAGGCTCAATATTCGGTCACGTGTGCATGAAAGCTCTCATGTATGTGCATGTGCACACATACCTAGTGGCTTTGCAATTGGCGTACATTTTGACCCTGGTGGGACTGTTCATTGTTTTACAGAGATGCTTTTATTAAATACTGTGTAGTGTGGTATGTTAGGAGTTTGTTTTTTTATTTTACAATAACCGGTTGCCTCATAGCAAATACCTTAATCATTGTCAGGGGAAAAAACTGATTAGACCTTAATCTCTTCTCAAAACACTTTACTTTCTTTATTGTTTCCCATCTGTTCCCCACCTCACATCTCTCTGATACCATACAATATAATTGGCATGAGTGATAATATTAAGTCAAGCCATAGAAACTATTTATTGATTTAAATATCTATGCACAAAAATTGGTGGAGAATTCTGAAAAAGAAGGCTGAAAATAGTTAATAGTAGCACTTTTGGTATTTTCATAATGATTTGTGATTTCTAAAAGGCAGGTCTTTCAAATGTGTAACAGGATAGTATTTTAAAATACTCCATCTTAAATAAAATTCAAGATTTTCAATATAAAGATATATTTTTCCCTTATAGAAAGACATATGTATATATTATGCACCTTTATTAGTTTTACTTTAGAATTTGAAAAATTAACTATGAATCTTAAAAACCTTTTCTCCAAAAACAAAACCTTTTCTCCAAAAGTTAAAACAAAGAAAAAAACTTCTCTCTCTCTGTCTCTCTCTCTCTCTCTGTCTCTCTCTCTCTCTCTGTCTCTTTCTCTTTTTCTTTAGGGGTACAGGCTAAGGGGAGAGGAAGTGTTCTTAAGAAAATAGTCTCTGTGGGGGTGCCTGAGTGGCTCAGTTGGTTAAGCGTCCCACTTCGGCTCGGTCATGACCTTGCAGTTCATGAGTTCAAGTCCTGCATCGGGCTCTGTGCTGATTGTGTAGAGCCTGGAGCCTGTGCTGATTGTGTAGAGCCTCAGATTCTGTGTCTCCTTCCCTCTCTGAGCCCCTCCCAGCTCTCGTTTGTACTCTCTCTCTCAAAAAATAAATAAACAATAAAAAAAAAAGAAAGAAAGGAAAATAGTCTCTGGGATGAGATACCTTCGGCTCAAGTCCCCTTTCTAGAATTTACTAGCTGAATAACTGTAGGCAACTCACTTGAGCTATTTAAACTGGTTTCTTCCTCTGCAAAATGGCAATAGTAATAGTGCGTAACTGATTGTGTCATTATGAGATAAAACAAGATAATGCCATCCATGTAAAGTGACTGACAGTGTGCTTGGTACTCAAAAGATATTTTAAAATTATTTGTAACTTTTCTAAGAGCTTTTCTTTACAATTAGTACAAATTATGTGTTTTGCTTACATTTCACTTTACAGTGCACAAAGTACCTTCACAAACATGACCTCATTACATCCTTACCACAAAGATGGCCCAGAGAATTTATAAACTGAGGCTCAGGGAAGTTCAGTGACTTAGCAAAGGTTCTACAACGTGTCAGTAACAACATTAGGACCAAAGTATCTCCAATAAAGGTCACAGCAGATGCTAATGGATATATCTATGTCTGTGTCTGTATCTGTATCTGGCTGTGTCTGTGTCTATATCTGTATCTACTCCTGTATCTCTATCTATTGCTATATCTATATACCTCCTAGAATATAAGTAGGCATATTTAGTATAGGCGGCAGTTGTATTTCTGTATGTTCATTTCTGGCACTGGTTGCTATTCCTATTATAAAAGTTGCAACCTTGCCACTCACTGAACAGATGGCATTGCTTGATTAAAGTGAGGCCGTATTTGGAACATTTCTAAAAAGCCTTTCTCATGTGGATGGATGTCTCTGCCCACTGGAATGGTTTCTTTTCACCAGTTGAACAAACCGAATCATGGGCCATCTCCTTATAAGGGTTCTCTGCCACCCTATTCTCAGGAGGGCAAGTGTGAACTGATATTTTTGGAAGTGAACTTTGTGCACCATTCAAAAGAGAACATCATTCTTTCGTTGACAAAGATGAAGGTCTATAAATGTGTAAACTCATTCACCCATAAGGGAATTATCTGTCCATATGGAAATATGATTTAAAATAATTTGATGTCTTCTGAAGCAAGATAGAATACGAATGTTAACCCGGTCACGTGCAGGATAAGAGAATTGCAAAATAACACTGCTCTAATTTACCTAAAATTTAAAATAGTCTAAAAATTACCTGTATATGCATGTATGTCTATCATGGTACATAAATTGATAGATAAATAAGAGCTCTATAAGCACTACAAAGGCCAAGATTTATAGATTGTTGAGTCAATTAAATATAGAATTCATTTTCTTTCTTTCTTTACTTATTTATTTTTACATTTATTTATTTTTGAGAGACAGAGTGTAAGAAGGGAAGGGGCAGAAAGAGAGGGTGACACAGAATTAGAAGCAGGCTTCAGGCTCTGAGCTGTCAGCACAGAGCCTGACGTGGGGCTTGAACCCACGAACCATGAGATCATGACTTGACCCATAGTCAGACGCTTAACTGACTCAGCCCCCCAAGTGCCCCTAGAATTTGTTTTAAACAAAAAAGGCAAATAAGGTATTTCAGCTGGATTTTAATATTTTATGTGGGAAAAGAAACTACATTGTAAGCTTACTTTTATTTACATACAAAAATTAATTACTTAATTTTCATTGACTCAGATATGGGTGGAGTCAGGAAAAGATGAATCAAAGCAGTCAAAGCGAATAGTATTAAAAGACTTTCAGGCGTAGGAGTCAGACTAACTCATATTTCTGCCACATAACAGCAAAATGTCCTCAGGCAAATTACTTAATGTCTTTAAACTCTGTACTTTCATCTGATGTATGGCCACAGGAGTGCTTAACCCATAGAACAACTTTGCGGATTAAATGGACTTGCCCATCAGAGTCTACTTGTATCACTTACTAGGAACTGCCATAACAAAGTACCACACACTGGGTGGTTTAAATAAGAGAAATGTATTGTCTCACAGTTGTGGAAACTAAAGTCTGATATCCAGGTTTTGGCAGCATTTCTGTTTCTGTTTTTGTTTTTCTGAGGGATATGAGGGAAGGCTCTGTCGCAGGCCCCCGTCTTGGCTGAGATGGTCCTCCCCCTGTAGTTTTGCTGTCTCTCTACATCTGCAATGACCTGAATTCTAAATGAAGTCTCATCCTCAGGTATTGGAGTGTCAGGATTCCAACGTACAAACTTCAGTCCATAACACTGTTGGAAGGTTGCTTTCTCACAGAGATCGTGTTTGACTACCTTTTCTAAGAATGCTCCTAGCCCTCCCCTACACACTCAGTTCCTTGCCTACATAATATGTAAAAGTAAAGAAAAGTAAATAATATTATTATTTATTTTCTTATTCCTTTTCTGTTGCCCACACTAGTCTGAAATCCCCATGGGTTCCAGATCTTCGCTGTCTTGTACATCGTACTATACTGGGACACAGAATAGCACCTGGCACAAAATAGATCCCTTACAAATATTTGTGGGGGAAAAAAAAAGATAAATGGTCTGGCTTAAGATCAGGGCCTAATCAATGATAGGTGCTATCAATATCTTTAATTTTGTTTAATTTTTTTAATATTTTTAATGTCTATTTTTAAGAGAAAGAGACCGAGTGTGAACAGGCAAGGGGTAGAGAGAGAGGGAGGACACAGAATCCAAAGTAGGCTCCAGGCTCTGAGCTGTCAGCACAGAGCCCGATGCAGGGCTCGAACTCATGAACTGTGAGATCATGACCTGAGCCGATGTTGGACACTTAACTGAGCCACCCAGGTGTCCCTGTGCTATAAATAAGATATCTTAAACAGTACCATTCTCTATTCAAAATGGTAGTCCCTAGCCATATGTGAAAGAAAATGAATTTTTAACTTTGTTTTAATAAATTGAACTTAGATAGCTACTTGTGTCCAGTGGCTACTGTACTGGACAGTGCAGATATAGAACATTTCTGCTATTGGAGAATGCCCTGTGAGACACTGACGTACACACAGAGAGAACCATGGAAGCCTAACGAAGGTATTAGGGACAATGCAGAACTGAGCCAATTCTGCCTGATAGAATGCCATGACCCTGAACTGCTGCTTTCTTATGCCCCTGATCAGGTTCTCCTTTCTTTTTTCCTCCTCGTGGTACAGGTATATTGCAAACATTCCTTTCTTCAGTTATTAAATTAAAACTATAACTTGAGGTTTCAAAGGGCTGCAAAGGGGTTGTCATGAGAATCGCATTAACATACTTGCTGTGGATTCTGCAGCAGCAGTTTTTTTATTTTAATTTCTTTCCTCTTTAGATAAGTAAGAGGTAGGTGTAGATGATTAATCTACAGACTCTGTTTTGCAAAACTTACAAATGGCTCTTTGAGAAACAAAGTCTTTAAGGACACCGTACTGAGTTATTTCTTGCCTAAGGATAAAATATAGATGCAGGTGCAGGTGTGGCTAGCTAGGAGCCAGCACGTGTCTGATGTGAGCTCATTTCTTCCCTCAACCCTGGGAAGTACAGATTTTCGCCACCCTTCTCCAGCCTCTGCCATAGGTACAAGCAAATGCTGTGGTGATTTCATGCTCAGAAAACAACCCAAAGGCTAACGAACATCTTTCATAGTTGGCGGTGAGAACCATTGCTATGAATAACAATCTACACACAAAAAAAAGAGTTTCGGGAAAACTCTTCTGACTTCATATAAAAATCTCTCCGATGCTTCAGGGTAATAATGTGTCTTCATATACATTATTGACTCCCAGATCATGCTCCTTGATGATAGGTTCAGTGATATCACCTGCTAAGTGAAAGAAAGGGTAGAGGGAAAGAGGACATAATTAATGCAAAATGCAGTCAGTAATCGAATGCATATTGTTTGCATAAAATTCAGTGCCTAGATAAGAATAAATACAATGTATATAACACCTAACTTACAATACGCTTCTGTTTTGAGAAAAATAATCTTAGAATTTAGTACATTGTTAATAATTTCTATTTTTATTGTTTTAATCCTTATTTGAACAGCAAAAATACCCATGCCACTGGCTTAGTAACTTTTCTGAGAATAATAGGTGGTCTCAGGGTATTTCCTACTGTAATACCACTGACATCATCAGACTCATCATCATCTAGTTTAATTAATTCCTTAATTAATGAGGAACATTAATTGATTGCCTCCAGTGAGCCAGGAATATTTAGTGGGAAAAAAAATATGTTCTTTTTTTTTAAAGAATAAAAAAAGTACTATTGAGGGCCTAGACTCTAAGTTGGTATGTAACTGAGATTTTATTACCTAATTGTGGTTATAGAACATTATCTTCTCTAGCAACTGGATAGGGAAAGTGTGAAAAAATAAATGTGTGCAAAATACAAAATGTTACGGTAAGTCTGTCAGGACATTTTTCAAAAGAAGCAGAATCTTTATCGTTTGGGGATTATGGAGTTTAAAAAAGCGACACTGCAAAATATTTATAAGAAATAATTCTTAAGATGTAGACTAAAGATCTTATTTAGGTTTTTGGAACAGAAAGCAATAAAAGTTCATGCCTCCACACGCTCTCAAAACACCTCCATTCCTCACTTCATTTTGGTATTTTAGCTCACTGCTCATTAAGGTTATTATCTTAATTTATTCAATCAAAATATTGATCCTATTCTCATGCTGCAAATAACCTGTGACATGATTTGGATCTTAATATGTCTTTACTGCTGAAAGCTAAACAAAACAGTGCTCATCCTTTCAACATCTAAATATTAATGTTTTTCTTATGTTTTTACTTTAGTTTACAGGTTTTTTTTTATAAAAAACGCTCTGTTTCTGTGCTTGCAAACTCAAACTTTAAGTCTATTTAACGAAAATTCATATAATAGACTCTCCAAATTAAGAAATTAATGAAGTCACTAATTTGTTCTGTAAAGTAATAGCCATTAAGTAACAATGTCCATGGTTCCAGGTTACCATTTTGTTTTGAACATCTAACTTTCTGATAGATTTTTATTAGAGTGTTTGAGATGAGGGAAGCTCACCTCATTGACTACTTCAGAGTCCAGCTGTGACTTTATTCAACAAACATTATTTTAATGCATTGGCAGATCCAAATAAAGACACTAGCCATTAGTTAAATAAATCACCTTATTTTGGAATGCTATAAGGAATCCATGACAAAAAGGTAATCTAACTGATACTTTAAAGAGACAATTGCCAGAAACCCTATGTTTTCTAAGTAACACTGAAGTGAGGCTTCATTTTAAGAGAAAATTCACAAATTTATGTTTTAAAGCTATGATATACAAGGCCCTCTTAACTAAGGATACAGAGAGTGTAATTACAGAGATTGTAACTCTGTATCCTTAGTTAAGAGGATCTTGTATCTTAGTTAAGCATCTGGGCAACAAATTACCCAGATGCTTTTGGCTGTATTTGTTTTCTATTGCTGATAACAAATTACCACAAAATTAGCAGCTTAAAACAGCACTTTTTTTTTTTTTAATCTCACAGTGTTTAGGACCAAAACCAAGGTTGACTAGGCTGGGCTGAGCTCAGTGTCTCACAGGGCTGAAATAAAGGTATTGGTTGGCTGTGTCTTGTCTGTAGCATGCGCTCATCTTCCACACTCATTCCTCTCACTGGAAGAATTCAGTTCCTTGCAGTCATAGGACCGAAGTCCCTATGTCCTTGTTGGCTGTTGGCTGGGGTCCCCTCTGCTGTAGGGGCCACTAAGGTGCCCATGGTGATCTCCATGTCATCATTGAAAGCCCTCATGCCAAATCTCTTACACATTTCTGATCTGTCTCACTTCCTCTTCTGCTTCCAGCCAAAGAAAACTGCCTCTTTTAAAGGGCTCATGTGATTAGGCTAGACATACCCCCCCCAAACCTATCATAATGCCAAGTGATTAATAACCTTAAGCACGGCTACAAACACTCCCTTTTCCATTTACCTTAATATAATCATGGAGTAACAGCCGGTCTGAAGGTAACAGGGCCATCTTAGGATTCTGCACCAGCCAAGATATATCATTCTTGTCAAGAAATTTAAACGATGGAAAGAACATAGAAGGAGGGTGGTTGTTGGAATGACTAACCATCTTATATGTAAATGCTAAGACAAATAGAGTGACAGCCATAAAATTTGGCCAAATGATAATCTTTGAGGAATTAAAATGTAGGGATCAGAACCGATACAGACAGAAATCCAACAGTAAGGGCTTAAAGGAACGCTGAAGGTTTTATTATTTGAGAAATGAAGAACTACCAGGTAAAATGAAGACACGACCAGGTATTGAAATAGTTCTTAAGGGTAAGATATGGACTAGATGTCCTGATGTTTGGATCAGGTGGCAGACTCCATCTAACACCTCTATCCAGCAATCTGAGTGAACATTTTAGTTTGTCGCATATTAAAGCTGAAAGCTACTGTATTGGTGCCACCACATATCCATGGCCTCCTACCTCACCACTGCCTGGTATCATTCTTTCTGTGTAGTCCCACATTGCCCCTACACTCTGTAAGATAGTTTGAAGGAGCAAGAAAGGAAAGAAAATATAATGAAGCGGGGAAACAGGTGGATTTGAGAGAGAACTTTTTTTTTAATGATAATTTATAGATTAAAAAGAAGAATCATTGTGTGCTGGGATGAGGGCATAGGAAGGGGGGGATAAATGGACTGAAGGTGCCAGAGAAAGATAAAGAGAAGGTCTCAAAGCATGACAGTGTGGATGGAAGCAAGAGAAAGGTCTTGAAAGATAAAAAGGGGAAAGAATTAAGAGGCTTTGTGGATCAATTTCCTTTGGAAAGGAGAAGCATTATTTTTCTGAAATACAGGAAAAGGAAAGAAGATGAGTAGTGGCTTCAGATGAGACATGTCAAGCCAGGTCATGTGAGGTGGCTTTTATCCTTTCATTTAATGAGAAAATTTTAAATATATTTTCTTCTCTTTAAAGTGACAAAAGATAGTAGGATCAATAGAACACAATCAAATAATGTTTATTAGTAGCAAATGATATATATAATACATATAGCATGCTTGGAATAGTGCATGCCACATTATAAATATTTGGAAATATCAGTTATTTTCAGTATTTTCATTATTTTCTACCAATAGTAAAGGAAAATGAGGTTGTGAACTTAAAAATAATATAAAGATTTTTAATAACTTGTTGAGTAATGGTATTGCTGACAAACATTGAGCCCTTGGGAAAAGTAAACAGCATTGTTCATGGAGCATCCAGTCACCTGGTTAATGTTTTTACTAACAATGCTTAACATTCTAGAAGGTACAAAGAAAGGATGGGTATCAAGGTTTATAAAAAACCAGAGGTAAGAGCTCTGGGGTCTGGTTGTTTTTACCAGGGTGAATCCAAAATTCAGAGTGAACTAGGAAATTTAAAATAATACATTAAGTCAGAGATGGTAACTGTGGCAGTATTTTAAATTTTAAAATTTCAAAAATTTAAAAGTACCTTCAAATACCTTCACATGAAGATAGAGGGGGTAACCACAGAGTTTAAAGTATTAAAAAGCAGAGTTAGAGATGACCATCTTCATAACTTTTGCTTTCCAATGTGAAGTGGGCTGAATATGAAGAAACTGCCTCTGTGATAAAGGTTGTTATTGAGGGTAACAGCACAAATTAAAACAAGAAGAAAAATTGTGACCCATGTATAAGATTATCATGCAGTTATTAGAAGGGGATTCTGGATACCAGGAAACAACAGATGGTGTGGACCTCAGAGCAGGCAGTTTTAGTTGAAAGATGATGATGGAGTGGTAGTGTGGAAGGGCAGTGGAGAGCCCTATGATTGGTTAAGCACTCCTAAGTCATAGTAATACAAAGAAGCACATAATTCCATTTTTTGAGAACTGTTGGAGAAGTAGTGCCCACTTAATGGACCCTGAGGATGCTAGATCTGGAGTTCCAGAACTGTGCTAACCAATACATGCAGCTGTTAGCTGCTTGTGGACATTTGCACGTTAAATCAAAATAAGGGGCGCCTGGGTGGCGCAGTCGGTTAAGCGTCCGACTTCAGCCAGGTCACGATCTCACGGTCCGTGAGTTCGAGCCCCGCGTCAGGCTCTGGGCTGATAGCTCGGAGCCTGGAGCCTGTTTCCAATTCTGTGTCTCCCTCTCTCTCTGCCCCACCCCCGTTCATGCTCTGTCTCTCTCTGTCCCAAAAATAAATAAATGTTGAAAAAAAAAATTAAAAAAAAAATAAAATAAAATACTTCACTTCTCAGTTGGAACATTCAATGGCCACATGTGGTTCTGGATATTGGACAGCACCAATTTTAGGACATTTCTGTCACCATAAGGAATTCTAATGGGTAGTGCCTTACTGGAGGTACAGTGGAAATGAGAGTATAGGGCCTTACAGAACATATTGGAGCGGAAGAAAACTATACCTAATAAGGCTATAAGCAAGGACATTCTGTCTGTATTTGACAATTTTGAAGTATCCTTTTATTATTTTAACATTTCTGAAATTAGGATGAGTCATACAGTGGATGTGCTCATTTAATAAGGTAGGGCTTTTTTCTTCTGAAAAGCTATTAACAAATTGATGATGCATCTCACAATCAGAGGCATCTTAATATCAGTGAAATGTGGTGAGAACAAAGTTAAAGGGATTTTCATCTTGGGTAGTGATCACAAAGATAAAGAATCAGGAGTGTTGACAGGAGGACTAGAGAGATGTGGTGGTAATGGGAAATGGGGTAAATTTAGAAAGTACTAACCCTAAGGTACCAGTTGGAGCTTTATAGTAATGGTGTACTGGCAGCAGTTTCAAGTACTTTGTCAGGTTCTGGTATCTGATTCAAGATTCTCAGTCCTCCTATTGACTTGAGAATTGGGTTGAGTACAGGGCCTTACAGAACATATTGGAGCGGAAGAAAACTATACCTAATAAGGCTATAAGCAAGGACATTCTGTCTGTATTTGACAGTTTTGAAGTATCCTTTTATGGATACTGACTAATGACTTCACTTGTGCTAAAGAACTCTCCTGGATGATGTTGAGCTGGCTTTGACAACTATAGCATGGCTTCCTTAAGATTGGACATGGAAGACAGAAGAGTTGAAGGGATAGTCCTTTTCCTTTGGGTGCAGAAAAACAGTAGAAAGGGAGAGAAACAGAGGTGTGTCTGAAACAAAGGAAAAGCCATTGTGATACTTAACATTAGCTGTACATCAAGGTTTAGACTTGAGATCTGAACTTGGATAGAAATGAGCTACACACTACCAGTCCCAGCAGAGTCAGATTGAAACTGAATGTTTTTGTTTGTTTGCTTTCTTTGTTTTGTTTATTGGCACTCTAATGACTCTGCCATGACTTTTTTTGTAGAAAATTAGAATTATTACCTTTTAAATTTATCCCACATGTTTATTGATACCAACTGTAATACTTTTTTTCTTCTGAAATGTTTGTCTTCTCTTAAAAAAATTATGTGTATGTATACATATATCCGTATATGTTTGTGTGAGTATGCATATACATTTATATAAAAGGAGTATAGCAGAAGGAGTTCTGTTTTCTGAGTGAAAATGTCAGATTTTGAACTTGGACTCTAGCAGGCCACTTAATTTCACATTTAAGTTCAGGCAAGTTTCATCTTTTGAAATCATAGGTACCCCCCCCCCTTTTTTTTTCTAAGTACTTATGTTTTTAGATCAGTTTTAGGTCTACAACAAATTGAGAGGTAGGTGCAGAGATTTCCTCATACCTCCTACCCTCACACATGAACAGTTTCTCCCATTATCAATGTTACACAGAATGGTACATGGTTTACCAAGGAGAAATGTACATTTACATATTATAATCATCCCAAATCCATAGTTTACCTCAGGGTTCACTCTTAGTGTTGTATATTCTTTGGGTTTAGACAAATGTATGCTGACATATAGTCATTATTATAATATACACAGTATTTTTACTGCCCTAAAAATCCTTTGCTTGGTCTCCACTGTTACAGTCTAATTAGCCAAATATCCTTATTCTTAGCTGATTTATTAGGTCAGAAAAACAATCAAATAAAATGATTTAGTTACCTGAGTCTAAATAACTATTCAATACCTTCAAAGCCAGACTACGTAGGGACTACAGGCAACTAAGATTATGAGTGCTTTTGTTTATAACAAGATCTTTTGCCACCCTAGACCTCTCAGGGTAATGGCCTTGGCCTCTGCCACTGTAGGCAAAAGAACAAGGAGAAAAACATCCCTCAGATTTATTCCGCAAGAAACTGCTGTGATTTACTTACTGTGCCAAAGGATACCCAATCATTCTTTTGCTGCTTTGATAAGATGAAGCGTCATATATGGACCTATTAGATTTGATTCCTGATCATGTTTAAAGCCTTAATATGGGTAAACTCCTATGAAAACCTATAATTCCAGGATATTGGAGACACCATGGTCACAAGAGGAACTCGGCTGTTTCCTATACAGTGCATCTTGGATAAAGGTGCTGTCTCCAGAAACATTAAGAACATCTACTAATTTTGAGCTTTTATTTGTGAAGCAAGGGTTATGCTCATATGCAACCTCTGGAAGGGTTCTGACCAAGTCTCCAGGCTCTGGGACTGGGTGGTAATTGAGACACGAGCCAGGACTGTCCTCAGTCTAAGAAACTAAATTCGAGACACCTCTGAAGTCAAGGCTGGAAATTGCAGCATTGAATCTGGTAATGTTTTATAGGCCGGTGACTCTATCTTGTCTGATTGAACTTTTAAAGGGAAGGAAAGTGGGGATATGTTTAATTTTCAAGTCTTTAATTTTCAAGGAGAAGAGGGGTAATGAGGTTATAGGAAGTTTCTCTAGGTTCCTGTAAGGAAGAGGTCCAACAATACCATTCAAATTGCATTTACTTTTTAACATAAACCACAAAGTATTTAAGAGCTCCTGGGACTCTTTGTTACTTCCCCATGATGGCTGTTTTGCCATTTCCCTCATCTCCCTTAATGTTTTCCTAAGTAAGAGTTTTAGAACCAAAAGGACTCATCTTGAATGCAATTTACCATCTCGTGTGACTTTGGAACCCAGTTAGACAAAAAGGCAACAGCACTTGTTCTGTGATTCTCAACCTTTGTACCTTTAAAAAATATTCATGCTTTGATCCTGTTCACAATGATCTTGATTTCACTGGGGCCTGTGTATTGAGAGATATTATAGCTCCCCAAGTGTTTCTAATGCACAGCCAAGGATGAAAAGCAAACCTGTACTCTCTCATCTCCAGCCCCCTAATATCCCTTGACCTTGGCTTTAGCTCTGCTCTGACTATCCACACCCATGGTCACTTTCAAGCTTTGTGATCCCCCAGAATTGCCCCAGCCAACCTTGAAATCTTACACTCAGATGTCCCATACCCCCAACATACCCTTCTTTCCTTCTAGCTCCTCTTAACATGTTAAACACCCAGTAGTCTATTTCAGCTGCTCTCTTGCTGAGCCCTTCATTGTTATTCTGCTGTGCCTGAATAGGAAAATTAGAAGCCAGGATTAATTTAGCTGTGTGATCTTTCCATGTTTACCCATACAGTTTCCAGAGAAAATCATTGCCACATATACTGGTACCATGGCAAGTTTATGGTCTCTCATCTCAACTGAAGGGAGCCTCAATGCTACCAACATCTGCACATATTTTTTTTAGTCGACCTTGTCTCCATTTCTCCTACACTAAGACCCTTCCCCTTCTGTCACTTGGAAGCTTCCATCTCTGCTGTCTGAAGGAGAACCCTACACCTGTGCTTCGAATCCTATCCCTTTCTGCCTCCTTGGTGCACTTCCTCCTTCAGCTGTCACTTCACTTGTATCTCTTGCATCACTGCACACATTGACTCATTAACGTCAGCAGCTATCACAGCACAGATGACGCTGAAGGACTCATGATAAGTGAAATAAACCAGACTCAGAAAAACAAAGACTGTATGATCTCACTTTTATGTGAAATGTATGTTTATATACATACATGGAATATATATATGTGGTTATTACCAGAGGCTGGGCAGTAAGGGAAAGGGGGAAAGACAATGATCAAAGGGTACAAAATTTCACTTAGAAAAATTCTGGAACCTTAATGCGCATAATGGTGACTGTAGTTAATAATACTGTATTGTATACTTGAAATTTGCTAAGAGAGTAGGTTTCAAGTTTTATTACCTCACAAAAAAAATGGTAACTATGTGAAATGATGGATATGCTAATTAGCTTGATTGTGGTAATCATTTGACAATACATACATACATCAAAACCTCACATTGATACTTTATATATAATTTTTATTGGTCAATCATGCATCAGGAAAGCTGGAAAAAATTACAAGAAATACACATGCTCAAAATACTCCTTTGCAAAACCAAAACAATGAAAAAAACAAAGTTTCATTAGCCTTCCTTTCCCCTTCCACCTACTGCCCTCCTCATCTTTGCAACAGAAGGATTTTAAATTTTTTTCTCCTGATTTTGCATTTTCCCCCACTATAGATATGGAAATTTTTAGTGCTAAATCCAGTGAATAGTTTCCAGTCTTTATTTCACTTGGACATCTTCAGTATTTACAGTATTGACCACTCTCTATTTTTAAATAGTTTCTAGCCGTCTGCTTCATTTTATCCATCTTTGAAGTTTCTCCATCCTTTGTCTCTCTTGCAAATGATAGTGTTCCACTGTGTTTTGTTCATGGTCCTCTGTGTTCTCACTCCAATTCTCAGGGGTGCCTACCCATGGCCATGCATTTGAATTACCTGTAAATCCTATGGAAACAGCAGTCCATTCCCTATGCTAACCATCTGAAGCAGAATTACTAGAGGTTCGTTGGGCCTAGGAACTTGTATTTTTCAAAACCTCCACAGATGATTTCAAGAATCTTCCACTTTCCACTTCCACTTTCATCTGGATCTCTCCCCTGAATGTGAGATTTGTTTTCTAAACTTATCTACACAACATCTCCAAACTCTGTATATCCAAGACTACCTTCCCACCTCCAGCCCCTTCTCGTCACACCCCCATCTGTTCCCTGCCCTGTGTTTCTATCTCAGTGAATGATCAGTCTTCACCAAATCTTACAAGTGAAAATTTGGTTATTACTTTTGAATTTTTTCTCTCCTTCATCCTCCCTGTCCAATCATTTGTCGTATCAGTTCTATCTCTAGTATTCTCTAAGGTGAGTCACTGCTTTGCATACAGTACACAGGTGCTACCTCAGGCTAAGCCACCATCATCTCTCTTCTGAAATACCACAACCACGCCCTAATGGTGCCTCTGCTTTCCATCTTGTTTACTTCTACATGTCCGTTCCTCCCACAATACTCAGTATATTTATTTCTAAAAGATAAATATTATGATATATATTTCCTGCATAAATATTTTCATGGCTATGGCTTGATTTCAGAATCTAGTCCAAACTTTGTTACTTGACATATGCAGCCCATAAGGATATGACACCTGCTCTCTTCTCTGGACAGGCTCTTCTCTCCCTTGTACTCTGCACATAGCTCTGATCACAGTTCTCAAGGTTCATTGTACCTTCTTCTTGTGCACTCATTGTACCCTCTTGGAAGTGCAGGTCTTTCTTGCTCCTTGTGCCTAGAGCACCTCTTTCCCTTGGCCCAGCTCTCCCATTTTCCACTCCTTCATCAGTAACCCCCCTTTATATTTCAGTTTATATGTCATTTTCTTAAAGGATCTTTGCCAAAATCTACAAGTTTGACTTGGGTGTACTTCCTACATATTCTTGTACCATAAGACTTCTTATAGTATAAGACTGTACTCAATGATTTACTTCTTTCACGCGCCTGTCTTTATGTTCCTTAAGCAGAGACTCTTATTTATTGCACAATATTTTTTTTTTGCCATGACACATAGAAAACTGTCAATGACTGTTGAAGAAATGAGATGAGAAGAGGTGTTCAGAAATGTTAAGAAAACAAAAACTAAAAAGTAATGGTAAAGAGAGGTTCAAAGAGGGGCGATCAACAGGTCAGAAGCTAGGTCAGAAGTAGGGAGCTGAGTGACCTGAATAGAGGTTACTGCTTGGTGGAAAGCATTTCATTGGCATGGTAAGAGCTGAAGCCAGAATGCAGGAAATTGAGGATGGGGGTGGCATTTTAGTTTAGTAGGGCTGCTGTAACAAATTTCCACAAACTGAGTGGTATAAATAGCAGAAATATATTGTTCCACAGTTCTTAAGTTGAAAAATCCAAGATCTAGGTATTGTCAGGTTGCTCCCTCTGAAGGTACTAGAAAGGGATTCTTTTCTAGCTTCTGGCAGCATAACTTCAGTCTTCACGTGGCATTCTCCCTCTTTGCATGTCTGTGTCTTCACATAGTGTTCTTTTTATAGGAATCCCAGGCATATTGGATTCGAGACCCACCCTAATCTACTCTAGTATGGCCTCATGTTAATTACTTACACCTGCAATAACCCTATTTCCATGTGGGGTTATGTTCTTAGATACTGGGAGCTAGAACTTAAATGTATAAATTTTGAGGAGGCACAACTCAATCCATACCAAGTGGGAATTACTGAATAATTTTCAGACTCTTTGATTTATTCCTAGTTCTATGGTCAGACATTCATAGATCAACACTAACTTTTAATCTCGCACTTTAAGAGCCCACTTTATAGCATAATGTTCATTGTGGTGGCCATGAAAGAGAGGTGCATAAATGACCTGCACTGTGCAGGACTGCAACACTGATTTCAAAGCTGTGCCCTCCACAGTTGGACATAGAGGATGAAGATGTCCTCAGCCACAGTAGCTCTCTAGCTACATCATCCACATGCAAAGAAGGTTTGAAATCTCCCTATCTAAAATAAAGCTTGTAGGCATGTTGGCAGATACATTTTTTAGTTGTACTATTGACAGAAAATGAGAAGACAATCTGTACCCTCCGCAGTGGGAGATAAGAAAATTGATGGATAATTTTTTAAAAGAAAATGAAAAAAACAAAGCATAAAATCTTATGCACCTGGACTAATACTTTAAAATCTTGGATAGATGTATTATTATCAGGTCTAAATAATAGATTTATATCACCCTTGATAATCTTAAAGTATAATGTATGTATGTATATACTATATGTATATATATAATATTATATATATATAATATACATAACATTTTATTATGTATATATACATAATAAAAGAGTCTATATAGAAGACTGCCCTACCCAAATTTCAGCTCTGAAAATTCATAGAAAAGGAAAAAAAAAAAGAATTATAATCTCCATGGGAGCAACATTATACCACAAACCACAGGAGTAGTTCTGTTTGAAACCTGTTGGAAAACTAAATTTTAAATTAACTTTAGCAGTTTACTTTCACTTCAGAGATAAGATTTGAAATGACAAGGGCCAGCTAATCATTCCATCAATTGGAAGAATCGCTAGGGAGCGTCTCCCTATTGCAGGGACTGACATATGGTGACTTGGAAATGTTTTTTGTAGGTAGCTCCTATTCTTAAATTCAAAATGAGTTACCAGTTTAGAAAATTGGTATATTTATCACACACTTGTAATTTCTAATGGTTTGAGGAATCCTAGAACTGACCACATCAATACTTGGCACATTTTCAAAATGGAAGGAAAGTGCTGAGACTCCTAAATACCATGCTGAATTCTTTAAAACTGAAAAATGACTGGTTTTATATAAAGTAAAATAAGAATCAAATGGGTGGAAATGACTACATTTTTGAAATTCCATTGTAAATTATAGCCTAAAATATTGTTTTTTAAAAAGCCAGCATGTTTGCAAATACATTTGACTTGCCTTGGAAGTTAGAAAGCCTTACTGCTTGGTTTACTATTGAGACAGATTGTGGATGCTGAAAGAAAACATAATTACTTTTTTTAAGCCTTAGAAGGCCATTTTGAGGACTTCTGTGATAACTTATTAAATATATTGGAAACTTCCCATACTTTGCTAAATATTGGACTAATATTGGTGTAAACCAGATCCTTTCTAAAGTCTTTAAAGTACTGATCTCTTTATAAGATCATTTCACCAATAAGATGTCTTACAGTATCTCAAATACCCAATTCTGAATGGATCAAACATAAATATTTTTTATTTACTATTATCGATTTAAAGAATTGGAAGGGGAGAATTTCATAAAAAGTTGGAGATACTTTATAAAATCTTAAATATTTCAAAGATAGAATCCAGTATAATTCACAAGACAGTCCATTTTTGGTCTAAACTCACTTCTATTTAGCTAACTACCTAGTTAAGAGTGTGAGGTGGGCAGCCTAAAGAATTTTAAACTTACTGAGTTCACATTCAGAATAAACCTATAGCAAAACCAGGAGGTCAGGTTGCCCCGGCTTACAGAGACTGTACAATTGAAGAACTCCCTTTCCTCCCAATTGAAGGACACAGGAAGACTGGTGACGTCCAAGCAAACATGGGCACTTCTGGTCACTTTTATCTTGTTTTGAATATGCTGACTAAGCCTATGTCCACTGAGAATCATGAAAATATTGAGGGGTCAGCAAAGCATATTTGACCCCTTGCCAAAACACTTTCCCTAAGGTGTCTCATAGCCAAGAGTAGTAGTAGTTCATGGGGAATTTAATCCATGTGCTTTTGATTCATTTACACTAGACTCATCAAAATGTCATAGGAAGATATTGAATGTCCAAGAGCCTTTCAAGTTTATGAGGCCATTTAAGGCATTCATCTCTGAACCAGAAAGTCACAGTATAGCAGGAATACTGAGAATTTAAACACATTGGGGGTCAATTTCATTTTGTCTAAAACATCCTAGGAAATCTTGGAGTTGATTCATAATTTCTAAAGTATAAATGTTATTCTAACATTTATATATACTAATGACATCCATCCAAGGACTGCAGGGCTAGAACAAGAATGTTTAACATTATAAATATCCAAAATCTCATGTTAAATAACTCAATTTAATTGAGTATCTGCAGAGTGGCCTGAGGATGTGTGGATTTAAAGATAAGTTCCTTCCAAGTGACTGAAAAACAACTGGTGCTTTTAAAATTTTCACCCATCAAAAAAAAGTCACAGTGAATTAGTCCTTTGACATTCTGTAATATTCTGTAGTTTGTTTGCAAACGCTTTAAAATACATAACCGCATCTGATTAGGTACATGGGACTGGTATTATTATCTCTATTTTTTAAATTTCTTAATTGTAATTTTATTTTTTTAATTTACATCCAAATTAATTAGCATATAGGGCAACAATGATTTCAGAAGTAGATTCTTTAATACCCCTTACCCACTTAGCCCATTCCCCCTCCCACAACCCCTCCAGTAACCCTCTGTTCTCAATATTTAAGAGCCTCTTATGTTTTGTTTCCCTCCCTGTTTTTATATTACCTTTGTTTCCCTTCCCTTGTGTTCATCTGTTCTGTGTCTTAAAGTCCTCATATGAGTGAAATCATATATCTGTCTTTCTCTGACTAATTTTGCTTAGCGTAATACCCTCTAGATCCATCCCTGTAGTTGCAAATGGCAAGATTTCATTCTTTTTGATTGCCGAGTATTTATATACCACATCTTCTTTATCCATTCATCCATTGATGGATACTTGGGCTCTTTCCATACTTTGGCTATTGTGGATAGCGCTGCTATAAACATTGGAGTGCATGTGTCCCTTCGAAGCAGCATACCTGTATCCCTTGGATAAATACCCAGTAGTGCAATTGCTGGGTCATAGGGTAATTATGTATTTAATTTTTTGAAGAACCTCCATAGGAGATAAGGATTATATGTAACTTTGCATGTTGTCACTTTAATTGCATATTCTATATCATTTTATAGCTCTGAACTGTGATCGCAGGCAATAGGGCTAGTGCTGCCTTTATCCACCCAACTCTACTTTATCTTTAAATCTGTATTTCCCACACTTCCAAGAAATCTTTGGGTTTTTATTAAAAAACTAAACAAAGCGAAACAAAAATGTAATTCCTTTTATAACACGAAACTTGGATATTATAATTGGCATAAAATCCCATTCTAGTTTTCCTTTAAAAATAAGATGTGCAGTCCACTATGATTGTCTTCCTTCCTAATTCTACATATTTGCATTTTAAAATTGCCTTTTCCTGTGGAGTAATGTAAGTGTAGAGCAGTGTTTGAACTCACTGTTAACTCCATGGTCACATCAGTTCCATTAGGGCAGAAACTAAGAAATGGGCCAGCACCTATTTAAATTATGTAGTTGCCTGGAAATAAGTTCAGCTTACACAAGTAAATTGCAAAATGTAAATGGGGAATGTTTTTCTCCTTTAATAAATTAAAACTCAAATCATCTATCTTTAAAAAACTGAGCCAAAGATTAAGATAATTTGCACTGTGTGACATTATTAACATAAATTGATGGCTGTCTTAATATTAACATTCAGAGAAGAAATATTCTCTTCACTAGAGTTTCAGGGCATCTTGTTCTCGTTTACCTCTTTATGATTTGGCCACACCTTCTTATTCTCCTTTGTTGCTTCCTCCTCAACTCTTAGCATTGGTATGTCTCCAGCTTAGTCTGTGGACTCTTTTGTACTCTGTGTATCTCCTTCATGATCTCATTTAATCCCAAAGCCTTAAAATCTACATGCCATTGGCAAATTTCTACCACTCATCCAGACCTCTCTCCTGAAATCAGACGTTAATATTCAACTGCCTACCTGCCATTTCCACCTGGTTGTCTATTGTCTGCATGAAACCCAACACTTCCAAAACCAAAGTCATGCTCTTCCCTGCCAAAACACTCCTCCCGTGGACTTCCCATCTCAGGCCAAACTCTACAGTTATCTTTGACTCTCCCCTGTTCCCCATCCCCACCTACCTCATCCAATCCAGTCAGCAACCCCACCCAGCTTTATTTCCAAATATAAGCCAGAATCTGACCATTTCTGATCCCCTCCACTGCTGCCAGCTTGCTCCCGGCCACCATTCTTTCTCATCTGGATTGTGAGACAACTGTCCAAAACCAGTATCCCTGCTACCCTCTTTATTCACTCCAGTCTACTCTTCACACATCAGCAGAGTGGCACTTGTAAATCCCGTCTCATGTTGGGTCACTCCTTTGCCTGGAACCCATTGGTGACTTCTGATCTTCACCACAATTAAAAGCCTCACAGTAACCTGCCACCTGTGGGTTCCTGTCACTTCTGATTCAGCTCCTACTACTGCTTCGGAACACTGACTTCCTTCTATTCTCCTGGCTCTCCAAGCACAGTCCTGCTTCAGGGGCTCTGTTTTTCTGTTACTTCAGGCGAGAACCTGAATCTCCCTAATACCCCTTTACTTCCTCAAATCTGTCACTCCTTATTCAAAGATCTTCTGTGTCTATCTTTTTTGATATTTATATCTGTACCATCCCTATTCCTGGAGCTCTCCATATCCCTTCCTTTTTATTTTTTCTTCCTAGAACTTATTACTATATATATATACATGTATACATGTATATATACATGTATATATGTATATATGTGTGTGTGTGCGTGTATATATATATATATACATATATATATATATTTATAGATTTTACTCATTCATTTTCTTTTCTGACCCTCCTCCAGCTATACTGAAAGCCCCTAGGCTGTTTTATAGTTCACTGCTATACCCCTGGCCTCACAACTAGTTCCTAGAACTTGGGGATAGTCAAAAAATATTTGTTGAGGGAATAACTGAATGATTACTTCCCATCTTCCTTTCCTTAGTAGGAGTATGAAATATAAAAATATGGAAATATTATCTAAATTATTAGATAATTACACTTGCCCATACTTATGTGTGAATATAGTAATCCAGTGTGGTTGTTGGAATATGTAAAGTAATTATAAAAATAGGCATTCTTAAAAGCTTGGTCAAACACTGTTATTTTTTTCTCAAATTAAAAAAAAACACTGGCAATCAAGAAATCAGAATTATATTGAATTAGTTGTTTCTGGGTCATTAAGGAACTTGACTGTACTGTTACTCTCAAAGCACTAAATATAGCTGATATCGAACCAAAGGTCTTTCGTGATCCTTGAAACTTCTTTGAATTTCTAAAGAAATACTCAGGCTTATGGGAAGAAGTTTTAATGAGACATTGTACTATTCAGGAGAGAAGAAATCATAGTTTCTGACCTCAGGGGCATTGATGAAATAATAGAGCAAAAGCTCTAGGGAAATTAGTTTTTAGGAAGTGGAATCGGGTGGCTCACTGCACAATTCTAAATAGCATCAGAGTGAGAATGACAGTCTGGCTGATTGGGTTTAGTGATGTGGATAGATTTGGCTGCTATGTCATCCAAAGTACATTGAAAATCCCCACATATCACCAAGATCTTACAAAGGTACAAAGACTGCTGGACAACAATTGATTCTAGGACTTCATTTAAATGAGAACAGCAGATAGACCAAAGCATGACTAGAACAATTCCAGTCCTAGAATTTTCATCAGAGAAGATAGATAATTTTAAGTTTATTCTTGTGCCTATCCTGATTTGTTCAGTCCATTAATATTTATAGAATATCTATCGTGTACCAGGGACTGTGCCAGGGAGGGTGACTGTGACAGATCGGATCCCTGCCCTCATGCAGCTTCTATCCTAGTTGAAGTGGTAGGCATGGAGTAGAAAGATAAATATATAAGTGCAAAGTGTGGTGAGTGCTAGAAGGGAAAAGTGGATAGGTACTAGTGGAGAGAATAACAGAGCCACATGTGTTAAACCAGGTTGTGATAAGAAGCCACCCTGAAGGTTCAATCCCAGTCCATGGAGTATTTGAGGAAGCTGTGTATGCCAATCCTCTATAAAGCTGTGTATGACAATCCTGTATAAGGACATTCAGATTTATGATCTAAGACCCACCTCTTTATGCTTTCTGAGAGACATTCTGCCCTTCACCCCTGTTTCCATTTGCTGATACTTTCTGTTTTTCTCCACTAACTACCCACCCTCTGCTATTATCAAGCCTCTGCTATTTTAAAATTAAAACATCATATTTCAACTCTTCTTCCCAGCCCTTCTGACCTCATTTCCTCACTGCTAAAAGCCTCCTTTAGTTCCCTCCTTCCCACTTGTTGATTTTTTTGCTTCACCCAGGTGTGTTTAAATGGGTTTCTGAGACAGATCTGTCAAGAAAACTAATGCCCTTATACTCAAAGTTTTGATTCAGCTGTACTATTTACACCTCTGCTTCAAGTACTCATGTCTTTTTATACTAAGTCGTAAGCCACTGTATCTTAAAATAATGACTAAATTTTCATGTTATTTATATACTGTCTTGTAAGAGGTGGCAGTTGAGAACAGATTAAACTATTCTAAACTAAAATAAGGCTCTTGGCAAAAAGATTTTACATTTTTAGGTTGAGATCTGATCAAGGTAGAACCATGTATTGATATATGACACAGGATGGATGTGGAATGGATGTTGTAATAAAGAGTAAATAATAAATAACCAAATTAATAATATATGGGAAAAGGTGGGTTTTTAGATGTTTAATCTCCGTGCCAGTGGGCATAAATTAGGTCAACATTCAAATGAATTTCTCACTCTGGGTAGCAGCATGTCTGTCCATTCTGTTGTATATCCCAGAGACTCACACAGTCTCTCATTCATGTTTTTCCAAGACTCTCATGGGCACCTAGCAATCACTTCTGCATGAATCTGCCTTGGATACCACTGCGTACTAACTTTGGCTCTACCAGTGACCTCAACCCATGTTCATCAGTGTTCAGTCTGCCTAGCAGCATTCATCAGCAAGTTTGTTCTAGCTATTAATGCTCTCCCTTTCATCTAGGGTAGTGCCATGACATTGTTCACTTGCATGGTGGAAAGGAGAATGCATTCTCCCTTTATCGTGTTCTCTCAGGGTGGTCCAATAGCAGTGTCTTTTTTTGTTGTTGTTGTTGTTGCTACTGTTGTTGTTTGTTTGTTTGTTTGTTTTTGTAAATCTCAAGCCTTAGGAGTTCAGTGAAATTTGTTCTACCAGGATATGACTGAAAGAGTTCATATGCTAACCAACTAACCAACACAGTCTACCCAAAAGTATTACACCTTTTGGGAAACTTAGGCTTTGTCGCTGAGTCTGGTTATTCATAGTAGATTTCTCCTTTCCTTAGAGTGAATTATACCCAGAGACTTACTGTCTGTTACAGTGAGAATTGTCTGTATCATGCTACAATAAGAAACTCCAAAATTTCAGTGACTTAAAACAAAACAGGTTTATTCCTCACTCATGCTGTATGTTCATCATAGGTTGGGAGTGGAGAGAGGAGAATTCTGTTCTTTACTTAGGGACATGACTAATGGGAGACTACATCATTTGGGAAAGTTTCCAATCAGTGTGGCAGAGGGTAGGGGACATCATACACCAATTCTTAATGATTTTACCCTGGAAGTGACATGTATTACTTTTGCTCAAGGTTCATTAGCCAAAATCAATCAGGGTAGCAAGCCTAATTTAAAGGAACAAGGAAGTGTAATTCTGCCTGTGCCTTGAAGGAGGAGAACTGAGAATGTAGATAAACAACATTAATGATTATTCCTCCTTCCATGACATTTTGTTTCTATAACCTTTCCCCCTCTCCTTATCTACCCTGCCCCTTACAACATATCTATGTATAAACTTCCATCATGTAAATGGCTCATGGCTCCCCCATATTAGTTAGTGGCTCTGGATAAAGTCTCTCTTGAGTTGTTGGCTAAGGTTTCACTCTTCTCAGAGATCAACTTCCTTTAAGGTCACTTAGAAAGTTGCCAGGCCACGGAAACTAACCATGTTGGCTTCTCCATAGTTGCTGTTCATAATATGACAGCTCACATCTCCCACAGTGAAAGATCAGAGAGAAAGAGATAATCTCAATATAGAAGTCACAGTCTTTTATAATATTATCTTGAATGAGACATGTCATTACCTTTTGCCAGATGACCGAGCCTGGTACAATGTGGGAGGAGAGACTACACAAAGATGTGAATACCAGAAGGTGGGTTATCGGGAGCCGTCTTGGAATCTGACAACCCCTCTCCTTTAAGAAGGATACTTGCCTCCTGTGTAAACCATGGCTTCAAATAAATGCTTCCAGAGTCTCAGCTTCTGCCAAGCAGCATACCCAATACAAAGCAAATATAATTTAGAACTTCTCTCTAGGGGGTCACTTCATTTAGACTAGTGTTAGTCTTCTTTTATGCAATTAAATGGTTCTTGTATCTTACCATTTTCTATGTCCTGTATCCAAGGAAGTACATTCGCTCTTCCACAGAACATTTGCTTTATTTTTAATGTTTTAAATACTATTTTTAAGTCATTTGTGTTTAGGTGGTTGTACTTTAAATGTAAGCAGACATAATATATAGCAAATAAATATTTGATAGTTTTTCCTGCCCCTTTCTATAGAAGCATGAGCTGTGTGAGCTAAGTGTGACTTTAAATAGGATTAGAAAGACTGGAATGGCCACACAAAACCCACATTAAAATTTATCCTTGTCAGCACTCCGTGATTCCACATTCCACATTTCTTTTGGGTTAATCAAGAAATCATTGAATGATATTAGATGGAAAACACAATTTTGTAAGGGGAAGGAAGTTTATATGTGGAGGAAGGGACTATGTATGGCAACTATAAGAAAAAATAAGGGAATGTTTATGTGAACTTCCATGTACTCATGGTTTTACTGAGCACAAGTAGAAAGATTTCTTTTATTTTCTTCATTAATTGTTGCTACAAAAATGAACCCAACTGTGCAGGAAACTAGGCACTCCTCCCTACCTCCTCCTGATATTAAAAGAGTTTGATTTACTGAATTCCTCAAGTCAGGATCTGATCATTGCACCAGTGATGTCTTTTGGATTAATTCAGTCAGACCATGCAGTGTGACCAATGCAGACAGCCTATTAGAAGCACATGGATAGTGTGTTCTTTCTTCATTCCTTCTGCCTCTATTGTTTGTGCACTTTGGTTGCTTTTATCCTACCATCTTGAATCTCTTGTACCCCAAATTATAGTATGCTCACTATATGCAGTGTTTCTCCTCCTACTCACCTCCTCCTCCCTCCCCCAGTGACATCTCATCTCATTCCCAAGAAAAACATCACCCTCCCCTCTAAGCTCACTGTGTTTACGTTTCTCTGCTCTTTTCCTCTCTCATCCTGGCATGCTGGTTTAATCAATTTTACCAAATGACTTTCCTGGCAGCTGCAAAAAGAAAACCCAGAGCAAGCTAATAGCAATCTAATACTGTACTTTTTGTCATTTCTCTAAAATGTACAGAAATTTTTGGTCATTGGATTGATTTTTAATGATCTAAATGATCAGATGTTTCAACGCTGCACTGCAGCAGCCTGATAATAAATAGGAAAGGGGAGGGGCTTGGGCACTGGATGCTCAGTGCTAGATGAATAATCCCCAAACACCAGCCAAGGAGAAAATATAAAGTATCGGCCTTTGCCAAATCACGTGTTAGCATTTTTAAACAAAGACACCTAGCTGTTTTAATTTTGTGTATGGAGGAACTAAAACAAGATGTTTTTGGTGAGAGTTTAGAAAGTCAGTGATACAGTTAGGAACCAAACTGCAGGCTTATTCTATGCGTATCTGTTGACATAAGCAGGACGTCAGTAAAGTACCTCCCGATATCCCCAAATAGCATCTTGGCATCTCAAGGATGGAGAAAAACATTATTTTTTTATCTGAAAGGCAGTAGAACTCCCAAATGTATATGAAATCAGTAAACTGTAAAATGTCACTTGTTTTTTCCCTCTGTAAAAAAAGAAATATGAAAAAAAGATATGGGAAAAGAAACAATGAAATATTATCACACCATAAGATTTATTAACTAGCTGCATTAACTATCAATGACTTGGTTAGCTATTCTGTGCTTTGGTTTCCTCACTGCAAATGGACAACTTGTAGTGCTGATCTGGAAGATTACACGTGGAAAGGCCGAGTCACACATTTAGCATAGCATCTGGCATTTGTGAAATACATAGATCGTGATCATCATTACTACAACTACTATCTTTTTAATGGCACCTCACTCACCACCAGTCCTTTCCAGCCATGTCTAACTTCACAGGGCAAGACTGCTCTCCATACTGTGGTGGGTAAAGTGGGTTTTGGGGTCCAACCACAGTTCAGCCATTTACTTTCTGGGTCTATGGACGATAAATAACCCCTCTAGGTTCTTCAGGTTCCTCATCTATAAAGTGTAGGGGGGTGTTAATACTCACTTTGTAGGGTTATTACAAGTATTAAAAGAAATAACTTGTGTAAAACTCAGTACACAGGACCTTCCCCAGAAAGGAGACTCAAAAAAAAAAAAAAGTTAGCTTTACCTTCTCCCCTCATTTACAACGTGCTATTGCATGTTTTTAAATGGTAGGTGGAAAGAAGCTAATTGGTTTCTTATTTTAATGTTTCAGTTCATACAATGCTCTTTTGAGAAGCTCAGCTCAATTTATATAGTTAAGATATACAGATATGTGGCTTACACCAGCCTGATCTGGGGCTCACACTGATAAAAGGAGATATATATATCTATGTATCTATATATCTATATATCTATATAGATATATAAATTTTATATATATTTATATATATAATATATATATAAATATATATATTATTTATATATGTGTATATATATATCAAAGCTATATACCATGGCTACATTTATAGCCTACTCTGCTAATTCACTTTTCATTAGTAATTGCTTGATATCTATATCTATATCTATATCTATATCTATATCTATATCTATATCTATATATATATTTCCTGTCTTATATATTTCTCCTTAAGAACTAGAGTACTACTTCCTTTGATAATACCATATCTTAGTTATTTATAATCGTGAAGTTGAGCTGACTGAACACTGGTCTAACGAGTCCCTGTTGGTTAAGTCCTATTAAGTCTGTTTCATGGCCCAGGCCAATCAGCTTATTAATGGATGTTCTTAACCATGCCGCTTTGGTCCGGATGGTATAACTGAAGAGGCTCAATCCCACTGTTGGTAAAAGTGGTCCAGAAGCATTGTTTGCTGATGATATCAGAAGTATGGTCTTTGTATTTGAAAGACACCACCGCCCCTCCTCATCCCATGTTGCAAGAAAATTAGATTCTAATTGAAAGAACAGGGCCCAGGAGTTGTAATAACAGGAACTCATTTGAGAAATTTTGTATCCTTGGGGTAAATGAGATCAATTTTGGCCTAGTATGACAGTATTCCCAATGTTTTTCAGATGTTGGAAAATGTGTGTCAACAAAGCAAAGCTTTGTATATTCCATGGGGGCAGGGGTGGAGAATAAAACAAGAAACACAGACATAACAACAGAATAGAGTTTTATAGGATGTTTTGATTTTTTTAAATATGTTAAGCCTTTAGAAATAAATTTATAATCAAAAGTATAAATATGTTTTATATATGGTTGGAAAGCTGAGTATCAATCAATTATATTACACAGTGTTCCAAAGTTTTTAAATGGTTAGAAAAAAAGGAAGAAACTTTTGGATTCCCATTTATTAAATACTTATTTTTATCTCTGGAAACAGCAAATGTCCTACACATTTTATAAATCTATATTACTGTCTTTATTCATAATAAAAGTATTTTGATCATATATTATTATTTGTATTTGTTAGTATACATTTTTAAACATCTTCAACCTTATTATATGTTTGAGGACTTAGAATTTACTAAAGAGAGATAAAAGTATGGTTTCTTCCAGAACTCAGCATCTGATCAGAGGAACAGAAATGGGATTCTTGTATTATTATAAACGATGACAAAAAGAATATCTGTGTGTGTATGTGTGTGTGTGTGTGTGTGTGTGTGTGTGTGTGTGTACGTGCCCTTGAGGAATCACTTTTGTGGAATAGACTTCTGCCAAGGGTGTTTGTGGTTTGCATTTTTAGAAGTATAATAGAATATACTCCAAGAAAGCCTTTCCCAATCTATGTTTCCACCAGTTGTGTATGAGTGTACCTATTTCCCAATCCCCTCACCATCTCTGGATATTTTCAGTCTTTAATTTTTCCCAATGTGTAGGCAAAATACCTCATTGTAATTTTATTCTTTGGTTACCAGTGAGATTGAATGTCTTTTCAAGAGGCTATTGGCTGTTTGTAGTTCTCCTTCTGGGATGTTTGCTCACATCCATTTCCAATTTGTCTTTTGGGTTATTGGTCTTATTCTAATTAATGTATAGGCTCTCCTTAAGGCAACAATACAAAAGCTATATACCATGGCTACATTTATAGCCTACTCTGCTAATTCACTTTTCATTAGTAATTGCTTGAGAGGCCTGTGTCATGCCGTCTCTTCACATTACTACACTGTCATTTTTTTTTCTTTCCTAATTCTGCCAGCTTAGATGGTAAATGTTGGAGGGTCGCAAGGGAAACAAATATGCATTGATTTCTTATATGTGCTATGTGGTTAACCTATACCTTTCAATGTAATCCCAACAAATCTAAGATCTCTGGGTCATTGTTACCCTCCAGAGGGAAACATGAAGATTCAGTGAAGGTGAGGAAATGAACCCACAGTAAATGAAGTGTTAGGAGGCCTTGGGGCTGTCTGATGATACCAGCACCCAGTACTTCTTCCGTCAGATCATGCTTTCTTCAGGAAAACTTCTCTTAACCCAACAGCACACATTAGCTACATTCTAGTATTCTTAGCGCTCAGAAGAGATACAATGCCTACAGAGCTGAAACTGGGGCTTAGGTTTATCAATCTCAAGCTTTGGTTGAGAACTAAAGTTGGGAGGATGAGGCTCATTTAAAGAGCAATAAAGCCATTCCTCATTTGACTTTGGAAAGAAAAAAAGAAAATGAAAAGGCATTGTCAAAAGTACTGAGGCTATGGTGCCTTCATCAGTGAGCTGGAACATGCAAACATAGAGGAAAACAAGAGAGTTCAAGTGTAAATGTGAATGCCCCTTAGTGTTTATGAAATATCAAAGAAATAACATCCAAACAACAATAACATAGATTGGAGAATATTTAAGATTGATGGTCCCTCTTATGGAATGCCATTCAGACAGTGGAGTTAAGTTAAGCAAAATAGCCCACACCCTGCCATAAGGCTCTCCTGGCAACAAATATATTCAAACACTGGAGACCTGCCTTTGTGGGAAGAGGATTAGTTATACCTTGGCCTGTTTATCCAAAAGCAAAAATATGGGTAGATTTCTAGAAGTGTCTTCTTGGAGCGTAAAGGACAATTATGATAGCTTAGGCCACCAGCTTTCAGTAAATTCCATCTGGTACTTTACAAATTAGCTCATTATTCTGCTGTTCTTATGAATGTGTTAGCCTGCAAACATATCATTGTCACAAATTAGTCACCTAGTGTTTCTCTGAAAGTGATTTAATATAAGCACACCCACATCATAATATGGAATAGGAAAGTAGGTTCTTGCTTGATCCTCTAAATGGAATTCAGCATGAAGTATGATTCAATTTCCAAGGGGCTTTCGGCACACACATAATCTTCTGATTTGCTAAGACTAGAATGTGATCATTGCCCTGAATATTGACAGTGTCTTGCAATATTAGAAATCTCTTTGTTTTCCCCCATGAACTCCAAGAGAGAGCTAAGCCTACTGATGAATGATGGATTCGCAAATTGAGCATAGCTTTTGTTTTTATTTACAGTTGTTATCACAGGTGTCATCACAACTGTTGTTTTAGTTCAAGAATAGCATTTTCAATTCTAAGAATTATCTTGAACATCTGATCTTAAGGTGCTTTTTGTAGCAGATGAACTCACCCCCCAGCCCCATAATTTAGAAAGAAAAAAGTGAGAAAACAGAAGTTGCCCTCTACTGTATAACTTGATTACCTGTTGAGAAGTGCCCTTGTTTGGATTACAACAAATGTTTCATGGTGAAATTTCTCAGTGAAGATGCCATTGGCACAGATTTGGAGCTGCCGACTCAGTGATTGAACATGAACATGAAAATAACTTCCTGTCTATGACATGAAGTTTACAAGGTAGAGTGTCCCAGTGATGGTTATTAAGAGGCTTGGGAATATCATGTAGGTTCTAGATCCTTCTGTGCCATGTTAGCCTGTTATCCTTTTGTTCTGATTGACTGTCCCCATTATCACCAGGTGATGGCCCCTGCCAAGCACAAGGTTCACAGGTAGAAAATGAACCGGCTCTTCCTTGTGCTTCTCTTTTTATGGAACACTTTGCCCAGAAGCACCTCAGCTAACTTCACTTTTTGTCTCCTTGGCTAGGTTTGGTCTTAGGACATAAACGAGTTAGTGGCCAACAAATGGAATTAGACTGTTTAGGATTTATCCCTAAACAGCATAAGCTGGAACCCCCTTCGTTGAGTACTTAGCTGCTTCAAAAAGTAGATTCCTACAAAAAATAATAGATTTTCTGCAGGTAAGGAGGAAGAGAGTGTGGGTATTGAGTAAATTACCAGGAATGGTAAAGGAACCGTGATGTTAATCACACGGTTACAAATGTTCACCTTGAAGTGTCAGTGAGATAAAAATAGAAGCTGCAGCTCAAAGTGTGGTCCCAATCCTAAATTCTAGTTTTCAAAATAGGTGGCCAAGACTCAGTTTCATGATATTTGGGCCCCTTACACAAATGCCCTTAGCTTAGACAGACTATAAAAGAGTTCAGAGAAGGAAAAGGAGGAGTAATTTATAAAAAAGGTGTTTTTTTGTTTGTTTTTCTGTTATTCTTTTGAAGCAAGAGAGGATGGGGCATTGCTGTGTGTGCTGCCCCTCCCCCATCAAAGGGGGCTACTGTCCTCTCATTCACATCGAGCCCAGAGAGAGGGTTCAGTGGTGGGAAGCTTTCCCACAGACCAGATGTACCCCACACTAGAGAGACAGTTGGCCTCAAGCCATTTCATGTCTTTTCCAAGAGAACTATCTGGAAAAGGCACTTGGACTCCAACAGCAAGAGTTTGTAGGGACTGGGCCACTAGAAAACCAGGGGCTTGGTGGGGGGCTGATTAACAAGTAGCACTTTGAAAGCAAAGCTCTGCCTGAGTCATAGGAGTTGCAGCCAGGGGGCCCAGCAGGGATGCAGCTGATGAACCCACAAAAGTGCCCACGAGACAAGGAGGCAGCTCTCGACATCTGCCAGGCCCCTGGTGCAAGATGCCATCTTATAACAATGCCAATTCAAGGAGAAAAACCTTCTCCTTCCTTTCAGTGTCTCTCCCTTTGCTCTTTTGACCCAAGAGTATTCACTATCAACAGCTGGCAAGTTAGGATAGATGGGTAAGGGGCGGATAAGCCCTTTCCTGCCCCACCCACTCACCTTATTGCCAGTAGCTATAAGCTGAAAGAAAATCTGAGTTGAATCACCTTTAGATTTTTGGATTACGGTTTGGAATGGCCATTCTAATTTCTGAATAGAATCTGGGTTGATGGTTTAAAAAGTGATATAAAGCTCTCTCTTGTCTAAGAGTGCCCAGAAAAGTCCTAAGACTTTCTTCATAAATAAAACTTAAAAGGGTAGTAAGAAACTGACATAAAATGTGTTTAATACATATCACATGTCCTTATCTTCAGTGACTTTGTTAGAATATTGATGCTGTTTTAGATGTATTTTTTTAAATATCCTGACAACACCACAATACTTTTGTATCTCTACTTGCATATTTATCCTCTAATATTTGAGAAAAAAATCAAGGAAAATTATTTACACCATCCAGTAAATGTTCTGATCCTTAAAACACCTGTACTCCAGTAGAAAGCTCTAATGGTAGATCTGCAGGAGAGGTGTTGGTAGCAGTAAGACATTTGGGAAGTAAGGGCATTGGGAAAGTTAGTATAGTGTCCTGTCCCTCCTGTCCCGCTCAGACATCTGTGACTTTCCTTGTCCTTCTTCAACCTTGTCTCCCTTCAGACTCCTTTGAACTGGGAGTTTAAGACTGGCATGTGCTCATTATAGCCACAGTCTATGAGGAGAGGCCACCAGGGATTCAGGGCTGCAACAGTCCCTTGGTCCTTCTCCTTCTGGGACAAAAATATTCAATCCCGACACACATCCCTAATGGTCTGTACCTGTAATCAGTGGGTAATCACTGGGGAGAGGGAGAAAAGTGAAAAAGTTCATTAACTTTTTTCCTGTTTCTTGTATAACTTTCATCCTTTTAAAAATGAGGTAGGAATTTCAGGGTGCCTGGGTGGCTCAGTCATTTAAGCATTCAACTCTTGATTTCCACTCAGGTCATGACCTCACAGTCTCATGAGTTCAAGTCCCACATTGGGCTGTGCACTAACCCTGCAGAGCCTGCTTGGGATTCTCTCTCTCTCTCTCTCTCTCTCTCTCTCTCTCTCTGTCTCTCTCTCTCTCTCTCCCTCCCTCCCTCCCTCTCCCTCCCTCTCTCTCCCTCCCTCTCCCTCCCTCTCCCTCCCTCTCCCTCCCTCTCCCCTGCTCATGTTCTTTCTAAAAATAAATAAATAAACTTTTAAAAACATATATATTTAAAAAAATGAAGCAGGAATTGGAAAAAAAAAAAAAGGAAGCTTTCTTTGAGTCCTGACAACATAGCACCAGATGCTCATCTGTCCACTTTCTGCTTTTGACTTTTGCTCCGCCCCCTGTTCTGTCACCAATCTGAAGGGGAAGAGTCAAGGAGGAAAGAAGAGAAATCTTGACAATAAATTTAGTATTTGATCAGTTTTGCTACTTAATTTTGTGGAAAATTTTAAAGTTCATTTAGATCTTCATCCCTTTTCTATATTTTGTAACTAAGAACAGCAGATGAAATCATGTTATATTGCACCTTGAATTCTTTCCTACTCATTACATGATTTCTGTAGAGAAAACTAGAAGATATATAGCTGGGCGATTGGATTTCATATTAATAGCTTTCTGTCTCATTCACTTTGGGATCTGTGTTATGTTTCGCCCATTTTTATCTATTAAGTGATTTGTATAGTCCATGGTAATATTTTTAGGTGTGCAATATGGCAATTATAGAGAAAGGTAAGCTAGTTGATAGTTTCAAGTACTGAGTGTTATGAATTCATCCCCAAGTCAGAATTAAAAACACAGAGCGGAGAGTATAAAATGCTAAGTGAGGGAGAGCGTATCTATCTAAAATGGGCAGCTAGTATTTAATAACTGCCCTTGAATTTATTTTGTGCTCAAACACACAGAACGTTTTACTTAGTTATATCAAAATGACTTCACAACTATTGTTCCAAAATATTGGCTTCTGGTTTTCATACATTTTAATATTTTAAAACTTATAAATGATTATATATATATATATATATATATATATATATATATATATATGCTTTTTTCCTCTTAAAAAGGAATTATGCCTTTCAAGTACTAAATTTTCCCATTCCATAAAGCTAATGAAAATCACAGTACTTTTTCCTGTCCTTAATCTCTCTCTTTCTCTCTGTCTTTGGCCTCCTTATCTGAAACTAAAATTCTGTGTAGAAAATGGTGAAAGGGGTTTGAGAAAAAGAAGCTAATATTTTGACTGGGACTGTACTAGATGTCAGTCATAGAAAAAGAATGCTTTCTCCAGAAGCTCTGGATGTGGATACAGATGAAGATACAGTAATTGTTAGTTCCTCTGCGTGTGTTTTAATTTAAGCCTCTTGATCGAGTAACCGTTATTTCAATGTCAAGGTAATTCACTGTGGCTATTCAATATTACAATAGAGTATTAATTTTAAACTGCTTTATTTTTGGAGGGAAGGAAAGGATTTATGAACAGAAAAATAACATCTCTTGTGTGGTGAATGGTCTAGTTCAGATTTTGACTGCAAGGAAAAGAAACGAACTCAGACTAGCCTCTGTAAAAAAGGAAGGAATAGTTACTGTTAAGACACTGAAATCCACAGGAGCATCGTGTGACTGGGCCTTGATGGATATGTAAAACTGGAGAACAGAGACAGCTACTCTTTTTGTGGTCATATTGTCTTCCGTTCCTATTTGTCTATTTGTTTCTGCTCTTTGACAGTTTTCTCTGTAGTTGCCACAATTTCCTTTGTCATCACTTTGCACTTGACCCAGAATGGCAACTTCAGCCCCCAAGTCCCCATGATATTTTGGTTCAAGCCCATCTGGAACTGATTAGAATCTTTGTTTTTCTTATGGCAACTCACATGCCAAAGATAGAATATTAATATTTGCTACCCCACAAATGCAACAGGTGGCAGTGGGTCAAGTTTTCACACGTATTCCAATCCGGTTTTATAAGGGTAAGATGTAGAGGAGGCAGGCTTTTTAGAAGGAGATGTAGGCAGATGTAAATAACCATGTTTGTGTGTGTGTGTATATATATATATATATATATATATAATAACTACAGTTATTTTATAAATATCACAGTTACAGTTGCTTTTATTTATTCTTTTAAGTGTTGTGTGAGTATACATGTGTATGTATATTGGGAGCATCAGTTGAGGTCTTCCTTTTAAATTGCATCTGGCCTGCACACTTTGATGTAGCCTCTAACTTCCTATTAAAATGACTATGAAAATATACCCTCCAAAAATACAACTAAAAATTACTAAAACCCGGGATTGATGGTGATTCATTGCTAGAGTATTAAAGAACAATAAATTAGGTTGAGGAGATAGATAGATAGATACACACACACACAAAATATATATTTTTAATGTTTATTTATTTTGGAGAGAGAGACAGAGCATGAGTAGGGGAGGGGTAGAGAGAAAGAAAGACAGAATCTGACGCAGGCTCCAGGCTCTGGGCTGTCAGCACAGAGCCCGATGTGGGGCTCCAACCCAGGAACTGTGAGATCACGACCTGAGCTGAAGTCAGATGCTTAAACCACTGAGCCCCCCAGGTGCCCCACTACCTAAAGTTTTCTAAAATAAATATGCCAGCAGACACAAAGGTGGATCAAAATTACGAAGTTAGTGTTTGAACATACTCACATATTTGAGCTGGAGTAAACTAAACATGAACTATTATCAAGATGTATAATCTTAAGTTTTGTTGTGCAGGTAGACATGGCTTTAGTGTTGATAGTTCTAATTCTGAACGCGTGCTGCTTCTGGCCCCAGCTGCAGTGTTCCCTTCAATATGGGAAAAGAATGAATCAGTTATTTATTTCTGTTTTTAACACTTAGCATTGATTCACCGAATAATACTGGTGGTATATTTGAATTCTTGAATATAAATTTTGAATTTGACTGTTTAGCTCCGAGTTTTGAAGTTGGATTCTCAAGTCTATCAGAGATTCTGTCTGACAAATATTAGAAACTTGGGTTTTATATTCCAATACATATATATCAGCTACAAATGAGTATTCTTCCTTAATTAATACTAAACATTTTTTTTCTCTTCGTTGGTGTTTTCATTATGCAAATATTACATGGAAGTATTCTCACTGAGAAGATTAATTAATTTAAAAACATGTAAAGTAAAAAGTAAAATTAGTTTTTAATGAGGCTCACTCTGACTTCCCTATCTCAGAGGTAATTAGTTTGCCAGTAGTTTGGTATATATCCTTCTGGTTCATTTCTTCTACATTGGCATAAATCTATATTTATTTATACCTGTATATTTAAAATTATTTTAACTGTATCAAAAAATTCATATTAAAGATATTATTCTGAAAACCTGAGTTTGGTTTTTATTTTTTGTTTTTTGTTTTTTTTTACCTAATATTTCAGATATTTTTCCAAGTCATTCTTTGGAATCTATAATATCTCTTAAACATGGGTATATGTTAAAGCTCTCCTTTGAATTTTGAAACAAATATGATATAAAGCCTTTAGAAAAGTTAAAGGTAGAAATAAAATATAATTCCATTTCATAAGTCACTTCCAATATGATCTCATTGTTTTCTTTCTATTTTTTTTCCATTTCAATTTAAGTAAGTTGCAGACCCAGTAAAGCGTCCATATTTTATTACATTTTCTAATGATTGAATTTAAAGTAGATGTGAACAGCATTTAAAAAGCTCTCTTCTCATTACAAAGCATTTTTCTGTAATTTACCTGAGTAAGTTAAAAATTACAATAGCCTATGAATTTGCTATTATTTCTATGTTACAGATAAGGAAATTGAGTCTCACAGAGGTTTTGTGAGTTGTTCAAAATTACACAAAAAGTAAAAAGCAAAACCTGAAATTAAGGGCTCATGTTTTGAGACCTGAAGACAGAATGCAAATTCAACTTTTCTTTTCAAAGTTGCTGTGGATTTTTTTTCACATTTGATTTTTGAATAACAAATATTAAGTGCTTTCTTTGTATTCTAGCATTAGGTATCCTAATTCTTCTACCTCCAAAAATATTGAGTGGAATTTAGCAAGCATTCTAAATACTCCAATTATGAAATGTGTTGTGTGTGATGATATGAGAATTTTTTCCCTATAAATATATTTATTTATCATTTAAGATGAGAAGATGATGGCTATGTGATTCAAAATGATTTGTGTAAGTTAAATCATGAATATTTCTACCAAAGCAACTGTTGCATTTAGTTGATCAAAATAGGTGTTTCATGATTTTTTTGTTCCCACTTTTCAATGAGTGGCTATATCCTTGGTTGTAGATTACGTAGAAATCGGATGCGCCAGCAACTTGCTAAAACATGCCACAGTTCCCTGACTTAGCAATCAAAACCATAGCTTCATGAAGAGCTCCTCTTATTCCAGTTATAAATGTGCTGAAGTTATAAATGCCTTCAGACTTTGCTACAACTTGCCAGAAGTGGGAAGTCATCACTATCAACATGGTCATTAGTTAACATTTACTGAGTGCCAGCTATGTTTTTGGTGTTATAAATACACAGAGGAAGATGCTGTTTCTTTCCAGAGGGATTGGTTTTCTGTAAGGGTGGGAGACAGAATTTGATCTTGAATGTTTTCTCTACTGGGAGGTAGAGGTGGAGAATGTGCAATAATCGTGCATGTCATTCTATGTATTGGAATGCCACTCTCACCTGTTTGTGTGTGTGTGTGTGTATATATATATATATATATATATATATATATATACACACTTAAGAAGTACACATAATTTCATTTTTATTGGACAATTTAAAAAATATATTATTTTTCTGATGTTAGGTGAAAAAGTCATATCTCCCAAGATATCCAATCACTGTAGCTTCTATTTCCTAAGATATAATATATTTATACTACAAATATAGAGAATGTGCTTGAAAAGAGTTTATAGAGGTATTTACATATGTACATATTTTTATACAAAATCCGTATGTAGAATAGAGGGATGATTTTGTTTTTCATTTGACAACTAAGAGACAAAAGTTATGCAGATTTCTGAAAAAATGGGACACTTTCCTGAAATATCTGAACTAATAATTAGTATTCATAAAAGATTAATAAGAGATCACCTTTGGACCCTTGACATTTCATATATAAATCTAGAGTTGTTTTATTTCAACTAGGTTAATTAAGAGGTGGTCATTGATATTAGCCAACAGGTACAGCAGAGTGTGATGGTGACAGATAGATATACTTTAGCAACTGAAAATACAGTTACATTCTGAAAATGAAACTCAGGGAAATCAGTGAGGTAAGTCATTACACCCTCCCTATTAGATAAGTGACTGGAGAGTTTAAGAAACACCCAAGTTCAGAAACTAGGGTGTGTCTGTATTATGCTAAGCTTGTATTAGCATAAAGGTCAAACTTAATCTTTTGTATTATACTCATTGTCAGGGAAGCCTATCATTTGAAGGGGTCTCAAGAGAATGGAGTCTTGAAACTGGCAATAGAAAGATAATTTTCTTAGAAAGTGTTGATTTTGTGTCCTTACCCCATTATGTTTTTGTAAACGTTTTTTAAGGACCAGATTCCCTTTAACAAACCAAACCTTGAAACAAAACAGATAGAAGCAAAGGGGCTCTGGTTGAAACCTGGCCTCCCCTATGCCCTGTTTTGCCATGAATTTGCAAAACCACAGGGCTCCCAGGAATTTAGTTCAAAAATCATCACCCTTGCAAGCATAATACCCTAGCCAGGGTAGGAGAGGACTGTAATTATTGGAAAAGAGAATGGGGACTCTAACTAGTAAATACTTCTCTGATTCTGAGTGCAGTAAACAATCTTTCATGAAAATGCTGATTAGAGTATTGTGGTTTATACTGAGTTTGTAGTTTACACTTCATCAATAAATTGACATTTTTTTATTTGTTCTTACATCAGCCTCATATGAGGATGGTTAATGTGAGTCATTCCCTGAAAGACTGATTACTCTTGTGTTTGCTGTGGGATTAAGATTAAAAGAGAGAGCAAGAGAGAGGGAGACAGAGAGAGAGAGAGAGAAAGAGAGAGAGAGAAACCAGTCTTTGTGCCAGTAAAGCTAAGCCTGCACCAATGCTGTAAGGATCTAACCAAGTTTGTGCCAATCTATGATGCCCTGAACTCCTTTAGGTGACTGGGATCAGCCATAAAAGTCGTCTTCTATGTATGTCCTCGTATTTCTTAGAAGTTCTATGAAAGGAAGGCTATGTTTTAGTAGGGAAAAAAAACAGATTTTGATTACTCTAGTCTATCAGTGTTATTCATTGGTGAAAATCTGTTTTTAAATTACAAACCTATTAGTTCTGCCCATATGTTGTTTCTTGAAAGCTACACATTTGTAAAATAGTGCATCTTGTGAAGTATTTGTTTGTAAAATAGTAGTTCTAGCTATGAAGACCCTGTTTCTAATATACATAGAATAAAAAAATGCTGGAAATAAGCTATTACTATCCTCTAAGCAAGTCCATTTTGCCATATATATTACCTTGAGTTTTCAAAATTCTCAATTTAGGGTTGTTTATTAATGTATAGTCTTAGTTCTCTGAACTGTGAAATAAATTACATTTTTTTCTTTGTTATCCCTCAAGCAGAAATTTGGCTTTTCTACTATTTATCATAGCTTCTCAGCTGTGTGCCTTTTCATTCTAATTTGCTATACCTTATTCTAGAGAATTGTGTTTGTAAAAATAGAAATAAAAAGCCCAGAAAAGTCCACTTGAAAAACATTCAGTTGATGTCTCCTCTTGGTTTACATGTATTTTAAGTTTCCATGTCCTGTAGTAATCTGATGGGTAAATCGTATGAGTGTTTTTTATTTCTAAAGTTCTTTGCATATACCATTGCCCACAAACGGAAACATAACTAACAAGTAGAGAGTGTTTAACTGTGTGGTAATTGAGAAAGATTCAGGGATATTTGGGATATCCTGTGGCTCATGGGCATTCCTCTGGCATATGAACAGAGTACACTAGGATGAACTAAAAAAAAATAAAGAGATTTCAAATAGATGTTATCTATTATAAGGAAAAATCAATTTCTGCATGATTTTTTACATACTGTACTGACCCCTTTCCACAGAGACCTACTTTTACATAGAGTGAGGATTAAGTATTAGTTTGAAATTAATGTTCATCATCATATCACCACCATCATCATCATCATTATCAAACAAAACAAAACACTGACCTGTCTATCTGAATTCCCTTCCAGATCTACTGCTAACATGATATGTGATGATGAAGAGACACTATCCTTTTGGAGACTCATCTCCAAAATTGTTCATAAAAAATACCGTACTCTCCTCAGCATGATTCTGTGAGGCTAAAATAATACTTACAAAAAAAAATTTGGAAGCATTAACACTAATGCAGTGCTATTATTATTATTATAGAGGCCCTAATATAGTGGTAATTCATGCAGGCTCTGGAGCCCAACTTTCTTGGTTCAAATTGTGACTCTTACTAGATGTTTGACCTTAGGCATACTACTTAATATCACAGTGCCTCAATTTCCTCATCTGTGGAATGGGGCTAATAATAGTCCTTACCTAATAGGGTTGTGAGGATTAAATGAAATAATGCAGTGAAGCCTGTAGTACAGGGCCCCAGGGCAGGGGCAGGGAGGGCATCATAAATTTTCCTTGTTCTGAAATAGTAATATTTACATATCTCATATAATGTCAAATTTTGAATTATTCTGTGACACTTGATTCACAGCATTCAAAGCTTATCAAAAACACTTTAGATGGGGGAACCTGGTAGCTCAGTTGGTTAAGTGTTGGACTCTTGATTTCACCTCAGGTCATGATCTCATGGTTCCTGAGATAGAGCCCTGTGTTGGGCTCTGCACTGACAGTGCAGGGCCTGCTTGGAATTCTCTCTCTTACTCTCTCTTTTTTGCTCTCCCCTCCCCACCCCCACACGTGCTCTCTCTCAAAATAAATGAATAAACATTAAAAAAAAAAACAAAACAAGGGGCACCTGGGTGGCTCAGTCGGTGAGCGTCCGACTTCAGCTCAGGCCATGATCTAATGCTTCGTGAGTCTGAGCCCCGTGTCGGGCTCTGTGCTGACAGCTCAGACCCTGAAGCCCACTTCAGATTCTGTGTCTCTCCCTCTCTCTGCCCTTCCCCTGCTCATGCTCTGTCTCTCTCTGTCTTAAATAAATAAATAAATAAATAAATAAATAAATAAATAAATAAATAAATAAGTAAGTAAGTAAGTAAGTAAAAATAAAAATTAAAAAACAAACAAAAAACAGTTCAGATGGAAGTTTTCTGGTTCAGATCACAAATGACCTAATGGAAGAGATTTATTCCTTTTAGAAAAAGGAGGTCATGAAGACACTGCATAGGTACAAGAAATCCCCAAATATATTCTCAAGTTTCTTTCAAGCTGTGGTGCCATCTGAACCTATAAGTTCAAATTGCTTTTAAAGGAACCACTCAGTTCTTCCTCATCCCAGGAATACTTCCATTAGGATCAGCATTTGATCAAAATTAAAGCTCCACAAAATCATGGCAGTTTTCAAGACTAAATTTATACCTGGTTTTGAATTTGTGGGAAATATCTCCCTGCTTCCCTCAACTCTGGGTAATATTTTCTGTGATGACAGGGCCTCACTAGGGAAATCCTAACTGAAGCTAATGGCATGATGTATTAAATGTTGCCAATATTCCATTTAATATTAAGCAATTACATAACAGCTTTATAAAATGCCTAAGATAAAACTGATACATTTATATTGAGTACACTGCTCCTTGTAAGGTCCATTCTTTCACTGATCTTCAACAAACACCATTTAAGTGCCAACCTACTATTACAAGAGTTTACTATTTTATTCTTGTTCCAAAATGGCATCAACAGTGATGGGGTGCTTTCAGGGGATTGTTGAAGAATTTTTGCAACAAAGGGTAAGCTTGAGGAAATATTAACCGGAGGCATTGCAATGCTTTATCTCAGCACTCCTCAAATCCACACACCCCCTAATCAAACAAGCAGCTTTATGACATGCGCAATTGCTTATAACCGACTTCTGCAGAACTGGCTTCCACAGGATTTCCTGTCCAAAAATTACCCCCGGTCATCTGTAGCTAAATGGTTACAAATCAGTAAAGTTGGCAAGACACTCCTAGCCCAATATATGTGTGTGTGTGTGTGTGTGTGTGTGTGTGTGTGTGTGTATACATATACACATACATATATATATATGCATATATGTGTATATATATATTTTTTTATTTTTTATTTTTAAAGAAGATCAAGTGACCAAACCCCATCATTTGCAAATTCTCCCTGGACTTCTTTTATTCCCATTCTTTTCACTGGGTAAGAAGGGAAAAATGAAAACAGGCAAACAAAAACCCTCCCTTCGTAGTATGTTTGTTCAAGGTGTCATTTCCCTGGGAGGTAATTTACAGATTTCTTAGCGCCGAGCTTGTCTTGCCTGATAATCACTTACTGAAAGAAATGCGCTCTTTAGGGCGAACTGTTCCTTTAACCCCTTTGGCTCCCTCTTCCTTGGAGGCGAGCAGGGCGTGCTGCAGTGTCTGGGAACCCACCTAGAGGGCCCCCTTGACGCCAGCACATCCCTTGTCAGGCAGCTTCTCTGCAGCCGAGAGGGCTGCTGCAGAGTTAATGTACAGTACCACGGAGCCTGCAAGTGTCCTGAGCTGCTCACAGCCGGGCGGCACAGCCCAGGGCAGACAAGGCGACTGCGAAGATTCCAAAGGTTCTGCTGGATATCCGGAGCTGGGAGACCCCAGCAGGAGCCTGTTGCCTTTGTGTTTTAAAAGCATGCAAGGTCTGTATAGCTTGGGCATGAGAATCTTTCAGAAGATGTCAGCGCATCAGAGTAAATGACACCTATTGGGGAATTGAATTTGGGATAAAAACGAGAGAGAGAGAGAGAGACAGAGAGAGAGAGAGAGAGAAGAGAAGAGAAAAACAGCGGGGGAAGAAATTCTTAGACAACGTCTGACTTGCAGCCGTGAAATTCATTTTCTTTCCAAATCAACATAGGAAAAGCCCGCACATGGTTTTGATAACAAATTAAAGGGGTTTCTGCAGTGAAAGGATCAATAGCTTAGTCATTTTACTTAAAGAGAGCAGACAGCCTTATTATGGGGTTAGGCGGCAGCAATGAATTTCCTCATGACAGCACCTTCTGAAGTCATGATGGTAGCTAATGGTAATCCTGTCTTGCAAAGCAGAAATTGCTCCTTGCCTTCCTACTTTTACCGTTGAAAACCAGCAATTGTGAGATTTGGGAAAGAAGTTGGCTTTGATGATACATGGTTTCTAGCCCCTCTGCCCACGTCTTTGTCCGACGTGTCTCAGAAGGCATCTCTGCGTTAAAGTGACCACACATGAATATGTGCCTAAGAAAGAAGAAAAAGCAATATTCATTTCTAAAGGACAGCATGGCAAAGCAACCTGAAGTTTTCCATTTCCCTTCTCACACTTCTTTAACAAGGATAACAAGAAACTGTCTTTTGACTCCTTTTTTCCCACATTCTAGAGTCCTTCCCGAGAGGATGCATTAATTTACACTCTAGGCAGTTGGATTTTACCAGGACAATATCTGCCACCATTTAGGATTAGCGATTGAACTGGTTATTATAGTGGGTCAACTACCAAGTGGAACGTAAATGGATGGACCCATACCTGCAGTGCTCTGTGATATTTCTTTTTTCCAAATCCTGGAAGGGCTTTTGTTGTTGCCATTTGTTTCTGGGGGGGATTTTTTTGGAATTCAATACTTGTTGCAATAATTGCCCATGATAGCTGCTCAAACGGGAGAGTTGGAATTCATCTATGAAAATCACTTCATGTAACAAACAGATGAGACAAGGAAAATATTAATGACAGAAGATCTGCAAACATGATGCATGTGAATAATTTCCCCTTTAGAAGGCATTCCTGGATATGGTAAGTAATCAATACCCCCTTCAGTTCATAAAACTCAGGATTATGAAATTCCATGACAGGTGCCAGAGGTGGATTTTTCTTGAAGAAGAATATTGGTATCAAGTGAGGAGGAAAAGTAAAACATGTTTAAAACCAAATGTTGTCTGAGAAAGTCATGATTATGCAATAACAAATTACTTATTAATATAAAAAGATCCCCAAATAAGAGAACGTTTACAATTGCTAACATTTCATAGAGAAAAAAACAAAAAACAAAAAAACAGTAGTTTTGAGAATGGCAGATATGTAACAAATAAATTAAAGAAAAAGGGAGGTTTTTTTTTTCTTTTGTTTTCTTTGATTTGAAAATTCCCTGGGGATGGACACACATGTATTTCTGACACTGAAAGTCAACTTGTTTGGCCTTAGTTCTTTTTGAATTTCCAAAAGGAGGTTAAGGGACAACTTAGAATGTGGCCTCAGTTTTAAAATAATACTAAGATGTGTTGGTACCTCACATTTAAGGAATATTTTAACTATTTAGAGATATTTCTACAGGAATGAACCAATTTAATAGAATTCTAACACATGAGTCATGAAGTGTTCAGACTTTTAAAGAATTTGCTTAGCACATTGATATTTTGTTGTGTATTAAGGTTCAATGCAATGCATTTAAGGTCCCAGGACATGTGACATCATGTACCATTTCTTATTACTGTTTATGACTAAATGTGTATAGGAAATAATTGCTGAGGGTATTATAAGGGCAGAGCTCATTATTTTAAAATTGCATGATTTTACCACACCTTTTGGGTTCATTGGATTTAAATCTCATAGCAAAAACTTTGTCAGTGCTGGTGGGCACATTTTAAGGTTTTTGTGTCTACTGACATGGTTTGTTTTGGAAACTGCAATGTATCTTATTTTGAACGTATATTTTCCAGGTAAATTTTTTGGCCGGTCTCAGGATACATAAAAAAATACCAAAATAGAGATTTCTAAGGGTTTTTCCAGCTGCTTTTATGACAGTGTCTCAAATGAAAGCTTCCAGGTATCTTAGGGCTCTGACAACATCATCTGCTGGTTTGTTATAGACGTTTGAACTTGTTAGCTGAAAGTCAGTTGTAGAGAAGGGTGGGTGACATCCTCTGTCACTCTGGGAAGGTACTTATTTTCTATCAGTACCAGATACATCCAGAACTGACGCTGTGGCGTATCTTCCTTCTCTGCTTTCCAGAGCCACCGTCCTCAGTCTCTAATGTGTTGGGGAGGGAGTCTGGGTGACATGCCTGCAAACCTTAATGGCCCCCTTCCAAATGCATCACCCGAGCTCCCAACTCAGGGTGAGCTTTGGACCCATGGCCTTACTGATCCTGATGGTGAGGTTCTGGCCTCAGCAATAAGGTCCTTGTCATTCTTACAGAATCATTCACATAAATAGTCTTTAACCTTAAGGATACAAAGGTCTTGGAAACAGTGTCTGACACGTAGTAGGCATTTGTCAAATATTTATTTTTTCTCTTCTATTCCTTTGCCTTTCTTCAAGGTTAATTTTGTAGGTCCTGCAACTTGTTTAGGGGAAAAATTCTCGTTCTCATTTCCAAAAAAAGTGCACCTTGCTATAAAGCAACAGTTTTTGTTCTGCCTAAGCTCTGATGTTTGGACCCATTTGTTTATGTTGCAATAGGTAGGGAGCAGGTGCTCTTTGAATACCTAATGTTCATTATAACCATCTCTTACTTTGTTACATTTACCTCGCCTCTACTTTTTAACAAGAAAGAAATGAGCTATTCAACTGTATAGTTTTTCAAAGAATGCAAATGTGCTTATTCATGCTCCTCTAGATCTGTAATATGTATGTTTGAAAGCTGTAAAAAGAAGTTAGAGTCCTGGTGGTTTTCCTTTGTGCCTGAAGCTAGGTAGCCCTTCTTACACTTCAATGCATCATGTGCCAATCTCTTGTCGTCGTCGTTGTTGTTGTTGTTGTTGTTGTTGTTCTTGTTGTGGCAAACTGAGCCAATGTGGAGAGTGAGTGTTCTGTATGTCCATTCTTGCCTGGGCCCTCTAGAAGGGTTCATTAATAAGACGTTGACCTCAAAGGAAGAAGGTGGTGTTTTTTTTTTTTCCAGGTGACCCAATTAGTGTTGTGCTTGTTTCTCAACTTGCCCAATTGTTTTCCTTTTATTTATAACCTCACCTTTCAGTACTGCAGTAAGAGATTCTAGGTGTTTGTTGGCAGAAAACCTTCCTTTCCTTTGTCCTGCTGTAAGAGTCCCTATTGGATTAGATTCCGTGCTCATGAATTACTGTGCTAAGAAGATAGGATTTGCCAGGCTGTTCTCCGTTTTCCTCTCCAAAGTCTCTCTTTCCTCCTTTTCACATGTAGGTCTCTTCTTTTTTTCTTCTTCTCTTTTCTTTTCTTTCTTTTTTTTTTCCACAAAGGGGCAGATCAGAAGTTGGCAACAGATCAATGCCAGGGACTAATAAACATTTTAAAGGAGATATGTGCTTTGGTTTCATCTCTGGCTCATCTCTCTGAAGGCTCTCACCCTTTGGATAGGCAGGACAAAGAGGTGTGTGCTCTTTCTCTCTTCTGCTTTTTGAGGAGCAAGAAGGAGGGAAAATTGAGATCTAGAGAGGTCTTCAAAAATTCATCAGAATCCTTGGATTCAAATAGAAGCCCATGTATAGTGCTCATACTTGGACTGTCATCCTCCCGCCCTATGGATAGTGTGTTGAGAATTGAGCGATAGTATTACAAATTCATTGTTTATTGGTTACAAGTTAAAGTTAATAAGTGGTCTTATTACTTGTCTTAATAGAACACTAATCCTTAAGTGCTAAGAGAGTGGCACGAAGAATGTGCTTTTCTTGTTTAAAGCTCCATTAGAAATATTTGCTGGAGAATTTTATTGCGAAGGCTTCTTTCCATTACACTTGTTGACCTTTTTACTTCCAAGCCAAACAAAGATTAGGGTTTGCCTCACTGGGTAAATAAGTACTATGGGGCACTTCTTATTTTGTATTCTGGTGAGTTGTGAGACTCTAGTGATAGTCGGGCAAGACAGGAGTGGGTCTTCTTGCATGGTTGGAAGAAGGGAAATGCACGTCAGCTTTCTAGGAATTTAAGCTGCATTTAGTAGCAATTAAGAGGACTCTTCAGAAGCATCATGCCATAGAAGTGTATGCAGGCATCCAACAAGAATGACATAACGTAGTGTTCCTAGCATATGTCTATAGATTTTTGCCTTACGTTAAAGTATAACAACTTTGTGTGATCTGATTTATAAAAATGCTATAATTTTATGGCAGAAAATTTATGCAACTGAAATGTATACTTACAAGATTTAGGAGGGTATTAAATATCTTTGCCTCCTTTTCATGATGGACTCAGATGACTCTGAGAGAAGAGATTGGGAAACAGAAGCCAAACAGCCCTGCCACAGGAGGCTGCACAGTGCTAATCTCAGGTGCTTCTTTGAGGAAACCTGAGGGAGATTTGGGATTAGTGACTGTGGACGGTGATTAACTATCTTACTTATTTGGTGCTTAGGATTTTAAAAGCTTTTATCAAACTTTGTGTTGCTGAGAGGTGACTCCAATCAATAGGCAGAATGGGTTGATTATGGTAACTTGAATCACCAGTGAGGCTTCGTTCCCTTTTTTCTGGGCCCCCACATCCTTTCATTGGTCTTACCTTCCCAGGTTCCTAGTAAGGTTTACTCTAGCAAGTCATACTTTGGTTGTCCTTGTATAAACCAAGGGTTAAACTCGCATACTCACTCATTTTGTTTTCTTTGATCCAAGTCGTTTATGGAATGAAACAAGATATAAATCAATGTATCAACAACTTGTGCCTATATGTGTTTATGTGCATATATATATTTCACCAGAAAATTCAGTTAATAAATAATCAGAGAAAGGTAGACTGGCCTGATTCTTTTTTTTTTTTTTGTATATTTATTTATTTTTTGAAGGAGAGAGAGACAGAGTGTGGGGGGGGGGGCAAAGATAGAGGGAGACACAGAATCCGAAGCAGGCTCTAGGCTCTGAGCTGTCAGCACCCATAAACCAAGAGATCATGACCAGAGCCAAAGTCGGAGGCTTAACCGACTGAGCCACCCAGGCACCCCCAGGCTGGCCTGATTCTTAATGCAAGGATCATCCTTGTTGTCTAGCCTTTTAGCATCTCATCTTTTAAGTTCTCCTTTCCTTCATGTATTGAAACTATAGAAACTCCGCCAAGAATTGCATTGTCCAGAGTTTAGATGTTGGCCAATATAATCTCACTTGTCTGATGAGAATTTTAGTGAGTGGGAGAAACATTGCGTTTGACTGTATATGTGTTGAAGGACAAAATTGAGCTGTGCTCAATTTTAGTCAACCTAATATTTCTGCCAGTGTTTATCTGTCTTCTAATGAGATTTCAGGTCATTGCTGCTCTCGTTTCAAAACCACCTCTTCCCCAGAGTGACAAAACTATTCATAAATTCTAGAATGCTAATATGAAACTCTCAGGTTGATTCTGGATTCCTGTTAGGGCCAAATACAACTTATGGCCAGTAGAGTTTAGGTAAAGATCATAATTATACAATCTTATCTTATTCACAAATTCCCGTGGCTCAATCGCAGTCAGCCATGGTTTGAGGCAGAAATTCAGGTTTAGGAATAATGGAGCAAAGCCTTTCCTTTAGATGAAATGTTGATCTTATTAAACACATAATTTTTCTCTAGGTTTTCTATTTTACTCTCTTTTATTGACTCTAGCTGTTTTCTCCTTAGTGTCTGTTGGCAGTATCTTACACTTTTAAAATAAAAATAAAAAGTCACATTTTTTGTAGAAATCGATTATGGGGTGGTATGACAGAGGAATACAGTGGCCATCAGTCATATCAGCATGCCCACAACTTATAGAAATTAAATGTAATTTTTAGTCTTGGCAGATTTTCCACTGTAGTGAAATTGTGCACTTTCAAATGCTGACAGGTTACATCCTCAATGGGCCAAGTGGGGGGCCCATGTCAGAAAGGCTTTAGACAGTCCTTACGAAAGAAAGAAAGAAAGAAAGAAAGAAAGAAAGAAAGAAAGAAAGAAAGAAAGGAAGAAAGAAAGAAAGGGAAAAAATACTCTCCATCATGTGAAAATGAAATCTTATGAATTTTGGAAAAGGTATTAAGTTCTTCACTTCCCACTCAACCTCCTGGTTTCTGTATCCCTTTTAGCTATTACTGAGTTCCTTCCACTAATGTTTAGGTATCTGGGTTCAGAGAAAAATAGGCAAGTCAAGGAAAAGGAGAATAGTTCAGAATTCTGAGAGGAAGAAAATCGTAAGGAGGAACCTTAAACAGTTTCTAAGTTGCTACAGGTTAGAAACCCCATCCGTCCTTCCTCCCTCCTTCCCTCCCTCTCTTCCTTCTTTCCTTCCTTCCTTCCTTCCTTCCTTCCTTCCTTCCTTCCTTCCTTCCATAGTAACCACACTTTACCTCTTCCTCTTCTCCTTTGATCATACCCCACAACCATGAATGCTCACTAATACCTTGTCTACCTGTAGCATCGTTCCCATCTTTTTTACAATAGCTTCAAATGTCTCTGAGCCATAAATTAACTGCTGTAGCTGTTTCTCACTTGATGGACTCTTGGATGGTGTTTCCAGTTGTTAGAGAAACCAGCCTTAAACATACTTAAGATTGTCAACTAGAGATTATATTGTATGAAATTGTGGGATATGTATTTGTTTCAAGGGTAGATAACTGAGATTTTATATAGTTAGGTTATTGCCTAGGGACAAACAAAACAAAAATGCCTCAGGTTTCCAGCTCTAAATTCTGGTGTTAATGTTTTATATGACCTTGTGCAAGCTCTCTGAGCTCTTCATCACCTGTGTGAAGTGACTACAGCAGATTCTTCCCTGCTTTGTGTTGAAGAGTAGACTGTTAAAAAACTCTCATAGCACGTAGGTAATGATAACTTATCAGACTGCTAAACCACGACATGCTAAAACCTCTCCAGTGAATTTCTTAAAATATAGGTAACAAATATAACCACTGCATACTTCATAGAAGAACACTGATTGAACACCATTTTCCAACCACCCACCTATGCACATGCTACCTGTTTTCACGTAAATTACATCATTTAATGGCAATGGCAACTTTTAGAGGTGGGTCTTGTTTGAATTCCTGTTTGCAGATGAGGAAAGTAATGCTCATATCAGGAAAATAACTTGCTCAAGTTCCCATATCTATTACTTAGGGTTGCTGATCCACTCAAAACCCCAGTCCGGCCTCAATTTAAAACCCAATGTGTTTTTATCACCATATGTTGTTCTGTGGCAGATGCCTTAGCACTCTGTCTCTGGACCTTCTGGAAAGCAGATTAGCAGTAAGAGCAGAGAAAAGAAGCAATTTCACTGTTAGTTAGCAAGTGGGGTAAGTAAATGGGATGCCTAGCGAATGTCAGCGGCCTTTCCCTGAGAACCCCTTCCGGGTCCTGTTAGCATATTATCTGTCCTTCAGCCATGTTAGCAGCTCTTTTTGTGTTTTCTCCGAATCGGAAATTTTACAAGGAATTTGAGGTGAATCATGTTCCCAGTGGCACTCTGGTCTATGGGGTCCTTTTTGTGGATTAGAGAAAGGTGCTTCTCTAGGCAGATATTTTAGGAAAGATGCCCCACTTCAGGCAGATGAATTAGAAATGCCGAGTGTGGTGTTTCATGAATGGATAGAGCCTCTGTGCAAAGCAAAAGACATCCCTTCCTCTGGGCATCTAGTCAGCAAGTGGAGCAAGCATGAGTTGATCTTGGCTTGCTGTGCTGTTGGGCAGTGATCAAACTGCACAGCCGTTGCCCTGCTTTGACGTAGGCTCCACCTCAACCTTGAAGGGCAGTTTTGACCATCAGATGAGATGTTTTTGAGAGTGCTTTGCTGACAATAAAAGGTCGTGTAAGTTTTGGGTTTTGTTACATCATTATTATTTTCTTCAAAATCTTCTAATTACACGTCATTACCATATATATATATATATATATATATATATATATATATATATATATTTTTTTTTTTTTTTTGCACAGGTAAAGAATATTAACACTTTCCAGGGGCGCGTGGGTGGCTCAGTCGGTTAAGCATCCAACTTCAGCTCAGGTCATGATCTCACGGCTCATGAGTTTGAGCCCCATGTCAGGCTCTGTGCTGACAGCTCAGAGCCTGGAGCCTGCTTCGAATTCTGTTTCCCTCTCTTTCTCTGCCTCAATATCTTAGCTGCCAAAAAATGTCATTCTTATTCAATTGGCTTAAAACACGTGGAACATACTGATTCATTTAAGCATAGGGGACACCCACGTACATATGATAACAGTCCTGCCTTGAGGATACTCAGAGACTATTGAGAAGAACAGCCACAGAAACAAATAAGTACAGAATGGTAGGGAACATATAGGTATATACAAAGTGTTACAGGAATTCAAAGGGAGAGACAAATGGCTGGTCCAAATAGTTTAAAGAAGTCTAGAAATGAGGAACTAAAAATATACCTGATGGATTTCAGAATTAGAAGTTACTGGCAACCCTTTGGAGAGTGGTTTAAGGGAACATCTCAGAGTGAGTTCTATTTCAGGGGTTATAAAAGAGGAGAAAATTAATGCACACTACTTGCAAAATTTTGGATGAGGACAGAAGGAGGGAGAGAGAGTGGGGGGCAGAGTAGTTAGTAAGGGATACCGGGTACTTTTAAGGGGCAAAGGGCACACCCCAAAGGAAGTGTCCAGAGAGAGGATCAGGGAAGTGAAGGACATGATTTCCTCCCAGACGGGAGGGAGAAAAAGGAGGTTGGATGCGAATAACAGAGTTGAGGGAGGTGGAAGGAGAAGCTGAGGGAGTTTTGGTCTCATGCTGTTTTCTTTGGGAAATGGAATTCAAGATTGTACCTCAGAGGGAGGACCATGTGGAAGCAAGTGAAGGAGGTTGGCCAGGTTGTGGAACAGTTTCTGTGGGCAGTTGGAAAGGCTGCTGAAGAGGGAAGTATATATCAAGCAGGTTGAAAAAAGTCAGTGATATGGATGTACAAGGTCACTAAGTATTATGTCAGGAAAATGGGCAGATAAGTGACAGAAATATGCATGCAGTTCTTGATGACTAAATTGGGAAACTGTTTTGTCATTAGCATTTCTCCTGTTGATTATGTTCTTGGGGATTCCAAAGAATGTGGAATTGATTTCATTGTTGGCGTTTTCTACTTGGTAGCGGTGGAGGCTGTTGTATGAACATATTAATTAGATTGCAGTTCCAGTGTTATGACCTAATTTTGGAAATGTGAGATTTCCTAATCTTCCTGGAAATAACTCATGGGTGACAAATAGAAGCTCTAAGATGTTTGCTTTGAATTTTACCTTCAAATGCATAAAAATCACAGTTGGAAGAGAAAGAAAAATGATTCAGCTTTGTTCACTTTTTAATAGGAACCTTTCTGTGGTTTATGTTGGGATGTCAAAAATCCATATATATATATATATATATATATATATATATATATATATATGACCTGCTTTTACACAGATTTCTTCAAAACCCTTCTGAAGTTGACTTGCAAGTGTCACCTGTCTCTGAGAAACTTACTGAAAATGACAAAACATAATACGACTTTAGCCAGAACTGGCATAACTTATTTTTAAATATTTATAAATTTACATTATCTTTTATGTTTCCATGATATCTGGGGAAAATAATGTGAAATGTAAGATACAAATTAAAGCAACTTCTCGAATAGGTTTTTGAGGCTGTTAATTATAAACCTTATAGTGTATAGTGAGTTGAGAAGATATTATGAATTCTTTTCATCTTTTCTAATCATCAGCACTTTCTCTGAGGTCAGTAGAGCTTCCTCCTTAATATTCTTGTTGTTCCGTGCACATAATTACTTTGCATGGGCTTTCTTTGTGAGATTTCTGCTGCAGCTCTCAACATCTAAATAAGGTCCGAAACAGTCCCAGTCACTTATAAGGGAGCTTCATTATTCCCTTCCTTGGAGTTGTCATGTTTTCCTTTTAAATTGGAAGGTGAGGAGGTTGAACTAAATGATCACTAACGATGCTATAAAACCTAAGATTCTGTATCTTAACTGATTAACTTACTCATTTTTGTATTGTTTGGGCTTAACTGTCCTTTGTCTGAAGGGGACGCTGAGCAGTAATTCAGTGATCAACAAATTATGCAGAGACTGAACCCTGATGCCTTCCTGAAGTGTTTGCTCTCCCCTGAGGAAAACCCTTAATCTCTCAGCCTTAGGCATTTGGCATAACTCCATCTTCACACAGCTACACTTTACACATCAGCCTTATTCAGGGGTCAGATGTCAACCTGCTGTCCATTAAGGCTGATATTCACAGTAGCTTAGAAAATATTAGTCACATACCATTTATGTGTCCCTTACGTCTTCCCCACTCTTCTCTTGGTCAAAGATCTCAGGATCTTCCCTCAGCTAGCTGCCATCCAGTCTAAAGAAACAACATGGAATGAAGTTCTCAGTATCAGAAACCTTGCTGTTGGCTTGTTTGTGTATGCGTATTTGCTCAGTAAATTTAAAACCAATAATTTACATAATTATGGAGAAGCGCTTCATGTTTTAGAGAAGAAAGGGAAGCTGGCAGTGGAGAGTGGGCACACTGAAACCCATGTCAAGAGTAGTGGAAGAGACCTCACAAGTCATAAGTGGGCGTGGAGTCCTTGGCATTCAGGTTTTAAAACAAGAAAATACTTGTTGAAAAATCCCATTTGCTGGAAAGTAATCCACACAGGTTTGATTTTTGAGACGGGTTGAATGCTAAGGTAGATCAGGGTGTCACCATGTTAAAGATGACCACATTCTGCTGAGCCTTTACTGCATATCTTTTCACTTCGGGGAACTTTCTGTGACCAGGCTAACCTTTGAGACTTCATAGTAGCCAATCATATTGCATTCTATTCATGAGTGGCCATGACTACTTTGTTCTATTTTATAGACCTAGCACATGACACAGTGCCACTTATAGTAGGTGCTCTGCAAAGTTGTCCTCAATAAATGAGTGTGTGTGGTGAAAAGGATGAGTAATAAAAATTACCCAGTTGGAATATTAATTTTTTTGCATTATTCAAATAGCATTATCACACCATGGTTTGAGATGAAACAAGCAAACATATGCTATACATATAATAAAGATAATAATAAATACCACCTTTGAAAGGTTCTTTAATGCCAGGAAGGTACTAAGATTTTTATATAATTATCTAATTTGGCGAAGATTCTCCCCAAATCCATGCCTGAGGGTGTGCTATCTACTTCCTAAGGGTACAACCTCTGGTAAGTTATCTAACCTCTCTGTGCTTCAGTTTACTTCTTGTCAACTAGGGACAATAAATAGTTCTCACTTCATAGGGTTGCTGTGAAAATTAAATGAGAAAACCTGTCACATGCTTGGAAGGGCACCTGCCATCCAGTAAGTAACCAATTAATGGTAACTACTGTTATCGCCCAGATCAGGAGGCTAGGCTCTGAGAGGTTAGCCAGGTTGCCTAGAGTAATCTAGTTGCTCAGTTACAGGTCCCTCCAGCCTCGGGCTGCCCACCAGCTCTAGATCACTTGGAGGACAAAACTTATTCTGTGTATCACCTTCGTGGAACTTTTCTGCATATACAAGACGTACCGCCTTGGGTTGCCCTTGAATTATGGGGAATAATGCATTCCTCCTCATCTCTCTTACCCAGCAAGAATCACCTACCCTTGGAAAGCTGCTGTGCTCTCCTGTTTTGAATCAGCTCCTGCTTCATACAGGATGAATTTTCACCTTAGGGATTGGATTGTCTTACTCATGTCCTTCATCATTAGATTCGCTGTTCCTAACACAGTGCCTGGCACATAGTAGGTGCTCGATTGGTGCTTTAGAGTGCAAAATTACATTTCCAAATTTGTGTACCTGGAATTTAGTGCTCTCAAGATTAGTTTTTGTTTTCCAGGAAACAGTCCAGGTCTTTGGATAAGTAAAATTTTTATAAAAATTGTCATCTTGAATATAAATCATCCCCACACATCTTGCTTTCTGATACTGGGGAGAGTCTAACAGCGTTTGCAGAGGTAGCCATCCTGCTGAAATGTGTTTACCTACAAAATCCAAATGCTATTGCTACGAATCACCTCCTTCTCTAAGACACTAATTATTTCTGTAAAACTAATAACAAGTTCTTTTGCTTTTATTTATAGGAATCTTTCTTTTCTTGAAGAGATCTGTGTTTTATCTTTCTGTCCAGAAAAAAAAAATTGTGTAACTTAATTCTGCAGCTGGCCCGTTTCTTCATTTATATGTCTGTTTCTTCATTTATAACATTTATGTTACATTTTAGTTATTTTTTTTCAAAAGACGGGATAGATAGAGTCTGGTCAGATAGAGACCAGACTCCACCTGTGGCTCTTCTCTTTCTCATCCATCTTGTGTTATCAGATCACACTCTAAAAGAATCATATCCTTTGTAGCTCTTCTCTTGCCTAGAAAATGTATTGGCTCTACATTGCATACAAGACAGCAAGCATAAGGCCTTGCCTCCTCTGGCCTCTGCCTTTCTAACTCCATATATAAATGCTAGCTTCTATTAGTATTGGTGTTATTCCCCTCCTTATTACACAGTAGATATATATGTATGTGTATATATATATATATATATATATGTACATGTATATGTATATGTGTATGTATATGTATATGTGTATATATACAGTGTGTGTGTGTGTGTATATATATATATATATATATATATATATATATATATTAAAATATGTTTATTTATTTTGAGAGAGAGAGAGCATGGGGGAGGGACAGAGTGAGAGGGAGAAAGAGAATCCCAAGCAGGCCCCACACTGTCAACATAGAGTCCGATGTGGAGCTCAAACCCAAGAACTGTGAGATCATACCTGAGCCGAAACCAAGAGTCAGATGCTTAACCAACTGAGTGACCCAGGTGCCCCTAGGTATACACATTCTTTAGCATAGAGGCTATAAACATGTATTTTTAAGTCACAGAAACCTTCCATCGGGTAAAAGCTTTGGCAGTGACCTAATACTTAATAAAGATCTGACAGGTGTTGAGGAGCAACTTTACATAAACGCTGCACTTTTAAAGAAGGGCTGGACAAGCTGGAGCCTGTCTAGTCAATAGCCCCACCAGGTCTCCCTTCACCCTTTTCTCTAACACCCTTGATGGGGGCTCCCTGGTGTCAGAAGACAGTGCCCTGTGGTGTGACGGACCTTGTGTTGGAAGGCACTTCCACCCTCTTGCCTTTTCCATAGCAAACTCTCTAATCCATCAGAATTTGGTTTGGTTGGCTTTCCCTGAACTTTACTAGAGTGTAACCCCCCTTCTGTTACTCTAGAGTCCCTTGTACTTCCTACAGCATAATTTGTATTGCTCTACAGTAGGTCATATCCATATACAGAAAGACAGCTAACTTAGTGACTAAGAGCACTGACTCTCAATCCAGAGTGCTTTATTCAAACCTGGATCCAAGCTTTCTAGTCGTGTGACCATGGGTACGTTATTTTACCTCTCTCTGCCTCAGTTTCCTCATTTGTAAAGTAGAAGTAATAATAGTTTGTACCTCAGAGGCTGTTGATAGGATGAGATGTTGTACCATACGTAAAGTGCTTAGAAAGGTAGCTGGCACACTGGTCCTCTTCCAGGTGAGCTGTTACTAGAGCTATTGTATATTGGTACTGGGTTGGGTTGCCTCAGAAGCAAGCTCCAAGAGAAGGATTCAAGTACAAATGTCTTATTCAGGAGGTGATCTGGGGAAAAACTAGTGGGAGAGTGGGGAAGTGAGACAGAAAAGAGAGTCAAAAGCCCATACGGGGTACCTTAATGCTCAAGTAACTGAGCTGGGCCACTGGGCTCAATCCTATTAGGACCTCTGGGAGATGACGTAGAACTTGCTTCAGAATTGTCCTATCCAAGATACAAAGACACTGGAGAATTTATCATCCAACTTCATCTTCACTAGGCTGATGGCTACTTCTAGGAATTAATTCCTGGCATTTCCAGCCTGGCCTACATGCAGGCAAGATCTTACGTGGAGTACTGTCCATGCTTAGACTAGGATTCCATCAGGATGGTATTGCCAAAGGGATATGGGCCTGATAGTGATTGCTGCAAAACTGTGAACAGAACTCTTCAGGGCTTTCTGTGTTATTCTGTTCTCTTTATTTTCCCTGGCCCATGTAATAGATCTTTACGGGATGAGTAAGTGATATAACACATGGATTTTTTTTTTTCTACTTGACCTTCAAAGCTCTCTGCAATTGTGTCTCACCCAATCTATCCTTTTTTTTTTTTTTAAGTTTATTTATTTATTTTTGAGAGAGGGAGCAGAAGCAGTGGCAGGGGAGGGGGCAGAGAGAGACAGGAAAACTTAGAATCTGAAGCCAGCTCCAGGCTCTGAGCTGTCAGCACAGAGCCCGATCCAGGGTTCGAACCCACCAACCATGAGATCATGACCTGAGCCAAAGTCAGACGTTAACTGACTGAGCCACCCAGGTGCCCTGCCCCCCAAATCTGTCTTTAATTCTCGTGATTCCTGAACCAGATTTCTCCTTTTTAATTATGTCAATCTCCCCAACTGTTCTCAAAGAAAACCATCTGATCTCCTTACATGGGATGCTCTGCCCTCTGCCCTCCTATCGAAATCTTACCTATCCTTCCAAGTCCTGTTTCCACCAGTTCATCTCTTCCATGTAACCTTCTTTGACCTCAGATATTTCACTTCTTTTAAGTGCCATTAACATAAAGAAGACTGCACAGTTTAGTGTTTGATTATCTGCTGACTGGTGAGGTTCCATAATTGGCATATCTTTTAATGCTAAATAAAAATATTTATGTCTTGTATATTGCTTGTCTTTTCCACAGACTTGGCCACATCATCCATAGTAAGCAGTACTAAATACTGAAAGGCGTTGGTGGGTGAGCTTTGGAGTTAGACAACCATGGGTGCGTCCGTGTTTTTCCACTGTGGAGCTTTATGACCCTTAGCAACTCTATAACATACTTGCTTCTCTTGTTCCTCATCTAGAAAATATGGCTTAGAACCCTACCTCATCATATTGCTGTAAGGATTAAATGAGATGTTGTGTGCTTAGTACAATGCTTAGTACAGTCTGCCTCAGAAAGTAGGTGTTTAATCAACAGGATTTGCCAGATTCTCAGTTCTGAAGTACTCAATATCATCTCAAATTTTTGTTCTTCTTTACTTTCTGATTTTGCTATTGTTTTCATTTTAGTTGTTGTTAAAAGTAGACATTAAATGACATCTCAAGAAAAATACTGAGATTTGAAATATTGAAAATATTGGCATTTCATATGAAAAATAACTTGTCAATTGAACCTTTGAAATGGGTAGAATATGTAGTATTTTTCATATTTCACTTAAAATATCAACCATATCTACTAGATAAATGATAATTAAAAACTTTAAATCTCTTTACATATTAGAATAAAGTTTTACTCATATTTTATTGTGAAAAAAGATAATTATTTTATATATTTATATATTTTTCAGGAAGAGTATATCCTGAAAAGTTAACTCAAACTCCAACATTTTAATGATATAGACCTTTGGTTCTCAAAGTGATGGAAATGATGAGGGCTGGAGAAGGTGTTTTTTATTTATTTTTATTTTTTATTTTAGAGAAAGAGAGAATGCACAAGTGGGATAGAGACTGAGGGAGGGAGGGAGAGAGAGAGAATCTTTTTATGTATTTATTTATTTTTGAGAGACAGAGCAAGACAGAGCATGAGTGGGGAAGGGGCAGAGAGAGGAGACACAGAATCCAAAGCAGGCTCCGAGCTCTGAGCTGTCAGCACAGAGCCCAATGTGGGGTTCGAACTCATGGATCGTAAGATCATGACCTGAGCTGAAGTCGGACACTTAACCAAATGAGCCACACAGGGTCCCCAAGAAAGAGAGAATCTTAAGCATGCTCCATGCTCAGTGCAGGACCTGACACAGGGCTTGATCCCACAACCATGGCATCATGACCTGAACTGAAATCAAGAGTCATATGCTCAACCGACTGAGTTACCCTAACACCCCAGGAGAAGGTGTTTTAAAGGGAAGTAGTTGTATTGTAATCATAAATGCCTGCAAGAGATTGTACAAAGAAACCCATCCAGCCCTGATTTTTCCATCCCAATAGCAAGGAGTATGGGAATCTGGGCTTGAAGAAGAGGGAGGGAGGAAGAGGAGATAGCACATGTATTGTGTCAAAGCATTTGAGAGGTCTCATACCCATCTCTCTTAGCAGGTAAGTAGTATGATGCAAGGGAAGGAACCCATGCTATAGAGCCATACTGAGCTAAGTCCACATTCAAGTCTGATGTTGACTGGTTGATTTTGAGAAAATTACCTGATTTTCATGAGCATCACTTTCCTCATTCATGAAAGCAAAATACAACAGTACCAATCAGCCAGATTTGCTGTCAGGATTCAGTGAGATAATTTATTATTTCTTTGTTTGTTTAAACCTTGCCTTTTTCCAGGCAGCATTTAAGGCAAGCAGCAAAGATATATAGCTGTAACTTTTTGGGAAGAATGATGAGGGAAGGGAAGAAGGAAACAGGACATAATGTTAATATTCACATGCATATACAATAAAGCAAAGAAACTTACATCATCTTAACAAATGGCACCAAAATCTTGGGGAAGACAAATGCTTACTCTGTAAGAGATACTTTGAGGTTGCATTGGTGTAGGAAGAGAGTCTGTTGAGAATTTGGCTTCAGGTAGGTGCTCAGGTGAATTGAGGGTGAAAGCCACTCTGTGTACGAGAGGGCGACTTTGGTCCTACAGAGCCAACTAGAATGGTGGAGATGAGGAAGAGACATTAGAAAACAGGAGGGGCAGAGAGGAAGCCTAAGGAAGGCTGAAACCCTCTGTGTTCTTAGTGCATAAACAACCCTCCCCAGCAAGGAGAGATATAGAGATAGAGAGAGAGAGAGATGAGAGAGAGAAAGAGAGAGAGAGAGAGAGAGAGAGAGAGAGAGAGAGAGAGAGAGAGAGAGATAGAGTTAGAGGTAGCACATCTAAAAGGAGTCATGTTAAGTTAGCAAGAGAGTCTATGAGCCCTTCCTGCAGGAGACTATCACAGATCAAGCCTTGAGTTTTGGGACTCTTACTGGTCATCAAATTGAGAAGTTCAAACCAATTTGTCTAAATCTCAAGGGAGACAGAGAACCCTCCAGCTTCTGGGAGTTTAGCAGGTCATGAAGTTTTAGAGTATACCAGATGAAATATAAAGTTCTCTGTAGAAAAAATAAAATAAAATAAGTTTTCCTTAAGCTTTCTAGAAGCTAGTGTAAATTAGGAAGCTTACACACAAATCCCCGTGTCCCTTAGGTATATGCCACTCCCTGGCTCACCACAGGAAGCACACCTTGTGATACTGATTGGGAGAAAGTTTGTCCTATGAAAGCACATAAAGAGGAATGAGATATATAAAAATTATAGCACCTGATACTTAAGGTGTTTGATGCATTTCACTTCCCCTCCTGTTCCTTTCCTTCCCCACAAGTTTCTTTGAAGGTCATAGTATATTTGAAAGCTATTTGAAATGATAAAAGCTATTGTCAGTTAATAATCAAAAGAAATTCCATATCAGATTTTATTAAAATTTCATTAAATACCATTGAAAATACTGAGATATTCATAAAATGATAATCTGAATAAAAATATGTTTCTTGTAGAAAAATGCTCTGTTTTTCTAAGTTATTGTCTTGGAGTTAAAAGCACTCTCCCATTCTTGCCTCTCATGGCCCATCATACCACAGGGTTTTAGAATCCTGTCTCCTCCATTTGTAATGGCAACATTAGTACAGAGTCATGTAGCCTGGAGTGACTTTTAAGGAGAACCACCTCTTAGAGCCAGATGATCTTGAGTCTGTATGTGGACTTTTGTTGTGTAAGAAAGGAAGGTCAAGTTAAACGTCTGAGCGAGGCTGCTCCCATTCGGATCTGACAGTGCTTGTCAATTCACAAGATTGCTTCCCTGTACTTGAAATGTTTCAAGAATAAATTCTTATAATAAGGATAGTGGAAATCATGAAAATGATTATAAAATAAGAAGCAACCTGGAAATAATATATAGACAAAGGCCAAGACTTCTGGCAATTTTTAAATCATTTACATTTATCAGACCAGTTTAAATAAGTTTTTGTTTTGTTTGTTTGTTTAAGAATGTGTGATAGGACTGTTACCTATTTTCCCTCCAAAACACTTCCTTTGATAGTTTTAAACATACAACATAAGCAAACAGAATGGGATTCTAGAATATAGGATATAAAGGCTCCATGTAGGTTTCTATTTTCCTATAATTTTTTAATTTATTTGTCCCAGTGAGATGAATTGGTTATTACATATTGACACTAAGAATTTGATTCTAATATTGGAATAGTCAAGTGTTTGACTTGACTATGAGTAAAAAAAAAATATTTGATTGGCATATGAGTTCATTTGTATCAAACAGCTTTACCTTGAGAAAATCCATTACTTTGAAAGCAATAACACATCAGAAGAATTTTAAAGATTGTGGTGACCCCCCCCCTCTTTATTTTCTCAGAATCTATTTTCATTCAGACTTGACCTGAGTGGCTCCTTTGGGTAATCTGAGCTGCATGCTTTCCCCATACCTCCAATAGCCCTGGTTTCTTCAGAGCTTCTGTCAAGACAAGCAAACATAAAAGGGGGGATAAAAAGGTTTCATTTCCAAAAAAAATCTCTTTTCAGAACTTGATTCTTCACACCTGTTCATCGATAAGTGCTCCAGAACTGCTGAGTACACAGTTCAGGAAGCAACTAGTACATCAGTCTCCTGTCTCTTGTTCTTAAATTAAGATTCCTAGTGTCTTTTGCATTGTGCTTTGCCTCAACAAAGTAGTATGTGTAGGAACCTTGTGTCTAGCATGGAAAAGAATCTCCTTCATTCCCACATTTCCTGAAAAAAAAATCTCAAATAAAATTTCTTTAGGGAGAAGCACATTGTTGTTTCATATATACCATAGTATATATGAAGAGTAGGATTGAGTTCTTATTTCTTGGATGTTTGTATGAATTAGTCTGCAAAACAGACCATTCTTTTGTAAGGAACTAAAAACTAAATATTTTTATGGATATATATTTCCTCTGCTAATTTATTCAAATGTAATCTCAACTAATCTCTTATTTTGTTAACATGTCTACTTGATTAATATGTTTTTCCTCTCCTCTGATACTGATCTACAAATTCTATAGCTGTTACTTGTATTATTTAATCTAAGTCCACTATAAATAAACTCCTAAGACTAATGTTATTTGTCTTTCTAGATTAACGATACCAATACTATCACTGAGTAGCTTACTTATTTCAATTGGAAATTTAGCTGGCATGCATTACTTACTTTTTTCCTTGGATATTTTTCATTTTTGGCATATTTATTAGTGCTGTGTTTTCCTGAGAGCATTAATGTTTAAAATATCTGTATCTTGGTCGGTCGAATTGATGGGGCTGAATCAGATGGATCAATAACAGGACTTGAAGTGCATTTCAAGGAAACCTACCATCTGCATTAAATCATTTTATTCCATCAGTTTTCACAATTTACAAATGAAATTTGTACTATTTTACCCATTTTCTGTAAAAATTAGAAAAAATCTATTCTTTGGCACTTGAACTTGAAAGTGTTTTTAAATTATTAATTTTGTATGAAATCATTATTAGACAGGAAGTAATATTTCTTATGGGAATACATGTAGTTTATGATGTTCAGAAAATACCAGTAGGTTAAGCACTGAGTTAAAGAGTGCTCACTTTCCACCATTACGTTCGGTTCTGATTTTGTATCTGCGTAGCTAGAACGAACAGAGCAGAAGGTGGATTTTTTTATACATACAATAAGGGAAGCATAGAATGTGTGTCATCTGAAAGCACCTCTGACTGTGTCATCATAGGAGGGCTCTGATACAGGAATAATTGACACATCCAGGAAGCCAAGTAAGATATTTACAACCAAAGAATAATGCACTGTCCTCTTTCACAGTCATCACAGATAGTGTTATAATTTGTATCTACCGTCCAGTTTTGCAGGTAAAGTATGGAAGCTATTTTGGAGATTTCACATAACAATTGAGCTACATTCATAGAACTCAAATGACCCAGAATAAAGAGTAATGAGTGCACTTGACCCTGAATCATTCAGACATCAGCTGGAGGATTGTGCTCACTTTGGGGGCTGCACACCTATTGGAGATGTCTCCAAGGAGTGACAAGGATGGAAGCAAACTCATGCCTTGTCACATATAAAGTGGTTGAAGGACTGTAATTGTTAAATAGAAGAAAGAAAACAATGCAGCAATTGAAGGACTGGTACTTGGATGATGCTGGTTCTTTGTAGCTGCAACTCTGAAATATAACTAGTGAATGCACCTGCAGTAAGAGAGGTTTAACCCTAGAATGGGTCTGGATTGCTTTCATGGTCAGAAGCATTTCATGAGACACGGTTTGCATGGGTCCAGGTTGGGATGTAAGGATAGGCAAACATGAATTGTTTGCTAGGATCAAAAATCATGAGTAAATGATAATATCATATCAGGTTGTTGAAATCTATCCATTTTCTGGATGGTTTAAAACTTTGTATTTCTTTCCTAGTTTGTGCTATTTTTTTCTTGTGTGTATCTCTCTCTCTCTCTCTCTCTCTCTCTCTCTCTCTCTCTGTGTGTGTGTGTGTGTGTGTGTGTGTGTCTTACAACACTAAACAGTTATTTACTCTTCTCTGTCCTTTTGAAAGTTATATTCATATAGGTAATGCATATCATGTGTAAATGTTTTCTGCCTTTTAAAAGTAAGCTTTTCTTTAAATGAGTCATATGTTCAGCAGTTCCCTAACACTCCAACCTGGCTTTAATTGATGATGTCTAACTCGAGCTAATATTTTCTCAAGAAATGTAGAGAAAGCAATTGGTCATAGAGGTTAATATATGAGGAATACTATGTCTTTTTGTTTAAAATACTTAAATATCAGCTTATATCAGTAAAATTAGATCTTAGTATTTAATTCTACCAGTTTAAATTAAAGGTATAGACTTGGAGGGTTTCTTTCAAATAAACTTCCTATTTGAAAAGTTTTAGATTTATGGAAAAATTGCAATGCGAGTGCATGTACCCTACACCCACTTTCCTCTATTACTAGTATCTTATATGAGTGTGATACTTTTGTCACAATTAATGACCAGTATTAACATAGTATTATTAACTAAAGTCCACACTTTTTTCATAATTCCTTAGTTTTACCTGATATCCTTTCTCTATTCTTTTTTTTTAATTTTTAATGTTTATTTATTTTTGAGAGAGAGCATGAGCGGGGGAGGGTCAGAGAAAGAGGGAGACACAGAATCCAAAGCTGGCTCCAGGCTCCGAGCTATCAGCACAGAGCCCAACATAGGGCTTGAACCCACGGACCATGAGATCATGACCTGAGTGGAAGTCAGATGCTTAACCTAGGCAGCCACCCAGGCGTGTCATGTTTCCTTTGAGTCCGCTTGGCTGTGGCAGGGTTTCAGATTTTCTTGGTTTTTGATGACCTTGACAATTTTGAGGCTACTGATCGGGTATTTTGTAGACTATCCCTCAGTTGGGACTTTTGGATGTTTTACTCATGTTTGAGGAGGAAGACCTCAGATGATAGAGTGCCATCTCATCACACTATCAATATAACTTAGTGCTATTGATGTCAACCTTGATCACCTGGCTGAAGTGGCTTTTCATCATGGTTTTCCACTGTAGATTTTCTGTTTTTATTTTCATACTATATTCTTCAGAAAAAAAGGTTATTATGAACAGTCTAGATTTTAAGGAGGAGGGAATTATGCTCAACCTCCCTGAGGGCAGAGTATCCACATAAAGTATTTGGAATTCTTCTCCATTTATTCTATTCTCCTCCATTTATTTATTTATCCAATCATTTGTGAATAGTAGTATGGGCCTATAGATATTGATTCTATACTTTAGGTTATAACTCAATAATATATTGTTGCTTACATTGTCCCAGCTTTAGCCATTGGGTTTTGTTTTTTTTTTTCAGTTAGCTCTTGTGTCCCTTTGACATATTTTGTGTGATTTGTTTGAAGCGCCCCCCCCCCGTTTTTTTACTTTCTGCCATTATAAGATGTAGGCTCATCTTTTACATTTTATTCCCCATGTTATTCAGCAATTTCTCCAAGGGTCTCTGGTCTCCTTCATTGGAAAATGACATTAAAAACCAACATTTGGGTGCTAGGCATGCTCATTGCTACTGCTTGTCATTGTTTCTTAGCCATCTTGCCTGACAGAGCATAGGAATATATACTAACATTATAGACACATATCTATAAATATGTCTATATGTACTATCTTTATATATTGATAGATAAAAAAGCATGAGTTTATTCTGATGCTTCCAAATTTAATCCATTACTACATGGATTATTATAGCTTCTTCCCATCACTTATCTGTGACTTCCTACCTCAAAAGTGAGAAACCTGGCTCCTGCCATTTGCCACCGTCCAGTTCCTATGGGATTGTTCCGTTTACTGTGGCCAGAGTTGAAATACATAATTAAAGCTGAATTTTTTCTCAAAGCCTTTGGAAAATTAATTATTTTTTTCCAAAAAGAATGTTTGTTACTCTGCAAACTCTTATGATTTTAAAATAGTATCTTGGGTCCCAGAAACTTTACACTATGTTAAGATTGATATAGTCAGCTTTATATTGTACATAGTAATATGAGTTATAGATAATGTAAATTCTCCTATATTTCCACAATTTAAGTGTATCTATTGCTTTAAGTGTCTTTTCTAACAAGCATGCTCTTTACATAACTATAGCTATAATAAGAAAATTGACTAATATGAATTATATCTTCTTGACCTATAAATATCTGTATGTCAAAGAACTACATGTTGGCTATCTCCTGTAGGTAGCTTGAGGAGAAGAGTAACATACAGGACCTATCTTGAGTAATTGGACCATGGCCATGCTCTGATTTACTGAAAGTTCTTGTAATCACAAAAGAAAGCAGGAATTTGGTTTCAGACTTTAAATCAAGTCTTTTTTTGGTTGTTAAGACAGAAACACACTGAGGAATTTATTTTCAGTAATGAACCATACTTTCATGACTCTCCTAAAGGAAATAGTGTTAAGATCTTGCATAAAATAGTTAATATAGAAAACCTGTAGGGTAACAATTATAGGATTCAGGAACACCTACTTCCCCTTGGGGTCTAACAAAAGTATACTACCCAGCAGTGCGTTTGTGTGTAGCCTAAGATTTTAGGAAAGTAATAATAATAATAATAATAATAATAATAATTAAGTAAAACTTTAAATAGCCATTATTTTCCAAGTCAGTCAGAAAAAAGAAATACAGTGTGAACAGGGGTAGGCAAAATGGTCAATAAAGTTGCTTGTTGACACCAGTTTTCAGCTCCAGCTCCCTCAACCTCTTACCCAATCTGACATTATCTTCCTATGCCCCACATGCTGATTTCCAGTTAACACTCATTTGTAAACACTGAGGATGAAATGGTGTGCAAAATCAGACCCAGTTCCTGCCCACATGGAATTTACAATCAAGTAGAGCAGAGAAGCATTAATTAAATTCTCTCTCTTTCTCTGTCTCTCATACACACATACACACACACACGAAACTAGACCTGGGGCAGATGCTTTGTAAGAGAAGCAGACAGGGTTCAGAGACTCTATTAGGGAGTGTTTGACCTGCTCAGGAAGATCAGAAATAGCTTCCCTGAAGAAGACTTGTTGAAACTGTCATTTGAAGAATCAATAAGAATTAGGGCAAGATAGACAAGAAAGAGCCTGGTGTGGTAAACGACCAAGCGGTGAGTGCTGAATGTAAAGGAAGTCAAAAAGCCTCCCTACCACCCCCATGGAAAGGGGCACAGAAGTGGGAGATGCACCCTGCACTGTGGAGCGGGACACAGATGTGGGAGATAACCCCCCCCCCCCCGCCTGTGGAGCAGGGAATAGAAGTGGGAGATGCAGCCACGCAGGTGGGCAGGGCCAGCCCATCCAGGCCTTGCTGGCTTGCTGGAAGTCCCTCACAGGATCCTGAGAGTGATGGGCAGCCACCTCGTTTCCCAGATCAGGAATTCATTCTCACCTGTGTTCATCTAAAAGTCGAAACATAACCCATCTTTCAAAGGGGGAAACCAAATGCCACCCATCCAAGTCTCTAGCACCTCCATTTCTCAGTATGTTAGAAAAGACCATTCTGGCCAAGAGGGGAGATCATTGTTTAATCTAGACATGTGTTTGTGTTTATAGATAAGATGTGTTTTCATATTTTATTTTCTTAGTGACATTAGCAAAAGACTGCCTGTCTCCTCGAATCTTTTTTGGTTTATCTCCTTCTCTCTCTGTATTGCCCCCTGCTGTTTGGGCTGTTTCTCCAGGACTCCTGCCCTCCACTTGCATTTCTCTGTTATGCAATAAGGGGAGGAATCCCAGAGGCAGGAGAAGGACAATGTGGCAGAATACAGAAGAGAGAGCGGGTAAGGAAGGGTCAGCTGCACTGAGCTGTAATCATCCTGAGCATCTGTCAAGGGCCTTCCTCTTCCCCCTCACTTTGCCATCTTTACTTGAGCTAAGGAGACTGTGGTGATCTACCTTTCTTCATTAGGCTTATGTCATAGTTTGTCAACTGAGTCCCTCCTTTTGTCACCCAGTGACACTGAAACTGTATCTCATCTGAGCTGCATGCAATGACTTTGTAAAGCGTACAAGCCTCTAGTCTCACCACCTACCCCATTCTTCTTCCGTGGGGACCTCTCTAAAGGGGAAAACCAAGCCCATCCCTCTCTCTTACATATTCTTCCATGGGTCTCCAGAGTCTTTACAACATGATTTCTCAACCTTGTGTGCTGTACCCCAATGGTACCCTGTCCATGGGAAGTGTTTTCTGTTCCTTAAATATGTCCTCTTATTTCACGGCAGCTTTTTTCCCCACTGTTCTTTCTGATCAGGATGTCTCCCCACCCTCCCCCCATACGCTTGGTAAGTCCTGACCCTTCCTGTGAGACTCAGTGGCAGGCTATCTCTTCTTAGAAGTGTTTTCCACCCACCCCTGTGCTGTGCCCCAAATTTCTATGCACCCACCACCCCCTGCTGCTTGTACATTGCTTTTTGTTTGGGTTCCTAAATAGGACTGTGCATGTTGTTTTCTTGTCTGTCTCCCTCCCAGTGATGAGTTTCCTGGGGCCTCCTAGTCATCTCTACCTCATTCATTGCTCACCCTAACAGCCAGCTAGAGCAGTCTCACCTGCTTGGTATCTGACACATGTTTCTTTGATTAAGGAATGAATCCTCAGTTTCTGCCCTTCTGGTCAGTTGTTCCATTCTCCATGCTCCAGACTGTATCACCACAAATAGAATAGGCTTCCCTTATAACTCTTCTCCTACACTCACCAGCTTGCACAAATCACACAGCGCTGATTAGTCAAAACGACCACATGCAGCTCTTCACAGCTTTGGGACCCCCTAGTGAATGTCCAAGGCGGTTTCTCTCTCTCTTCTAAGCTCAAATCAAACACCTCATCCAACCACTCAGCTTGAACTGAGCTGATGGAAGTTCTACTTCTGGCTTTTACAGGTTTCCTTTACATGCATTTCCCCCTCATCTGAAATCCTCTTCCCATCAACTCTCAACTGGAGAATAATAAATATATTAAATGTTCACCCTGTGCCAGGCACCATGCTAAGACCTATACTTAAAAAATCTTGCTTTATCTTCATGAAGATCCCTTGCAGTAAGTTTTGCTATCCTTGAAGACAGGGGAGCTAAAGCACAAAGAACCAAGTAACTGACCCCAGTGCACACACCTTGCAGGTGGCAGAGCTGGGATCTGAACGCATGCGTTTCAGAGACTAGTCCACACGCCTTCTCTCTCCACACCACGTGGTCCCTACTTACTCACATCCAATTCAAAGATCCACTTCTCAAGTTTTTGCTTCTTCTTACCTCTTTTTCTTACGGACTTATTTCAACAACTAGATATTTCTTGACACTCACTTGGCATCTATCATTTTCTGTAATCTCATAGTTGTTATCTTTTCGTGTATATAACTTGTGTCACCTCTTGGAAGCAAAAAGTGGGGATTTTCTGCTTTGTAATTTCCTCTCTGGTGGCTGGTAAAGTTTGGTGGTTAAGAGCGAGGGTTCTGGAGGCAGGCTTCTTAGGTTTATATTCTGGCTGTCCTCAGTAGAACATATATCACCTTGGGCAATTTCCTTCATCTTTCTGTGCCTCTCATTCTTCATGTGCACAATGGGACAAGTTATAACACTTACCTCAGAGCGTGGTTGTCAAGACTGAACGAGCTAATGCCCAAAAAGCACTAACAGCAGTGTCTGGTGCATAATGACTACACAGTAAATGTCACTTATTGTAATTCCCTCACAGCTAGACGTCCTTTGCACCTAAGTGACATCCCTGAATTGCAGTTGAGTGACTGTTGCAGCGTACCCTGATGGCGTGGCTGCCAGGGATTGCATTGTTTTTTGGTTTTTGTTTTTTTCTGAAGAGTTATGTTTACTAACGAGACTTTGATTTGCTTCTCTATCTATAAGCCTTACTGCTCCAACCCTGGGGAACTGAAATGTTGTGAAACCTTTTTCTCCTCAAATTTCTTTGACTCTGAGATTCCTCTGGGGTCTCAGCTAAGCCCTTCATGTGGCAGCCTTTCTCTTCTGCCCTCAGACCTGCTGAGATCCTCTGCTCAGCAGCGTGTCTGACACCTACTGCCACCAGGCACAACCACTTCCTCTGTGACCTGGCAACACCCAGAGGGGCCACGCCGGCTTGGAGCCCTCTGGCAACTCAGTCTGGAATCAGCAAACCCACAGCTTCTTTCTCTGAATTGGGCAACCAGATCATGCTTTTTAATATTTATCAATAGCAAAACACCACTGAAAAGGAAATGAGAAAGATCCTCTGGGCTAATCACTATCTGTGATTTTGCAAAATGGCTAAACCGAGTGTAAAATATCTCACAATAACATGCCCTATTGTCCTGAGGACTTAGCTCTCCTGAGATACAGTTACCATGCGAGAGTGAGAAATAGATTTTCCTTCCCTTTCCAAAAGATTTAAAATAAAATGCTTTCCTTGGCCACTAACATCAGTTTCATGTTAAGATGCTTCTTTGTTTAAAGTAGTATTTTTTTTCAAAAGCAAAACAACTCTAAGAGATTTTTCTAAATGAGGGCTCAAACCTAAGTATATTTTATGCTTTATGCAAAGCGCATACATCTGAAATTAATTGTGAGTGACAGGGAAAAAATAGTTTTTAAAAATAGCTTCCTTTCTAGTGATTTCCATCCCAGTGGTTTATTTGAAAATGAATTTCCATCCATGACATCTTCATTTGTCTTCTAATTTTCATGCAATTCGAAAGGGTTAGATTCCTTACCCACGGGATCATCCTGACCAAATCTCCAAGGGTCAGCTAAGGCATGCTGATTTTACAGGCAAATTTATATCTTGTCATTTCAGGAAGTGTTTCTTGCACTACCGTCTTTTCAAAAATATCTTATTTGTATAGTACATGGACATAGTATATTCCTCTCCTGAGACCTAACCCATGTAATACTTTAAATGGGGTAAGTTATCTGATTCTATAAGTGTGACCTTTCCCATTTTTAAAGGAGATGTTTAGATGAATCCCCTAGAAAGAAGACTTCTGGCTTCCTCTACATTTTCCAACGTTTCTAAACATTTTTTGACATATGAGGTAGAGACCAATTAGTGCTAAGAAGTAGGCAGTAAGCAAGCAGCACTCAGAAAGTACAAGGAATAAAATGCATACAAACGTGTATAAGACTCACTTTTAGAAGCTAACCTATTCTTCTAAAATATTGTAATACTGACACCATATTACCAAGATGCAGCTTCTTTCTAAAAGTTGTTAAAATAAATATAAACCCTCTTCTTTGTACTATGCATTTTTGAAACAAGAACTTATTATAGGTAAATAAATAAACAAAAGCTCTATCAACTGCCACTCCCAGAATCTAGCAGGAATTATTTGGTTTAGCAGTATAGGGGACTTACTTTTGACAGGTGAGCATTTCTAAGAAGAAATGTATTTAACTGGTTTTCATTGAACAAATTGCAAAATAGGGCTAATAGCTTGTTCATTATAAGAATATCCTTATTACTCAGGTAGGTGTATTAGTCAGGGTAGACAGAGTTATATTCCAGTAACAAACAGTCCCGCTTTGAATCTGGGTACCTATCAAGGCAGCAAGCAGTCTTCACATGATCCCTTAGAGCAGCACCTCCATATCAACCACAGGCGTCTATAATCCCCATGACAGAAGAAAGGCTTTGAGATCCAAGCAGTTGCAATTAAATACTTCCACCCAGAAAATAGGAATCCTATTTTATTTTTCAAAGCAATGCAACTTTGTTAACTTCAAGGACACAGGGAAGCACAAGTCTCCCTTGGGGTCAGGAGAAGCACAGGTCTCCCATGGGGTCAGGAAATTAATTGGTCAACTGTTGAAAATGTCTGCCTTAGTTTATAAATGAGGATGGTCGTATCATCTTACACTGTCAGGTTTTTCAAAATCTTTTGCTTAAAATCTTTCAACAACTTCCCAGAGCCCTGAAGATAAAATACAGACTCTTTAGCTGGGCCTTTCGGCTATAACCGAAGTTAACCAGTCACCCAGCACCTGCCTCTCTCACAAGTGATCTCTTTCTCTGTCTGCCATGTCCCATCAGACTCCCTGTAGGAACAAGGAACTCATTGTTCTGTTTCCTGCTTGTTTCTTCTACCTTTGCCAGCCAGCTTCATCTGGTGGGATCGCCCTTCCCTAACCAGCCTCATATCCATCTCCTTTAGTAATTCTTCTTTTAAAATGCCACCTGCCTCCTTCAGGCCCCAGACCTGAGGATTAGATTATTGCTGTGGCTGCTCTTCTGAGCTTCATTAGCAAATTTTAACACCATTCTTACTGTTTACCTATCTCTCCTCCCTGCTAATGATAAAAAACACTAGAGAACAAGAACCAAATCTCACTTCTCTTGATACCACCCCAAGAGTATCTAACCCAGAGTGGGGGCCCAATGTATACTTACTTGTTCAATGAATGAATAAATAAATGAATGCCTTACTCTCCTTGACTGCTCATATTCTTCAGGAAGTATGTTTTATTTCTTTTTTACAGCCTATAGGACCTACAATGGGGATTTCATAGAGTAGTATGCAAAAATTGGTAAAATTAATTGAATTTACCTCATTCTATCACTCAGCAATAGATTTCTGCTATTACAGTTAGCCTTTATATACTAGATATGTTTAAGAAGAGGGAATCGGCCATAAGCCACATCTGGAACTCATTTTCACAGATTTATTAGACTTTACATTTATACAGAGTATTCACTGCCAAAGCCTCTGGTGTCATATCCTAACCCAAATATTTAAGAAACATTGTCTGCAAAACAAGGCAACCCGTGTGCTTTGGAAACCCTTTCTTAAATAACATACCATTTAATTTAACCTGGGATCTATTAAAGCCTTAAAATTGTAGCGATTCATTGGACTGTATGTCAAGAAAACGACATTTTGAAAGGGTAGCATGTTTCTTCACTTATATGCAAATTATTCACATGTGCTTTGGATGGAAAAAAATGGATATTTTGAGAATATACTTAGCCCTTAAAGAATGTGATTGATCCATGAGGACATCATTCCAGAAAACAAAAACAAGGAGACAGAAATTCTTCTTGAGTGCTAGAAGCAACTTTTCAAGACATCCAGTATAGTCCTAGGAAAAGTTTAAATTTTATTATTTTTTTTATTTTTTATTTTTTTAATATGGAATTTGTTGTCAAATTGGTTTCCATACAACACCCAGTGATAAATTTTAAATTCAAAGTTTAAATTTTAGCTTTCCTACTCAAAAAGCCTTGAAAGTATATTTTAACAATGTATTCAGTATTGTGGGAATATGTTCAAGAGCTCTCAGCTATAGTTGATCTTTGACATTATAGGTGAACTTTGAGAGTGACTTCATGAAATGTTTCCACCCCAGAACAATCCGCGTCATTCACACTCATATCTATAGCTCAGGTTCAAGAGGGTCACTGGAGGTACTTTGAAGTTAATAGCATGAAATCTCTCCAGAACAAACATTTAATTTTTTTCTACTAATTTCCTTAAACAACATTCATATAATAAATGAAATCATCTCTTTTAAACAACATTGTAATGGATCACACCTATCGATGGATCTAAAATTACTGAAGATCATAACATGGCTCATTTGAACTAAGAATTATATTATTTTGAATTTTACATTTTATTTTAAACATATAATAATAAGTAGAAAAATAGTTACATATATTCAGACTGTTTTTTCTTCAATGAACACCTTTATTTTTTTATTTTTCATTTTTTTATTAAAAATTTTTTTTAATGTTTATTCATTTTTGAGAGATAGAGGGAGACAGAGCATGAGCAGACAGGGGGAGAAAGAGAGACACAGGACCCAAAGCAGGCTCCAGACTCTGAGCTGTCAGCACAGAGCCCAACGTGAGTCTTGAACCCACAAACTGTGAGATTGTGACCTGAGCTGAAGCTGGACACTTAATTGACTGAGCCAGCCAGGCTCCCCAAACACCTTTCTTTAAAAGATATTAAACCATTAGTCTCATAAGATGAAAGGTGGATAAGTACCATGAGTTTACATGTATTATTGGTGCATAACTCATTTAAAATGAAGTATCTGAAATTAAGCAGACCTCATGCCCCCAGACGACAGAGCCATGATTTTATTTGAATATCAGTCGTTTTGGCTCATGGTCTCTTTTCCTCCACTGCCATCAGTCAAGGCTGAACTAGTTTAAAAAAAAAAAAAAAGCCTATCTTGTAGTTCTGAGATTCACAACCTTCCCACTCCATTCACTGATTTCCCCACCTATTTAGTGTAGCTTAGATCTATGTAAAATCCAAGCATACCACTGTGAGATTAGGAGCAGTCCACATGCTGTATCCATGATGTCTTGCACATAGGATGAACCCAGTGAATATTAGTGATCTTGAATTCCCCTAAACTCAGTCATCACCATAACCTGACTTCTGCAGCAGTGAGATGAGGACTTCTCTAACTCTTACACTAAAACTTTTCATGCCAGAAGAAACTGAACATGTGCGCCTGGTGTCCGGGGGAGTAGCCTGGAATTATGGTGTCAAATATAATTTTTTTTAACGCCTCCATTTTTATCTTAAAAATCTATGTGTTCTGATCCTTTACTTTTCTCAATTTTTTTTTCAACATAAAAATGTGTTCTTTTTCTTCCACTTGTTGGCTTTGATTCCCCTTCTACTATTCTGTCATCTACATGCTGCTGCTTGAGAAGCATGGTCTAGGAGCATAGAAAATACTTTCCTCCCCCAGCACATTTATACCCAAATGAGGAAATAAATAGTTTGCTTTCTACCTGATATGTGTATGGCTCACTGTCTTCGCGTTTTCACTCAAAAGTCACTTCAGTGTAGCATTTTTTTAACCAACAGATTGAGAGCTGCAGTCTCCATGCCTAACTCCTACCCTTGTAGACGTCTCTGCTATATTTTTCTCTAACAAACTTATCTCTTGCTAAAATACCTAATAATTTACTTGCTTATTTTATTTTATTATTTTTTCAGGTTATTTATTTTTGAGAGAGACAGAGACAGTGTGAGCAGGGGAGGGGCAGAGAGAGAGGTAGAGAGAGAATCCCAAGCAGGCTCCACACCTCTAGCACAGAGCCCGACATGGGCTTGAACTCATGAAACCGTGAGATCATGACCTGAGCTGAAACCAAGAGTCCGAGCCAACTGAGCCACCCAGGTGCCCCTAGTTATTTATTTTAATGTTCATACTTCTCCAACTGGAATATGAACTCCATAAGAAAAGACATTTGGTCTGTTGTGTTTCCTGTTAGATCCCTCAACCTAGAACAGCACTTAGTATATAGTAGATGCTCAGTTAAGATTTGTAGGAAAAATGGATCCATTTCTTCTGTTGTAAATCTGCAAGCATTCATTGTTTAGTTGTATTCCTAATATTTGTGGTTTTTGCACAACCAAGTATGTACATCATTTTATAAGGAGGTGGAGTGTTAATGACAGATCACCCTGTCACTAGTCCTTTCCAACAGGAAGACCTGAAGGAAGGTACTTCTAGGTTCTTTCCTTCCCTGGTTTCTCATTTTATCTAGTGTGTACATTGCCTTGTAAGTTTATACTTTCCTTCCTTTAGCTGATTTCATTTGCAAATATAGCAGTGCTGATCTGTGTTTAGCATTGTGTGGCTTTGATGTTTATTTTCCTTATTCTCACATTGCTATTTTAGCTCATTCTTTAATTCAATTAAATGCTTTGTTCTCTCAGGATGTCTCTGACTAAAAAGAAGGGTACACAGGACATAACCTACTGACAAAAATTATTTCTAAAGTATATTCTACAAACTTTCATTGTATTCCAAACATTTGACAAAGTGAGAAAGGCTCCCCCAATCTTTAGCTCTCTTCAACGTCTGTGTGGCTTTTAGACATATTGTCAGTTGTCAAAGATGGCAGTGCTGGCTTGTGAAGGTTCTCAGTCCCACAGTGCTGACATGACCAGGAAAGAACACTCACCATGTGGGACAGTTGCCACAATTATCTAACAATGTAGGGGGTGAGGAAAGTTAACCTGAATTGCAAACTGGTGTAAAATCAGACCATGCAGTATTTTCGGTTGTTATTACAACATTGCTTAGAATATTCTAAAGGATTGTCATGATGAGAGTGTAAATCATAGTCATACATTTTATTTTACTATAGTGCTTATCATAAGACGAGAGTGCGCAAAAATCCTCACAGTTTATGTTCACTCTTGGGGAACCTTTAGCTGTAGTGAACAAGGAACATTAAATCAAAGACTCGGCTGCTTACAAAAAGTTCATTTATTTCAGCCTCCATTCTTACTCATCTTATTATTTGACACAGTTTTACATAAAGGATTCCTAGAGATAGTGGTTCTGCACGGAATTTCATTAAGGTTTCAGCTATTGGAACGCAATCTTTCCATCATTTAAAAACTATAAATGGCAGCCGTTTTATATGTTTGACTCCTTGATTGTTTGCCTGCTTTTCTCCTCCCTCCTTCCCTTCCTTTATTCATGCCCTGCCTAGTTACAAAAAAGGACTTCAAGTATCTTAGCAAAAAGTACAAAGGCAATAAAGTCTTCTCTTTTTATTTAGATTTTGAAAAAGAAAATTGGATGAAAAGAAAGTGAATATTCCAATAATACACGTCATTGTGTTTCCTCTGAAGGAGCCCAGAAATCTATCTCATAGCTACAGAGTGGCCAAACTCAGCAGTAAAACAGGACAAATGTTAGATGAGAAGAACACAACATCCATTTCTTGGGGAAGACAAAGTTTTCCTTGTATCAGACCCTGCAGTGTATTTTCTCATGGCACACTATTTGGATAAAGAATCAGTGTTGTAATAGTCTTTAGCAAGACTTAATAACAAAGCAGAATCCCCAAGTCATGGCCATGGCCACATGCAAGTCACTTAAACCTCTCTCTACCTCCCATCTCCCTGCTCTGGTATTTAGAAACCAAAAATGTCTTTCTTAGAGGATTGTTTTGCTGGTTAAACAAGAAGCACTTAGCATGGTGGACACCTAGAGTAAAGTAAATACTTAGAGAATGAGAGACAATTTGAATAAAATGTCAGAATCAGAACTTTAGGATGCAGGTTAGAAACTCGATCGCACTTCTGCCAAGGTGCTCAAGAGGTGCACTGTGTCAGGTGTGGAGGCCTCTCCTAGTGTAATGTGACATTCACCGCCCCTCAAGAGGACTCACCATAGTCAGAAAATGGAGAAAAAGTACTGATATTCTCTAAAAAGCTTATTTCTAAGAAAAAAATTGTCTAGGATAGGGTTCATAAATTCTGGAAACCAACAAGAAAGTACATAAAACATTGGAATCAGTTCAGAAACATTATGGAAACCTGAGCTATGTATTTATTCACCTGAAATAAGACCCTTCCACCTCCTCTGGCAAATACCTTGCAGGGACCAGGTTTTCACAGAGCACAGAAGGTCGGTCGGTCACATTCTAATGAAGCACTTGCTCATCCCAGCACTAGCTGGAAACAAGGTCAGGGTGCTTCATCTTTTTTCATGAGTCGTGGGGATTCTGAGATATCCTCATTTGCCTTGGAATATTCTCACTACAGTTTAGAGAAAGTGGTGGAAGAGGCCAGGATGAATTAGCATATCCACCTGAGCATCTGAAAACGTCACCAGTGCCAGGGACTTCTTGGCTTCAGCCCTCTAGGGACTGAAATGGAAAGGGTTCAGAGGGTCAAAACTCTTAAGGCTTTGTAACAAGTTAGGGGTGAGAAGTATGAGCTCGAAGACCTTAAGAAGAGTCAGACTTGTCCAGGGACCAGTGTTTCCTTTTGCTCTTTTCCCTATACTTTTCCACAAATAAATTTACCTTTGCCCTGTGTGTTTCATCCTCTTCCCCTCCCCCATTCCCTCAGAAGTTTAGAATGGAAACACATTCATTTGGATACTTATCTACCCTTTGTTTTTCTTATCTTTACTGAGTCATTCTAAATTACTCTGCTGAAGTCAGAAACAGGATCCTAAAATCTTTGTAGTCAGGCGTAACATAATTGACCTCTTGGAAAAGTGAGACCTGTTTCTGACTGCGATGCCTACAGTTATTTTATGGTTCACTGTCCTGTCACCATTTCAGTTGTATTTCATTGTGTTTTTCCCTCAGTGGAGACTCAGCATAGTTGCCATCTAAGGAAAACTGCCCATTCAGCAACTTAGAAATCATAGACTTCTCTTCCGAATGCTAATTTATTCACGCTCCTTTATATTTTATAAATAGTATTCCCCAAATTCAGCCATCTTTCGTGGTGGGCATTTCTGAAAGTATAGTGATTAAAAGCGTGGAGTCTGGAATTAAGTAGTCTGGGTGCATGTCCTGGCCCTGGCACTCACCACCTATGTGACCCTGGGCAGGTCAACCTCAGTCTCAAATGTCCTTCTCTATTAAGTCAGAATTACGGGGTCTTTCCTAGGCCCTATTTTTTAATGTGGCTGCGAAGATTTAAGAAGGGGATGCACTTAGAACAGTGCCTGGCATGTTCTGAGTCACTGACAAGTTAGCCATTGTTCTCAGAAAGAAGTTGAGTCAAACCCGAAACAGTGATACAATATAAGCAGTGTGGACTTCTGTCTTATTAATTGTCATTTACTAGCTCTATGACTTCGGATCTTAGACTCGGTTTTCTCATCTCCAAAATGGGGACAATGATAGCTGTTCTGCAAGTTGATTGTGGAAATGTAATGAGATGGTTCCTACAAAGAACTCACTGGTCCAGGTGCCTAGCAGTTAGGAAGCGTAGGTAGGGAATGTCAGCTCTCCTCTGCTACGCCTCCTTATGGTTGTCTCTGAGGGCTAGAGCTAATGCATATAACACTCAGCATTGTGCCAGATATGTGGCTAGTGCTCAAGAAACTGTAGCTGTTATTATTTTCCTTACTTTGCTCCATTTGTTACAACTCAGTAAGTAACATAGCACTCCATGAGGGTCTGCTAGAGGGAAGGTTTAATTATTTTAAAATCTTTGGTTCCTCCAGGTTTCACTTTTCGCTTTGTAATGCTAACCTTGACTTTTATTTTTTAAACAATAGTTTCTATACTCGTTTCTGAAATATTAAGTATGGCTTATTTTGCTCTGTTAACCTTTCTTAGTAACATAAGAATATTTTAAATTTCTATTTGAAAAATCTCACCGAGCATTCATTTAAATGTTGCTCAAATGTTATACAATATGAAAAAAAAAGTACATGTTCTTTCCGAAATTAGGCCTAACGAACTCCCTGTATTCAGAGCCAGGATGTGAGAATGGAGACAGTTGAGAAGTGTTTTCTGTTATAAATCTTACTTCTGCTTTTGAATTTTATGAAACACCTATTAAATCACTTAGCACCTAGATTATGAGGAGAAGGGTCCCTGTTCACTCTTTTAAAGTGGAAAATGGAAAATTACTCCCAGGTGATTAGGGAAAATGAACCCAGAGGTATGCACTTTTGGCACGGAGACCTATCTATGAGACAATAATGTTTCTCTTAGGAGCTGGTAGAAAGTTGAGAGAGGATGCTTTATTTCTCACCTCCTAAAATGTCTTTCCCAGTTTTCTATGGTGAGAGAAAATGAGACACAGTAATACCTAACAGTTGGTGAAAGTTACATATATAATGTGTGTGTATATACTTACATATATATGTAACTGTTTGTACACACACACACACACACACACTCACAGAGAGAGAGAGAGAGAGAGAGAGAGAGAGAGAGAGAGGAAATTTTATTAGTTAGACATGATAGAATAATATTTACCAGAAAGTCTTCATTAAATGATACCTTTCTATTTAAAAAAAACTATTTTTGTATATATATACACATATATTTCAAAAATTCACAAAAATTAAACTACATAACCTTGATGAAGCAATATTTATTGGAAAAAAAATTGGAAAAGTTGCTTTTGAAAAACAGCCCTGCAAAAGACATCAAGTTGAGAGAATTTCTTTGAAAGTATTTACATTCTTTGAAGAATAAAAAGGTAGTATGTTATTTAAAATTTTCTGAAGAGTATGAAAAGAAGCAACTTTACAGTTCACTATATGAACTAAACCTAAGTGTAATAAGAAATCTCTCAATCCATCCTACTGTTGCTAATGACTTATAATTAATTAATTAATTACCATTACTACTTACTAATAAAGAGACAAAATTCTAGGTACAATATAGGTAAATTGAACCCTACATTTTGTTAAACAAATAATGCTCATGTCAAATAAGGTTGATTCTGTAAGTGCACACCTGGTTCATTGTGAAGGAATCTGCTCACAGAATCCATCGTATTAATAGGTGAAAAGGAAGAGCAGTAGGCTTATAATGACACATGTCAGAATGGCATTTGATTAGAATTTAATATCCATTTATTGTTAAAAACAGCACAGAAGTGAAATAACAGCAGAATAGCTGAAAAGAGTTGTGTTAAATGTATTGTATTAAAATCAGCCTACCTATAAGCGCTATTATGCAATATTAAAATATTTTTATGTAACACTGTTTGGGAAGTTCTAATTAGTACAATTATTTGAAACATAGAATATAAAATAAAAAGTGACTTTATAACTATCTGGGTATTTATAGGGAAGAGCCAAAGTAATTAGTTGAAATATTATTAAATAACGTTGAGATTCAATAAGGTGGCCAAGTACAAAATATAAGCAAATATGCGTTAATGTTTCTGTAAAAGAAGAGTAAGTTAGAAATTGTAATGGGAAATATCTTTTAAATAGCATACGATTCCAGTCACAAAACATATTGTACTTAGGAATGAAAATAATAAGAAATCAGAAAGATTTTTTAATGAAGAAAACAATTTTAAGTAAAGAAAACTTAAAGGCATCATAACCATGTCTCATACTAATTAAGGATTTAAGTGCCTTGCACATTGCATATTAAATTATCTGTTAATTTTATACAGTCCTATCAAGGAGCTAGTGTTATTTTTCCAATTTTACAAATGTGGTAGCTAGGATTCAGGGAAATTAAAGCTCCTTGCCCCAAATGACAGAGCTAGCAAAAGCTGAAGCTAGGATTGAATCTATGCAGACTATTTCTGAACTTCATTCTTACTATGCCACTGGAAGACCTATTTAAGAAGCTTAAAAGGCTAGTTCTGGCTGATTACACAATTTATTCAGTTACACTCAATACCAATGAGATGTATTCCTGATTTTGATGAAATGTTGCAAAAGTTCATCTAGGGCACCTGGATGGCTCAATCAGTTAAGTGCCCAAAACTCAATTTTAGCTCAGGTCATGATCTAATGGTTCCTGAGTTTGAGCCCTGCATTGGGCTCTGTGTGGACAGTGCGGAGCCTGCTTGGGATTCTCTCTCTCTCTCTCTCTCTCTCTCTCTCTCTCTCTCTCTCTCCCTCTCCCTCTCCCTCTCCCTCTCCCTCTCTCCTCCCCCCCCCACTTTTCATCCCCACCCCACCCCACCCCTGTGCTTGCTCACACTCTCTGTCTCAAAATAAATAAACTTAAAAAAAAAAAGTAAGAAAGTTCATCTAAAGGAACATATACATGAGAGTGCCAAGAAGAACTTGAAAAGAAGCACAATGGTTGGAGGGTGGAGAGATGAAGTCACCACTGCAGAAATTATAACATGTTATAAAACTATGAGAATTAGGACAGTGGTTCAGGTGAAGAACTAGATTAAAATCAATTGAAAAGACTATAGACTCCTAATTAGACTTCATGTGTGTATGTGTCTGTACATGCATAGGTATACATATATACCTACTGTATGATTAAAATAGCATTTGAGCATTTTATTCAATGAGAAAAGGCATAGTTATTCAATAAGTAATAGCTAATAATTTTGGAAAATAATATAAACAGATTTTTTCCTTACATTTTCCATAAATAAATAAATATTATATTATATTATATTATATCATATTATATATATGTATATGTGTATATATATATATATATATATATTAGGTAAGGTTTTAATGAAAATAAAATGAAATAAAGTAAAATAAAATGTGCACTGTTGTGGGAAGTAAATTGGTACAGCCAGAATTAAAAACAGTATGAAGGTTCCTCAAAAAATAAAAAATAGAAATACCATATGACCCAGTGATTCCACTTTTGGGTATTTACCCAAAGAAAACAAAAACACTAATTTGAAAAGATATTTGCATCTCTATGTTTATTAAAGCATTGTTTACAATAGCTAAAATATAGAAGCAGCCCAAGCATCCATCAATGGATGAGTGGATAAAGAAGGTGTGATATATATACGTAAATAAGGATTACTCAGGCATTAAAAAAAAAAAAATGAAATTTTGCCATTTGGAACACCGTGGATAAACCTAGAGGGTATTAAGCTAAGTGAAATAAGTCAGAAAAAAGACAAATACCATATGATTTTACTTATATGTAGAATCCAATAAAACAAAACAGAAATAGACTCATAAATACAGAGAACAAACTGGTAGTTGCCAGAAGGTAGAGGGGGGTGGGGGAATGGGCAAAATAAGCAAAGGGTCTAAATAGGTAGAAACTTCAAGTTATAAAATAAATAAGTCATGGTAATGAAAAGTACAGCATAGGGAATATAGTCAACAATATTGTAATAACCTTGTATGGGGACCAAGGATGACTACACTTACTGTAGTAAGCAAGTAGCAATGAATATAACTGTTGAATCACTATGTTGTATAGCTGAAATTCAAGAAGATTTTATGCCAACTATACTTTAATAAAATAAAAACTAGGGGTGCCTTGGTAGTTCAGTTGGTTGAGTGTGCAACTTTTGATTTCTGCTCAGATCATGATCTCATGGTCATGGGATGGAGCCCCCACCGCAGCCTCCACACTGAGGGTAGAGCCTGCTTGGGATTTTCTCTCTCTCTCTCTCTCTCTCTCTCTCTCTCTCTCTTTCTCTGCCCCTCTCCTGCTCATACCCGCTCACTCTCTTTCTCTCTCTCTCTCTCTCTCAAAATAAATAAACATTAAAAAATTAAAATTAAAATAGAAACACTATTTATTAATATATAATACATAATTTTATTAATGTAACAACTAAAAAGTATTAAATTACTATAATCTAAACATGGGTGAATATTTATTTAATTTCAAAGTGGGGAGGAATTTATTCTTTTGATTTAAAATTTTTGTTAACATTTATTTTTATTTTTGAGAATGAGTGCATGTGCACACATGCGTGGGGGAGGGGTAGAGGAGGGAGGCAGTGGATCCGAAGTAGACTCTGTACTGTGAGCTGTGAGTGCAGAGCCCGATCAGGGGCTTGAACTTGGGAACCTTGAGATCAAGACCTGAGCCAAAATGCAGTCAGCCACTTAACCATCTGAGCCACCCAGGCACCCCAAGGTGAGAAGGTATTTCTAAGCCTATCACCAGAGCTAGACAATGTGCAGAAGTGTCTAATAAATATGTGTACATAAAAAAATCAAATATTTTCATGGATGGAGCTAGAGAGTATAATGCTAAGCAAAATAAGTGAGAGAAATACAAATACGCTATGATTTCACTCATGTGAAATCTAAGAAACAAAAGAGCAAAGGGGAAAAAAAAAAGAGAGGGAGAGAGAGTCAAACCAAGAAACAGACTCTTAACTATAGAGAACAAACTCATGGTCAGCAGATGGGAGCTGAGTGGGGGAAATGGGTGAAATGGGTAATGAGGATTAAGGAGTATACCTGTGATGATGAGGACCTGGGGATATATGGAATTGTTGAATCACTGTATTGTACACCTAAATCTAATATAACACTGTATTCTATCTAACTAGAATTAAAATAAAAACTCTTAAAAAATCAAATATTTCTGCACATTAAAAAATCCCACAAATAAAATGCAAAGGCACATAACAAATCAGGGGATCAATTTCTAACACAGCTAAAGGGACATTAAGCTTAATGTGTTAAAAAGTCCTTAGAAATTAATAACAAAAACTATGAGCATCCTTATAGAAAAAAACAACACACAATCAATACATAAGAAAAGAAACCCAATTTGCCAGTAAAGTGAATAAAAGCCCAAAATTAAAGATAAGTGCAAATTAAACAATAGGAGGGCAATATTTTGTCTAATGAAAGTTTTAAAAGATTAAAATAACAAATCCAGATAAAACCAAATATTGATTCAAATTGGGACATTCTTACTCACCAAGAGTGAAAGTGAAAATTTGATTAGCTTTTCTAAAGGGCAATTCAATAATAATTGCCAAAAACTAAAACCCTGCCCCCCCCCCCAAAAAAAATCCATACTTCATGAAGGCAATTTCTGTTTTAAAATTTATCCTAAGGAAATAATTAAGAATACATAAAAAGGTTTAGCTACATCTTTGTATATTATAGTTAAAAATTGCAGATTAGTCTAATATCCATCCCACAGTGAGGATTAATGTATCAAAGTGAATGCATGTGGTGGAATACTGATATACAAGGAGAATTTTTAACATAGTAGATATTCATGTTATGTTAAAGGAAAACAATATAAAAACAATATGTAAAATGAGAGACTTTTTTTTTTAATACCAGTATGTAGTAATTTTCAGGAAAACATCTTGAAAGACATCCTAAAATACCAACAGTAGCTATGGCTCGAGGTATGATAGTTGATTTGTATATTCCTAGAGAAATGACCGCTCTGAGATTTACCCTCTCCATCTGTGAAATAAAAGTCCTACTAGATTAACCCTAAAGTCTTTCAGCAAAAATGTCTCATAATTCTAAGAGTAATGATAGTTTAATAACTTTGAGAAAATGGTTTAAGACTTTTTTTTTTCCTTTGAAATTTGGAGTTAACAAAGTGAAACCAGGTTATTCTGAGCTATCCCTTATTAAGTTAAAATTCAGATCTCAGTGTTGGCTTATAAGTTTGTGTGTGTGTGTGTGTGTGTGTGTGTACAAATATAATATACATATATATGTGTATATGCTCTTTCTCATTTATACATGTCTATTTTTGTGTAGGGTGGGGTAGAGTGAGTAAAGAATTGCACTGAAATTAGGTACCTTTCCCTATAGAATTCTTAGAAACACAAAGACATCTTGTTAATGTGTTATATACATTTTCAGAGTTTCATCTATCATTTAGAACCCTACCAGCTGTACTTGTTTTTAGAAATTTTCTTTAATCAAAATTCATATTGAGAAATTATAAGAGATGCAGTGCTTCAAAAAGTGCTTTTACTAAATAGGGATTTGTATGTGCTCTAAAATTGGTGGAAAATGATTCTGCTTTTATCTGAAGAATATTGCTCTACTCTTATTTCTGATTAATAGTGAAATTGCCTGGAAAATGAAAAGGCCTAATATTTCAAGTGGTTATTCAGTACCTTATTGTGATAGAGAAATAAAAAACAAAACATTCTCAGATTTAATTTGCTGTTAAATACTCAACATCTCACAGTGGTTGTTTGGAGGCCATATGCAATGGTGGCAAAAGTGGCTCTCAAAAACTGCTCTGCCTCCTATTTGCTTCATCCGGGTTGCCAAGTGGTAAACCTGGCAGACGTCATGAACTTCCAAGAGGGAACATATTTTATTTGCCTTACACCACGGGAGGATTTGGCCAATTACTGCTATTTGTTTAATGTTGGTATTGACATAGTGCCTTTGCCCTGAGGAGCCCCAGGTGCTTTATAAAATTAGTCAGCAATTCACATCACAGCTTTTACGCCCGAGAGTGCACACTGAAAATAACAATGATTCATGGACCCTACAGCCATCCCTAAGTCATACTTCTGTTTGCCCAGTGAAACAAAACAAATATGCCAGTTCCCTTAGAGCACTAGCAGCTAAAGGTTCTAGTGGGACATCAATGTGAGCCTCTCCCTTGTGTAAATAGGTCAAGAAAATTTGCCATCCACCCTACTGAGTTGAGCCTTACTATATTCTGTTCCCAGAATCATACCTTCCTCAGTAAAGAACTAACTCTCTTTCTTGAGGTCTTTGCTCATATATCAGTTTCTTAATGAGACCTTCCCTATCTATCTAAAAAACAACACAACAATACAAAACCCATCATCAAACCCAGACATTCTGTGTTCTGTTTCCTGCATTATTTTTCTTTTTGCCACATGTAGCTTTCCAACATATGTATACATGGTCCATCTCTTTGTTAAGTGACCACTCCTTTCCACACGACTGTAAATTTTATGAAAGTAGGCCATATGTCTGTTTTTTTTCCAACTCTGAATCTTCATTGATTACCTGGCACATAATAGATGTGCTGTAAACGTTTGTTGAATTTATGAATGAACTGATGCATTTGCCTCAGTGGTGCCACAAACGATTGTATTCTTCTATTGTCATCTAGATACAAAGGCAACAAAGAGAGGGATAAGTATCAAGAGTAGATTTACATCACATCAAGATTTCTGTTGTATTCCTTAACACTGAACAAAGATCCATATGGTGAAATAATTGTATTAGAGTTTTCTCCCACGTTAGTTGCAAGTAGTAGAAACTAAATTCCAACTGATTTAAACAAGTAGAAAGGCAGTTTATGGGATCTTGAAACTGGGAAATCTAAGGAGTGCAGCTGGTTGTCATGGGTTTAGGATTTGTTTATGTCAATGTGATTAGGACATCAGTCTCTGTCTCTCTCTCTCTCCCCCTCTGCATTACTGTCTTTCTCAGGTTTTCCCTATGTGGTAGTAAAGAAAGCTAAGGCAACCCCTGGCATAATTCTGCCTGGAGAAATTCCAGGGGCATGCGAGCCTATATTTTGCAGTGATTCCAGTAGAGACTCAGAGTTGACTTGCAGTGGATTTAGGTGCCAGACTTGGACCAACCATGTGACTGACTAGGCCTCTGTGCATCCGATCATGGATGCCTGCTCCATCCTTTGGAGGAATGTGCAGTGTTCTGGCAGTTCATCTTGATTTATACCTATGAAATTGTGACTATTTCTAAGTTGTTGATTTCCAGATAAAAGATGTGAGATAGGGAGAGGGAAGGCTTTATTAGGAAATCCTTTGCTTTCATGGCCCCATAGAATTGGATTTGTGGCTGATATTTATTAAAATCCTATCCATATCCAGGGGCACCTGGGTGGCTCAGTAGGTGAAGCGTCTCACCCTTGGTTTCTTTCAGCTCAGGTCATGATCTCTTGGTTCATGGGTTTGACCCCCGCATTGGGCTCTGTGCTGACAATGCAGAGCCTGCTTAGGATTCTTTCTCTCCCTCTTTCTCTCTGCCTCTGGCCCACTCATGCTTTCTCTATCTCTCAAAATGAATAAACTTTAAAAAATCCTACTTATATCCAATCCAATTGATAAGCATTTCTAATGTTTTTTGAGAGGTTGGCTTTTATAGTGGAGAGAAGAAATAAAAGTCAAACAACATTAATTTGTCCATGGCATCTCAACAAATAATTATGTTATAAAAAATTCATACAGATTAAAAATAGCCTAGCTAAGGGGCATACTCTGACTTTTGTGGGCTCTATTCACTTGGAATTTGTGGGCCTCTTCTTCCATTAAAAAATACTAAAAATTATTGGGACACCTGGGTGGCTCAGTAGATTAAGCATCCAACTTCGGCTCAGGTTGTGATCTTATGGCTCATGAGTTCGAGCCCCACATCAGGCTCTGTGCTGACAGCTCAGGGCCTGGAGCCTGCCTTGGATTCTGAATCTCCCCCTCTCTCTGCCCCTCCCCCACTTGCACTCTGGTGCTCTCTCTCTCTCGTTCTCTCTCTCTCTGTTATAATTTACAACTACATTGGTATAAAACAAATATAATTCAACCTGGATCATGTTCATTTTTTTAAAAGATATTAAAACATTTTCTTGGGTTCCTAATAGAACCCTGGGCAAGGTACCTACTGTGCTTACTAGAGAAGTTAAACTGACCTTTTCATAGTTAAATTGGTTACATTTTAAGCCAAACAACGTTTTTCTACCTATTGTATTATCTTTTGTTAAATGTATTTTTATTATCATTTTGTTAAATGTATTTTTATTATTAACATTAGTTATAAGGAGGGTAGCAGGAAGCCAGGGTTTGGAAAGGAAGCTGATATAAGCTGTTATAAGCTGATATTATGCCCCATCACCAAAGCTGTTCTTGAAAATCCTTCCAGGTTTTGTGCCTGCAGTTTCTTTTCGCGGGATTTAAAGCTATTTTACTTACTTTGTTGAAATCCTTGTTCTTCAAAGGTTTGTGTTTTTAAATAATGCTGTAAAAGGAAATGCCATTGCGATTATATTTACATTATGAATTTGTATAGTAAGGAAAAACTAGAATTTTTCATGCAGAGAACACTTGGGGTTTTACTCAATATACTTCTTCAAAGTAAAGTTGATGGTGGAGTATTTTTCCTGTAATCCAGGTGAAAAGCCAACCTATAATTTAACAAAGTAAGTACTCATTCATATGTTCACTGAAGACTCCTCTTTCTTCCTTAAGGCTGACCCTTACCTGAATCTTTAGTTTCCATTTACCTATGGTTTTGGAAAACAGAGCTAACTTGGACACTTGAATTCTGTCAACATTCATGTCTTGAGAATGTCTTGGTGGTGAAGTATCTAGAATGAACTGGATAAACTCATCTCAATACCTCAATACCTCAGAGCAACATAACTGATAAAACTCCAACATATTTTACTTGGTAGGTGTTATAATCAGACACTTCGAGATTGAAAGCCCAGTGCTTTTGCTTACTGGCCACATGGCTTACACTTACTTCTGGCATCAGGTGTCAGGGCACTGTGGGTGAAAAGATGAGCAAGACACAGTTCCTACCTCCAAGGAAATCACTGTTTAAAAGGAAGACCGTAAATAATGAGCTTATGAGAAGAATGATGGGATACATCAAGGGTATCTGACCATCCTAAACATCTTTTTTGTGTGTGTTGGGGTGGGGGGGAGGGAGACAGAGAGAGCGAGTGAAGGGGAAGGGCAGAGAGAGAGGGGGACAGAGAATCCCAAGCAAGCTCTGTGAGGTTAGCATGCAGAGTCTGACGTGGGCCTCCAACTCATGGACCTGTGAGATTATGACCTGAGCTGAAATTGAGTCAGACACTTAACTGACTGAGCCACCCAGGTGCTCCTATATGAACAGCTCTTAAATCAGGTCATTCCATCAGGTGAAACTTGGAGGAAGTGATATTTTAGTGGGTCTCTCTGCCACTGAGCTTTTTTTTGCTCCATATGTAATTGGATATTACCCTCAGAAGGTTAGGTTTGAAGACAAAATGCATAAATGTTATCTAGCATCAAGCCAGGGGCATGCTTTTTGCACGGTACTTTCCATTTCATTCACTCCTTTTTTTTTTTTTTTTTTTTTTTTTTTTTTTTTTTTTTTTTTTTTGGTAAAGAGAATATCAAAAGGAAATGATAGAGGATAGAGGAGATGATGAATCACTGATGGAATGATCAGGCCCTGAATGATAGCACTAAGACTATCTAGGGTCATGTTTCATGAACTATATATGTTTGCGTTTTAGGCAGAGAGTCTGTTAATACATCCACACGGAGCATTTATCCCAGGTATAGGGATTATCCCAGAAATAGAGTCTCTGTTCCATCCAAAGATTACAGAAACAAAACAAAGTTCTTAAACAGGAATGATCGGAATTTTTCTGGTTCCAGTTATACATTTGGTTGTGATGTAGAGGGAGCTGGAAAATAAAGTGTTTCATGTTATAAGAAAGAAGCAAGCTAATACTTGGGAAACAATGTCATGCAATACTCATACCTAGAAATTTGCCTGTATTCTGGCTAAAAATTGCTGACTTGGAAGGGAGTTACATTTGGGGTGCCCATTGCCTCTACGTATGGCAATTGAAGAAGGTGTTGTTAAATCTGCTTGCTAACAGATCACCTCCCCCCTGGACCCACTCTGAAGATAATTTTGGTTAATGGCTTAGAGTCTCCTGGACTAACCAACCACTGACTGAACCAGGTGGTTGTAGACATCGATGCCTGTTGCTCTGAATGAAACTAGTAGTGATGGTTTTCTTGTTTCACACTTTCCATTCGGTGTTGCCAGTAACAAAGGCTGTTTCTCGTCAGTCTGATGTGGCCAAATAGGTTTCTCTCTCCTGGTGACAGAGATAGAGTCAAATCCTGGGAGGACTGTCCCGAGTCCTTCTCTAAATTCTGTATCAGAATAGAAGTGCACATGACCACAATAGAGACCAAACGATTCTGCCGAAATCCAAAGCAACTCTGGCCTTTGGCAGTCTTGTAACTCTTGCCCCCTGGCATGAGTAGCACCAGCGTCAACTGGGTAATTCAATCCTTGAGGTCCTTCCTTCTTCATTGAATGAGAGAATCCTGGAATGGGCTGCCAGTGGCCTCTTGCTTGTGCCCAGTGTTCTTTGGTGCAGGGCGCTGACCAGTGATGTCCATTTCCGTACCTCCCTCCTGCCACCACAGGATTTATGGTCTGCGTGCCCCAGTTGTGAAGCTGGCCTGTGGCATTTTGCCGCCACAGGCCTGTGAATGTTTAGAATAGCATGTTTATATTTCCAGGGCTACAGTTTGAAAACGGAGGGAGCAAACAGATAGCAAAGAATTCAGAGGTCAAGCTGCTACTGCTTCCTCATTGGGAGCACTTATTTTATGTCTGTAGATTCCATACCTAGATTCCTCTGTAGCTTCTGTTATTCTGACCTTCACCTCTTTAGGTAGATGTTTTCAAGTGGGTTTTTTTTTTTTTTTTCTGTAAGAAATCTCCGTAGAAGAGGTGTTTACATGAAGTGATGGTAAGTGAAGTTTGCCTGACACATGGAACCTCAGAAACTTTCCTGTAATGAAAAGGTCTGGCTTGTGGGTGGGCACTCTTCCATCCAGACAGACAGGAATGTGTCTAGGCAGCCAGAAGACACATGGGCTTGTGACCACCAGGACAGGCACCTCGCTAGAAAAGTCCCAGCAGCTGGGCCTGTTAATCTCTTCTGAATGTACTAGCTGGCCTTTGACTCCTTTAACTCTTATACTGGATTTCTTTTACGTCACTGTAGTCATCATTTTCACCCCCTCAAGAATCCCCTCATATGGATGTCCTCAATAAAACTCTTTTTGCCTCTTCCTGCCCTTGACCATGTGACTTGAATGTGAATATGGATTTCACTAATGGCAAAAGAAATCTGCATGACCTTGGTGAGGCCACTTCTCTCCTCTTTGGTTTATCCCTTCTAAGAATCTGGTCATCCAAATATGTATTTGAGCCTAAACAGATCCATTTGGACATTTTAGTAATTACCATGAACTCTGTTATTTTTTGAAACAGTTGCCAAAATATGCTCCCAGAATTCAGGTAGCAGAGCCCCTGCCCCTCTCCCTCCTTCGCCTGTGGATGGACAAACTACCTGCATCCCAGCCAGCACTGAGTACAGAATAATTTGTTTTGGTGTCACTTCATGACGAAAGCCCAGCTGGCATTAGCTCAAGTAATGCAGCTGGCAATTAATTGAAGAAAACTCCTCTGTCACTCCTCAGTCAAACATGATCGGATTCAGCAGGTCATGTTCACCTTCATCCTTTCTATTATATCAGAAGAGCAAACACGATGCGCTCTCGCTTGGTGCTGCTTGTCGTGGATTGTAAAGTATCTGGCAGCATGCACACCGATTGCATTAATGCTTTCGGGGCTGCTCTTCTCCATTGATTATTATCTCTAGAAGAGGTTTGGACCTTTCATTTCTGAGGCTTCTGTGTTGTGCAGAAGGGACTCTTGTAGCCTGCCTTTGTTCTCATGTACTGTACCCCTAATTTTCCAAGTATTTCAACAAAACTTTAAAGTATTGGACCTGTAGGACAGGTGCTGGTCTTCTATGAGTTGTTCTGTGTTTCTGTCCCGCTGTGCCGGTGGTTGTTTTTAAAAAGAATCTCGAGAGATTTGTTCAGGATTTTTAAAATATATAAACACGTAATACATAACACATGGTTTGTCAAATTTTTGATGAGTACATTTTATAATTCTTAAACTATGAAATTACTTGGCATGAGGAGGTGATATAGTATGTTAAAAAGTGTGGAACGTTTCCATAAAATAAAATTCTGTGCAGAAATGACGTAGGTAAATTCTTGTGGGAGTGCTAAAATAATACATCACTTTGATCCTTGCTGGTTAGGAGAATTCACCAATTACATTATTCTTTGGAAATAAGAGCACATAGGGCCTCATCTATGACCTCCCTCCACCCCAATTGCTGTCCTGTCTGTCCACTCTGCTTGTTGGATGCTGACTGGCTGATCATTCCTATACCGTGGGCCCTGAAAGTGAAGTCTAGACAGCAACGTTGTACCTTGCCAATACTTAGGGTGTCCATGAGGGGTTTGGTGGTATTCCAGCAACAGGAAATGGGGGAAAAATGAGAACTTGCAGGAAAAAAATTAGAACTTAGGTGCTAGAAGAGATTCAGGAGAATGGACTTGTGACTTGTTAGAGGAAGAATATCCAAAGGGCATTAGAGAGCCTGGCTTGGTTTAGGTGGTATTGGGTTACAGGAGATCCAAAGCTAGAAAGGGCAATAAAGCATTGCGGTGTGAGGCTCTCCCAATTTGGGCGTCTGACGCAAGGTCTAGCGTCCATGAAGAAGACCTCAGGGTTGAATAATCTGGAAAGAAGAGTAGATGATTCAGGAGCCAGCAGTCAAAGCTGACGTCTAGGTCCATATCTGAATATCTGAGTAGCATGACCTAGTTGTAGCTGATGTTCTTGTAATGGATTCCTCCCTGGCTGCTGGAATCTTTTTCTTTTCTTTCCTTTGTTGTTGTTGTTGTTGTTGTTGTTGTTGTTCTTCTTCTTCTTCTTCTTCTTCTTCTTCTTCTTCTTCTGGGGTTGGGGAAAGAGAGAGAGAGAGACAGAGAGGGGGTGGGGGGGGGAGAGAGAGAGAGAGAGAGAGAGAGAGAGAGAGAGAGAGAGAGAGAAGGAGCTGGGGAAACGTGCAAAAGGAGAGAAAGAATTGCAAGCAAGCTCCACACTCAGCTTGGAGCCCAACTCGCAGCTTGATCCCACAACCCTCGGATCAAGACCTGTGCTGATCTCTAGAGTGGACAGCCAACTGACTGAGCCACCCACGCACCCCCTGGCTGGATTCTTTCATGAACACAGAGAGGGTGAATAAATAGAGAGTAGAATGGGCTGTAAAGATAGATAAGCTAATATAGCTACAGAATGAAGAAGAAGCTTTGAGGACACCATTGGTGTTAAAGAAATGATCATTGCATTTGTATTCCTAATAAATATATGCCCTTCTACAAACCTGAGAAAGTATTTAGCCAAAACTGTATTCCCTACATAAAGGGTGGGAGGGTCCTATGTGGAATTCCTTTCCATTCATAAACTGACAGACAATTTAAAGTGAAAAATAAAAATGTGTTACTAGACACTTTTTGAATACAGAACCATTTTATTCATTTTATTTCATTTTTAAAAAGTTTGTAATTATTATTATTATTTTTTTTAAGTAGGCTCTATGCCCAGCATGGAACCCAATGTGGGGCTCGAACTCATGATCTTGAGATTGAGACCTGAGCTGAGATCAAGAGTTAGATAGTTAACTGACTGCACCCCCCAGGCACCCCGTGAAGGCATCATTTTAAAATACAGGGATATAGCAGTGAACAACACAAAGATGCCCACTGTGAAAGAAGCTTTGAGAAGAGCAGGAACTTACATAGTGCCTTGTAATGGTCACAGCACGGTGTGCCTGATTCTTCAGAGGCCCTTACTAAGGGCATCACTTTCTTTAAATCCTGATACCCTTTCACTCAGCTTATGCTAGAACTGATGGGAATTAGAACTTCGTAAGAAATTTTAAGAAGATTAAAATAAAAGAAGTCTGTAAGACAAAAATAACCTTCCTAACAAGCTCAACTCAAGATAGGCTTTTCAACTTGCTCTTCTCAACACGGTGATATTGCAGAGGAAGATAGAGGTAATGGAAATAGCCTTCTCAATGAAGAGATTCCAAAGTGCCACTTTGTTGATGGACTTAACAATTAGCTCTGTGGTTTAAAGAGGATTAATTAAGGTTGCTCCTATGAGTTAAGGCTATAAAATAGTTTAAATGGGGTAGCATGTGACAGGATCAAAAATCTTCCCTACCTTTGTGGTTCTGAGAATTCAGAATGGGCAGTACCATGTAGGTAGCAAGAAGGGAGAAGGAACTAGAACTACAGATGAGTTTATATGTGGGCTCTCATTGTTGCAGGGCTTACAAGGGCTATACTGTCATCGTATTAAACACATGGCTCCTATTCCTTGTGCCAGCTTAATTGCCAGCTTGGCTCCTGAACAAAGGAATCACAACAGAGGCAAAACATGTTTGTGGTGGAAGATAAAACTTCCTCACTTTGGGTTGTTTTTCATTTCTTTTTTTAAGCTTGCAAAAAGAGGCCTCTTCTGTTTAGGAAAGTGATGTGTCGTTGTGCGGTTAAGTTTCAGCAGTGAGCACATGTTGCACATTTTTAGACAGCAAAAGTGATTTAGATACTGATGACCAAAAATTTAAAAAGGGTGGGGGGGGGGGGGTGGCGCCTGGGTGGCTCAGTGAGTTGAGCATCCTGCTCTTGATTTCAGCTCAGATCATGATCCCAGGGTTATGGGATGGAGCCCCTGCCTTGGGCTCCGCACTGAGCTTGGAGACTGCTTAAGACTCTCTCTGTGGTCCTCTGCCCTCCTCCTGCACTCATGCACTCTCACTCTCTCCCTCTCTAAAATAAAAATAATAATAATAATAAAATAAAAAAGAAATAAAAGAAAGGGGAATGGCATAGTGTGTGTCAAAATGCCATGATACAACTACAAAGAGACACAATGTGCTTCTCTACCATAAGTTCCTTGTGTAAGTTAAATCTCCAAGTGTGGTCTTCAGACCAGCTGCCTCAAAATCACTTGGGAAGTTGTTAGAAATGCAGATTTTCTGGTTCTGTCTCAGGCCTAATGAGTCAGTAACCTGGAGGGAGTGTTCCCAGAAACCTGCATTAAAAAAAAAACCCTCCAGGAGATTCCGATGTGTATTCAAGTCTGAGAACTGCTACTATAAAAATATGACAAGGCAAACTGGTTTGACACCTCTCCAGATGAATGATGATAATATTTAGAAATATGGAGCATGGTATATAAATCCACAATGGGTTTGTTGTTGTTGTTGTTTTGCTTTGTTTTTTAAGCAGAATTCTATGTTTGGAGATATGAGTTAAAATTTCTTTTTTTTTTTTTTTTTTTTTTTTTTTTTTTTTAAGAAGCAAAGAGGTACAGTGAGCTGTTTATGTAGTTGTGTGGAAATAATGGAGTTTGTTCTAATGGAAAGGGTATCTCATAAAAAAAAAGTTTACTAATATTATGTCTAGACACATTTTCTTTTTTGAGGCAGGAAACACAAAAGAAAATTGGCTGCTTCATCAAGTTCAAGGAAATGGTGTTTTAATTCTGTAGAGAAGTAATTTCATTTTCTTGGAGAAAGGGGTAGACTGATATTAGTAATTTAATTTTCTTAAATATAATGATGGTTGCTACAGTTCTTACCAAGCCTCCAAGAAGGCCAAGAGATTTAAATCTAGCTAGCTGTTGGATTTTGGAGGGGGTTGGGGGGAGAGTAGTGAAACTTTGAGGCAGGAAGGTAACTTTTTAAAAGTGGACAGCTAATTACCGTGTACTATTTCCTGTCGTACTTTGACCAGACAGCTAAGGGCGTAAACAGAAATTTTAACTCTGAGGCCTTCGTAGGTAACTCCATTCAGATTCATTCATTTCACAAATATCTGTGTAACATGTACCATGAATTTCTCACTATAATGCACAGGACTGGACAAGTGAGCAAGACAGACACAGCCATGGTTCTTGTGAAGCCAGAGGTCCAATGGGAAAGTTAGATGAGGAAACAAACAATAACAAGGAAGTCTAGTACTTTCAGATAAGGCCAATGCTATTGGCCAGAACAGCTCTCCTGGACTTGAGGGCATGGGTCTGGGGTGGTCAGGAAGAGTTCATGACGGAGGTACTAGAATTTACAGGCTGAGAAGAAAGTAGCCGGATGAAGCAAGGGCAGACTGAGAACAAATGCAAAGTCCAAATACAGGGAGTTCCTAGTCCCCTCAAAGTGACTGACCATAGCCCCATCTGGTGGAGATGGGGGGCAGGTGGTGACTGCACAGGTTCTGGAGAAGAGAGGGATGACACTGGTAAAGAATGCAGGGAAAAGGAAAAAATAAATAAAATAAAATAAAATAAAATAAAATAAAATAAAGATTTAGCCACGCTGAGTTCAGGACTTTATTCCAACAAAACGGAAAGCCTTTGAGGTTGTAGGACTTGGCTGCACTCTGAACAGGCTGAGAAGCATGGTGCTAGAGGAAGGGAGAGCAGTGGAGACCCTGTTGTAATAATTCAGACAACAAATATTCATAGCTTGGATCAGCAGCAAGGTGAGAATGCGGACAGATAAAAAGATGTAGAAATAGCTAGTTAGAAAGTGGATTCATTCGGACCTGGTGATTTATTAGGTACGGAAGTGAGGGAGAGGGAGACACCTTGAGCAACTAGTGGGCTATTCACTGAGTTTAGGGCTCAGGAGAGCTGGCAGGTTTTAGAGTGAAATGATACATCCATTTGGACATGGTGAGCCCAAGTATTCTGTGGTTGCCCATGACATACTGCTGGAAATGCAGTGTAGGGTAGGTCTGGAGCACAAGTGAGCTGGGCTCTTCTCTTAGGCCACTCTGTTCTCATAAATGTTTTCCAAGCTTTATCATGCAGAAACTTAAACCAAAGAACTTTCTTTGTGTCCTTGATTGTCCCCCTAGTGATTGGGGACCAGTTTTGCCACCAGGTTTAGGGGCTAAGTGAATTTTAGTGTGCAGAATTTTTGTGCAAGAAATCCTGGAAAGCAATTTGGTTTACTCAATGAAACTTGCTGACCAACTAACCATTTATATTACCTTTCAGTCAGTATTTTACTTCAATAATGGAATGTATGTATGAACTAGAATGGTGTAACCCCAATTTAAATATTTTTATCCTCATTTACATCACAGATCATCTCCCTGTAACAGTAAAATGTAAATACATCTCCTATAGATTTGTTGCTTGGTGCGAGCATACCTGAAAAATGAAAAGGTAAATATAACAGCCAAAGCGTAAAACAAGCATTCTTATTTTGAGAAAGAATTATGGTTATCACACAACTGTCCTTAGTTTTATAGTGATGTTGTAGCAGTGCATTTTCAAATAAAATATTTAAACTAGAATGTTAGAAGGTTTCTTTTGCCATGTCAAAAAAGAAGTTGAGGGCATCTTATTTACTGAATATTTGTATGTCCAAGTAAATGGCTGTCAAAAACTGAAGAAAAACCCCATATATATTAACTACTCTAAATATTTACCCAAAATTCTCTCCGTAATGAATGGAAGTTTGAAGTTATTTTATTTTGGAGAAACCACAAGTTGTCAGACAAATTAACATGCAGACACATAAATTTCAACTAACCTTCAGAATAATGAGAGCAAGTGTCTTCAACAAAATTTAGAATAGTAAAATCTTATTAATGTTACCAAATTAGAAAATGTTAAGAAGCGTGTAGAATATTATTTCTGCGGATGCATTCTTTTAAACACCTGCATTACTGTAATCTATTAGGTAGACAATTAAGCCTACTTCTTTGATGTACTACATGGAAAACTGTTCTGATTAATAATTAATTTTAATTTTATGATTAATAATTCTATTTGAAATACAAAATCCCTGTCGTACATAATGTAGATTAAAGGCTGACAGGTTGGGAGCTGGTCAAACTGTTAAAGCAGTCCCATTTTCTTTTTCTGAGTTTTTTGTCTTCATTTAGGTCATTTGAACCCTTTATTCTCACTAATAAATGCTTTATTCCAGCCAAGACAATGTTTATCATCATGTTTTATCATCATGACTTTGTCTTAGCTATTCATTAAAATATGTATATGTGTGCATATGAGTATGTTTTGTTTTTTGTTTTTTTGTTTTTGTTTTTGTTTTTTTTTACTCAGGGGATGCTATGATATTTAAGAGCAAATACATGATAAAGTCAACAAGATAGCTTTATATATATCTACTTACACGTAAAAGTGTGCTTGCTTTAGAAAAGGAGTTGCTCTGAGAATTTTTTTCTCTATTTAAAAAAATTTAACAGTATTCTCTCTTGCCATTCACAGGCATACAAATGAGAGGGAAGGGGTATTACCTATTGACCTGATCATTTAACTTATGTTAAAATATGAAATATGGAGGACAGTGAAATTTTTTAATTAAAATTAAATTAAGCCACGTACATGCTAGCTATCTGATAGTTCTTTATAGCAGCATATATGCCATACCATATTTGATTTCTTGTCACTCAATCCCAGGATTTGTTCCCAAGCATAACAAACAAATGTCTTTGGAATGCTACAATTCCCTTATTGGACTTTAAGAGTTAGGAACATCTCTGGGGCGCCTGAGTGGCTCAGTTGGTTAAGTATCTGACTTCGCCTCAGGTCATGATCTTGTGGTTCATGAGTTCAAGTCCGATGTCCCTAGAGCCTGCTTTGGATTCTGCGTCTCTCTCTCTCTCTGCCTCTCCCCCACTCACACTCTGTCTCTCTCTCTCTCTCTCAAAAATAAACATTAAAAATAAATAAATCGAAGTTATTTAAAATATAGTGTAATAATGGTTTCAGGATTAGAACTTAGTGATTCATTACTTACATATAATACCCTGTATCCCAACAAGTACCCTCCTTAATGCCCATCCCCCCGCCTATCTCCCCTCCAACAACCCCTTAGTTGGTTCTCTGTGTCTAAGAGTCTCTTATAGTTTGTCTCCATCTCTGTTTTTATCTTATTTTTCCTTCCCTTCCCTATGTATTCATCTCACTGGTGTATTTAATAAATGTTTATAGCACCTATACACAGGGCACAATGGGGAGCATAAGATATCACAGATTTGACCAACTGCTGAAAGATTGATCACAGGCAAAATGGTCAGAGCAGCAGCCCCCGTCAGAGCCATCTGCCCACCACTCATCATAAAGTGCTGGCTGGAGGTGGTTAATCAGCCTGGAAGCCCATTTCAGTTCAATAGGTGAGAACAAACATTTCAGGTCCTACATCTTCCAGACAACTCTCCCATAGCTTCCGATCAAACGTGCTGTTTCCCAGCCACCTTCTAGAATGTAGCAGAGAATTCATCTCAGCCAGACTCTGTGTCTTCTAACACAAGATGATGCATAGTAAAGCCCCAGCCCGGTTTCTGTGGTCAGGAAGGGCTCCAGGGTGGCTTCAGTTCAATGAGGAATGAGCACCCACTCTGGCATGGACCACATCGGTCACTATGATAGGACGTTTTTTTCCCCGACATGGCTCCTCTGATGTTGAACGAGGTATGAAGTTCATGTGAACGCTTTCCCACGTGTGTCACGCTGATAGGGTTTCTCACCTGTGTGGATTTTCTGATGTTTGATAAGGCTTCTCTTCTGAGTGACACTCCTCTCACATTCATTGTATTTGTAAGACACAGGAGCCTCAACATTTCCCCACTGGCCTTCCCCGGACTGTCTCAGGTCTCTCCACTTGCAGGATCCTGCACATTTTTATCACCATGGATCGTCTGGTATCTCAGGAGGTAGTAAAAACTTTGCCACACCTGCTCCACTAGTATGGCTCCGTTCCTGTGTGGAGTTTGTGATGTTCAAGGAGGCTGCAGTTCTTGCTGAAGGCTTTCCCACACTCCTCACACTCCCCTGTGTGGGTTCTCTGGTGTCTGATAAGGTTTGAACTGTGACTGAAGACCATGCCCTATTCCTCACACTCATATGGTTTCTCATCAGTGTGGACTCTCTAATGGATGACGATGGCAGAACTCCCGATGTAGGGCTTGCCACAGTCTTCACATTCGTATGGTTTCTCCCTGGGTGGATTCTCCTGTATTTAGTCAGGCCTGAACTCTGAGCAAAACACTTCCCACATTCATGACAATAGTGCTGCCTACTTCCTGTGGCATTTTTCTGCTTTCTTGGTAACCTGCCCTCATGTTCACTAGCTGCTGCACCTGCAGGCATCCAGGCACTGTCTTCATCTAAGTGCCATGGTATTTCCCTGGGCTCTTGTATGAATGTTCCTCATCTGGAGGCAGGTCCCTGAACTTAGCCTGTATTTCACAACCTAGGGAAGTCAGGCCACCAGGAAGTCAGTCCTGCCTTTCATCTCTGTGAAAGCATCCCCGAGATGAACCCAGCTGTGTCCACTCAGGGGCAGAAAGCCAGGACCACATCTCCATTTTCACCAAGCCCTGGGGTGCTGGGGGCACCCTGGCAGCCACCACTGCATCACCTCTGCAGTGCCCTCCTGGGTCAAGCCCAGGGATCTGGAGAACTCTGTCTGGTAAGACCTGTGATCCCAGAGATTCATGCTTAAGCAGAGCCTTCATTGATCCCACATAAATACCAGCTCATATTATCATACCACACATTATCCTATTTGTTTTTGCATCATCCCTAGGAGGTAAATATATGACACTCTTGTTTCATTAACATCACAACAGATTATTAGGCAAATGAACAGAATGAAATTTTAAAGCTTACATTATCTAACTGAAAAAGACTTCCCTTACATTTTCAAGCAGTATTTCTCACCCGCCTTAAATCATTTGGGGAAATTTTAAAAATCTCATGTCTAAGCCAGATACCCAGAGCAATGATATCAGAATTTCTGGGAAAAGGACCCAGGACACAGCATACTTAACTCCTCCAGTGACTACACTGCTATAAAGACTCAACAACCTGTACCCATAGGAGTGCTGCTTAAGAAATGCATCCAGAACACCTGCTCTGCCTCTCAGTGTTACTACTTTCCACCTGTTCCTGTCATTTTGAAGAGTGATCATCTGCACCAGCTGGATACATGAGAGGAGTACTTTCTCCCTCCCCCCCCCATTCCAGTATAAGCATAAAAACCTTATTCAGCCTCCAACAATTGGCATGAAAAACTAATGCAAAATAAGCATCACACCTAATATTAAGAGATACTTCATAAGAAGTTTACAATTCCACCTTATTTCTTCCCCACCCCCCCAGACCATCACATTCACGCCCAGCTCAAATGTCTCTCAGGTTCTTGCCTTTATTGCCACCACTCCTGCATTGACCTGGTCTTTTGTCAAGTTAGAAATTGCCAGGATTCTCTGACAACAGTCTGTATGAGATTCAGTCCAGAGCTCATGCTTTTGCCAGCGCCCATCTTCCTAAAAGAGACTGTGTTATATAAATCCACTGCCTAGAAACTCTCATTGGCTCTCCACTGCCTTCACATAAACCTCTTAACTCAGGAAGTCTGGCATGATGCAACTCCATTGCTGGCAGATTCATCCCACCACTTCATGATGGGGTGTTCTTGTGTGTGTGCTGTTTTGGGGAGAAAGTCTTCATTCTCATTCTGTACCCTGGAAACTCACCATCTCATAGCTTAATAGTTCCTCTTCTGGGCCCCTGTCCCTAGCTCTCCAGGAAGAATTAGCTGCTACCTGCTCTGGGATTCTCTCAGCTCTTGGCTTCACCTTTATTATAACAACAGTTATACAATTAAAATGGTGTTTTCAGTTACTAAAATAAAACTACAGACGATACAGTATATATAGTTTGTGCTTCTTTAAATCAAAAAAGAAAATACCCATATTTTTTAAGACTCCAGGAGTTTTAAAATATAGTTGCATGTAATAGAAGTTCGTTTATTGGGGCACCTGGGTGGCTCAGTCAGTTAAGCGTCTGCCTTTGGTTCAGCTCATGAGCTGGCAGTCAGTGAGTTCGAGCCCCATGTCGGGCTGTGTGCTGACAGCTCCGAGCCTGGAGCTGGCTGTGAATTCTGTGTGCCCCCCTCCCCCGCTCTCCCCCGTTCATGCTCTGTCTCGTTCTGTCGCTCAAAAAATCAGTAAGTGTTAAAAATTTAAAAAAATAGAATTGTGTTTATTTTTTGGTTTTGCTTTTTCACATGTCACCCCTAGATTCTTGTTGAGAAAGAAAACCAATCTGGAAAATATGCCTAAAGTATGAGAGAAGAATTCAAATAAAATATGTCAGATCTCTATTAATACCTAAAAAGCATTTTAAAATATAATGTAACTAGGGGCGCCTGGGTGGCTCAGTGGGTTAAGCGTCGGACTTCAGCTCAGGTCACGATCTCGCGATCCACGAGTTCGAGCCCTGCGTCGGGCTCTGGGCTGATGGCTCAGAGCCTGGAGCCTGCTTCCGATTCTGTGTCTCCCTCTCTCTCTGCCCCTCCCCCATTCATGCTGTGTCTCTCTCTGTCTCAAAAATAAATAAACGTTAAAAAATTTTTAAATAAAATATAATGTAACTTATTTTGCATGAGTGAATTATGTTAACTCTTGAAGAATAAATGGGACTTTTAGATTTGGATTGTGGGGAGCTCTTATCATGTTTTCAACAGATTCAAATATCCAGCTTTCAAAATAATCTGCCCACATGATTTAGATATAACAGCCCAAGTAGCTAATCAGTGACTCCAATTTTTACCTTTTAAGAAGCAGTTGTGCTTTTGCATATATACGTTCAAACAAGACTACTGTGCAGAACAGTAAGACACAACATTTTAGAATTAGAAAATTAAAAGGGCATTCACTGTGACTTCATCTAAGGGTTTTTCCAACCTTAGTGATCCTCAAAATCACCTGGAGGGGTTACTGAAATGCACACTGCTGGGCCCATTCCCTAGAGTTTCTGATCCAATAGGTCTGTGGTAAGCCCTCAGTTGTGTTCATCTAGCAAGTCCCCAAGTGGCTCTGGTGTTGCTGGTCTGGGGACCACACTATGAGAATGACTGGATTGTCTTTATCATTTAGCACCGGGGCTTGCACTACAGTGCATGTACCTGTTGACTAACAGTGACTAGCTTGATGGTCACCAGATACCCTAACGTTTCCAGATACCCATATATAATCATAGACCCATAGAAGCAAACCATATCTATATTAAGAGTGTTTTGCTGTTGTTGCTGTCTTGGCCCACTTTAATGTGTTTAATTAAATCAATCCTAGAGAAAAATAAATGTTTTCTAATCTTAGTATAGCAGATTTTTTTTGAAACAACAGAAGATTCTATCTTAAACATTTTGATTTTCACTCTTCTAGTAAACATAAGCATGCGAGTTTCAGGCAACCTCTATTTTTAAAGACATATTGGATTTTTAAAAAATTAATAAAATTGGCAAATTTTGTTAATAAAATTGGAGAGACCCATTTCTTTGCATAGGCATCCTACAAATAAGTGATAAAATTTTCACCTGCTGTTTTTGGAAAAATCAGCAAAAAAATTCTACCAGTATTTGCTGGCATATTTACCATGTGTTACCTGAAGCCAGTATGTTGAATAAATCATGTCCTAGTTCTGTCATAAGGAAACAAAACATAAGGCTGATAGTGTACCTTTGTACTATTTACCAGGATCTTTTAGTAACATGTGACTGGAAAGAGAGACTGTAAGGGAAAGGGGGACTGGAGAGGTTCATTGGCATGCTCCAAGTGGTCAAAAGCCTGGGGTAGACTGAGATGTGGGGACACCCTATAACCTGCTGCTATTCCACCGTCTCCAAGGATGGTCCAAGTATCCTGCACTCTGCCTAGGGCTGTGGCCCTCAGGTTGGCTTGTTTAGTGGGAAGACAAACCAAAGGATGATACAGCCTTATTATAGGATTTTCCCAAGAATCATTTTTAGCCTCTTTGATGGGGTTTCCCAAAGTCTGGAGAGAGAACCTCTGACCAGAATTGCTGATACTTTGAGCTCACAGAAATTTATATTTTTTAGTTAATGATACTGAGACCAACTTAAAAAGTATGATGTTAGTACTTTACATTTCTTTAAGCATTTTCAAATCATTTAAATGTAATCATATTGGCTCTGTCAATTGGACAAAGTGATCACATCATTTTTCAAATGAGGGCTAAGGTTTATTTAATTCAAGTGACACACTCTTCAAATGCAGCTAGTGGAGGCCTGTGTTCTAGCTCCTGCACTTCAAATAGGTGTTCATCATCAACTAAATTTCTGTTTCATTCATTCATTCATTCATTCATTCACTGAGAAAATATGTATTGAGTGCATACTATGTTCGAGATGCTGTTCTAAGTGATTAGGATACAACAAAACAAACAAAATTTCTTGACCTCATGGAGTTTGCATTCCAGTGAAGGGGATGGAGACTTCATTGAATAACGGACAGAACCTATGGTTGTGTTGTCTTTAATGCAAAAGGAGACTTTGCAGATATGATTGAGACCTTGAGATGTAGATTGTCCTAGATTATCCTGATTGGCCCCGTCCAATCACATGAGTCCTTAAAAACAGAAACTTTTCTGACTGTGAAAGAGAAAGGCATGATGATACAAGAAGAGTCAGAAAGATGCAGTGTTGCTGGCCTTGAGGATGGAGGAAGGGGTCCATGAGCCAAGGAGTGTGGGTGACGTCTAGAATCTGGCAAAAGAAAAGACACAGATTCTCTGGCAGAGCCTCCAGAAAGGAAAGCAGCCCTGCCAACATTTTGATTTTAGGCCAGTAAAACCTGTGTTAGACTTTTGACCTATAGATTTTCATTGTTGAACCACTGGATTTGTGGTAATTTGTTGAATCAGCAATAGAGGACTAATATAGAGGAAGACAGACAATATGCAAGAAAAGTAAGTAAAATATATTGTATGTTGGATAGTGGTAAGTGCTAAGGAGAAAAGTAAGTCAGGGACAGAACAGGAAGGAATGCAATTTTGACACAGCAGGCTTCCACATTGACATTGGGTAAAGATTTGAAGGAGGTGAGGGAGGAAAAGGATATTTCAAACAGAGAGAAGAGGAGGCCAAAGTTTCTCACTCTAGGACAATGACCCTTCATAACTAGATCCTGAATATCAATATCAAGAGAACAATTATCGTTCCAGAATAGCCCAGCTTCCCCCAGTGACCATGTGTTTAAGATAAAAGCTCAGAACTTAAAAGATAATATTCTGATTTTTCTATAAGGAGGTAAACATCTTGGCTTAACATCATTTACTTTTTCATATTTTCTGGAGAATACATGAAAAAATTCAATACTAAAAAATAAATTCAGTAGTATTTAATTTGTACTGTCTTAAAAAAAGATATCTTAAAACTTGGTCTAAAGCAAACAAGTTGGGGACCATCAGACTTGAGTCCTTTGGACTATTTACTAAACATTATTATCAATTAACAGTTTATAGCACTGTAAAAGGATTTCAGACAACATGTGACCCTGAATTATTGCTACAATAAATTAAGTGCCTGGGTGGAGGGAAGCTATTGTAATTATTTTATTATCAAAGAATGTCTTTCACGTACTAAATAAATAAAAATAAAATCAGACTTCTAATTCTGTGCAACACTGATCATTAATCTTGATGGAATTGTCTGTTAATGCTTTAATCAGATTGTAGAGACCAGGTCAATGGTTTTGTATAGCCATCCTCTTAAGTACCTGGGAAAAAAGAAGAACTGAATGTCTGATTTTTTTGTTTGTTTGTTTTATTATACCATGTATTTTAATTTTCAAAGGAAGGAGAATAGAAATTCTGTGATCTGTGTCAGTAGAAATGTTAATATATAAATCAAATAAATGTCCAGGTAATTACTAGCATCAAAATAGATATTCTGCAATAATATTTCACAGGAAATATGCGTTACGTTGCTACTCACAGTGTGGTCCATGAACCAGCAGCCTGGGCAAGTGGTAGAAATCCACATTCTTAGACCCTACCCCAGATCTCTGGGATCACAAGCTGCAGTTTAAAAAAATCTCAGGTGATCTGTATGCACATTAAGTAAAAGACATCACACCGAGGCAGTAGCTTGAACTCTCATTATGAATCTTGCCACTAAGTATTTTATGGTCGTTAGATCTTGGCAGGTGCACATGATCTCACATTATCTGAATTCAGTGCTCTAGCATATCATATTTTGCACAGCTATTTTCATCAGGGAGCTTAGTGTCTTACAGCTCTGGAAAATAAGTTCATGGAAGTAGCTACTTAGTGTTAGGCCTTTTGAGACATAAGCAAACCTGGGCTCAAATTTTTTCTATTTCAAACCTTAAATCGGCTAACATATTTTTAAAGTTACAACAGTTTAAGTTGAGGGATGAAGGGTGTCGGCATTTAATTGGTTTAGAGGAAGGTAACTTGAAAAGACAGAGGGTAAGGGAGAAGAGTACAAACTTCTTGTTGAATCAGAATTTTCAAGTTGCAAGAGGAAGCCATTGCCCTCAGGTTCAGAGGTAATGCAAGCTATTACCTGATGTTTCAAAGACTGATGCTTGATCCTCCTACCCATGCTCACACAGAGAACTCACCTTTCTCCCAGGCAGTTTTTATGCGTTGTTGGCTAGCTCGGTGTTGTTGCCTTGTTCTTGCTTTCACTGAATCCACTTCTGCCTGTATGGGGCTTCCAAGGACCAATGCCCCTGTTGCTGAAGCTTGGAGACACAGGAGACAAATGAAATTCTGCTTTTACTTGACCTGTTTTGTACTTTTAATCATAAGGTCTGTCCCCACTTGTTCTCATCCTCAAGTTACCAACTCTTACACTATTATTTTCATATTCTACTGACTCTCCTTTAGATTGACTCCAATCTTACAGCCCTTTTATTTTTTTTTCAATTTGTGGCCCAGAAATGAGCAAATTACTAAAAATGTAACCCAAGATTCTCAGCTTTTATTTTATTACCTCATCCTGGACATTACCAATGAATGTGACTTCAAATCAGATAGACTCTTGCTACCACATCCTATTGTTGTCACATATTGACAAACACTTCACTAAATGTTCTCAGCTTAGCAACCATCTCCTTCCCCATTAGTAACTGCTCAGTTAGATGGTTTTATTCTTTTTTTTTTTTTAATTTTTTTTCAACGTTTATTTATTTTTTTGGGACAGAGAGAGACAGAGCATGAACGGGGGAGGGGCAGAGAGAGAGGGAGACACAGAATCGGAAACAGGCTCCAGGCTCCGAGCCATCAGCCCAGAGCCTGACGCGGGGCTCGAACTCACGGACCGCGAGATCGTGACCTGGCTGAAGTCGGGCGCTTAACCGACTGCGCCACCCAGGCGCCCCTAGATGGTTTTATTCTAACCAAAGGGCAGGACTTCAAAAGTGTCCCCATCTAATTCCAGATGGTTACATTTGGGCCATTAAGCTCTTTTTATATCCTGATTCTATCATGCATTCTATTAGCTATTCTTCCCAGCTTGAAGTCATTGAATCCGTTCCCCAAGCCAGATCCCTCTCCTTAATAAAGTCTGTAACTGCTCCCTTAATCCTTTTTAAGTAAGCTTTAATCATATGTCTGTTACGATCTTTGTAAGTAATGTTGCTAAGTAGGAATTTATTTCCTGGCACACGTGCATGTGTTCTTACATATGTCAATTAATCGTAATTCCTCTATTAGATTACAAACTCCTATTTTCAAGGGTCTTCTGTTTTCTCCTTACGGTTTTGCTTACCTTTAAGTACACAGTTTATATTATTGACTCTGGATGATGGTTGATGGTTAACTAATAAAAAAGGGTGAGTTGGGGACTTGGTGTTTCAGATATACCAGATGGATGCTTAGGAAATACCTTTTAATGAATGAAACCCTAACTTTTGTTAGCAAAACATAAGGTTCAAATGAAGTTAGATGTGCATCAAAGAAAGCTATAATAGGTTTATTCTTTTCGGTTCCTAGCCCATGGTGATTGATCTTGCGTTTGATTTTAAAACAAATCAGAAGTAGATGACTCAGAAATGGGTGACTCAATCAAATTATAGACAAACCCCTTGCTGCAGTGACTCTTACTAATTAAATGTCTGTGACAGCAGAATCAAAACAGGAGGAATTATGTAAAATTTAGAAGACCATAAAATTATCTCTTTCAGAGGCTCCTGGGTGGCTCAGTCTGTTAATCGTCTGACTCTTGATTTCAGCTCAGGTCATGGTCTCACGGTCCTTAGGTTTGAGCCCCACTTCAGGCTCTACACTGACAATATGGAGCCTGCTTGGGATTCTCTCCCTCTGTCTCTGTCCTTCCCCTGCTCTCTTCCTCTCAAAATACATAAATAAATAAAATAAAATAAAAATATATCCCTTTCAGCTGGAGACACCTTAACTCATTAACCTTGTAACATTTTTGAAGGAATAAAAATAGGTTGGATTCTACTTTGTGAAAAAGAGTTGAATATTTTAACATAGATTTCACTCTATCTCATTTAAATCGAGTACACCAAGCCTTATCTATGCTAGGTCTCTCAGATATTAGGAGGATAACTTTAAAGTAAGCTTTTCTTTGCCCACTGCAATATAGTTTGGGGGTTAAAATAATGCAAATTTTATAACTATATTGCTAGAAAATGGATACTGTTTTAGATGCTTAAGAAGCCTCACAGGATTAAAAATCAGCATGTTATAAGAAGTATGTTTAGTACCATCTAAACTTTATAAGTTCATGCATTTACTTACATATACTTAAATTTTCAAATTTACACTTATGCTTGTACCCAGTAAAGGAAAAGGTATGAACATACTCATACAAACACACACCACCAAACTATATAGGAATTATTTCAGAGTAAGTAGAATTGTAGACACTTCTAAATATTCACATTTTTGCTTTGCTGTATTTTCTCTTATAAGTTTTCATCTTGGCATAAGAAGAAAAATATAAGATTTTTAATTAAAAATTTCTCTAAAGCATGCTAAATGAAAAAGAGAAGTGAATAAAATATGTATCAATAGGGGAATGGCTACATAAACAAAAAAGGAAAATTAAGAAATAAAATTAAGCAATGTGAAAACATTCTTGTGGTCATCTTAAAGGCTGATCTACGTGCAGATTTCCTGTGGTATTCGGTAACACGATAAGCTAACTTCCTGAAATAGTAACCATTACAAATAAGAAGAATGAATAAATGTTTAGCTTTCCCTAGTTTTAAAATAAACGTGGAGAGAAAAAAGTCCACTGAAGAAAACATATACTCTCTTTTTTAATAATAGCTCTCAGTTTCAATGTCCTTGCCTCAAACCATTAACAGGATAGCAAGCAGCAGGCGTCAGTTTGTGTTCCCCCTGCCTGGTCCCTTAGCTGTCATCGATGCCTGTCTACAAAGAACCAGCTAGAGATTTGAGGGCTTAAAAGAAACATTCTTTGATATTGACAGTGGTAGGAAGTTTCTCCTTCTTGCCTCATTGTGGTTTGTATATCAGGCTGCGGCATATCCTTTTTTGAAGCTGTGTAGTCAGTTTCCGTGGGACTGTTTGCCCTGTGACGTTACTGGAACACATTTATCAGGAGATGAGTACCTCAGTGCCTCAGCAAGGACAACAGACTCCACTATGTAGAAAAGAACGATAGGGAATTTTTGCTGCATGTCTATTTTTCATAGTGCTTCAAAATGAAAATGTTTGTGACTGCAAGAATAGTTTGTTTTTATTCAAGCGAAGTGTAGCTTTTTTTTTTTTTTAAATGAAGCAGCTTAATAAAGTTAGTACATTTTATTAGGGGCAGAGTTTTTTCTACTTTCTGTGTTAGTGAGTGATCCTCTAGGATGGTAATACAACTGATTATACACAAGTGGTAATACAGCTGAGATCTTTCAAGAGAGAAGGTAACACAAAACAGAGTGGTAGATCATCCAATCCTGTAAGAAATATTGTGCAAGGAACCAGGACAGATATGGAGCGCTCTCAAAGACTATGTTGGGAATCCAGATGTGTGAAATTCAAATGGAAACAGAAAACTCTATGTAGAAATCAGTTTGTATAAATATCCTAGGAATGTTTTCATGGTTGACAACAATATTTGAGAGGCACCTGGGTGGCTCAGTCAGTTGAGCATCTGACTCTTGATTTCGGCTCAGGTCATGATCCCAAGGTTTTGGGATTGAGTCCCGTGTCAGGCTCCATGCTGAGCATGGAGCTTGCTTAAGATTCTTTCTCTCTGTCTGTCTCATTCTCTGTCCTTCTGCCGCTCTTTTTTTTTCTCAACGTTTTTATTTATTTTTGGGACAGAGAGAGACAGAGCATGAACGGGGGAGGGGCAGAGAGAGAGGGAGACACAGCATCGGAAACAGGCTCCAGGCTCCGAGCCATCAGCCCAGAGCCTGACGCGGGGCTCGAACTCACGGACCGTGAAATTGTGACCTGGCTGAAGTCGGACGCTTAACCGACTGCGCCACCCAGGCGCCCCATCCTTCTGCCGCTTTCTGCAGCTCACATGAATATGCTCTCTCTCTGTCTAAAAAACAGAACAAGACAAAAAACCTGATATTTGACAACGGTATAAATATGTGCTAAATTCTCTATAAATATTCAAAATATGTTCATAATTTTCAGGTATAAAACAGTATTGTGGATTTTAAAGTTTTGCGTTGAACACAAAATCTGTGCCTTTACCGATACACATTGATTTTTACATCTTCTCAGTGAGATAAAATTGAGGGAGGGGTGTGTGTGTGTATGTGTGTGAAATATATGAATAAGTTGGAAGGGGGAAAAAGAAGTGAAAAAGAGTCAAACAGTAGCCACTGACAATGGTACTGATTGGCATCAATTTCAGAGCCAACTACCCCAATTTAGAGGATTTGCATTTAGGACTAATTAAATTATAAGCTGACTGGACAGGAACAGAGTTAAGCCTCCTGATGACGCTTCATAAATATTCATATTGACAATGATAGAAGAGGCTCTCTTTCAAGGCTAAATATTTATAAACCATATGCCTTATGAATGTCGGAAAGTCAGTGTTCTGCTCCTGAGCTTTTTTAAAGCTCCTGTCCTTTTTAAAGATATTTTTTTTTTTACTCAGGTTAACAGAAATACATCCCTATAGCAGTGGAGTCCTTCTGTGAGTTAAGAAAGTTCTCCATGTGCAATGCTCTGAGAATGACAGGCCGTTTAGAATCACATCCTGTAGATTGTTAATGTCAAGTGGCATAAGCTACTTCACTGAACCATAAGGTTTTTTGCCCAGAATTTACACTTTACTAAGAGCAAGTGCTAAAATTGGCCATTTCTCCAGTTCTCTTGAAGATAAAATAGTCTTCACAAATTATAGCTTCCGTGCATTAAGTGTTACTCTGGTAGCCTAAATGAGTTAGTTAATGTGCAGATTAAATATCGGATACACACCTGGAAGTAACTCAGGACTGGGGAATCACCCTCTCTTGCTACTTGATTGCTGTTTGTGTAAAACAGTTAATAGTGAAACTGTTTATGTGCAACTAGCAACTGTATCTAAGACTTGGGTTTATAGGGGAATAAAGTGCACTCCAGTCCCATGAGAACACATATATGAGTGTTGACCTTGCCTCATAGGACTTGCTTTAAGACACACTCCAAATAAAAGCCCTTTTAAATTTAATTTTTCTCACATTTCTCCATACTTAGTCTCCGTTCAAGAACAAATACTTAAATGATTGCCACACAGTGACTATTCCAGTTAAATTTTAATTTTTTTCCTGTAAGAAGCTAAACTGATTCTGAAACATACTTTACACAAACTTTATTTTGTTAAATTACCCTGTATTTATTTGTTTTAATTTGTGAATATGGGAGGTTATGCAATGTTCTATAATGATCCCAAACCGGAGCTTCCTTTTTTTTTTTTTTTTTTTAGTCTCAGTGAAAGCTTGTTTCTATTCATTCAGCACTCTTTTTAATATATCTGAGAGCCAGCTGCACCTTATCTGAAATGTAAATGAATATAAAAACCTTTTACGTTCTCAATAAATGATCAGCTACTGTCCTCATATCTTCATGTTCATCAATAGTCAACATTCAGTCTTCAATGGTTAACAGACATTTAAGTGCTTACTTTTCTACCTTCTGGGGAAGACAGATGTGGAATTATAAGTGAATCAAATATTATAACAGAGATGGCGGCAGGGGGGAACCTCAGGATAAAGTAAGTAGAGAACATAAACGTAAGTGTAGAGGTGTGTGGGGAAGAGGCAGAGGGATGATGTTAGGACAGGTAACTTTTCTAAAATTTATCAGGAAGTTATGTAATTAGGGGAGTTGGGGAGTAGGGAAAGGTAGAATTGTTAGGAAATGAGGGAGAGCCAGATTATATAGAGTTTGTATGCGGCCATTGTGGTTGGCTGGTGAAGGATGGCATGTAGGGGGCAAGTGTAGATGTGCAAGGCCAATTAGGACATCATGTCTATAGGAAAGGCAGGGGATGAGGATGGCCTGGATTAGGAAACTGAAACCATTGTCTTTTACCTGTAAAATGATTGTTGGCCCCATCCTCCTCCATGCCAGACTTGGGTTCCCCATGCTACAGTCTCTATGTATCTCTCCTTTTACTCTGACTTGGTTTCCTTATGTAGTGTCGACCACATCTCTCTGACTAAACCTCAGGAATGCACTTATGTAAAGTCAAGGTACCTCGTGTTCCCTCCAGCCATCCTTCCTCCTGATTCCCATGCCTCACTTCCTCTTTCTTCATTCTTTGCTGCACGTCATTCACTATTGCTGTCCCTTCCCCACTTAGTTCCCATTAGTTTTATTTTGCAGTGGAGATTTTTGTAGGTATGATCCCCTATTGTTCCTTTGGATCCCTTGAAATGCTCCTCAAGGTTAACCTTGGTGAGCCTCATGATGCCAGCATACCTGTAAACCTCAGACTTGTATACTAAGGGAGAAATTCCACACCAGTGTTTGAAAGTGCGCACATGTGCGCGTGCACACACACACACACACACACACACACACACACACACACACACTTCATTGGTTATGAGCACTTCTTTTTCCTCTCCTAAAAGTCAGCAAAATAATAAAAAATATTGACATTATTTAGTGAATTACTCAGTGAACGTTAGGATTTAAGAGGGTTTTACTGGCTTAAAAATAAAAGCTGTGTAGTAAATCCTGCACCCTTTTATGCCTCCTTACCCATATTACATTTTTCTTTGAATGCAAGTTTCCCTGAAACTGTCCCTCTTTCCTATCATTTTAAATCTACTTTTCTCTTATGCTGCACTTAGCTCTCCTTCTTTTGTGGAAAATGCATTCCTATGGGCTTCAGTTTCCCTGAGAGTCACTTCTCCCCAGTGTTCATGCTCTCTCTCCTCTTCCATGTAGGTCTGGTCCCAGATACCTACTGTGACCCTTCTTGCCTCTGTGCCTTTCATTATTTCACTCATTTGGAATTCAATTCTACAAACCTTTTAAACACCTTTGTGAGGCACTGTGGTCAGCACTAAGGATTACAGATGAACAAGGCATGATTGCTGGTCCCTGGTAACAGTGATGGGACAGGGAAAATATACCTGTAAATACATAAATGCTGAAATAGAGATTGCTTTTTTTATATAGGGGGAAGGGAGCAAGAGAATGGGTTCCCTTTGCCACACAAATCTAATATTTCTGACTGTTTCCAGTGCTTCCCCCAGGACTCAGTATCTGTCATCTCTCTGTTAGATTATTGCAACCCCTCCCCACCGCCCCAACCAATTTCCTTCCTTAGATTTTTGCTCCCTCCAGTCCAGCCTCTACAGAGTGGAATTACTCTACAAAACTGGTAGGTAGGTTATATTGTCTTGCTTTCTGCTCAAAGAAATCCAGTGGTTTCCAATATCATTTAGAATCGAATTCAACATTCTTTTGGGGTCTTTTAAAATTGTGTGTGATCTGATCTCTGCCATCCACCTCCCAGGGACCCAAACTCTTCTCAGGCCCTCTCCCCATACTTCTTGCTTCCGCGACTGTCTTCATTGCTTTTCCTTGAACATACCAGGTGTATTCTGCACCACAGTCTTTGCACTTACTGTTCCCCTGCTGGGTAATCCCTTCCTTTTACCTGTTTGCATGGCTGGTTCCATCTTGTCCTTCAGATCCCTGCTTATTTGTCACTTTTACAGTGAATTCTTCCCTGTCCACACTATTTCTGCCACCCTCAAACTTCTGCTCTGTTTTTCTTCACAACACCTATGATCTACTATACCTTTTGTAGTTCCTTTATTTGCTGACTATCCTCCTCCAGTGAAAATATAAGCTCAGTGAAGGCAAGGACTTTTGTCTGTTTCTTCACCATTGCACCTCTGGTGCCCAGAATGGTACGTGGCACATAGTATGTGCTTAGTAGGGGTTCCTGGGTGGCCAGGTAGTTAAGCTTCTGGTTAAGCTCAGGTCATGAACTCGCAGTCCCTGAGCTTGAGCCCCATGTCGGGCTCTGTGCTGGAAGCTCAGAGCCTGGAGCCTGCTTCGGATTCTGTGTCTCCCTCTCTCTCTCTGTTCCTCCCCTACTCTCTTGCTCTCTCTCTCTCTCTCTCTCTCTTTCTCTCTCTCTCAAAGATAAAGATTTTAAAAAATAATAATAATATGTGCTCAGTAAATGTGAAAGGAAGGGTTGAGGGAGGGAGGAAGAGTGGGAGGAAGGAAAAATGGAAAGGGAGGACAGAAAAAGAAAGGGAAGGGGAGAAGGAGGAAGTTGGAAAGAAGAGAAGGAAGGAAGAAGGATGATAGGGAGGAAGAAAGGACTGGAAAAAGTCTCATGTTAGTGTTACCGTCTCTAACACTTCTCAATATCTGCTTAATATCTCTTTTAAACAAAGACAAAACTGTCCTCTAGGTGAGAGCCTTTGGAAAGCAGTATTTTCCGTATAGAAGCTAATATGGTTGTTCTGTTTACATTGTACTTATTTTCAAATACTGTCTTCTTTATATGGCAAAAGATACTGACTTTCCATTTGTGAGAGTACTATGAAGTTTCCCTGCAGATAGAAATATTTAGGATTTTCAAAATACTTTTTTTTTGTTTCAGAATTTTAAAAATAAATAATGGCCTGGGGAAACTCAGACACACCAAAAATCATGAAGAAATGTGGATATGACAAAATACGAAGTTAGTAGTCTAATGCCTGACGTCAGGGGTAACTGACCTTCAAAAATTCTGCTTTTCTTCAAGGTCTATTGCAATTCCCACCTCATCCATGAAACCTTCCTTGACTATTGCCCCCCGCAACTCTTTTTCTTATTTTTTTTTATTAGACTCCTGTACACTATCCTAGGTTGACCTGAAACTATTTGGTATGGGTCGCCGTTGTTTGGGGTGTTTTAGTTCTGTCCTAAGATCCTTGATTTGAGTAGTTATGACCTGCTCCCCCTCTTTTGAAGCAACCACCACATTGCACATCCTTATGAGTGATATAACAGACAACTAATAATAGACATTAGTTATTTTCATCATGACTCACCTGTACAATAAGGGTTGGGGTTAGAGTGTCCAGATTGCCAAAGCACCTAGGCATGCTTTATGATTACATATTTTTTAAGTTAAAGAATCATAACAGAGAGCAAACATTATTTCATCTTGAAAAACTGAAATCACTATTTTGCCACTAGTAAAAATAATACGCATATTTAATCTGATAAGAGAAATTAATCCCTAGGGCAAAATCATGAGATAATCGGGGCCAAATTCCAGCACATCTAATTTGAATGCTTGAGAACATCTGCTAAAAATACTGACCAGAATAGGATGCCATTCATGGAAATATTAGTGGAAGTAGGAAACCAAAGTTAATTTCTTTAATATATTTAGATATGCCAGTTGTCACAGGGAGATCTTGTTGAACTGTTTTACTATTTTAAATGGGGTTAGCATTATATATTTACTGGAAACTTTTAAGTAGAAAATACTATCAAGAGTAAAAGCCACTTAGATTGCCTGACATGACAATAGTTTTCATGACATTTTCTGCAGCATGATCTATTATTAAATGTGAATAGTGTAACAATAGCTAACACACATAGATCACTTGCTGTTCCAGGAACGCTTAAGCACTTTGTGTGTTTTAACTCCTATAAATGACATAACCCTAAGAGGTAGGTGCTCCAGTAAGCCTCATTTAACTCATGAGGAATCAAAACTTAGAAGACACAGTTACTTACCCAAGGTCATACAACTGGTAAGTATTTGAATGCTGCTCAGTCCCTCAGGAAAACGTGGTCCAAGTACATAAAACCACTCCAAATGAGTCCCAGCGCCTAAAACTCAGTTTGGAGGGTGAGCATTTGATCTGTAAAAGTAGTCAACTTGATCTGCTTTTCTTGATGGCATTTGCAATCAGAATGTGATTTACATTAAAATCCTGGTATTCTTCTTTTACAAAAAGAGATTTTCAAACAGCATCAGTGCATTTTCTACAACATTAAAGAACTTTATGAATATAGACGGGTACAATGGAAATGAAATGCCTTTTCTGTAAAATACTTTTAATTGGGGCGCCTGGGTGGCGCAGTCGGTTAAGCGTCTGACTTCAGCCAGGTCACAATCTCGCGGTCCGTGAGTTCGAGCCCCGTGTCGGGCTCTGGGCTGATGGCTCAGAGCCTGGAGCCTGTTTCCGATTCTGTGTCTCCCTCTCTCTCTGCCCCTCCCCCATTCATGCTCTGTCTCTCTCTGTCCCCAAAAAATAAATAAACGTTGAAAAAAATACTTTTAATTGATGTAATATTAAAATAAGAAAACTCTGTGGTTAACAATTTTTCCCTTTATAAACAAATGAAAAGTATTAAATGAAGAAAGTATTTTTTCTCACTTCTCAGTAACAACTAACTTCACACAATGAAAAGGAGGTTAAAATTTTAGATGAAAAATCAACACACAACAATTTTTAAGGGACTTGGGAAATGCTACCATATTTTAACCTTGAATGACTGTGTGTGTGTACGTGTGTATACGTGTGTATAGCATTTAGAGATTTCTCGGTGAGTGTTAGAGCAAGTGGCATATGGTCATATGCAATTTGTCAAAGCACTCTTAAGTATTTCTTTTTTTGTCAGACTTAAATATTCTTTCAAACTAGTAGTTATAAAATGAAATTAATTGTGGTATTAATTTTAGTTTCCCTGAAAATTAATAAACTTGAGCATTTAAAAGTATATTATTGGGGCACCTGGGTGGCTCAGTCTGTTAAGCTACTGACTTTGGCTCATGTCATGGTCCCACAGCTTGTGGGTTCAAGACCTGTGTCAGGCTCTGAGCTGAGAGCCCAGAGCCTGGAGCCTGCTTCAGATTCTGTGTCTCCCTCTCTCTCTCTGCCCCTCCCCTGCTCTCACTCTTCTCTCTCTCTCTCTCTCTCTCTCTCTCTCTCCATCTCAAGAAATAAACAAACAGTAAAATAAATAAATAAGTAATAAAAGCATATTATTAGTCATTCATGTTTCCTCTTCCATAAGATTTCTACACAAGTCTTTTGCCAATTTTTCTCCTGGGCTGTCTTTTTCTGATCAATTTTTAGGATTCTTTATATAGTCTGCAATTCCTTGTTGATGGTAAGTGCTGGTAATATCTTCTCTCAGTAAGTCACTGTTGGAGGCTTTTTAGAAGTAGGAGTTTTCTTTTTTGGCAGGAATTTCTCATAAAAACTTTTCAAGTTCTGCCTTTTACATTGAAGTCATTAGACATATTGAATGGAATCTTGCATATGGTGTGAGAAGGAATCTAATTTTATGTTCATTTTCTACATGTCAAACCATTGATTGACTACTCCCTCACTTCCTACGACTAGTAGTGCTACCTCTGACATGTATTGAGTTTCTTAACTCTGCTGCCTTCTTTCTGGGGTTTCTATTCTGTTTCATTTGCCTTTTTTTTTTTTTCTCTCTCTCTCTGTTCCAAATCCCCATGGCCCTAATTTCTACAAGATTGTGATAACGAATATCAGGTAAAGAATGCCCCCTGCTTAATTTTGTTTTTCTTCAGTTATGTGTTGGCTGTTCTTTCCCTCTATGACCTTCGTAAAACATTTTTGAATCAGTTTATTGAATCCCCTGTAGTCAACTACTATGGTATTGCTTGAAATTCAATGAATCTGTAGATCAATTTAAGAAAAAAATTATGCATTCAGGACACCCCATTTCTTTTTTTTAATGTTTATTTATTTATTTTGAGAGAGAGAACAAGAGCAAGAGAGTGGTTGATGGACAGAGAGAGAGGAGAGAGAAAATCCCAAGCAGGCTCTGAGCTGTTAGTGCAGAGCCCAACTCTGGACTCAAACTCATGAACCATGAGAGCATGACCTGAGCTGAAGTCAAGAGTTAGACACTCGACAAACTAAGACATCCAGGCACCACCTAGGCATCTCAGGAACCCCCAAACTGAGCCACCCAGGCACCCCCAGAACTATTTGTAATTTCAGCATATTTCCCATCGGTTCTTTTTTAGTGTTTTTCAGTAAGTTTTATAGTTTTGCTCTAAAGAGGTTGTGAATCTTTTATTCATTTGTACTGAATACCTTCTGTTGTCATTGCAAAATGGCAACAGTTTTCAAAATTCATTTTCTAAGTGCTTTCTGCAATTATATGCAAATACATAATTTTTTGTATTTTCCAAATATCCAGAAAATTCCTTAAATTTTGCTATACTTTTAATCATTTTTCTTCTGATTCTTTTAAGTATTCTACATAGACAATCAGATCATCTGTGAATAATAAAAAGGTTTGTTTCTTCCATTCTAATTTTTATACTCTATATTTTATGCCATTTGTAAAAAGATGTATTGTCTTGTTACCCCAATTAGGCCAGTACTTCTAAAACTTTAAAATGCCTTGTAAGCCATCTGGAGAACATATGAAAATGAAGATCCTGGTTTAGTAGTGGGTTCAGGCCCAAGGGTCTGACTTTCTAACATGCTCCCAGGTGATGATGATGATGGTGCTGGTTGGAGATACTAGACATTGAGAAATTGTTAAATAGAAATAGAGATAGCAAGCATTATTGTCTTGTTTCTAAGTTTGAAAGGCATACTTTGCTTCTACATTTCTCCAGTTTTGGAAATTTTCCTCTCTTCCAAAATTGCTATAATGTTTTATCATGAATGGTTCTTGAATTTTGCCAAGGGATTTTCAGCATTTATGGAGATATGTTTAGTTTTTTTTCCTTTAATCTATCAGTGTCATAAATAATTGGAACTTGTGATGTTTATAGTTTCCCATATTATTCATGCATACTTATACATATAATTTCTATACATGTGTATACATACATATATATATACATATATATATATATATATATGTATTTATTGCTGCTTTATTTGCTAATATTCGGTTTAGAATTTTTAACCTGCCTTTGTGATTTTGACTATATTCAATCCTTGCTGATTTCTCTTTTTAAAAAATATCATTATAAAGTGAATTAAGTGTATACCTTCTTATTCTTACGCTCTTTATATTTAATTCATTCCTTATGATAATATTTTGAGATACATTTTATTATTGCCAGCATTTTATTGATTTAGAAACTGGGATGCATAGAGGTTCTACAACTTGCTCAGTCACACAGCTAATAAAATGAAGAAGCTACAGGTCATTAATTTGTGTCTATTGAACAATGAAAGTAATGATAAAGAAAAAAAAAACATACACTTTAATCCCTGATTCATTCCTTCAGTCTTGAATTGAATTCATTAATTCAGTTCCAAACAGTTTTCAAGGCTGCTAAAAGCAGTTCTAGATCCTCGTGGGGGAAAAAAATAAAAGTTTATCAGGCCACCAGTAAAAGAGGGTTCCTTGGTAATTTGTAACCGTTTCCCAACCTCTATCAAGCAGTGGTGCTAGACTCTGGATTTTATTTTATTTTATTTTATTTTTTTAATGTATAATTTATTGTCACATTGGTTTCCATACAACACCCAGTGCTCATCCCAGCAGGTGCCCTCCTCAATGCCCATCACCCAGTTTCCCTTCTCCCCCACCCGCATCAACCCTCAGCTTGTTTTCAGTATTTAAGATTCTCTTATAGTTTGCCTCCTTCCCTCTCTGTAACGTTTTTACCCGTTCCCCTCCCCGCTGGTCTTCTGTTAAGTTTCTCAGGATCCGCATATGAGTGAAAACATATGGTATCTGTGTTTCTCTGCCTGACTTATTTCACTTTCTCTCCAGTTCCATCCATGTTGCTACAAATGACCAGATTTCATTCTTTCTCATTGCCAAGTAGTATTCCATTGTATATATAAACCACATCTTCTTTATCCATTCATCAGTTCATGGACATTTAGGCTCTTTCATTAATTTGGCTATTGTTGAAAGTGCTGCTATAAAAAATGGGGTACAAGTGCCCCTCTGCATCAGCACTCCTGTATCCCTTGGGTAAATTCCTAGCAGTGCTATTGCTGGGTCATAGGGTAGATCTATTTTTAATTATTTTTGAGGAACCTCCACACTGTTTTCCAGAGCGGCTACACCAGTTTGCTTTCCCACCAAGAGTGCAAGAGGGTTCCTGTTTCTCCACATCCTCTCTCCAGCATCTATAGTCTCTTGATTTGTTCATTTTAGCCTCTCTGACTGGCGTGAGGTCGTATCTCAGTGTTGTTTTGATTTGTATTTCCCTGTTAAAGAGTGACGTTGAGCATCATTCCATGTGCCTGTTGGCCATCTGGATGTCTTCTTGAGAGAAGTGTCTATTCATATCGTCTGCCCATTTCTTCACTGGATTATTTGTTGTTTTTGGTGTGGAGTTTGGTGAGTTCTTTATAGATTCTGGATACTAGCCCTTTATCCAATATGTCATTTGAAAATATCTTTTCCCATTGGGTCGATTGCCGTTTAGTTTTGTTGATTGTTTCCTTTGCAGTGCAGAAGCTTTTTATCTTCATGAGGTCCCAATAGTTCATTTTTGCTTTTAATTCTCTTGCCTTTGGAGATGTGTCAAGTAGGAAACTGCTGCCGCTGAATAGACTCTGGATTTTAGACTGAAGAATATACTTTTCCTTGGCTTTATAGCTGAATGGCCTATGCAAAAGCTAATGGTTTTGTTTAATTTGTAGACCTTTCTGTGAATTCAGCAGTGACTTAGCATAATTAAATAATATGTAGGCATCTATCCTTTTTATAACTTTTCTTACTGCTAACATACTAACTTCAAGAAGTTTTCCTTTGTAAATGAACCTCAACGTCTCTTTCTTATACTAAACCTGTCTTTTCACATCCAACTTCAGAGTGATGGAAGAACCCATCATAATCCTTCATGAAATCCTTTTGTTCTCATTAATATACATTTACTCTTACCACTCAGTGTTTGATTGTTTGATTTTCTTATCAATATTTTTTTCTTAAATTCTTATTTACTTGTTGCCACTTTAATACAAACTCAAAGATTTTTGCTCTTTGCTGTACAGATATTACGCAGCAGAAAATGGAGGAGACATCCTGCCCATGAAGTCTATGACTTGCACAATTTTTTTTAATCTCTTAAAAATTCACTTGCCTCATCTGAGAAAGGAGTTTGAACTAGACAGTCTCTCGCCTGTCTCTTAGCTCTACCATTACAGATTTTGCTCATCCTTACACAGTATATTCTCATTAAACACAAATATGCATAATCAATATGATATATCATTTTCCTAGAAGGTTGGGAAACCAGTTATCCAGATGATTGGCAGACTGATTTTTGTAAATATCAGTGTTGACTCTACTTTTTTATAATCTCATTAATATTATTAAGAGGATATAGAGTTGCTGAATATAGTTCCAAACCTTGATTATTCTTTCGGGTATATTCCCACTGACCATTTTTAGATGCTAGATTTAGTGGACTAAGTAAAAAAATAATATTAACTTATTCTAACAAAAAGTAAACTGATATAGGTATGAGAAACCTCTGTATCTTCATCATAGTCTTGAGGTGAATACTTTGCCCTTCATATTCGTCGCTGATATTTTAAAATCACATTTAGACTTTGGAAGTTCCATGTGATATGTTTGGATGGCAATGAGAAAAGCAACCTAAACTCTATGGCCAAATAAAATGTCTAAGTTTTGTACTTTGGTATATTTTACTTTTAATACTGACCATCACCTAACTTCTTTTAAAAATAGACATAACTTTCTCTCTTTGTCCTTGATACTACTTCACACTTGTTTGGTGTGATTGCCATTCTGTGAAACAAAATTTTATTAGCAAAACTGTCCCTACCTGTACTTGAGCATTAAACTAATTAATTTTTTACAAATGTTCTTGATTTGACTTACATAAATTTATTTCTGAATGAATACTATCTTCTTGACTTCTGTTCCTTTGATATGGAAAACCTGAAGATAAACCATATAACCATGATGAGGTCTGCGTCTGTGAATTCAGAATTTTTGGTTTAGTTCAATGAGGTTGAATGTTCTTGCAGTGAATTTCGAAATATTCACCTCATGTTCATTCATCTAGTCCTCTTCTCCTTAATTAGATCTGGTTGAAAATTGTTTTCATTGATTGATAGTGGTTTCCTGGAATATGTCTTTATAAAGATTATGAGCCATGTGGGGTTGTGAGACTCAGCAGAAAAGAGTGTTTTGATAGATGAGTGATTTTGCAATAGCCATGCACACACACAGATTAGTATTACTGACTCAGACAGACATGTAGCCTTAATGGAAACAAAGTCAGAGAAAACATTTTTAGGTAATTTGACTGAACCTGCTCCTTCCAGGAGATAAATAACTCATCCTCAAAAAGGGAGCTGTCCAGGAACATTTTTAAGAACTCTAAAAGTGGATATTTTACAAACTATGAAATGGCTGAACTTCATTTTTCTTTTTTTCACTCTTAACACTGAACCATTAAAAGTTTAGACATTTTATGTACCTGTAAGCAGTTGAGCACGTCAACCAGATGTTAAGATTGGATATATTCAAAAGTTTAGACATCTATATCTGTTTTATGTTTTGTTTATATCCTGGAACATTAAACTGTCTTATATCTTTGAATTTGATGTAGACCTCAAATTACTACATTTTTAAAGGAAGACTTATTAGGAATATCTCATGGAGATCTGAATCCATGGAACAGAAATTCATTGTTTTTATATTGCTAATGAGAATATCATGTGGGAAAGTTCCCAAAGTCACCTTATCCAACTGGCTCTAACGTGGCCTGTTATTATATCACCTACGGACATTGAATTAATTGGACACTATTTGTTCATTATAAATCTGTATCAGATACTGCCTTATAACTTATGCTCTTCTATATATTTGAAAATTACTATTCATTTTTATATTTATTTAAACAAAATTGGAAAACAACATAATGATAGCATTTTTTGGATCTCCTGTTAAAGAATTTTATACTTTGTTCCCTAGTTTTGTGAATTTCCTGTGAATTTATATAAATACAAACTAATGGTCTTTCTTTCAAAAAAATGTTTATTTTGAGAGAGAGAAAGACAAAGGAGGGAAAGGCAGAGAGTGAGGGAGAGAGAGAATTACAAGTAGAATATGTACTGTCAGCCCAGAGCCTGATGTGGGCCTCAATCTCTCAAACCATGAGATAGTGACCTGAACTGACATCAAAAGTAGGATGCTTAACCAACTGAGCCACCCAGGAGCCCCTGGTCTTTCTGTTTCTACCATAATTATGTATTTAGTCAACAAGCAGCAGTAAAAAGTTTTTTTAAAAAAAATTATTAGTCTCCAAATATATATATAGATTTTTCAAATTACTTAGCCATAAATACACCACTAAAATGCAGCAATTTTCATTTCTTCTGTCCCTTCCAAATGCTGTTTGCTGGTATATGGATTTTATGTGGATATAATCATGTGTGAGTTTTTATCCTACTTTTGAAAGCTAACATTATTCCTTAAACCCTTTTCTGCAATCTGCCACAGTCTTTACACATATCATTTTTTTCTTTTAATGTTTATTTCTTTCTGAGAGTGAGAGACACAGAGCACGAACAGGGGAGGGGCAGAGAGTGAGGGAAACACAGAATCTGAAGCAGGCTTCAGGCTCTGAGCTGTCAGCACAGAGCCCATCGTGGGGCTCAAACCCACGAACCTTGAGATCATGACCTGAGCCAAAGTTGGAAGCTTAATCAGCTCAGCCACCCAGCCGCCCCATACACATATCATTTTGATTGCCATATAATATTGACTTGACTGAAATTTTCTATGTGTATGTTTACTTTTATATATATTTTATGTTTTTTTGCCTCATTTACTAGTATTACAAATAATGATTCTGGACACACCTTTTGAAGGTTTTTCATCGTATTTTTTTTAGGGTAGATTCTGAGTGGTAGAATCATTAGGTCAAAATCTCTGGTCATAGTCATATCTCTTGCCATTTTGTAACCAAAAAAGATGCTATAGATTAAGACCTGCTTGTTAACTTAGTTTTCAATCTTATTTTGTTTTCCATCACAGATGAGTCAAATTCTTTCTATAATTAAATCATATTAAAATTTAGATTTAAGTTCTATAGTAAAAAGAAAAAAGACTGAAAAAAAAGAAAGACTTGAGTGATACAAAGTATAGTTATATGTTTAAGCTCCCCTCATATCTGTCAGAATTAGTGGTGAGACCACTTTCATTGTGTTCCTTTTGTCTTGCTCAGCAATTTTCACTGAGAACTCTTTACCCAGAGGCATTGCTTTTTCTTGCTTTTTCCACGTACATGCAAACTGATTCTTTCATCTACATTTCCTGTTCTATATTTTTCTGGGTAAGTTATGCCTCCTTGAAGTTTTCACTATAACTGATATGTCTCTCTCTATCTATCCATCTATCTCTTTGCCTACCCTATCTACTTACCTGTCTCTCATATTTTGCCCATTTTTTTTCTTTCCAAATTTTCTTTCCACACCTAAAAAAAGTTATTGTTTTCTCTCTTCCTCTGTTCTCTTTTTGTCAATTTGCCAGACTACTTTATTAGTTTATTCAAAGAGCTTTCAAATTTTAAATTTCTATTACTATAGGTTTTCTACATTATGATTATTTTTCCCTTACCATTACTGTTTTTCTCCTTCTACTTTCTTTGGGTTTATTTTTCTATTTTTTTTCCATATTCCTAAGTAAGTTGCCTTGTACACTGATTTTATCTTTCATTTATTTCTAATATGTTCAATTAATTTTACTGCTTTACTGGCATCCCATGTATTTGATGCACAGTATATTTATTATTCAGTTGTAAGTATTTTTTAAATTATGTTGTGATATTGCCTCTGCCAGAAATATTATTTAGAAGTGCTTTTAAATTTCTTTCTAAAGGGAAAGGATTTTTGTATTTATATTGTTACTAATTTCTAACTTTGTTTCATTGTTATCAAAGAAGATATCTGCTTAATACTTATTCTCTGATATGTATAGAAACTTGCTTTAACTGCAAATATTAGTTGATTCATGAATATTTGGTAATTTGTCATTATAATACACAAATATGTTATTTTAGGCTTCCTATTTATCCTATTTTATATTTGCTTTCTTTTTACTTCCTTTCTTTCTTATATAATTTTGGATCAAAGTGATCTCTATCATTTTCTCATTGTATTTTTTCCTTCTAATTTTAATTTTTCTTTATTTCAACAATAAGCCTAAAAATTTTCCTTTTATATTGAATTTATTAAAGGCTAAAATTAAAGTGTCTTTACCCTTCACCTCAACAATGGAAGAAAAATGGATTTTAGCTCTCTTCATGTTTACCTAACGTTTTAGACATTATTATTAGTTTGATAGTCTACTTTTCTGAATAGTACTGATGTGTATTTTTTTTTCACCACTGTTCCTGGCATCTCAGCCCTTCTTATTCTTAAAATATGTCTTCTTGGAAGTTCTTCTAGTGCCCCATAGTAGAGAATTTTCTTAATGTTAGATTTTCTTAAAAATTTACTTTGCATTTGTATTTAAAAGATGGTTTTGTTGTATGTGTATTTGTAGGTTGGCAACTTCTCCTCTCCGTGCTTTATTATAGTATTAAATTGACTTTTAAGAAATCACCTTCCATTCTAATCGGTGTTCTTTTGCTCCGTCTCTTTTCTGTGGTTACTTTTAAATTGTTCTTTTTATCTTTGTTACACAGTCAACTAATGGGTCCAGATATTAATTTTATTAAAATTTACCCTATTTAAGACTCACTGGCCTTCCAGGGTACCTGGCTGGTTCAGTCGGTAGAGTATGTGACTCTTGATCTTGGAGTTGTAAGTTTGAGCCCCACATTGGGTGTGGAGATTACTAAGAAATAAAATCTTAAAACAATTTTTTAAAAAATTCACTGGCCTTCATACATAGGAGTATAGGTATCTTTTATTGCTTGTGGACAATTCTTAGCCATTGCACTTCCAAATGTTAACTCACTACCATTCCCTTTAATCTTCCCTCTGAAACCACAGTGAGATGTATGTTGGCCTTCTGACTCTATCTTTCACTTCTCTTAACATCTCTGATATTTTTTGTTTCTTCCTATCTGTATTTCATTCTGAATATTCATTCACTTATGTTTTCTGGCTTACTACTCCAACCTTCATATCTGTCTACTCTGTTGCTTAATCTGTTTATTGAATTTCTGATTTCAATTATTTAATGTTAAATTTGAGAAGTTCTATTTGTTTTTATTTTAAATATGTCTGATGCTTTTTGATGGTTTCCTGCTCATCATCTAGATTTTCTATCATTTCTGGTATTTCTTTAAATAGGTGAAAGTATTTTATTATAGTCATTTGGTAGTTCCAAATATGTAATCTTTTTAGTCTATTTCTATAGTATGTTATTTCTGTTGATTGTTTACCATGGGAGTTTACTTCTTTATGCATTCAGTGATTTTCCTGTGATGCTCCTTAGTATTTTACTTGTTGGAATTGTGTTTAAAGTGAATTTTTCCAGAGGGAATTTGCTTACACCAAGTAACTGCATGATCTACCAGCCATAGACCTACTTTAAACTAAACGTTCAACTTCCAGGCCAAACAAGTATCCAATCCCATTATGAGTACACACTTGTGATTAGAAATTTTCAAAAGAGACATTTGTGTTCCTTAATATGCTACCTGGAACCAAGATACATCTTGTTCTATGTGGAAGTTTTTTGCCTAGTACACTCACTCCGGGTATTAACTTTTAGGTGTGAAATTTCATGTGGAGTCTGGATGTAACTTTCCTCTCTATGTAGGCGCTGGCTTTGATTTTTTTCCCTGGCACACGAAGGGTTGCCAGATGCCTTCAGGGTAAACATCAACTCTAGTGCTTAGTTATCTCTGTAGAACTATTCTTTTTTAATTTGCAGGCCTCAAATTATAACCTTTAGTTAATGCTTTAAAACAATCATCTAGTATAAAATTTAGCAGATTGTGATGACTTATTATAGAGAAGAGCATACAAACCTAAATGTACAGCATGACAATGTCATGAAACGAACCTGCTCACATAACTAGCAACTCGTTCAAGAAGCAGAACATTACCATATCATCCCTTGGTGCCCTCTTCCACATATGATCTCCCAGGAAGAAATGCAACCTGACTTCAAACACCATCGATGACATTATTTGCTAAAGGAAGTGTCCCCTTTAAGTGTCTAGCTTCTCATGTACTGCTAGTGTCTGGCTCTTTTTATTTTATTTTTTCTCACCGTTATATTTGGAAAATTCCTCTATATATATGTTTTTCTGTTTCATTTTCATCCTCATGGAGTATGCCATATATTATTTATCTTTTTTATTGTTGATAAGCCTTTATTTTGTTTTTATTTGAGGTTACTACAAATCATATTACTATGAACATTATTATACATTTCTTTTTGTGTATATAACTTTAAATTTCTGTTGGGTGGATAGCCAGAAGTGGAATTGACTGATCATGAGTCCTAAGTCTTTTCAGCTTTAGAAGAAACTGCCAACAGCTTTCCCAAGTAATTTTTCAAATTTAGATTGCAAGCAATGTTGTCTCCACTTTCTAATTGCTTCGCATTCTTGCCAAGCTTGTTAGTGTCTGTCTTGTTTCATTTTAACCATTCCTATGGGTATGTAGTGGTATGTCATGGTACATGTAGTTTGCATTTCCCTGATGTCTGGTGATTTTGCGCAAGTTAAAACTTCTTTTTCTTAGCTGTGTTTATTCAGCCTTTTGAAGTGTTTTCTGTTGGACAGTGTTCCTCTGTGTAGCTAAGTCGCCATTTTGCTAGGAATTATTTTAGCCTGAGTAAAATGTCGTCTAATAATTTCACTGTGCATTTGTATTCTTAATTTCTTTTTCTTCCCTTTGAAGCTGTCTTAAACTAATTGTTTCTGTCCTCTTGAAGTCAACCTTTAATTTGTCCAACCTGTCTTTGAGCTCCCCCTGCTGTTTTCCACTTAAATCGTATAACTGTTGATTATTCATAAGTATCTTTAAAATGATGAATTCTTAGATGATAAGCTGTTTTAAACAGAAATGTTTCCTTTTTCCAAAGGCAGAGGGTGTCAGTCAATTTAGATACTGACTGAGGACAAAAGAGATTTAAAAGTAGTACTTACAAAGTCGTGCTTTAAAAAACGTACTTGTCATATAAAGCTATTTGTATTAATGTAATGCATTAACACGTTGAATCATTAAAAGCTAGACCCATTATGGAGTCATATGTTATTTCTCAGGTATACTGTAAACATGTTAAAGTCAACAACATGACTTGTACCTTTCTCTACTTTATCACAGTTCCCAGAATATTGACATAATTCAGTAATAAGCCTTTGCAAAACATCTAAATGCATTTATTCACCTGTCTGGCTACGTCCACATTCATGGTGGACATTTCTTTAGGGTGGCGTAGTTGAAATGAATACAGTCTACCATGCAGTGTTTATGTCTCTTTCCTCAATCAGCTGTGACAGATAATGTCTCCCTACATTACATTATAAAAAAGGCACTCCTTCCTCAAGCTTGGCAGTCCGTTAGCTTCATAAAGACCTATTGTACTGTAAAAATTGTCAGGAAACAAGAAAATTCACAGCCTTAACAATGTAGATTTGAAGACATATACTGTGTATGTGTGATTATGGACTTTGGATATGAATCTCAGTAATAATAACCTCTCATCTGTAGGATTTTTATGAGGATAAAAACAATAATGTATATAAAATGCTCAGCACAGTACTTGGCACATAGTGAATTCTAAGCTGAATTTAAACAGTTATTGTGTTATGAATAAGCTGTAAGTGGGCATTTGACTCTTGAAAATGTGCTATTGAAATGTTGAAAATTTGCTTTTCTTCTGTCCATGATAATTTCCTTAACATTAGTTTTGGAAATGGTGCCACATACCCTTATATTAATGCACTGCAAGAGGCAATCAAATATAGGTATAAAAAGAGTAATTTCCTGCTCTTCTTAGCATGCTCTACTAATAATGCTGTTTGAACATATTCTACAAAGACTGTTGATCCCAGAGCCAAGTGAGAATTAGGCAGGTGGATGTTTTTAAATTCTGCTAATAGCAATATCACTTCTGCACGTCTCCCTGAGTTCTTGCTGTATTAAAGCTGCACTTCCCTTTGGCCAGGTTCTGAGTGTAACTGGGATCTATATTATTGCAGCTTTTTTGCTCCCCTTCTAAGGGGAGCTCTCTCCAAAAAGAGCAGAGGAGGATAAGCAGATAAGCAAAATCTAGGAGATTAGACTGTTACAGCCATGGTGTAGATTTAGATGAACTCCAGCCCAAAATTTGGTTTCAATGTTGAAACCAGTGATATCTCCCAACACACACACAGTGGTTATGAAAATATTTATTACCTACAGAAGTGAGACTTTTCTGGGGACAGCAGGGCAAGTTGACTGCCTTGAGGATTTTGTGGGTTTTAGAGATGGAGCCCAAGCTGAGGGTGTGGCTTGGTAGAGAGGTTTGTGTGGTTTGAATCTCTCACCAACACCAAAGGAAAAGCTGGTTCTTTGAAAGAAAAGGATACAAAAACAAACAAATAAACAACAACAACAACAACAAAACACTAGAACAGATCCACAAAACTAAGAACTGGTTCTTTGAAAGGAAATGGTATAAAAACAACAACAACAACAACAACAACAACAACAACAACAACAACAGAACTGAATCTCTCATCAACACCAAAGGAGAAAACAACTAGGTTTTCTTATCAGCTTGCCCAGATGTGGGGCAGAGATGAAGAGGGAGGGGTGAGATGTGAGGACTATCAGCCAACGTCAAAAAATGGAATCAGACTCCTTTTACAGAGATTAAGATGTATGAGAACAGAGAAATGGTCCATAATGATACACAACCAGCATTTCCTAGAAATGAGACTAGAGTAACTTTTTAGAAGCATGTGTTTCTGTTGATGGCACACATTATTTAACCAAGTTGTATTACACGGGATGTTAGGTTTTTTCCTCTGAACTTCAGTTATACAAGTAGGAATAATTCTGTTTTGAAATACTTAAGATAATATACTTTTTCTTACTGATAAATGCAAAATACATTGTTTCCAAATATGTATATGTTTATAACGCATACTTGCTCCAACTATGTTATGAAATCATAAAACATGTAACTTTCTGAAAAAAATAGGATGAGAAGCCAGTACTGGTATCCATAGGGGCTCTATATAACTCTATTTTTCATGGCATGATGTCAAGTCAGTTGTATATTTATCACATGTCATTGTGTTTACTGGTGGCTTATTTTTTATTCCGTATTTCTTTTGTTCCTTCAGTGATTATTTTACTATGCCCCCAACATGCTTCAATTACAGTATATATTTTTTTAATTTTAATTTTTTTTTCGAGAGAGAGCATGTACACGTGTACAAGAAAGGGAGGGGCAAAGAGACAGGGAGAGAGAGAATCCCAAGCTGTCAGCCCACAGCCCTACATTGGGCTCGATCCCATGAACTGTGAGATCATCACCTGAGCTGAAATCAAGAGTCAGATGCTCAACAAATTGAGCCACCCAAGTGCCCCAGATCCAGTATTTAAAAGATTAGTATTTTGTCCTCGTCTTAAGAAGTTCACAGTCTTTTGGAAAAATAAGAATACAAAATAACAGATGTGCAATGTTATAAGGTCTCTAGTAGAAAAGTATACTTATTATCCTGGATATGTTGTTTGAGACTTCCAAAACCTTTATAAATAAATATATTTTAACAGGATAGATACATTATGATAGTGAAGAAAGCCATCGATTCCTTACTTGCTTCTTGTTTTATCTTCTATCACATGCCGTTTGTAGACTCCTGACTCAGAGAAAGTATTTGTTCATATCAAGGGAATAAATAACATTATGCTTCAGGTGGGCTGACCTACAGCACTCAGAGCCAGACTGCTGCTTTGGCTCACCAAAAGGTCAAAATCCAGGATGAAACCAAGCTTGAAAATCACAACAAAACATAGTTAAAAAATTGTGGGAACATATAGTCTAAAGTTTTTAGAAAGTGAGAAAGTAAAACCTTTCAAGTTCATTGAACTTGAAATAAATCTTTCCCTGTGCATTCCTTTCTACTGGGTAGTTGTCATATAGACATTATATGAACCATAGCACCTAAGTACTTTAAATTTTTTTTTCAACGTTTATTTATTTTTGGGACAGAGAGAGACAGAGCATGAACGGGGGAGGGGCAGAGAGAGAGGGAGACACAGAATCGGAAACAGGCTCCAGGCTCTGAGCCATCAGCCCAGAGCCTGACGCGGGGCTCGAACTCACGGACCGTGAGATTGTGACCTGGCTGAAGTCGGACGCTTAACCGACTGCGCCACCCAGGCGCCCCTGCACCTAAGTACTTTAGATGACATGTCCCTATCCAGTTATACTCCTGGCAGAATCACTGGATATACAGCACCTAGCACCGTATTGTGCAGTCTTCATTTTTCTGAGAACCTTTGTTATGTACCAAGGGTCAGAACACTTCTATTGAGATGAATCTGCCCCCAGACATCCATCACTGCACTGAGTAATTTTACTGTCTTAATTTTCCTTTCGCTTGAGAGCACATATTTCTAAGAATCCAATTGTAGTTTCTCCTCAGATTTTCCAGGAGTGGTCATAGATGATGGACCTATTTTACTTTTATCACTCTGGACAGTCTGTAAAATTACCTTAGAGCTCCAGAACATGAAATTAACATTCAGGGATATTGCAGTGTAACTTCTTTTTTTCTCACCCTGAAGGATACTGAAATGAAGGTCTCCACAGCAGAACCTTCTTTAAATTATACTTTTGAATGCTACTCACTTGTCTGTGGGTCCTTCTAGTTTGTTTTCTCCTAATACAGAATTTAAATCATAGATAAATGACAGTTAAAAGATTGAGACTAACCTCTTTAAAAACAATCCATTTAAAGCCATTTCAGCCAAAAATAAGTAGGTAAAGAAAGAAATAAACAAAATAAGGCCTTTAGGCCTTTTAATCTCCTACAAAATACCTCTGTATCATCAAGATACTGTGATTTAGGGTTAGAAATAGTGTGGAATCAAATACTAGTTTGTTCTTTTCACTGAAATTTCTCCATTTTTAGTTTCTGTGTCAAAGCAAAGAAAAATTCTTCTCACAATATGTCCCTCAAGGGTGTCTTACAAGATAAAAATAAAAACAAAACACCAACCAAAAATGCAAATAATAACAATACCAAAAACACCTTTACAGATAAAGAAGTGATCTAAGTGGAAAATAATGATGCTTTTAGTTTTCTTAATTGCATTCCAATAATTATCCATGCCTAATGTGTCCTGTTCCCCAAGTGAACAAAATGTTTCTATCTTTTCTATCATTTTAATCGGGTGGAAGCATGTTGAGGAAACTCCTGTTGCTCAGAGCTCAAGTTTGCAAGCTTTCTGAATCTGAGTCACATTGGTTGAGACAGACCCAAGTCCCACAGCTTAGAGGTGATTGAATAAATATCTAATTCTTTTAGGCAACTATTTGGGTGGGTGTTTCACCTTTGAAAATCTGACTTCTTTCTCTTTGCCTTGGGTTAGAGTCTCAGATGGACTTATCTATTAATAGAACAGATGCATGTTTACATTTTGTTGTCCTTTGGTATCCCATATAAATTTAATCCAGTCATTAGTTATGTCTTCTGTGGACTGAAATGGTATTCTATTCTATTAAGAACGTTTTAATTGAATAAACATTCATTGAGTGATTGTTCTCTTCTAAGAGTAATACCGTGTGCTGGGAGATATAAGGCATATAGAGATGGAGTAAGCATAGCCCAAATCCTCAGGAAAATATAACACTGAGGAGAAACCAATAAAAGGAGAGGGATTAGTAGAATAAGATAGCTTCTCCAGGTCTCCAAAGGCAGTTATATTTCCTTGGGAAGCTTCAGGGAATTTCAGAAGCTTAGTTGTTCATGCTGCTTCAGGCTTTATTCCATCCCAAAACTCTCCCTTAAAATTTAGACTCTCTGTCTATTCCACTTGACATTTCCAATTAGCAACTCAGCCACCACCTCTTAAAACATGAAATCCTATCACTCCCCTGACCTCTTGCTGCCAAAAGACTGTATTTTCCCGGTACAGTTAGCTAGTGCATCCAGTCATTCACTGCAATATGTTGATTTTATATGCTACATATTTATCAGGCCCCACCTTTCTTGTCAATTCTGTCATGACTGTGCCCATTGAGATCCTCATCAGCCCTCATGGGACCCTTATAACGGCTTTCTAACTGGTTTCCATTCCTCTAATCTTCTGTTCCCTTAACTGCATTGCTCACACAGGCATGGGAGAAACCTATCAAAATTGTAAATCTAACCAGACAACATTTCCGCTTACAGCTCTTTAGAATAGGGTCCCCAAACTGTAGGAAGGTTTGCAGTAACTTCTCCAATCAAATTCCTTCAGCTTTTCCCTTTAAATACTCATAATGTGATTTAATTTATTGTTGAAACAGTGACCTTTTGAGAATAAATGAGGAAACTATTCATTCTTACATTGGGGATGCAGGTTCAGAAGGTGATAGGACATATGGCCACGCTATTCTTTGTTCGTACTAGGTACTTCTATAGTTTATACACATCTTGCTGTTGTCTCTTTGTGGAACGTCTAACTTTCTTTCTTCCACAGATGCCTCTTTCTGACTTCCTGAGTTTCAACTCAAATTCCATCTACCTCTGGATACATACTGTCAAATTCTTGCCTTCCAAGAGGCATTTGATGCCTCCTTTGTACCTCTGTATGCTGATACTCCTCTATCCTTGCACTTGCTCTGTAATATTGAAGTTTGCTTCTGTGTTTATTTGCCCCCAAAGAATGCAAGCTCTCTAAGACCTAAAACTACTAGTATTTTCCTTATTCACTCTTCCTAGTGTATTTGCATTTAATAAATGTTTGTTGAGGTGACCACATTTGAATTTCAAGTTCATCTATGTACTACTCCCCATGTGCTAGCATAGATAAAGGATATGCCACTGGTTTTTTTACTTTTTTTTTTTTTAATTAAGAATAAAGGGCTTATAGTTTAGGCTGCCCAAGTTAAAACAGCAATAACAACAAAAGCTATATGAACAAACAGAGTCCAAATTAGAAGGCAGGTAGACTGAGGGAAGTATGTATAACAAATATTCAAAGATAAGACTTTTTTATAACTTAGAAGAATGCTATAATGAGAGAGGGTGCGAGTTTCACAAAGTGGGGCTTCTGGAGACCAAGGATAAGATTCAAAAGCACTAGTGTGCAGAGAGGGAGGGAGCCAAAACATAAGAGACTTAAAAACTGAGAACAAACTGAGGGTTCAAGGGGGGTGGGAGGGAGTGAAGGGTGGGTGACGGGTTTGAGGAGGGCATCTGTTGGGATGAGCACTGGGTGTTGTATGGAAACCAATTTGACAATAAATTTCATATTAAAAAAAAACAAAAGCACTAGTGTGCATGTGGTTGGAAAATTGAATTCTGGAGTTTGAGGTAAATAAGGAAAAAAGTAAGTTGGTCTAGTACCTGAGGCTCTAATATGAAACAATAAGACAGAAAGAAATACACTTGTGGAAGTGACATTGGATGAGGAGAGAAAATCAGAAGGGATGAACAAGAGGAGAAAGGGAGCAATTAAAATTTACTAACTTCATCCTTAAAAGTGATACAGTGACCAGTCAGATCAGGGTGGGAGAGACATCTATACTTCTGAAGGATGGAAATGGAAGGGAAATTTGGAGGTGAGGATTTGTGATGCGGCTTTTGAAGCTGGATGATAAATTGTACTACGAAACCAAAAGATCCAGAGACTAATACATGATAAGCACAGAGAGAGTGGCAGAGGTAGGTGTGATATGCTTGCAAAGCAAGGCTTCTTGAAGAGTAGAGGCTAATGGATTCCAAGAAGCATAACAAAGAAGGAAACCACTTCTGGTAGAAAATGTTTTGGAAGTTGCCATCAGGGGAAAGCTTGATTTCAGCATGGTCCAGGGCCTGAACAAATTATATTCAGAATTGATCAGGTACATATGTGAGTTCACTTACAATATCACAAAGGCTAAAGAAGAAAGAGAGAAGGCTCATTGGGAGGTAACTGTTGGTGGAGGAGATAAGCCTTCAATGGGCTGAATATGGCAAAAAGAATACATTGACCAAAGTAGCAGCCAGAGAGATTTCTGCCTTAGTTGGCAATTGCATAGTTGCCTGAAGGGGGTTTGAACACAGGATCTTATGTTAGAAACTAGCTTTTTGGTACAGAAATGTATAGAACAAACTCATTCATTCCAATTGGGGCTCCAAGTGAGGAATAAGATTCGGGTATACCTCAAAGTCTCTTTATCACTGAATGATATTTTTCTGGTCTTGTTGGGACACACCGCCTGCTGATGGGGCTGCTTCAAATCTCTAGGTGCAAGAGATCTCTTAGATGTTGAGAGCTTTTTCTGATGTTTTGGAAGATGGAGATCAGGGATAATTAATAGTAGTTTAAAAGATTGTTGTGCAATCTTTTGACTAATTATGACTAACATTTCAACTTTCTCCTGATGTCTCCCTTTCTATAAGGATTAATGTGGATCAGAAAAAAAGTTTTCAGGTTTTTTCTTGTTGTTTTTTTTCTTGTTGTTGTTTTTTTTTTTTTTTTTTTTTTTGCCCAGATCTGATATTTGTGTCAAATTAGGACACTTAATTTTGTTAACAGATGTTCAGGAGCTGAATTTGTATCTTAATTCTAGCAAGTATTTCTTTTTGGAATCTATAGTCCATCATTTTAGCAACATGGCAATACCTTCAAAGTTTTTAATGGCTACATATCTTCTAGAAAACTCCTTCATGTCTGACACATTACGATGTTCACAAATGGAGCACAAAGAATTCTGGCAGCTTAGATGATATTTTCCCTGTTATTGTTGGTCTGAACTCACCAGGTAGTAACACTCAGAATATCGCATTGCCTATCTCACTAGGTCACGTTGCATTTTTAATATCACACCAGGTAGTAACAGTCAGAGCATTACATTGTCTTACTGGGTTGCCCTGCATTTTTGACAGCACACCTGCAGACTGTTAAAGGAAATATTTCTCTAATCTTAATTGGGGTTACTAGGACCAAAGACAAGTTTACAAAGCTCATGTTGTTTCTTTTTTTTTTTTTTTTTAACGTTTATTTATTTTTGAGACAGGGAGAGACAGAGCATGAACGGGGGAGGGGTAGACAGAGAGGGAGACACAGAATCGGAAGCAGGCTCCAGGCTCTGAGCTATCAGCACAGAGCCCGACGCCGGGCTCGAACTCACAGACCGCGAGATCGTGACCGAGCTGAAGTCGGACGCTTAACTGACTGAGCCACCCAGGCGCCCCCATGTTGTTTCTAATCCTATTTCCATGGGTGTATATTGAGCCACTTAATTTTCAAAGCAGTCCTTAACATAACTGAGAAAAAAGTGACCTGTTTTGTAATGTGGTCAATTGTGATCAGATCACTGTTTCATGTGCGGATACATGTGCCCCGCCTTCTTCCATAATGCTCCAGTATTCGGGTATACTGCATATCCTTCCGGAATTGTGTGGCTTCATGAACCTAACTTAAACAATTATATATTTTCAGAAGTAGATAGAATCAGTCCTCCCGTTACCATGGATCCTAAAATACCCTGCCACATCGATCAGTAGTTAATCATTCTGTTTCTGTCCTAGTAATTTATCTACACATTCAAACACAATAATATATTTAAACACCAGGACACCTATCATTTGGGCCCCATAACTTGAGTTACTGGCTTATTTGAGGAAAAAAAAATACTTAATTGCTATTTATAACTAGTCATTTAATAGGCAATGTGAGAATGAGACAAGATAAGGAAAAATGAGGCTTCATCATGTTTCAGAAACTTTACATTAATCTTTGAATCTTTACCAAGAATTTTAGCCACCTGCAAAAAAAAATTATTTTTTCTTCAGAATAGTCTTTTTTGTTTATGTGCCTAATGCACGTCTTGCATTTTTTCCAAAATTCCTGAAATCAACTGTTGAAGAAAAAAAAAATAATAGTATGGGACTGATCTGACATTCAACTTTTTAATATCTTGTTCATGATATTTAACTATTGAAATTATTGTTATAATAAGATAAAGTAACAAATAAGGTATCTGAGTTCCTTTTTTGGATCTGTATGGATGTATATATATGTAAACAGTGAAAATGAAAGTGCTTTAAGTTTTTATTTCCTCTTTCCAGAAAATACTGAGAAAAATATTTGAGTTTATACAACTAGTTAACAGTTACTATTCACAATGAGAGTATGGAGGTTTTCTGAAATTTTTAAATAAAATATGCTTTCAATGTTATATGACTTTTCTTGTGTTGTAGACACTTAATTAGTATTTTATGAGTTGCTACTGACATCACTACTGGCTTGTTTTTACTGGAAAGTCCGTGTTCTTGTTTGTGGTTGAAACTGGTGATGTAGAAGGTCATGGTGTGTTGCCAGAAAATAATTGTAAATGGAGAGGGGAACTGGTATTTGAACAGGTAACTGCTCTGTGTTATCTACTTTAGATATGATATCTGACTTAAAGTTTACCTCAGCGCTCCACCCAGAAGGAGATTCTGTCAGTTGCCATGTTATTTATATATTCATTTGACTCTCTTTTAAACAGAGGAGACATTTCAAACATATGGAAAAGCACAGAAGGCAATATAAAATCATACATCTAGCCACTGCATAGAAGTAACTGACTTGAACCATCTTGTCAAGGGGCAAATTTGCTTCAGATGACTTTCAGAAATATGTCAAATATTACCATTACCATGGAAATATCTTTTTGCCCCTACATGTCAAGCAGAGGAAAGATAAGTTGAGAAGACATGAAGTACCTTGCACAAATTCTCTCCTTTAGTATGTAGAACCGAGATTGGATCTGCTGCCAGTGGGGTCTGTATCTCATGCTCCTTCCCTCCACTGTACAGACTTTCTCTGTTCTCCCTAAGGGACTCACAGCTGCACTAGAAACATATTTTGTAGAGCTGCTTTATGGTGGGGGAGGTGATCGAGCCTTTTACTTTTGTGGTACCATATCAGTTTCCAATTAATTTTGGCACTTAATAAAGTATTGTATGTTCACCTGTTCAATTATTTTCTGTACCACATCAAGAGAACAAGTTAATTTAGTCATATTAGCTTCATTTGCTTCCATTTAATACAATTAGTTATTATCCTGTACAAATGCAGGTGAACATCAGAGTGCACAAAAATGACAAACGTCGACCATAGCAGATAAGCAATAGTACATTTCCGAGTGGTTTACGTTCTCAGCTTGGGCAAATATTCTTTGAGTGGCATTTTTTTTTTTAAGTTAAGGAGCCATTTTTAGTTGGCTTTATTTCTTTTCCACATTTGTTATTCAGCTGTCTAGCGTCACGTGTAAAGTGAGGGTCATACTACGTATTTCCTGGTCCTCCTATAAAGAACTAAGATGATGTGTATGAAGGCATTTGACACAGTGATTCGTATGAAGGAACTACTCCATACTTACTTGCTATGGTCACTTGGAAAACAACAACAACAAAAAAACTATTTTGCATGTGATGGTGGGGTTGGGTAACAGCCAATATATCAAATATTTTTAAACAGCTTTGTTTGACCAAGTTCAACCAGCTGCTATTAAAAATCATTTGGCACATGGTAATCTATTTTAAGAGGGTATATCCTCCAATGTTGATTTAGAAAAGAGAGGGGAAAAATCGATCAACTTTACTCACAGGGTGTCTCATTTTTGTGGGCATGTGAGAGTCCAAGGAGATAAACAAATATTTGCAAAATGATCTTCTTGCTACACAGGCAGTACTATTAAAATGTTATTGTTGTTTTATTAAGGCAATGCTGTTTTATAATTTCATGATCTTCAGAGAAATACCAGGGATTTTATTAAACTCATACTTTTAAAAAGTTGAAATCTTAGATCCTATTATCACCACTATACATGTGAGAAAACAATTGCATAGAGAAAGAAGAGTTGGTAGGTTATTAAAACATAATGGGGTGCCTGGGTGACTCAGTTGGTTAAATGTCCGACTTTGGATCAGGTCATGATCTTGTGGTTCGTGGGTTCGAGCTCCGTGTCAGGCTCTGTGCTGACAGCTCAGAGCCTGGAGCCTGGATTCTCTGTCTCCCTCTTTCTGCCACTCCCCCACTTGCGCGCTCTCTCTCTCTCTCTCTCTCTCTCTCTATATATATATATATATATATATATATATATCTCAAAAATAAACAAAAATATTAAAATGTAAAGAAATAAGGAGAAAACAAAATTTCATGAAATTGTCAAATCTCCTTGAGACTCAACCATAACACAATTCTTTGATTTTAAGATTTCTTTCCTACTAATGAGTCATTCTGAGCCCTTTTATGTGGGTATATAGAAATGAATACAAATTCATCCCACTGCTAAACCACCTCAAATATTATTAATTAAATTGTTGAGAGTCTTGAAACAGTGAAGAAAAAAATACTGAAATTCCATATACTTGCTTTCATTAAAGTAACAAATACATCTGATTCTTATGCCAAACAAGTGTGTTTTTTCCAGCAAGTTTCTATGGGATTCCCCCTAGAAGTATCGAGGTCTGAAAAACAAAGTAATTCCACTTATCAACTAAAATTGCATTTAATTAAAGAATAGTTCTGACATATCAGGAGAGAAACTAATTAATATTTTTAAGGCATGTGCTTTTGTGAAAAACAAAAGAGCCTAAGTAAGTATAAGCCTCAGGAGGAGAACAGCAGTATTATAGAGTGAACAGCAACAATGGTTCTTATTAATATTAAAATAAAGAAATTGGCTTAGATTGGAAAACAACCCCTAGCTTATTTGCCAGACAAGTTTGTCATTTTTCTCCTGTTTTTGACTCATCTCATTTGTAAAGCACAGATGTGTTCTACATCTGTCTCTCTCCCACTCATCCTTAAATTTTACTTACCAGCTGAACCATCAATCTTAATATATCCAAAAATATTTTATCATGGTGATAATTCAACTGTTGTATTTCAGTGCATACAAATATCCCGAAACCATGCATATCCCAACCCTATTTTGAAAGTTCTCTGAAGACTCCTCAAAAAAACAAAGAAAAAAAAACAGAAACAAAAACAAAACAAAAAAAGATTATCCCAGTGATTACATTTCTTTAAAAAGTTTATTGATGTACTAAATATATGTCTAGTTATTTTTATTGAATGCATATCTTGGCATTAAATAACTGTTTGCTAAGCACTGCGCACAGCTTCCCACACGCTAATGCCACCGTTACCAATTGTATTAAAAAAACACAAAACGTAGCAGAGATGTTCCTGGTAATGGTATTTCAAATGCATATTTAAACAGCTTATCTATTCTAAATTCATTTCTGGTAGATTACATAGCTGTATTTCAAATCTTACAAGATGCACATCTCTTTGCTGTTTTTTTCTTTATCCCTCAGCTTGCATCAGTTGAATAGCTCAAATTATTTGGTACTGGTAATGCATGAAAATGCGAGGTACAAAAATGAAATGAAAGCTATAGACTCAGTGACCTCCAGGCCTTAAAAATTGTAGCACTTCTGAATCTGTTATATTTTATTTTGCTTCAATGGTTCAACTTTATTAATTAATCTATTTATTTATTTACTCTTGCTGATGTCGTAAGATCTGTGTGAGATGTCTAAACCATGAGAGAGCCAGGGGCTATCAGAGTCAAGTCTAAGTAATTTGCTTAAGAATCCTTCCCACAGAAGGGCAATGGCAGTGTGAGTGGAAAAGCAATGCCCCCTGTGCCCACACAGTGAGTGTCTGACCTACAGGACGAGAGCGACGCAGCGAGTGGAGTGGCAGGAAGGACCTTGTGCTTTTTCCCTAAAGGGCTGGTCTTGGCTGGCTTCCTTTCTCAGCTGCTCCAGGACTGCCTGCCATTGCATAGAGCAGAGGAGGGGTGGGGAAGTTAACGTTTGTTGTTGCAAGATCTCACTGATTTGTTTGCAATGCTAGGAGGCAGATTATTTCTCCTCTGCAGTTGTGCAACTCACCAGGTTTTGCTTGTTCAATGATTGCTTTAAAGCTTTGAGTCAAGTTCATAGCCAGGGTCTAATTCTTCAAGACATGTCTTTTCATATTAGCCTCATTTCTGTCACTTTTTCACGACACCTCCCCTCCCTGATCTACCTTTTAAAAATCTTTGAGCGTATGTATCCTTAAAAACTGCTTTAAACCCTTTCTTTCGGGGGCGCCTGGGTGGCGCAGTCGGTTAAGTGTCCGACTTCAGCCAGGTCACGATCTCGCGGTCCGTGAGTTCGAGCCCCGCGTCGGGCTCTGGGCTGATGGCTCAGAGCATGGAGCCTGTTTCCGATTCTGTGTCTCCCTCTCTCTCTGCCCCTCCCCCGTTCATGCTCTGTCTCTCTCTGTCCCAAAAATAAATAAACGTTGAAAAAAAAATATTTAAACCCTTTCTTTCGAATAAGAACATGTATAAGAAAATAGAAAAAAACTAAGAAAAGGATATAACTTATAGCATCATTTAGCCATAAGAAAGCTAAATTTAAGTGGCTTGTCTAATGTCACACAGTGAATTCTTGTGTGAGAGGCATGCAAGCCCTGGATCCTGACTCTAGCCTTCCTGTGCACACCTTGCTGTCATATTTCCTCATTTTCTCTTGGTCTCTGCTTAACTGAGCACACATGAAAATTTTAAGTAACTCAACAGCTATGGGCATACCTATAAAACTGGGAAAATAATGTCTATCTTTTAATAGTTATTTGTTTTTTATTTATTTTGTATTTTATTTTCTTTAATTTTTTTAAATCTTTATTTATTTTTGAGAGAGAGAGGGAGAGAGAATCTGAAGCAGGCTCCAGGCTCTGAGCTGTCAGCACAGAGCCCAATGCGAAGCTCGAACTCACAGTCCGCGAGATCATGGCCTGAGCTGAAGTCGGACCCTCAACCGAATGAGCCAGCCAGGCACCCCGGGTTATTTGATTTTAGAGAGAGAGGAGACAGAGAGTGAGCATGGGAGGGACAGAGGGAGAGGGAGACACAGAATCCAAAGCAGGCTCCAGGCTCTGAGATGTCAGCACAGAGCCCATCGCTGACCATGAGATCATGACCTGAGCTGAAGTTGGACACTCAATTGACTGCGCCACCCAGGTGCCCCTATAATATCTACTTTTTAAAGGAGTTATAATGGTTAACTGAAATAATATATTTGTAAAATCCATACAGTATATCACATCGTATTATTTTTTAAGTGTTAGCTATTATTTCTTTGTTAATAATTAATTTAAGATAGCACAGGAACACATCTATTGTAACTAAGATAAAAAGTTTATAGCTTTAGTGCACAAACAGTTGTGATGATATTTCCAATATTTGAAAGCCTATTTCCATTTCTGAGGAACAACCATGAATAGTCTATTGTGACCTTACATAGTGACAGAGAAAAGACTGAGGAAAGTAAGGATGGGAAATGAGAAGTGGGGAGCAAATGATTCACATAATATGGTTTCCTAGGCCACACTGCATTCAGAATCTCAGAGGTGGCACATGCATTAGCCCATAACCAAATCATACCCATGAACCCATATGAGGTCAATTTTAACAGGGTGCCCATTGTCTCTCCTCCAAATCGAACAAAGGAATCCAGAAAAAAATATTTTATGTTATGATTGTGATCTCAGTTGAAGGGAACAGGAAAGACTTGATCATTTTTTTTTCAGGCTTGCATTTGTGGTAGGTGAAAGACATTAGAAAAAGCTTAATCCCTTTTGCCAATATTTCAAAGCAGTTTTGATGGCATTTAGATGGCAACCTCATTTTGCAGAGAATTGTATACTCATAGAACCTGGGAGAATCAAGCAGTTGGCATAACATGTTATCTGAGTTTGATCAGAATTGACATCAGGGAGCTAGGAAAGCCCAGGGCGATCCTGCCTTCTGCCTCTTTGGGGATGACTTTGACAGTAAGTGAGAATGTCTGAGTGTTAATCATTTTCTGACAGCTTTAGCTCTTATCTTATGCAGAAATAAAAGCACTCAGAAACATTACCTTCTTGGTCTTTGGTCAGGGCACTTCTTCTAGAAAAACTGTTCTGCAGTAAGACTGTATCAGCTGCACAATAAATATATGTACCTATATAACACATCTAAAAATTCGATAGAAGTCTTGATTCAAGGCATCATTCTTGGGAAGAGAGGTCATTTTGTAAAGCCTTATTGGTAGGGACTTAAAAAAATTACGCCAGCCTTTTATGTCCAAGTATCCATGTTAATTTCCTGTGTATATCTTTTTGAAAAACTTTCAGTGTGGGTATATAGGCAGGGCCAGATGTCTCGTCTTAATTATTCATACTCTTTAATAAATAGCAATGACATACAGTGAAAATAAAGCCCAGATGGCTGACACATTGCAGAAATCATTGGATGTACTATATAGTCGTTCCTTAGTTTCCTGAATACTAATAGATGATACAGATCATCTTTCTACCCTTCAATCAAATAACAAGTAACTACCGTGATTTCTATGAACTAAGCACTGTGCTACTGACCAGGTGGATTCTAAAAACATACTGCCATGTACTACCATAACATCATTTCCTTTTATCTCTATTATCCTTGGGCTCTAGGCTTGCCTAGGTTTCTAGAACTTAACTTTCAAGAGTGATCCATGGGGCGCCTGGGTGACACAGTCAGTTAAGTGTCTGACTCTTAATTTAAGCTCAGGTTGATGAGGGAGCATAAGGCAAGTGGAAGGTAAAGTACAAGCTAGCAACCCTCTCCATCCCCTAGGTAGGATATGTGTGACATTCCTCAGGCACTCCTGGCTGTCCAAGAACAAAGGAAAAGGAAAAACTAGTGGTTAACTGATAGAGATCACAGTCATGCAGGACAAGAGTCTCCATTGGTTTACAAATGTCTTAGTAAATGACAAGAAAAAGGCAATTTAATCAATAGTCTGGTCTCCAGAAACCTAGAGACTCAGTGTCCCAGAGGCCTACATTACCCTCCCCTCCATAGTGATGTGGGAAACAAAGGCAAGAAGAAAATGTAAATACCATTAAGTTTCTTTCTAACCTGCAACCCATTGACAAATATTTGAGGTAGGTACAGTAAAACATGCCTCCAATAAACTGTGGCTTGTCTTAATGTTAATTCCTTACTAGAGGGAAAACAACATTAACTTGACAATAGCAAGGCCTATGGTATCTTTAGAGTCCTCTTTCGCATATGAAAGTCCTTTTGGGAACTTCCCTTTTTCCTTACCTCCCTCAATGCCCAGGTGTATAACCCTTCACCCCTCACACTTATAACTGAGTTCTTTCTGCCCATGGGTCCTGGCCCTGTGTCATGATCTCACTGTTCCTGAGTTAGTGCCCCGCCTGTATGCTGACAGTGCAGAGCCTGCTTGGGATTCTCTCTCTCTCTCACTCTCTCTCTGCACCTCCCCCACCCTGTGCACATTCTCCAAACAAACAAACAAACAAACAAACAAACTAGTGATCCAAAGCCAGAGCTGAGTTTGTTGTGGTGGTTGTTTAACTAACTGGTTTACTAACTTCAGTCTCATGCATCATGGTGTATATTACTAGTTGTTAAGCAGTGGTTGATGAATCATAAAATCAAGGAGTTTCAGAATTCAGAGAAATTTAGAGCTGGCTCAAGTTATAGCTTACACAAGAGAACATGTGAAATAAATAACCAAGTGATTTCACGAGATGAGGCAACTAGTTAGTGTCAAAACCGAGGCTTCAAGTATAGGATGCTGAGATCTGATGTTCTTTCTAGTGTTACTGCATCACAGAAATGTGTGGGATTAAAAGTGCCATCATGGGAATGAAGACACAGCATCTTGGGTTTGTTGCTGCTTTTGACGAAAGATGAGAAAAAGGAAGGGGCACAAATATCACCATGGTACCTAGTTCATGTTATTTTTCTAGAATGATGATGGGGTTCTGGAAAATAAGAAAATAAGATCTCGTTCTGCAAATCTTAGTGGGATTTCTGACTGGTGTAGGATTACCTAGACTATCTCAAAGTACAGAACTCCATAGTCACCAAGTCTTGAATTACAGGGATGCCATTTTCCTACATATAATATTTATAGGACCACTGTGGGAAAATAAAGATATGCCAGTTGGTTGGCTTTAGACAACCACAGTACATTACATGTTGGGCATGAAAACAAAAACATTATTTGTCAATCACTAAATCACTAGTTAGTATTGGTATTATGAGAAATACATTTGGCTTGAAGTATGCAAATGTGAAGCCCCTAGAGAACCACTGTTGTTTTTTTTTTAATTTTTTTTTTTCAACGTTTATTTATTTTTGGGACAGAGAGAGACAGAGCATGAACGGGGGAGGGGCAGAGAGAGAGGGAGACACAGAATCGGAAACAGGCTCCAGGCTCCGAGCCATCAGCCCAGAGCCTGACGCGGGGCTCGAACTCACAGACTGCGAGATCGTGACCTGGCTGAAGTCGGACGCTTAACCGACTGCGCCACCCAGGCGCCCCGAGAACCACTGTTTTAACTTGCCTTCTAAGAACCTTCCAGTCATGGACAAACCTGGATGCCAGTGGAATTATCCAGAAATGGTTTACTTAGTTGGAATTCTCTGTAGTTGATGTTATCAGGGAGAAGGGCATAACCAGGGGAGAGAGCAGAGGTGAGTGTCAAGAGTGCCCCATAAGGGGAAGAGACCCAAGTAAAAACCAGACCGTGCCTGTCCCCAAACCCCAATAAACTGTTCTTCCTGTTGGAATGTAGCTACATTGCGACTTGAACAGAAACCATAATATTCTTTGCCACATTGGTTCAATTTCAGTGTTTATACTGTGAATGTCTGCCCATCTAGTAAATGATCATTAACATTATTAGCCTGAATAAGGAAGAAGAGAGCATATTCTTTTCTAGTAAAGACACAGCCTTAGAGATAAAGGGAGGTGCAAGTGTGTCCCTAAACACTAAGTTGCATCCTCAGTACAGTTTGGGGAGAGGCCACTGTTGCCAGGCAACGAGCCTTAACAGGAAATACAGACTGGTGAGTGTTATGTATGGTCTTTTAGGCACCAACTGAAATGCCCCTTCCACTACCTCCTCTAGTCCCTGGTTGATATGAATCACTCAGATAAAAGCAGCCAGGGAAGAGTACCCCTTCAGCAACTCTGCTGCTCTAGACAGGTCCTTGAGAATAGTAAAATACTTTAAAGATTATGGATATTTTTGTCTATGGAATTTCAATAAGGGGATGGTCTCAAGGCAATACATGTGAGATGTTCACATATTTTCTTATTTAAAAGATTTAAAAATTATTTCTAACCATATACATTTATGGGTACATAATGATTGAATTCATATGGGATATAGCAAAATGTGGGGTTCTATTAAAGAGGAGCATAAGAAGGTAATTGTCATTTGAGAGATGTCTTTGCTGATGATCATTAAGCAAGAGCCGAACAGGTTTGTACTGTTATGATAATGATTTATACACACTTTTAAAGCCTGTCCTTATTTACTAGTGTATCATTTAATGTTTTTCTTTCATTTTGATATTTTTAAAATTTATTTTGATATATGTTTATGAAAAATCTTGCATTTCCAAGAACATATTTGCTAAGTACTGTAAAGATGATTCTGTCTCAGGATATTTGAAATGGCATTGCCAAGTGATTTTCTGTAGAGCTCATCACCATAGCAGAGGTCAATTTGAAGAGTGGATTTTAAAGAATAGTGCCAAACTAAATGCTGCCTCTCTTTTCCCTTAACATTCCCTAGAATGCCATTCCCATCTCATTCCCTAGAAAGTAGACAGTATTAAATAATAGTTGAACCAGCATGTATATTTCAATAAAAACATCATTTCTGGAGCAGTTTTCCGAAATTATGTTTTAAGGAGTCAAACCATGTAATGCTATAGCATATAAGAAGCCTCAAGTAAATCCAGCTTAGAAGAAATGTCTGTCGTTTGTTAGTTGACAGCCAGGAGAGAGTGTGAATATTGAAGGGATGTTGGATGACTGGAAGGTTACTGTTTTAAGTCTGATGTGTGGACTGAAGACATGAGAGTTACAGTCCTTTTGGTATGTTGTTATTTTTCCTGTGAAGTATATTACATGTGCATAAAGAATGTAAAGAAAATCATGCCCACAAAATCAGGAATAGTTTTGACAAAGAGGGCATGTTAATAGTGACAGTCATGGGAACACCACAGTGACCCAGGGCTTTACTTCAACAAAAAGTCAAATCATAGTATCTTCATGTTGGAAGAGACCACAGTATTCTGTCTAAGGAGTTTTCAGACTGTGTCCTTGGGACGCCCTTTCCCCACCCCTATGCAGAGGCAGCTGCAGAACAGAGAAGAGGAGCCAGAAATTTTAGGGAGATCTACATCTGGAGCATTCCACAGGCTTCATTCAGTCCCATTTTAGAGATGAAGCAGGTGTGTCTCAGAGGGGCTAATGATACATTCAAAGATACACAGCTAGTTGGTGTCAATCCCAGACTAGACTTCCTGATTTGTGTGTGTGTGTCTCTGTGTGCATGTGTTTTAACTGACATTCTATTGCTTCTCAATTTATTAGAAAATACAATTACCGGGGCACCTGGGTGGCTCAATCGGTGACTTCAGCTCAGGTCATAATCTCATGGCTCATGATTTTGAGCCCCCCGTTGGGCTCTGTGCTGACAGCTCAGAACCTGAAGCCTGCTTTGGATCCTGTGTCTCCCTCTCTCTTTGCCCCTCCTCCACTTGTGCTCTGTCTCTCTGCTTCAAATATAAATAAACATTAAAAAATAAAATAATGTAAAGCTCAACTACCCTAATGAACAGTCAGAAAACACTTGTCTTTTCCTCCAGTGCCTTTAAAACCCAATGGAAGGGTTAGACTCAAAATCCCTATAACTCTCTCAAAAGAAATCCTGTCTTGAATTTCTTGTGTCTTTACTGGTCCTTCTAGCCTCTTTTAAAAGCTGAATGTGGGATGTCAGCTAAGGATTACAAAAGCTGCACCTTTGCAAATCCTACAAGATCCTCTAGCAAGGATTGTTTGCCTTCTATTTCTTTGTCTTTAGCTTTTTTAGGACCTCTGGTAAAATGGGAGAAAAAGAGTCCCTGCAAACACTGTGATATACAAACAGCTGTTGAGTTCAAGTATACCATGTGCATGGTGCATCCTGGTGGTTGCTGTCCTGGTTACTCTGCAAACACCAAAGCATATATAACTTGACGTTAAGTCCATTTCAGGAGAGGAGAATGATTTCATTATTTTAGTAGGGGCACTTTGCTTATGAGGAAGTAGACTCCAAAAAAGCAGGGGCCACTTTGCCATGTTGATCATTATTACCAGTATGGCACACAGTAGGGCTCAGTAAGTAAATGAGTGAACAGAAATCTATTTAAATTAGCTCAGGTAAAAAGATTTATTGGAGTAATACAAAATGATTTTAATGATATCACATAATGATAAGTAAGCCTAGCTTCACAAGGTACCCCATCCTAGCATGTTGATTCCACTGACTTTGCTGCTAATGAATCTCAGTGACCCAACATGGCTATGCACCCTGATAGTACAACTATAGTGCCCATCATGAATGAAAAAAAAAAAAAAATAGAAAGGTTCTTGAATACCCTAGACTGGACCAGAACCTAGATGTTGGGTTCAAGTGGGAAAGCAAATAAGGGATGTCATCTGTGATATTGACCAACAATATTTATCTTAGACCCTTCAGAGAACATTGAGAAGCATTATCTCCCTGTTAACACTATACATCCTGAAAGGACAGGTTTGTTTTTGTTTGTTTGTTTGTTTGTTTGTTTGTTTAAGAGATATGCATACTTTCCATGTGCTTGAACAATAATATTGCCAAAAGCAACACCATTTTCTCCTATATAAACTATCCCACCTTTTTTTGATAACTTTGTAAATTTAAAAATATCACTGAATAGTTAACTAAAAAAACTCCTAGAATATTCGTGAAAAAAATCTTAGAGAATTTCTCCTTTGATTAAGTTACTGAAGTGTTCACACTTATAAAAATCTTCACTATTGAAAAAAAAACAGAATTAAAAACACAGCTTCCAAAAATGTCCCCTGTGAGTAGGAAGACCATTTTCTTTGCTGCAAGATATTAGTGAAATATTTAGAAAAAAGGGAAGAAAATCCTTAGCAGTGATTAGAAATTAGTTTGTATAGCCTCCCTACCGCAGTCTGCATTTACAGGATATATGCCATGGTTATTCTACTAGAAGATTTTTTTAACCTTATTTATTTTGAGGAAGAGTGCACAAGCAGAGGAGGGGCAGAGAGAGAGAGGGAGAGAGAGAATTCCAAGAAGGGTTCACACTGTCAGTGCAGAACCTGATGCAGGACCTGATCTTAGGAACAGTGAGATCATGACCTAAGCTGAAATCAAGAGTCAGATGCTTAACCTACTGAGCCACCTGGGCACCCCTTAGAAGATATTTTTAGTTCAGCACTGCTTTGGTTAAAACTATGACTGGATAAAGTACTAATTTTCATGAAGTTATAGAAGTGTATCAATTTTTTGAAAGGAGAATTGGCTGAGAACCCATCAGAATACATATATTCATTCACACACATAGATATACAAATTTAACTGGGAAAAAGTTTTTTCACAAAGTCATCCTTATTCTTTCCACATGTCATTTGTTTCACAACCTTAGCATTGGTCATGAGTCCACACTTGAATATACTGACCCGAGGTGAAATTCCAAATGCGGAACTTGAAAACACAATCAAGGATGTAAAGATTAGTAAACAGAAAGTTGAATTTTAATACTTTATTAAAATTTGTTTTCAATCTTTATTTTTGAGAAAGAGAGACAGATTGTGAGTGGGGGAGGAACAGAGAGAGAGGAAGACACAGAATCCGAAGCAGGCTCCAGGCTCAGAGCTGTCAGCTCAGAGCCCAACATGGGGCCCAAACCCAGGAACTGCAAGATCATGACATGAGCTGAGGTCGGATGCTTAACCCACTGAGCCACCCAGGCGCCCCAAAATTTTTATTGTTTTATTTCTCTTTCTTCTCAGGACAGATCAAAGGAAACTAGTCTAAAATGTAATTAGATACTGATCTGGAATTGTTAGACTTAACTGTAGCTGGTAAGGGCAGACTATGGTCTTAGTACACAGTATCTGCCTAAAAGTTGTTGTGGACTTGGTCTTCCCAGCCCTAGAAGTGCTTTGAAATCACCTGGGGAACACTGACAAATGAAGAAATCCAGGCCAGTTGAATCAGAATCTGTGAGCACCAGGCCTGGTATCAGGATTATTAGGAAACTCCCCAGTTACCTCTAATATGTAGTTAGGGTTTAGAGCATCGACGGTCATTCTTGAGTCCATGATTTTGTTTTTTGTGTTGAATATTTTTGCCATTCTATCAATTATTTTTGTCTGTGTTGTTTTTTCAGATGCATCATATCCATCACCCAAGAGCAATAAATATTTAAAAATTACTGAGGTTAGATTGAGTGAACACACATTGTTATGCACATTGTTAAAGTTTACATTTTAAGATCCTTATTACTAAGGTATTATAGCTATGGTTAATTTAAAATCTTATAAAGAATCCATTGAGCAGGTTATATGTTAAGTACTATTTTGCCAGTTGAATATGGCTCAGGAGAAACCTAACTAATTACATAAAGTGGATGGTTCTGAGAATTTATATTTATTCAAATAATTCATTTAAATAATCCTCAGATATGTTATCTATTATCTTTCAAAATAGAAAATGAATTCTATAACTTAGTCATAGATTTCAGGTAAAATTGTTCCACAAACACACACACCGTAGCTTTTAATCTCTTCAGTCTGTAATGACTGACCTGCTTTCCACAGTTTCTTGAACATTTAGTAAACTAATTTAGAGTTTTAAAGTATTGTCAAATAGAAAATCTTCCTGTACCAAATTTAATAAGAAGATAAAATGTTATAGTTAGCATATCCATTTTTCACACATAAACAGGCACTTAAGTTCTTAAAAACAGGTTGTTCTTTTAGGTAATTTCAACATTGCCTCTGGAATCTTTTTCCAAAATTTAGTGTAGATGTTTTTGATCTATCTGAGAAAAAGTTGTCTGGCTGCAAACCTCAGCTCTGTGCTTACAGAGATTTTTACCATTTCTAATTAGTAACACTGGCAAAATTTACTAATGTCTAAAAGAAAACAAGATATGAATATTCCTATATGGTAATTACTACATGTTCTAAACTAAATCCAATATTTTTAATTCTCTAGGAATTTGTTACTTGAACCTGCCTGAATCCACTTCTGTTCATCTCATTATATATATATATATATATATATATATATATATATATACACACTGTTAGCCTTTACTGATTTGTTTTGTTGAGCATACTTTTTCCTTAGTATTTTTATACTATCAATAATCTGTCTCTTGTTGCTTTTCAAGAATAAAAGATATTGAATCATGTGAATATATTCACATGATTATTTTATGTAAGATCAATTTAGTAGCCACTATTGCTCCATGAAATAAGCAAGTTATAGAAATATTTATCTTAATATCACTATCAAGTTCTTTCTTCCTAAAGCAAAATTAATATTCTCATTTTAATTTCTGTAGGCGATTTTTACAGCTGCCTTAGAATTGTAATTGTGAATAGAAATTCCCTGTCAATTGTGAATAGAAATTCAAATTACTGAATTTGAAAATAGTGAAATGTTTGTTCCCTAGCTTGTTTTTATAGACTGATTGTCCTATTGTTATTTTTTTATGTATTATACTTACCTTTGAATACTTGTCTGTAGGCTGTTGAAATTTATTGAGATTTAATTTGTCTTCTAAAATGATCTATTGTTACATGTTGTAATGCATGAAGAAGGGTAGTTTGTAAGCAATATTTCAAAGTTTTGTCTATTTAAAGTGTAGTACAGGATATTTATTTTGTAATTACAGATTACATGGTTTCTATATAAAATATCCTCCTTTTCCAACATGAAACTGATGTTGAGTTGATGTTGCGTTGAATTACAGGAGTAGGGGGAGATAGACGTTGGATTATATGCAATGTTGTTTTCCAGAGTATGTAACCCAAAACCATATTTGAGGCAAATGCAATGCCCAATGGGCAGTGCTTTATACAAGATTATGTTACACACGAATTTGCCAGCCAAAGACTATTTTATCTCAGACTTAGGTAAAAGTGCCAGAGGAGAATAATTTCATTGGGGGTAAATTTGAACACATTCAGCAAAATGACCAAAATTTAAGGCCCTCAGAGGAAATATACTTACGCTTACATGTTGCTAATAGTGTATTTCCAGGCAGTCACCAGGCTTACTACAATTAGTTAACTTATTTATTTATTTATTTATTTATTTATTTATTTATTTTTAATGTTTATTTTTGAGACAGAAAGAGAGAGAGAGAGAGAGAGAGAGAGGCAGAGAGAGAGAGGGAGACACCAAATCCGAAGCAGGCTTCAGGCTCTGAGCTGTCAGCACAGAGCCCGATGTGGGGCTTGAACCCACACACTGTGAGATCATGACCTGAGCTGAAATCAAGACTCAGACACTTAACTGACTGAGCTACCCAGGTGCCCCACAATCAGTTAACATTAAAAAAAATATGTTACTGAAATAAAACCTACATAAAAGCACCCAATTGTAAGTGCACAACATGATGAATATCCACAAAATGAACATATAGTAGGTAACTATCATCTAGATCAGGAAATAGAATATTATCAGGTCTCCAGAAATCTCTGGTACCATACTTCAGTTACAAAGTCTCTACCTCACCCCACAAGAGTAACCAAAATCCTGCCTTTTATCACATTAGATTACATTTTGTCTTGTTTTTTTTTTTTTAACAACTATATGTTCTTGATTGGAGTGTTGTTGTTGTTGTTTTTAAATATTTTATCATAGCCAGAAATAGAACTTAGATTTTAATTTTACCATTTTATCCATAAAATGGAGGGAAAAGAGGAATAATAGGTTGCTAGGAAGAAATTCCTACTTCTCATTCATTCTCTACACTATGACATACATAACCAAGGCTTTGTGAGCCTTGCTTTGTTTCTTTACGTGACATGGTGAAGTTTTTGAAAAGCATGTAGTTTGGATACTTTACACATTCATCATAGAACTTTATTTTGTAGTTTTAATGATAAAATGGAAACAGAAATGTAGGGTGAAAAAGACTGTTTTTAAAGGACTTTCCTGCCCTGTAATTTCCTTTTGGGCTTGGGTGGCCAGTGGGAACACCCTAGAAGCCTGGGGACATTGAGGCATGTGGACTGGTGATCAGCAAGCTGAGCTCCATAGCTGATGTACCTGGAAATTTCAGATTGTGACAGTCCAAAAAAACAAAAAACAAAAAACAAAAAACAAACAAGCAAACAAACAAAAAAACTAAACAAAAAGCATTGTGTCAAAAAAGCAATGTGTAGGAGGCTAAGCCAAACTTTATTTGTTTGTCTTTTCAGAGGAAGACATGAGTAGACCTTAGAGATAAGATAGAAAATTGAGGGGCACGTGGGTGGCTCAGTTGGTTGGGCGACCGACTTTGGCTCAGGTCATGATCTCACAGTTTGTGGGTTTGAGCCCCACATCAGGCACTGTGCTGACAGCTCAGAGCCTGGAGCCTATTTCAGATTCTGTGTCCGCCCCCCCACACCCCTCCCCTGCTCATGCTCTGTGTCTCTCTGTCTCTCAATAATAAATAAACATTAAAAAATTAAAAAAAAAAGAAAATTGAGAATTCTCAGCCCCTCCAAGACACTTTCTACAAACCTTTGAAGTTAATTCTAACTAACATCCTGGTTAGAATTCCTGCTTTGCAACTTAGGGTTCCTGCTTTGCCAATCTAACTTGTAGTTTAAGGCACAGTGCTCCACGCTGATTGGAGGGTGAAATGAAGGCTACAATCCTACCATGTGTACAGAAAGAGAAAAGCTAAGAATATTTGGTAGACACATTATGATGTTATTCTTTTCTGGACTCCCTCCTTTTTTCCTAACTTTTTGGAGATCTGGTTACATTTAAGTAGGAGAACAGGCCTTAACTCATATTTTTGGTGAAAAAAAAAAAACTACAGGGGAACTGTATTATATAATGAACCTGAACTTAAAATAAGCAGGTACACAATGGCCTATAATAAACTCAAAAGAAATAAAATAGAACCAGGATTTTAAAAACAAAACTGACCATAACACTAAATTGTTCTTATTAGTATTATTTCACCCTAGGTGATCGATAGTCTAGCCCTTAAAATATCACATCCACTGTGATTTCAATTATGTAGGAACATGTCCCTCTCTATTTAACTTTAAAATTCTCTGGCAAGGGGCACCTGGGTGGCTCAGTAGGTAAAGCAGTCAGCTCTTGATTTTAGTTTAGGTCACGATCTCACAGTTTGGGGGATTGAGCCTTGCTTAGCTCTGTGCTGAAAGCACAGAGCCTGCTTGGGATTCCCTCTCACCCCCTCTCTCTGACCCACCCCCACTCACCCCCACTTAAATGTTTCTTAAACATTTAAGAAATCTATAAATAAAATTCTCAGTCAAGACCAACTTCAATGGAAAAATTAAATTAAGAATGTTACAACATCCACAATACATTCTAGTCTATCTCAATTCTAAGGTAAGCTCTACATGGAAACTGTCAAAGGAACAATTACAGAATTGGTCTGTTTTTTTTTTTTTTTTTTTTTTTTTAATTCAGCAGAACTGACTCCTCTTGTCCCACTTGGAGTGACATGTTGAGTGATGAGAAACTTGGCAAATCTTATTGGTCATTTTCCTCTCACAGCTCACTTTAGGGTGTCCTTAGTGGGCTGCGCTGTTATTTCAGCCTGACCATTTGCTGGAGGGTGATGAGTAGTGATAGTGACAGGTTGGATGAGCTCTGGCTTCACAGATTTCTTAAACACATATGAAATCAATGCAGATCCATTGTCAGGAATAATAACATCTGGAAATTTGGACATTGAAAAGCCCTAGCACAGAGGTCTTTTGGTTAAAGCAGAAGAATTTTGAGAAGGTAGCTACAACAAGCAAGAAATTCTTGTCTTTGCAAAATAAATAAGAATTCTGACCAAGTCTTTTTGACCATTTGCCAGAGAAAGGAAAGGTGTCATTGGCAGGTTTGATGGAGTGATCAGGCATTGGCTATGATCTTCTAACTAGCACAACTAATTATAGGCTTTAGATGTAATTATTAGTGCATATCTGTCCGTTCAAAAATTCCTGGTGAAAGTGCATGTATTATTATTATAATAACATGCTGAATTATGTGACGTTTCTTCTCTGACCACTGGAAAGTAAAGAACACAGCTTTGATTAGAAAATAGGGCTGGGGGGCCTGGATGGCTCAGTCATTTAAGCGTGCAATTCTTGATTTGGCTCAGGTCATGGTCTCATGGTTTGTGGGTGCGAGCCCCACATCAGGCTCTACACTGACAGCACAGAGCCTGTTTGGGATTCTGTCTCCCTGTCTCTTTGCCACTCCCCTGCTCACTCTTCTAGGTCTCAAAATAAATAAACATAAAAAAAAAAAAGGAAAGTAGGGTCTGTGGGACACTGGATGTCTCAGTCAAAGCATTGGACTCTGAGTTCAGCTCAGATCATGATCTCTTAGTTTTTGAGGTTGAGCCCTGCATCAGCTCTGCAGTAATAGTGCAGAGCCTGCTTGGGATCCTCTCTCCCTCTCTCTCTCTCTCTCTCTCTCTGCCCCTCTCACACTCATGTATGCTCTCTCTCTTCCTCAAAAATAAATATAGAAACTTAAAAAAGAGAAATTAGGGTCTGAACTGAATATGTGGGAGACATTATGTAGTTAAAAACACGAGTGTAAATTAGTTTGCTGTGCTAGTTTATGTGATAAAATGAAAGACCTAGAACAGTCTTGAGAATATCTTCATTAAGAAGCTAAAGAGGAAACAAGAGAGAGTAAAGAATTCCCAAAGTGCACCTTCCACAAGTAATGAACCAGCAGAACCAACTCTTCATAGTATGGACTTGTATAGCTTGTAAGGAAGCACTCTCACTCTGGGACAAGTAGCAGTGAAGGGATGCATGTTCTTAAGTGGCTAATTCCAAAGTATTGGTAGGTAATCACTTGTCAGGGAAGAGGTTTAGCTTGGAGTTTATTTATATGTCAGATCAGAGACCATATACAAAGGCCTAAAAAGAGTCCTTCCAAGTTAGGTCAACCTGCCTGTGTTTCACAAATTTCTTTTATGAGAATCTAGTTTTAAACACAGCAGGGGTGGGGCACCTGGATGGCTCAATCGTTGAGAGGCCAACTTCAGCTCAGGTCATGATCTCATGGTCCATGAGTTCGAGCCCCGAGTTGGGCTCTGTGCTGACAGCTCAGAGCCTGGAGCCTGCTTCCCATTCTGTGTCTCCCTCTCTCTCTGCCCCTCCCCCACTCATGCTCACGCTCTCTCTCTCTCTCTCTCTCTCTCTCTCTCTCTCTCTCAAAAATAAACATTTTAAAAAAATTTAAACACAACAGGGGTTATCAGACTCTTCACAGAATTTTATCCTTACTTAAAAAGTCTAAAGTTTTACCCTTTGGACTATTTTTATACCAATTTTGGACTAATTTTGTGCTTTGAACTAATTTTTCCCTTAATCACTTTAACAAACACAATCTATTCTATATATACCATATTCCAGGTTTTCTTCTAATTCTGTCTGCCTGCCTTTCTTCCTTCCTTCCTTCCTCCCTATATTTCCCCCTTCCTTCCTATATTTCCCTCCACACCTCCATTTTTTTTTTTTGTTCATGAGAAAATAGAGTAATTCAAACTAGATATGAGTAGATTAAGGGGCATGAATGTATATGTCTCTGACAAGACGACCTATGTTCTTGTTGCTAGATTAAATGCACTCCTATTTAAGTGCCTGGTGGGACTAAGAGGTATGGAGGAAGCTTCATGTGAGCAAGAAAATAATCCTCCTACAGTCTGCTTTTAGTCTTTATTTTCCATGTATGTTGAGAGCATTTTAGTCACAGTTCTTTCTGTTTCTTTTAAGCTGTTAACAAGTAGGAATATTCAGCCTCCAGTAATTTTTCAATCATTTTTTGAAATATTAACCCTTTAATGAGGCCTAGTATGGCTAGCCTGCTGTCTTCAGCATAGGTTTCAGGTAGGCATTAGTGTGAAAATATGGAACTGGTTTATAATCTTAATTTTTAAAGCATATGAAAAGACAAGTTTTGTGACTTGTGTTCAAAGACTTATATGACCTGTCAAAACAATTCATAAGATTCCTATTTGAAGGGGAAATGAAAAGTCAAGGTGACAGAAAGGTTATATTCATGCATTTGCAGGAGAGGAAGGGCGCAGATAAGATATGTCTTTGAAAGCTAATGAGAAAGCTATTTGTCAGGCAAGCTGTTCAAGTGCAGTGTCAGCAAGTGAAATGGGCTATTGCCTTTGGGGAAATGATTTACAGCGTATGAAAACCATCTTGGTTTGGGAGCCGGGTTGACCGTGGCACATCTCTCTTCCAGCTTTTTGGCTCTTTCTCCTTTCCTGTTTCCAGTATAAAATCAGCCTTTGTATATGAAAAACACTGCATGGCTTTGGCTTGCAGTCATGTGTGTTCTTGGTATGATTTTCACTAATGAGATTGGCATTGGATGCTTCAGTAAACACGCATATTTGCTTTAGGTTTATATTTACTTAATCTTTGTGGTTTAACTGGCTAAACTTGAACAAAGCCTGCTTAATTTGAGCCTAATAAAGTGTTGTGCTTTCAAAGAGAATATGCAGAATTAAAAGAATGTGCAATTTTTTTTTTAAGTAGCCCTTCCCTTCTCCTTGTCTGTTTTCCTTATGTACCTGCTGTCTGACCTGTCTCTGGTAGGGATACTTGCATTATATCCCTAGTTACTATATGTGTATTAAACCATTTTCATGTGGAATAAAGCAAGTTATGATTTTTTAACATAACTATTTTTAACAAATGTTTTTAACCTTTTTTTCATAAATACAAAAATGAAATCTGTACTGTAAACAAATTATTTTGAACAGTGTGGCTACCTCTGGAAGCTTGGCTACCTGTGATGGGTTTAGACCTATAATATGTGTTCTGTATACCACCTAAAAATGAGGAAAGGGAGACAACACTCTGTGTGCTACTAGAAAAAGGCAACAGTCAGAGCCAAACAGCATGTCACTTTATATTCTTCAGGCCATTCTAACCATCTTCCTTTGGATGATGCATTTTGTAGCTGTTGCCACTTGGGCAATTGAAAAGGGAAAAGAAGCGAATAACATGATTTGGAGGAGTGTGGAGGGATGTGAGTCTTAGAATGATCTTGGGATTTACAGAAGCCTTTAAAGCTATTTGTGCTGCTTTGTGCCGCCTTGTGCCCTGTGTCAGTTAATATTTCATCTTTACTCCACTTTTATGTTTTAAAACGTGGGAGATATTTTAAAAAGTATTGCACTGACCTCTACCCCAAAGTCTCCTAGCTCTGGCCAACCCTATTTACTTCTTTGATTGAGTATTCATTGTCTTTTCACTTTTGTAAGCAATACGAAATGAATGCTTACATGCCACGACAGACATGTAGAAAATCTTCTAAAATCGCAGTCCAGGTTCAACTGCAAATATGAAACATAAATCCATTTCCATTTAGCCTTTGATGAATGTAAGTATTAATATTGAGGTCAGTTCACAGTTTGCTGGTATTATGACTATTTTTTTCCCTTAGTGGTAGAGCACCTTAGTCTGGAAAAAGCATCTCTTTGGATATAGTATGAAATTTGATATACTCCTGTGAAGCACTGTTTCATCCTTTCAAATATGCCAGAACATCCTATAAGTGAAATCAAGATTTCTAAATGTCAAAAGCAAAAAAATATTAGAATGCAATCAAAAAATTTTCTGAAAAAAAAAAAAAAAAAGAAAGAAACCAGCTTCTCATTTTGCATTAGTAAGTAAAAATAGTTCAAAGACTAAATAGTGAAAATGAAGGTATACCAGGTCTACAGATTCTAGATAAAGGGTGCTACAGTCCACTCAGGGTCATGGGAGTTTTCACTAAAGAGATTCTGCTTTGTATTCTGTGACATTCAGAACTAGTTCTTGGATCAACTCCCCGATGAGACTGAGGAAGGGTTCTGTGTGTTTTGTTTGTTATTGTTACCCGCAACAGAAGGCACCAATAAGAAAGTAGTGCCCTCTATGGGTGGGAGTGCAGAATGCATCTTATTAGCAAGAATCAGTATATTGCAGGAATTGCAGCAAGAATGCAGTATATTGCAGGAACATTGATTCGTGGCACAAGCCATTATTAACTATGAAAATAATAAGTTGTGCTAGTTTTGTTTTTCTTTTAAGCAGTTTGTTGGTGAAGATAAATAAATAAGAGACAGAGCCTCTATCTCTGTAACTGATGTTTTGTGAAATCAGGATGTTTTATTAAATTCTGACACAATGATATAGCTCAGTCACCTCAGAGAATGATCTCTGACAAGCAGCACTTAAAGGAGAGGGGCCACACCTTCTAGTATGTAGTACCTAAAACTATGTGTGTTGATTGGCATCTGGCTGACTAGATAAAATCCACTCAGGGAGTTGATTTAAAATGGAAAGTGCAAGATGTCACCTCCAGAGACACTGATTCAATAGGTCTAGGTAAGTCCTAGGAATGTCATGTTTTTACCAAGTGGCACGGTGATTGGGAGACACTGCAGGCTTGGAAAGCGATGCCTTTTTGTGCATCTGCCCTTTGCTTCTGTTTACCAGCCAGCACCAAAGTGGGCAGCTCTAGCTGGGCGCCATGTCCTCATAGAAAATGGGAGCTCTTCTACTCTTCTGTCAAAAGTCTCATTTTCTGCTGGAGCTCTTCCTTTGCTTGGCTCTTGTCTGTCAAGGAAAGAACAGGAAAATCATTACTTCTGAAGGAACTGTTCCTTTGGCTTTTGATAACTGACAGAGTGAACAAATTTCTTCCCACGTGGTATGTCCTGTGCCTTCTATCAACCATTCCAGAGCTGTCACTCACTGAAGCTCTGCCAAGCATGTCTCCTGCTTTCCTGGTGTAGAGGGCTTTCTGTGATCAGCATATTGTCAAAAGTGTCACACATATACAAAGCTTACACATTGATGAAAACCACAGATATTTGCCATCTAGGATTTGAATGTAGCTTTTCCTAAATGCATATAAAACCTGTCATTCTTTGCTGTATGCTGCACCTGATGTTGTGTGTTAACTTGGATGGCATCTCTGTTAATCCTGCCCCCCAGTCTCATAAAGGGACCCTTCTACCAACATCACAACAGCTCATATTAAAGGAAACCTCATAGCCATGAAGATAGCTGTTAGCAAAGCCTTTGTTTTTGTCATAACTTATCAATGTCTAGCACGTCCCTGTCCTCTCTTCCTGGTGCTGCTGGGAGACACAACACTGAGGCTCTGATTTGCAGTAGACTTAAGGTCCGTGGTCAAGGCCTCCTGGCTTAGAATGTTAAAAGCATTATTATAAGCAGTTAACAAAACCTGTTCTAGAACAGAGAGGGATGATAAACACAGGGTGGAGTCCATGATAATCTAAGTTATTTAGAAAATTGAATAGAATATCAAATGATAACTTTGCTTTACCTATTCATTTTTTCTTCAATAATAAGGAATACACCTTTCTTTGTTCACTTACAGAAGAGTGTGCATATTCTTTGTACATTCCTGGGCTGCTTCGTGCTCTTGGTTTGCTAGAGAGCTCAGTCTGTTAGGTGTTTTCAGTGTCTTTACCCCCAACCTCAGTGCTTTGTCAAGCAATCAAGTGGTCCCAGGAATTCACTCTAATCCTTCTCTTTTTGTGTTTTGTTTTTTAGGTAAGTACTTTTCATTTTCCTCCTCCTTAATGCTGAGAGAAAATGCACCTGCGTGATGTAGAACAAATGGCTTACAAACACAAAAACCAAAAGATAAAAAATAACACGAGCAGTAAAGCATGACACGCTACCTGATACCAGTAAGAACTGTAAGTGGCCTTCAAATGTTCTTCTCTTTTCTAAGGAAGGGGAGTAACAGTACAGAAAGATGGGGTTGTTGCTGTGAGAGTTAGAAGATTGTAAGGAATGTTCATGAAATATTTATTCTCACCTGCTTTTTGGGTAGATGAACAGCTGATGGTTCTGAGCTGGCTCGCCATTCCCCAGTCGAAAACTATTGACCTAAATGCTACTTTTAAACATTTTTTGAAAATCACAAATGTAAACAGATGTGGGCAATGCTTGCAAGTTTTTGTCTATCTCTCTGTCTGTCAGTTTGTTTCTAAAAGGGAGTCAAGAATAGAAAAGAGTATTTTAACATCTAATTTTTATTTGAATTGGCATGAAACTATCTAGTTAAATGCTTCAGTAACATATGATCATGAATATATGTATAAACTTCATCTAGAAAAAAAATTCTTAAAGCTTTGGATGATAAATGAATATAATGTGGATAAGTAGATCAAAGATAGTTTCCTTCTTTCTTTTTTTCATGTCATGGATTGCAGGGATCCTCTCTCTCTTTTTACAAGTATAGCTCCCAGGTACATACGAAATAACATATAAAATACAGTTGAATTTATAATGCTTCAATAGTATTTTGCCTGAACAGTCATTCTTTATTTGGCTGTATATTTCAAGATTTAAATATGCATGATAAAAGTATATGCTTATATTAATGTCAGTATAGCCCTGTTAACAATGTATTATGTTTAATGTAAATTGAGATTTTCTATTCAATATAAGTGACAAAATATGTTAATAGAAATACATTAATACTTAATACAAGCAAATGGCAATGATCCAAAGATTTTAGAGACTGTTGCCAGTGACTAAATTAATTTCTCTATCAATTACTCTGCTTAACTCAACGAGTTTCTGCTGTCCTGAAATGTCATCTCTCTGTCTCTCCTTCACTTGGTTTTGTCTGTATTCATTTCTGACCCCTTATCCTGCCCCAAACCTTTCTCTAGTACTCCAACACATCCTGGTTCAGCCCTGTCCTAAATTATTGTTCAGTAGGGTCTGTGTATATTGGTTCAGGCTGCCATAATAAACTATCACAGATTGGTGGATTAAACAGTAGGAATTTATTTCCTCATTGTTCTGGAACTTGGAAGTCTGAGATCAAGATGTCAGCTTCATTGGTTTCTTCTGAAGCGTCTCTCTACCCGGCTTTGTGGATGGCTGTTTTTTGCTTGTATCTTCATGATCTTCCCTCTGTATGTGTCCTAATCTCCTCCTGTTAAAGGAGACTAGTCATATTCGAGTAGGGCCCGTGCTAAAAAGTTAATTCTAATTTAACACCTCCTTAAAGATTTTATCTGCAAATGCAGTCGCATTCTGAGATACAAGGGGTATAGGATTTCAACATATGAATTGGGGGGGGGCACAACCCCATAACCATGGGGCTCAGTGTATGGGTTCTGCCCATAACCATTCATATTCCAGTTTTTCACTTAAATTTTCTAATCATTCTATGTAAATTAGTTCTGTCCTCACCACTTAGAACATGAGTCTCAAAAATAAGTACTGATCATTTTTTAAATTTTATTTACTTCATTCATAGTGCCTAGAGGGCCAGACATATAATGTTAAATAACAAATATTTATTGTCTGGAAATGTTGGAAAGACTAGGATAAGAGGACCAAGTGAGGGACCCTTAGTCAATTTCTGATGACTTGAGCTCCCTTGTGTTGGTGGAAGGAAACCAGTGCCTTAGGTTTCAGGGTAAGGTGTTGGGAAAATGCAGGGCATCTGTTTCATTCCTGGGGGCCCCATCAGCTTTCTGGTTAGTAGAGGCAAGCCGCTGAAGGGTAATGCTGACTTCTGCAAATGGGTGGAACTGTAAAGGGTGTTGAACCTGGGCACATACCACAGAGGACCATTTGGGTTTGTGGAAAATAATTACCTAATTAAGAGTCTTTTGAACTAGAGGCAGGTTTCTGGAGAGTAAAACCATGAACACATTAATGGTTCCAAGGTGGTAAATTGAGTGTTCTGGAACTAAAATAAAGTTTAGTTCTTGAAATCATATGTAAGTTCTGAAATCCCACTTAATTCTTTGCTAATAATTCTAAATGCATACATTCTAACTTCTATGTAAGATGATTACCTCATTAAATTTCCAACACTAAAAATGTTGGTTTTGTTTGTATACTTCAGTTTTTGTTATATTCCATTTTCCATAATTTCTAGAGCTGACATTAAAAAGTATTTTCAGTGCTGGAGTGCCTGGGTGGCTCAAGTCAGTTAAGTGTCCAACTTTGGCTCAGGTCATGATCTCATGGTTCATGGATTCGAGCCCCGTGTCAGGCTTTGTGCTGACAGCTCAGAACCTGGAGACTGCTTTGGACTCTGTGTCTCCCTCTCTCTCTGCTCCTCCCCCACTCACACTCTGTCTCTCTCTCTCTCTCAAAAATAAATAAATATTAAAAAAAATTTTATAAAGTATTTTCAGTGCCTTAAAATAGAATTATCCTAAATTCAAATTATGCAAATGCTCATTTAATGTAGTTATAAACATGACTCCACATTTTATAGAAAATCATAAGAAAATACAAAACCCACCAAAGTTCAGTAGAACCATGATGCTTTTTCTCTTACTTGATGAGTTTTACTGGGTAGTTGTTGGTATTAAATTAAGATAGGCATAGCAGTTAGTCCATTTCTTGCAAAATAGTGGAGTTTAACAAATGTTCCTTTTTTAAATCACTCCTTTAGTTTGAATTTTTCCCAGTGTATTAAACATCTGTCATAGAAAAGGGGTGCAGATTTGAGCAGTTGATTGGTTCACTCATTCTCACATTTCAACAGTATTTAGGTAGTATATACCCTGATTTCATGCTGGATACTGGTTAAATAATGATGAGAAGAAGCAGAGTCTCAGTTTTCATGGAGAGGTGGGCATTAACTAAAAGGTCCAAAGATATGTACAATTAGAACAATAATAAGTGTTATGCAGAGCTAGGAGATTTTGTAATGGGGAGACCTGGTTTTTTGGTTTGGTTTGGGTTTGGGATTTTTTTTTTTTGATAGCATGTGGAAGATGTTGGGAAATATTTCTTAGAATATAACACACGAGGGGCGCCTGGATGGCTCAGTCGGTTAAGCGTCTGACTTCAGCTCAGGTCACGATCTCGCGGTCCGTGAGTTCAAACCCCGTGTCGGGCTCTGGGCTGATGGCTCAGAGCCTGGAGCCTGCTTCCGATTCTGTGTCTCCCTCTCTCTCTGCCCCTCCCCCATTCATGCTCTGTCTCTGTCTCAAAAATAAATAAATGTTAAAATTTTAAATAGAATATAACACCCGAGCTAGGTTGGAAGGTATATGTGATTCTGTTTGTGTGTGTGTGCATGTGTGTGTGTGTGTGTATTCCAGTAGTAATAGGGTTATGGTCACAGCGGTAGTAGTGCTGGTGGAAAGGAGAGGCAGGAAGATAAATAAATAAAAGATTAGTATTCAGAAAGCAACATGTGCGGAGTCTTGCCATGGAAGCAGGATGGAGAGTGCAGTTTATGCAAAGAAGGCCAGTGAGGCTGGGACACAAGAACAAAAAGTAAGATAGTAGCTAGAGAGGATGGTACTCCTTAATGGAGTCAATTTATGCAGAGCCATGGAGACTATATTAAGGAGTTTGTCTCCTATCCCAAGAATTATAGGAAGCCAATACCAGGCTTTAGTGGGTAAAAAGATGAATTCCCTACTATATTCACAATTATACTTTGAAGAGATTTGTTTTGTCCTCCAATGCTTTTGCAAGAAGATAAAAATTTGGAGTATGTACGCTTAAAGCCAACACACACAAGTCCTCTACCTGTCCATAGATCCAAAGACATATCTTTGGTATACCAGTCTAGGTTCCTCTTCCTTCCTTTCTGTCCCATTTAGTAGATTTCATGCAAGATGTTGACCTAAATAACTGAAACATACACAAGTGAATTCCATCCATGGACAAAAAAAAAACCCAAAAAAACAAACAAACAAAAAAAACAAAAAACAAACAAACAAACAAAAAAACGTTGTGGTGATATGTTTGATGTTTAAGAAGAAAAATACATCTGTGTAGCAGACTGACTTCTGCATATGTGAAAGAAAATGTGATAAGATAGTATGGTATTGTATTCATCTGACTCTCACAAAGTCCCAGGATGCTCAGAACTGTTCTGACTTGGGGGAGGTGCTGGTTTGTAAGTTAGAGGAGCGGCATGCCCATCATTTGTATGATGTATGCCTGGCCATGTGAACCCAGACACCTGGCGTATCTTGGTACCATCTATAGATACTAGCTAATCTTGCCAGGGTAAACTGTAGAATCCAAGAAACAAAATTTTGTCAAGTGACACAATTAGATGGTACGAGAAGATAGTGAAGACTAAAATAATTTGGGAAAGAGATATGGACACTAGGTTAAATCGTTATACTTGCTCTTTTCAGAGTATTTTTTTCAGCTTTAGAAAAATAACAATTTCCTATTAAATAATTGCCTTAACTGATGTGTTAATTTGCTCATTCAAAACAATTTTATGAATGCTATCTTATGTTACTCACTTCTATTACTTAACTTGACCATCGTAGCATAGCTAACCTCTTAAGAATGAAAGTTTGTAAATACCAACTACATAGGCCAGTATCTTGGTTAACAAAATACTGTACTAGTAATTGTTACATGAAATCATAAACAATCGATTTTCCCATTAAGAACCTTTAAAATGACAAGAAATAGGGACCAGATACAATCATGAGTGGGAGATATTACTGAGTCTGTGGAAAGGATCACCAGATTATAGAAAAATCTGTTTAATTTACAAAGTTGCATATTAGAAAAACAAATTAGGTATCTAAAGAAAAATCCTTTGGGAAAAGTCTAGTTCTCTCTGAGGCAGTGATAAATTCAAGTCTATACAAATACACCAGTGAAAAAAAGTTTGACTGGGACACCTGGGTGGCTCAGCCAGTTAAACTTCCAACTTCAGCTCAGGTCATGATCTCATGGTTCGTGGATCAAGCCCCGAGTCAGGATCTGCACTGACAGCTCAGAGCCTAGAGCCTGTTTCAGATTCTGTCTCCATGCCACCCCCCATCATGCCCCTACCCTCCTTATGCATGCTCTCTCTCTCTCTCTCTCTCTCTCTCTCTCTCTCATAAATAAGTAAATATAAAACAAAAAGATAAGTAAGTAAATAAAACATTTTGACTGAGCTGGTAAAATCAAGCAAATGTCCAACTTTGTGGAAAAAAAATGTAAAGTTTCGTCTGTAAGTCTTTTTAGGTTTTTATCACTTTGCATTGTTTATAGCTGAACTGAATGTAGGCAAAAGGGCGAAAGCATTTTGGCCTCGTAGGCATCCAGAATGGTATAGAGAGTAATTTCTTAATTGCCAAATGACTATTTTGTATCATCCTGTAGGAAACTTAACTTTCAAAATTCTGTCTAAAATAAATAAGAGGAGATTATGGGTGGCTCAGTCAGTTGAGGATCAGACTCTTGATTTCGGCTCAGGTCATGATTCCAGTGTGGATCAAGCCCCATGTCAGGCTCCATGCTGAGTGCAGAGCCTGCTTAAGATTCTTTCTCTCTCTCTGTCTCTCTCTCTCTCTCTCCCTCCCTCCCTCCCTCCCTCCCTCTCCTCCTTTGCCCCTCTCCCTCACTCTGTCTCACTCTGTAAAATAAAAATGGAAACTAAATAAATTAAATTAGATAAACCCAAGAAGTTTGAATCTTTTGATGTCTATTTTATTTTGTCTTGATTATATATGTACTACAGTCTTTTTGTAAAACATCCAAACATTGCAGAAATGTAAGACTTAGGTAAAAAATGCATGTTTGCTATCTTCCCTCCCCTCTCTTTAAATAACTATTTTTAAGAGCTTGTGTGTGCGTGTGTGTGTGTGTATCTATATCTATATCATATATATATATATACTTTTTTGTATATGTAAATATATATATATATATATATATATATATATATGTGTGTGTGTATTAACTGAATGGAAATTCACAACACGCTTTTCAACAAACTTTTTTAGCCTAAAATTTCTTAGAGCAGTGGATATTGATGTAGATAAATAGCTGTCTGTGAAGCTTTTTAAGTAGAACAAAAGCAGTACACTCTCCAAGAGAAACCCTGGTATCTAAGAGTAGTCTATAAACTTTGGGTCAACCTATGCCTGGCTTTGCCTGAGAAAGCTATCGTCCTCACCATCCCCCCCTTGCCCAACCACCCGGACAGGTGGATTCCTTTGTAGTTGCCACATGTTCTTTCAGAGCTGATGTGCTCCAACAGTACTATTTAAGGAACAGGCTTTGAGCACCTTACTATTCAGGGGTTGGTAAGAAGAGAGAAAGCTATGTATGGTCCATTTTCCCTGAGTCTTCCCTCCAGCTGACCCATTTTTTAGGACACCTGGAGAGAAGAACTTTGTCGTGGGATATAGACAACATTTTCTGTTGCTGAATTGTCTTGGTGTACCTGCCAGCTCTTTAAAGGAGTTGTGTAGGAACGCCAGCTGCCAGCCCTAGAGACCTCAGAGAAGCATGGGAAGTTGCAGCCCCTTCAGCCAGGAAAAGATAGCTACTGGTCTCGTGGGAAGCTGAGTGTGGAAGAAACCTCTCTAGATGAGAGAATGGAGAAACTGCCAACAGCTAGTTCGTTGTTCAAACAACCCAGCGTGACCTATCAAGGTCATTTTTGGACACTGCCACACATGGTCTTCTCCTGGTTAAATCATTATTCCTAGACAGGCTTGAATAGTAACCAAACTGACATCTTGGCCTACTTCCTGGTTGGGTGACCCCTGTTTAATTTTCTAACATTGCTGGTTTCTGCATCACTTTCTTCCAAGTAATTTGGTGTTGTTTAATCCTGCCATGTCTTCCACAAAGGCAAGATTATAAAAATCACTGCTTTAAGTAGTGTAATAACTTGTTAACAATTTTTGTAGAAAATAGAATTTTATTAAAGAATTTTACAATAAAATGTTAATTCGTTTCCTATATTTCTTCTTATTTACATTTTTTCCAATCTGTATCTATATAACGTGCACATTTAACCAAACTGTATATATAATTTTGCCCTGTCCTTTTCCACTTATGTTTGTTTTCTATATTATTTTCACATGATCATCATTTTCCTTTTTTTTTTTTAAATTTTTTTAACGTTTATTTATTTTTGAGACAGAGACAGAGCATGAATGGGAGAGGGTCAGAGAGAGGGAGACACAGAATCTGAAGTAGGCTCCAGGCTCTGAGCTGTCAGCACAGAGCCTGATGCGGGGCTCGAACTCACGGACCACGCGAGATCATGACCTGAGCCGAAGTCGGCCGCTTAACCGACTGAGCCACCCAGGCGCCCCATCATTTTCCTTTTTTAATGCCTTTGTAATATGGGGCAACTCTACTTGTTATAAATTCTCTTTTGTGCCAATTTGAAGTTTGCCTGATTTTAAATTAGTTATGTTCTTAGCTTTGTACCTTAGAGAAAGAGGTGACTGGTTTCACACGTTTGGGGACACTGAAATTGTACATAAAAATTTGTACAAACGTGCAGTATTCTGGAGAATGTATCCCTAACTTCATCAGATGGTCAGAGATCTATGTGAAGAACACACAGGACTGAGTTAATTCTCCTTTCATAGCTAAAAGAGCAAAGTAGATTGAGCAAGTTAAGTGAGTGCCTAATTACCGCCATAAAGTTAATTAGATTTTTGGACTCCTGGAACTTGGTAGCCACCTTTGGCATGTTGGTTGTTATTGTTGTTGTTGTTTGAATGATTTCAATCTCATAGGAACATCCAACCAGCCAAGGTTTGAAACCTTACTTATATGCTTTGTTTCACCTGGGTAATGTTAAAAATACTGATGCCTAGTCCTCTCTACCTGGTAGATTTTGGTTCTATTAAATGGTCAGGGTTGGGGTCAAGTCAAGGTGCAGCCAACGCTGAGAACCACTGGACTTGAAGCCTGAATGAATAGAACATGAAATAGGTAAGTGCTGTTGGAACAATCAAGATAGAAAAAAAAAATTGAAGAACTCACCTCTATCTTACCTGTATGAGAATATTTTACCTATCATAAAGATACCACATACCCCAAAACTTTTAAAAATTAACCTGGTCTTTTGAAATACCTTTGTTTAAACTTTAACACAATTTTCCCTTCCAATTACTTAGGGATGAAGTAAGCAGTCTTTCTGCTTTGATAACAGCAAAACTAAAGAAGGTCCAGCTAAGAAGGTCACTGAGAACAGTTTTTATTCTCAAGTGTTTAGTTTTTCTAATTTACTACATTCTGAATGTCATGTAAATTATATCTTTCTTCATTACCAATAAACTATAAGTTTGGTGAAGGAAACTGATCTCAATCACAAGTTTCATGGAAGTGAAAATAATCAGATTTCACTGCAGATCTAGCATATTCAAACAGACAGAACTATGTCAGTTAAACTTTCTGCGTTCTTTTTATGCATGACATTTTATTTTGGCAGGGGAGAGATTAAGAATTTACTATGTCTAAAAATAGTTATAGATTAACAAGGTACCAATATGACTGTTTTTTCTTTCCCTGGCTTATTTAACTGACCCGTATTTATCTTTTTCTTTTAAAGATAATCCCTAGTCCTCAGTTTCATGCAGCACTTTCGTTCTTATTTTCCCAGTCAGGAAATGGGAAATTAGGTTCAGTTACAAGGCATTATAGTTGATTCTTATGATCTTACAAATCTATTTTTAATTTTTATGAAATTATTTTAATTGTTTATCTTTAAACCTATAAGATTATCAGTACAATGAAAAATAACAACAAAGTGGAAAATTCTAACCAAGTTATTTTAGGGATCATAGGAATACCAAAAGAGAATATTACAATTACATCTGATTTTTACCTAATAGATTTGAATTTCTTTGCTTACAGTCAGCCCATCTGTCTCTTGGTGCTTCTCTGAGATAGTTAGACCTTGATAATGGTTTAAAATCACTCATTTATCAATTGTGTAATTCTTTTCCAGATGTATTTTTTTTAATTTTTAAAGTAATCTTTATTTATTTTTGAGAGAGAGAGAGAGAAAGAGAGCATGTGCGGGAGAGGAGCATACAAGGAGACACAGAATCCGAAGCAGGCTCTAGGCTCTAAGCCATCAGCACAGAGCCTAACACAGGGCTCAAACCCAGGAACCGTGAGATCATGACCCAAGCCAAAGTCAGAAGCTCAACCGACTGAACCACCCAGGCGCCTCTATTTTCCTCTTTCTTTCTTTCTTTCTTTCTTTCTTTCTTTCTTTCTTTCTTTCTTTCTTTCTCTTCTTTTTTATTTTTAGCATGGAGAAATCAGTTTAGTAGGTGTGGAGGGGTTTGGGAACCCACCTCAGACAGAAACCAGAGAACATATGGAGCAGTTTGAGCTCAGGAGGCTGGGAGGTGGGGCCTGCTCTTTTTCATATATAAATCCTTTGAAGTTCAATATCCTTCAGTGCCCATTGACTAACTCATAGGCCCTTTCCAGTAAAGTTTTCCCATGAGTTCCTAATGTCAGGAGCTGTCTTTCTGAGTCTTCAGCAGGTGGCATTAAAATCTACTTACGTAATATGTCATTCACCAAATGTACGTAATGGAGTCCCTGCCATGCTTATTAATTGCTAAGACATTGTCCCAAGCTCTGGCAAGACAGTGATAAGCACAACTGATAATTTCTTTCCACCCAGAGATTTTGGTTTAGCCCAACCTATTAGCTAGTCACTGAATCTTTGAGTGGAAGTAAGTAAAAGGATGAAAGAAGCAATCTCAGTGATATGAATCACAGCCACCATAGAATGGCTGTGTGTTCATTTTCATCAATGTATTATGAAAACTAATTCAGAGCGCAAAATAATGATAATAACAATACCAGTGATAATAATAAAGCAGGTCACAGAGTCAATATAGTATCGTAACAAGAGTATGGTCTCAGATACACTAGACTCAAATTGAAGGTTCACTTCTTAGTAACTGTGTTTCCCTCTCTGGGCTTTATTCTCCCCATCTGAAAATGTGAACACTGGTGCTGCCTTCATTTTAATGCACTCAGCCTTTTTTTTTTTTTTTTGGTTTTTTGGTTTTTTTTTTTTGTTTTTTTTGGAACACTGCTTGAATATCACTTACGTTGTTAGAACAAAGGGAAAGCATGATAAACCAGACACACCTGAATTCCTGCCCTTGTGGCCCTTGAAGTTTGTAGCGGAAGAAAAATTTTAGTAAGCAATGATGTTAAATACAATGAATGTTTTTGTGCTGGCCTTTTGCCTGATAGCAGATCCATTTCTTGCTTTCCTCCCTTTTCTGCCCTTTGTTATGGGAGGCTATCCCCTGAAGGCTGTGGTTTCCTGGCTTCTTCCGTTGGTGGTTAGATGGATTCTGTCTGTTGGAGGCACTGCCTGCAGCAGCATATCAAGCAGTAGCTGTGCCTCACTGAGGTGACCCCAGGTTCTGGAAGCATCAGCTCTTCTTCTATTCCTTCAGATGAGGAGTGGTAGTGGCTTCCTATTGTTTCAAGCCTTTCCAACCCGTGAAATGCCTCACAGTCCGTCTGTGGCATGTCACTCTCCTATCACCTTGTGTAGTAAATGATATTAAATTCACCCTTTTGAAATAGGTACAGTGTTTCTATTTTCTTAGTCAGGTGCTATTTGATACAGCTTTGGTAAGAGTGACAGAGAAAGACCCTACATTAGGAGCAGTCAATAAAGGTGTATCCGAGAAAGTAAAATTTAGGCCAAAACCTCAAGTATGGGTAGGAATCTATCAGTGGAGATGCAGAAAAATATTGTACATCATGTGGTGAAAGGAGAGAAAATGAGGCCCATTTTGAGAACTAAAAGCATGTGGGTAACTGGAGTGCGGGTTATAAGAGAAAGGGAGGAAGGGTGAGAATCTTGTAAGGCTTTCAAGTTGTAAGGGTTTTGAATTCAAGTCAATTGGAAAGCATGAGAGTAGAAAGTAGAGTGATATGGGCATTATTGTTTTCTAAAGTGGCCACAGTGTAGAGAATTCTTTGGAAAGGAGGCACAGGACCATTTAGGACAGTTGCAGATGGTGATGGTGGAGTGGAATAGAATGATGGCATGACAACAGAGAATGGTGAACCAATTTGAGGGACAGAGATAAAGGTAGAGTCAGCATGTCTTGGTAATTAATAGGCTTTAGGAGATAAGGTTTAGGATGGAGTTAGAATTGTTTCCAGAGTCCAAAATAGGGCAACTATTTTGATAAATAATATTTTGGTAAATAAATGGGGTGGTATTCACAGCAAAAGGGAATACTTATTGGAGGAGGAAGAGTTACAAAGTTGAGCTTGAAATATGTGTGAGAGATAGCCATATGGAGATGTCAGGTATGGTATGTGTGTCTAAAGCTCGGGAGACAGATCTGAACTAGAGAAATTGATTGGGAGTTGTCCATCCACAGATGGTCATGGGAGTAATTTGAGTCAATGAGATCAACCAAACAGTATGCAAGATGAGGAGAACAAGAGGGCCCTGTCTGAGCCCTGGAAAACACCAACACTAGAATGGGAGGGTAAGGAAGAGGCTGAAAAATAAACTGAAACATGAGCAGAGAGTTAAGTGAAGAAAATTAGGTGTCTGTGGTGGAAGCCAAGAGAAATAAGTGTCTCAGAAAGGAGGCAGTGGTCAGCAGTTCTGGAAACATCCATTGATGAGTGAAACGTCAGTTGGTGCCCTGTGAGAGGTCTTAGTGGTGGCAGCAGAAACCAGATTATGGTGAGCTGAGGTGTAAGTGTGAAGGGAGAGTCACAACAGTGGATATAAAGGAAATTATTTCAAGATTTGGCTCAGAATGAGAAGGAGGTATGAAGGTAGCTGCAAAAAGAAGTAGGGATTGAGGCATGGCTTATCTAAGATGGGAAATACTTGATTGCATTTGAATCCTGATGGAAGGGATTTGGTAAAGAGGAAGACAGTAGTGGAGGTAATTGATGAAGCCGGGCTCCTAAGGACATGCGAGTGACTGAGACCCAAAGCCCAGGTGGCAGGGTTTGCCTGACTGGTAACAGGAGGATAAAATAGAAATCATGAATATGGGTGCAGACAAATCTGCCAGTTTGATGGCTGGACATGGAGAACTTTCCTTTCTGAAGGTTACTCTCCTTGTTGAAGAGAAATATCATCTGCTGTGTGTGGAAAGTGGGGAGCAAGTATTTGAGCAAAAGAAGAAAGGATATTTTCTATAGTCTTTAGGGAAAATGGGAGAGCGAGATGATTCATAGTTGTTAGAATTTTAAAATGAATGTAAGCTGCTTGGATTATAGTTATTTCAGAATTATTAGCAGCCTTGCCTTTTCGCATTTTACTGCTAAACCTCCCTGAGTACATTTTCACCCTTTTGACAGCTAGCCGGAAATGATCACTCTGTGCTAAAATGCTGACTTACTGGGGCAACAGTGGCTCAGTTGGTTAAGTGTCTGACTCTTGATTTTGGCTCAGGTCATGATCATGAGAAGGAGCCCCATGTCAGGCTCCATGCTTGAGATTTTCTCTCTGCCTCTCCCCTGCTTGTTCGTTCTCTCTCTCAAAATAAATAAACGTTAAAAATAAATGAAATGCTGACCTGCCATGTTCCTTTTGTTATCCGCCAATACTGACTGATAAGATGGTAAATTGACGTATTAACTTCTTGATGTGAATTAAGACCTTTTTTTAAGGAAAAAAATCTTAAATAACACATCCCTCAATTTTACATACAGTTTATGGGGCAGAGAAAGACTCTAGCACCACAACAACCTTTTTAGGAAACACACGAATTGCCTTCACACCAAGTGTAACGTGCATAACATACCATCTCTTCCAAATTATTTGCTTAAAAATGCTGATGATTTGGCACTGGGAGATCACTTGCATAGTCAGAATAGAGCTTTCGCTTCACATTTTATTTGAAAATAAACCAGAAAATGCATTTCTCTGGATGTCATTATGGTACATATAACCAGAATGCTAGAAAAATAGCTTCCAAATGGCAAACACCACACAGAAACTGAATTCCATCAGTCAGCTCCCATTTGGTAAACATATGGGAGCTCTTGGGTAACTGAGCTATCAGATATTAGTCTAAATCTTTGCTTTTGAAAAGGTTCTGGAAACAGTGCCATTTAAGTTGAAGTGATTCAAGGAACTCAAGTCATTCTGTGGAGTTACCTTACTGTTTCATAATGAAGTTTGGGAAAGGGAATGGACCATGACAAGTGGCCTTTTCCTGCAGCTGTCACTTCCTTATGTTTCCCACCAGGCCCCAACATGAGATGTTAGACTCAGAAAACCAACAAAATGGAACCAAGTTAATAACAGACATTCTTAAAGCACTGAAAACAAAGTTGTCCTTTAGAACCCCAAACTCCAATTATTTGATATATGCCTCTGTGCTTGCCAGGAATTAGTGACAGGCATGAAAATGGAGTTCAATATGAATAATTAATATAAAGGCTCCAAGGTTATTTTGGACACTTAGTTCATGATTTAATTGGGTGGGATATTTTAAAAGTTTTCAAAGCACTTTTCAAGGGGTAGACCTGGGAAGAAAACCACATGAGGCTGGTCTAAGAGAGCACTGTGGAAAATCCCTGACATAAGCTTTCCTTTGCCTAAACATTGCTTGGTGATGAGCCTAGATTTGGAGTGGCCAAACAGTTCACTATCCAGGAGTACAAGGGGACTATTAATAATGTCACAGGAAAACAGAAGCAAACCCCAAAACAGGTAAAAGTAGGGCTACCTCAGGCAGAGCAGGGAGGTCATAGGCAAAGCGGAATACCCTTGGGTAAGGGGCAGTAAAGCCGTTCACATCTGAGCACATGTCTGCTAATGGTAGTATTTGTATCTTTTGGTACATCACAAGCATTGTTTGTGATGAGTCATCTCTCAGATGTCCTGTGAAGCAGGTCCTCTCCACCTACCAACATGGGATTAGAGTCATCAGACAACATGTGGTCAGAAGGTGGAGGGTTGTAACACCTGGGGAAGAGCTTTTTTTATTTTCTAATTTTAAATTTTTGTTCCCAAACCGCAACATCCCTGCCGTTGCTCTCTGTGTTGTCACAGAAAACAAAACAAAACAAAACAGCTTTGAGAATTACCACTGTAAAGATTGTTCTTTGAATTGTGGCCGCAACTACTTTGGTTATAAATTTACGTGGATTATTGTCGAGATGATTATGGGAATGATCCTCTGGTGTGTTGAAAATTCAAGGAACTTCATTCCCAACTCAACCAGCACTCGGAAAGCCTGAAGAGAGGAATGCCTGGGGCCCTTGGCAGAACAGAGCCCAGAGCCCAGAGAAGGGAATTGAGAGAAGGGAAATAGGAAAAACCTTCTGTTCAATGTGGTTGAGGTAGTGCTGAAGCATGGAACTTTTGCCTCAAATGGCAGCCAGAGGATCTTCTCAGAGCTCATCACCAAAAAACATGAGAAATTAGAGAAGGTATCCTTTTATTTTACAAAATGCTGTAATCTTTACTAACTCAAGCTCCCTTTGTCAGGCTTCTTTATGTAAAGAAAATTAAAAAGATCTCCCCACAGGGGCAACTGGGTGCCTCAGTTGGTTGGGCGTCTGACTTTGGCTTGGGTCATGATCTCCAGTTCCTGAGTTTGAGCCCCGCGTTGGACTCTGTACTGGTGGCTGGGAGCCTGCAGTCTGCTTCAGATTCTGTGTGTCCCTCTCTCTCTGCCCCTCCCCTGCTCATGCTCTGCCTTTCTCTCTCAAAAATAAAATAAACATTAAAAAAATTTAAAAAAAAAAGATCTCCCACAACCTGTTCAGACAGTTATGAACTTTTTCTTTGTTTCACTTGGTTTAGATTAGTTATGCTGAGGTAACAAACTACCTTGATGTTTCACTGACTACAACCACAGTTTTGTTTCTTGTTCTTGTTGCACATCCTTAGCTGGTTCATGGTGCTCTCTTCCTTACCGTTTTCATTAAGGAACAGCCCATCCTGAGAAGGCACAAGAAAGGGGAGATGGCAGGGCCACACAATGGCTTTTAGAGCTGCTGCTCAGAAATGCCACAGATCTCTTCCACTCTCATGCCATTGGCCAAAGTAAGTTGCATGGCTACGCTCAAAAACCATGAGGCAGGAAATATGACTCTTGGATAGGAATGGCTTTAGAAATCCTTTAAATGTTTTGTAAATAATATAATCCATCGCAATCCTCCAAGTTAATTTCAAAAATGACTGAAAAAATTTAACATATATTCTGTGTAGTACCCCTCATTCTGTTCCTAATGACACTTTCTCATTGTGATAAGTTACTTCTGTTTTTCTCCTTAGCTATGCTTACAAACTCACACATTACCCAGGAGCACTGTTCTGTTTGGCTTACTCACCTCTCTCCGTTACTTGATGGTGGGACCTTGAGAGGAGGAGCAAGGTGATAGTCATCTGTGAGTCCCTAGCATGTGGTTGGCACATAATAAAAACCCTAATAAGTAGCTATTGGCAGTTCATGACTTAATAGATAAATGAGGGACTGTTTGCATTGCCTTCTCCACCTTCGCACCTTGCTCCATTCCAACAAGCAATCTTGCAAAAGAAGTAGAAATCGCAGTGGAATCTTAAAGAATGGCTTGGTGTTCGCTCCATAGGAAAGTATGAGGAGGCAAATTCAAGGAAAGAAAAGTTGATAGATGTAGTTGGACTATTGTTGAGTGAAGGTAAAATTCTTCTTGAATTTTGCATCCTGAACATGAGTCCATATAACGTTAAGCTTGGTTATTGCGAAGTCTGACCCATCCCAGAGCACTAAGGAACTGAGACAATAAACTGCCAGTGCAGTACCCAGTCTGACAAGTCTGACCCTTATTAGATTCCCCCCAGAAAACTAATCTTGAATCACCTGCACAGATGACATAAAGTCACTAAAGGAATGTATAAATCGGTAACTATTTTTCATGATTTCTGATGTGACATTTTATTACTTACTCATTAATGAAAATCTGCCGTATCAAAAAGTCTAAATATAGCATTAACATCTCATGTTGAATCTGGCAATTAGATCTTGTTTTACTACTTTCAAAACAGATGTGAAGAGAAAAAAGGAAAAGAGATTGACTACAACACACAAGATTTTCTTCATTGATCAGTGAAGTTTGAGCTTTCCTAAATGATGCCTATGGGAAGCTATCCACTTCTAGGGATGTTTCCATTGTTCACATGTTTGGGGGATTCTCCTTTTGAACTTACCTTCAGAGCCTGTGCTACACATTTTTTTTTAATTCACTGCTGACACATCTCCATCTGCTAAAGGTGGATCTGATTCTATGAAGCTGCCAAAAATTCTTTGGCATGAAGTCTGATGATTAAAGTGGATGATCCATTTGGCTAATGTTGTCTTGGTCAAATGGGAAGTGACTATAAAATCAAGAAGCTGTTTTCTTATGCATGTTGGAAATGGCCTGTGATGATAATTCCTGAAGGGGTTATGCCAGAAATGTCATCAGCCCTGATAGCATTCATTGAGCAAGCAAGCTCTATTTATCCATAGAAAAATCATTCTCATTATTTTATAGAGAGTTTTCTTAGTAATTGCTAGAAATTAATATTAATAAAATGATAGGTTATATATAATATGTATATACTTTTATAAATGTACAGAATCATATATATATACGCATACATATATATATGCATACACACAGCCCAATTAGCAAATTAAATTATTCTTTTATAGCTGTTTTCAATTTAAAAAAAATCCATATTATGCTCTTAAGCAAATGCCAAATGCCTCTGTTGCATGAGAAATTCCTAACAGGCAAATAATACCAGATAAGTTATTTCATTATTCCATGTTGTATCTGTAGACCAATGGAGCTTCCTTTTTACTCTTTAACCCTCGACTATGTATTACCATGTGGGATAGTCAGGGACTACTTTCAACTATCCATAGTATGCTATGTATCATACTTTCTGTTCTTTAGCATTTCTAGCCATTAAAAATAAATTACACTGTAAGGCAGAAAGTGATGCATTTTTGTAAAGTGTTATGTGTCCTCTTTGCACAAATATATGTAAAAAAGTACATGTATACATATGTATATAAGCAATATAAAATAATGTAATTCCCAAACTCTGCAATTTTCTGCTAATGAATCTGAAGCATTTGATTAAGACTCGATTTAAGCTGTGCCAACATGCTGTCTGAACATATTTGAAAAGTATAATTTTGGCTAAATCATTTGGTATTTTTGATATCATGTAGACAGTCTTCTTAAATTCTCATTAAATAATTGACTCACTTTATAATTACAATAGGGTCTACATATTCAGGCAGCTTAATCTGCAATTTAATGGCATGTAAATGTTGAGAACAGAATTATTAGAAACTTTGGACATGTCACCATAAACCAGACCCAACAATACATGTCAGTCCCACTGGAAAAGTATTTCCTGGCATAAACTCAATATATGTTTCTTCAGTACATGAAAAATGAATGATTCCTTCCTTCACAACAATTGATTATATTTATTGATCTCGGTTTAAATACAAATCTGTATTGGTAAATTAAAACATTTTTTTTAATATCATGGAGAATCGCTGATACATCCAAATGAGGTAATGCCAGGGCTGTGGTAAAGCTTTGTAGACTGTGTAAAGAGCTCTTTGTTGAGAGTGGAGTATGGTTTCTGGGACTGGTAAGATGTGGTGGGAAGACCAGGCCTTATTTTAACTGAGTGCTTATGTTTTGATTAGAATTTGACCAGGTGAGAGCAGATATACTTCTTTTCCACTTCAGAGTTTCACTTCAAGTTAAATGCTTAAAGAAACCAGGAGAAAACGCATCAGCGTTATGTGACTGGGGTGGGGATTGTGTCAGCTTGAAGAATTCCTGCCCTTGTAATGAAGATAGTGAATATTCCGCTCTGGTTTCCATCCATCATATAGGAATGGGGGGAAGGTCCCACATGTTAGACCTTACAATTTTCAAAAGAAGCCAAATCTAACCTTGTATGTGACTGTGACATTCCCTCAGTGCTTTAAATGTTGGATGAAAAGAAAAAAAATAACATGGGGTGCCTCGGTGGCTCAGTCAGTTAGGCGTCCAACTTCAGCCCAGGTCATGATCTCACAGTTCGTGAGTTTGTCAGGTTCTGTGCTGACAGCTTGGAGCCTGGAGCCTGCTTTGAATTCTGTGTCTTCCTCTCTCTCTGCCCCTCCCCAGCTCATGTTTGCACTCTGTCTCTGTCAAAAATAAATAAACTTAAAAAAATTTTTTTTGAAAAAGAAAGGAAAAAAAAGGAAAAAATAACAGTGTGTCAGTCAAACTCAGGTCTGCTAGCCACATATGGCTCAAAGACAGCCATTTCACCCACCCCAGCCTACACCTCTTTGGTGCTGGAGTGATTTCCTGTGTTTCCCTTATGTAGAAGTATAATTATTAGACTCCAGTTTGTCTACAGCTATGCGCAAGGCCAAAGGTCTATAGCCAAGTTCTGGATTTACTGCTGCTATCTTTAGAAAATGCACAGAAGGTTTCTCCTATTTTTCTCACCAAGCTCTAAGGATAAATAGCCCAAAACAAAAAGACAAAGTACGTTGGCCATTGTGAGCCTTGAAACGTTCAGGTCAGTTACTAAAATGAGGGTATGTTTCATGTGAAAAGGGTGTCCGTAAAGAAAGGTACAAAAGAATGGGATTAAGTACTTTCCTGCTTGATCTCAACTACTTTACTTCTTAGTGACTTGCTAAAAAAAGATTGTCTTTCATGGTTCCCCCACTGTCCCAACCAAAAAAAAAAAATTGTACATTTTCTCTTGTTTCCCTCTCTCTTTTTTTTCCAATCTCCGACTAAATTTTGTGATTCCCCGGTCCCACCTCCTGATTACCTACTTTTGGTTACCTTGGTATCCAAAAGGTCAAAAATAAAAAAGAGATACTTCTCAGTTGACTAGGGTTATCTCTTAGAATATAAGAGGGCAAAAGCATAAGCAAGGATTAAGTGCTAAATAAACCCACTATGCTACCACACATTTCTGGTTTAAAAACTACACTTCATTGAATAATTTAGAATATGCTTATACCATCTGTTCCCTTGGGTATTGACATTATCCATGATAGCAAAATAATCACATGTTAAATAAATTCTAGAAACTGTACTGTCATTCATAATAGCAATGACCTTGTTCATTCAGATGACCTAGCCTTTTTCTTTCTCCATGTAATTATATCATTGATTTTCTCGTATCGGAAAGGAGAACAACTGAGTACATGGTGTTTCTTAAATAGAGTATCAGTTCAGGAATTTGAACATTTCATTTATGGAAATAAAAAATAAAGTGCAAACATATGCCATCTTTGAAGGTAACATTATGTAAGCTTTTGAGCATAATATTTGCTGTCTTTATCTACTTCTTTATGTAAATTCATGGGAGAAATGATCAGATTGTCTTATGCATATTTTAGAACTATGCAATCAATTATCTTCTGGAATTCTGTTGTCTGTCTGGAAAGATATAGAGCATGCATCTCTGTGTAAACTGAATGAGTTTACTTCAGGGTGGATATTGATTTTGTTCTCCCTGAGCTTTTACAACATTTCATGTCTGAGCCACACACAATGTACTCTCTCTCAATGACAGCAAATTTATTCATGTGTTGGAGTCTTTTTCTTCTCAAAACATATTGTATGCTTTGTGAGGGCAGTGGCCATTTGATTTTCCTTTTGTGTCTCTCAAAGTTTCCCACTCTGCAGACTTTTCTAAGGGAAAAATAAATAATGAGTACATGATTTTTAATGCTGTAAAATAGGGGAAAAGGTTTAAAAAGTTGTTGCTTAAGTTGGCACATGTCATAGACGGTGAAGGTTAATGATTTCTTTTACCCACACCTAACTCAGGTATATAGACTGTTCTAACTTGGGCTGCTCCTCTGTGAATCTCTGTGGCATTAGGGTGTGGCTGAAAGGGACCTTGAGGATATTTTGAAAGCCTTTCCAACAAACTTCTGGTGCTTAATAGGCCTTTCCTGCCAGGTACCTTTCTATATTGCTGTATTCCATTCCTTGGCTTTTCTTTAAAATCACACCTTATCTCGTAAGAGAGGGTAGAATTCAGAAGGCATCATTATTCTTTGCAAAAGGTATCTGAACCATGCATTAAATCATCTGTACCTTCTCATCTCTAGGCAAAATGATACCAATTTATTTGAACATTCTTTCTCAGTCCCAGTATCTTCTTCTATGAACGTTCTCTGAGTGCCCTTCTTCAAACTGAGGGAAGGCTCTCGTTTGGTCAGGGAGTCTATAAAGGGAAAGTGAGCTCAAAGACCCTCATGCTGTGACCCTGTTCATCACCAGTTTGACCTTCTTGCTTTTCTGGTGAGCTTTTAACTTGATGATTTATCAGTGAATTATCTGTTACGTACATTTGTTGTTGGCAAACCACATTGTCATTCCTCATTTGTATTCACTGTTTGATGTTCCCCACAAGTTACACTGCTTCGGTTCAAGTAAATTGGTTTTTCATATGAAAAAATATTCATATTCAATTTAATATCTGAATGATCTGCCAAGATGCTACCTATCATTTCTTTGACTTCTCTCTCACAAAGTATTCAGTCTCAATACAAATGTCTAGTCTCAAAGCCCCCTTTTATCATTTGCATTTCTCCGTTTACACAAAATTAGTCATAATCTCCCTATTGCTTGGTAAATCCAGTAAATGCTATAGAAATAACATTTAAAAAATTTTGGTAAGGTATTTGAAAAAGTCTCTTGAGTTATAGTTGCAGGGTTAGTGGATATATAGGCTAGATGAAAATGCAGATAAGTGGACTTATTACCAGTTGAACAACATAGATGAGAAGTATTGAATAAAGAGTAAATGTTAGCCTAGTTGGGAGATTAATTCATCCATTCAGATGTACAGAAAAGTGGACTTGAAAGTGACTGTGAATACAGTGGAATGCAAGGTCAGGATCAACAGTTATTTATTTTTGCTAATAAAAATGATTGCAAATTCAAATTCACAATTAATATGAATTGGATAGTGGAATCCTAAGGGAAGTGGTTCATGAATTAAGAGTGTGAGGAGAATTGTCTTAAATCTCATTCATAGATTTACAATGAACAGAGAAATGGAGATGATTATCTCTTTCTGCCCCCTGAATAGTCATATCACACCTAGAATGTTGGCTTAATTTCAAGAGGAATCAACAAACAAGGATAAATCCAGAAGCAAGATAGGAACAATCAAAAGAACTTTGATCAGGTGGCCTAGAAATGGGAAAATGGAAGCTCTCTTTGGGTGATCACAAAGCTGTCGGAGTAAAAAAAAGAATTATGCCTGTTTTTGAATGATTCCAAATCTGCAGTCGAGAGACAGTACTTCTACAAAGGTGAAATTTAGGTTAGTAGAAATAACTTTACAATATTGGTATCTATTCAAAGTAAGCATTCTGTGCCATGAAGCAGGGCTGTTCTCATACCAAGATGCATTCACCCAAGAGCAGATTCCTGCTTCTCCCTGGAGGGTTTTCATGCATTAGAAGACTGCATTTCCAATCACTTACAACAAATCTTTCAATTATGAGAGCAGATGATATGAAAAGTTCTTAGCATAGTGCCTGATGACATCAATTAAATGCTCAGTAGATATGAGCTATAATTGTTATTGGTAAAGACTAATCCATGACTTTGTAACTGACAATTTGTCTGAAGGGAATAGGAGAAGATAACTTTAAAAATTTAGTTCAGCTTCTGTTGCTAAATAATTAAGGTAACTAATAAGGGCCTATGATATGTGTAACTGATTTACTCTTAATTTGTTGCCACTTTCTGTTTTCTGTAATTGCCTTTACATTCTATGTTACCTGGGTTGGGGATTTATTCATCAAATTTAACAGGAAAATTCTAAGCAGTTACTAAATCACAGTTGCTTGTATTAAATTATCTAGTGACTAACAAAGCAATGAATCATATCAGAAAAAAATGGGTATCTTCCATTAATTAAGAGGACTCTTTCAGTTTAGGGACGTGTAGAATCTTAATAACAGTAATATTCTAGCTCATATTAGCTTCGTTGAAATTTTTTCTCAGGTGACAGATTTGTTTATCTCTCAGGATTGCAGCTCCTATCTGTTGAAGGGATTCACTAATTCACTGACTTAATTATTCAGTCAACAAATAATGTACCAAGCACTATCTTGGCTTGCACGTGCACTCTCACCTCTATATAGTATCCTTTTCACTTTTTTTCCCTTTGAATTACTCACCACAGGAAGAGCAGCTTTTCTGATACCTCATGGGCCCAGAAGCTGACCCCAAGGCCCCTATCCTTGAACTCCTTGTGTCCCTTTCCTAGTACATATTTCTCCCTATAACTTACCACCTCTCTTATATATTTCATTCACCTGTATGTCCATCCACCTGGCTCTTCTGGAATGTCCATTCCAGGAAGGCAGGAATATTTGTCTGTTTTATTTCCTCCCAGATTCCCAACACATAGAATAGTGACTTGACAAATATTTGTTGAATGAATGAAGCTTAAATGTCATGGAAACTGGTATTAGAAAGGTGTCATTTATGCTGCTGGGTTACCTAACCCATTTTTGGAGTGCAGGGTTATAAACCAAAGTTACTTGGCTTCAAAACGAACATCTTCATTATTAGTCTCTCCCTCATTTACAAATAATTCCAGAATTTCCATGCTCTATAGATTTGAATACAAGAAGATAACTTTTGTTATCATTTGAATTTAAGAGAATATCAAGGTGGATGTTTACCTACCTGATCCTATCTATACAGATCACTCCTTCACATTATGTTTTCTCTCTGGATTTATTCAGTCTGGTTAAATATATCATGAGCTTCCCTATTATCTGTTATTATTTCTTGGGTCATCAATGCAGACCCTAGAAAAAGCGGAATGCAGTGGAACAGTAATGGGTAAGGCTCAGTCTTTGCCTTTGAGCTCTTTTCAGTCTAGTGGCTAAGCTAGCCTTGTACATGTACAATCTCAGAGCCAGATGATAACCAGATAATTTATAATCTAAACAGTGATACTTTTGAGAAAAAAAGAAAGCACTATTTAATAATAGTATTGGGACAACAGCTTATACGCTTCAGGTAAACTGAGTAATACGGACCCCGAGTTTTAAAAAGTTAACGAAGATAAACCATGAGTGCAAGTCCTTCTTGTAACACAGAGTTACTGGGCGTCTACTCTATGTAGAGCAACGTACCAGGGACTCTGGAGACTTCAAAGATCAGTGAGCCATGATCAGTCTATCTTGTGGTTTATAACCCACTTGAGGAGAGAAAACATTAACAAAACAATATGAAGAAGGAAATGATGGTATAGTCTGAATGTCAGCTTCATGTGATATTAGCCAACCACAAGGTTTCAGATAGGATCACTGACGCTGTACTGCCTTTCATTTCTTTCTCATAGGTGGTCATTTGAAGTGCATCCTGTCATAATGCATCAACTGAACACTGAATGGATTATGTGACTTTTTCTAGTTAAGAGTCAGACCATTCACTTCTGTCTGTTTATAGAATAGATGTTTAACTCATGCTGGCTGGCTGGCAAACCAACTGAGGTAGAAGGATGAATTGATGTGTTTTTTAAAAATTATCTAGCAACCAGATATAGAACAATCTTTGCCAAAGACACCTCCTCTTTGCTTGACCAACTAATCTCTTTGCTTCACCAACTAGAAGAACTTACAGCATGATTATGTTTCATCTTCAGATTTGATAATGATATAAGATATTTGGTTATTTGAAAATAAGCTTAAAAGTGCTTTAATTCTTTCCACTGGTGCTTACTCTTGGCGATTCTTTTGCAGCTGAATTTTGGCAACAGTGTATATGTTGGCGAGTAGACTGTGCTTTTTAAGGCTGAAAGTGTGGGAAGTAGTGTAGGACATCTGTTGAAGAAGTCATGTTGTCAAAGCCCAGTACGTATATTAAACTCATTTGTTTCCATTTTCATACCTTTTAAAGCAAAATGTCACTCCTTTTAACGTTCAGACAGTTTATAAAAATACTTGGAGCTATGAATTGTGTGGGACTACCTGAACTTCAGTGAATGAGCATCATTTTATTCCGTTGGTTTTATTGCTACTTTAACTCAGCCTAAACTTTGGATATATAATGGGTTTGTTAAGATAAGATTATCAGTGGTCATGGGATTTTATTGGGAATGAAATTGAAACTAACAATTTCCTGTCCCTGGATTAAACAAAACTGAGAACAAGCAGAAATAACTTAGCTTCTTTCTTCTCTGACTTCTTCTTCTAAGGTATTATTAATACTTGGTCCAACTGCTCATCTCCCTTATTGCAGACAGTTTAATAAATTTAACTTTATGTGATCAATAGGTTTCTGCTGGGCTTTTGACGAATTGATTGTTAGGAAATAAAATAAGATTTTGGGAGAAATTGCTTCCAATGGGGACTCTACTAGATGTATAAAACTTTTTTAAGGAGCTGAGAACCTAGGGTTCATTCATCCCCAGATTGCCTTCTTTTGAAATGAAGCAGCTGATTGATTTAAATAGAAGTTATCCTTGCTATAAAGTTGAGTTAAGCCTGCTGACTTTCTGATTTATAGGACTTTATGTTCTTTAAATTCTAAAAGGCATGCCATTAAGTCTCATTGGTTTTCACAGTCCGAGGAATTAAGTCATGTTAATAAAATTTTCAAGATAATATTAATTTATATATCATAATGTTAGCACTATCATTTACAACTGATGATATAACTGGTCTAAGAACAACACCAATTCCATGTGACTCCTATTTGCTAGATGACTGTACTTAAGAAGCCAAATTATAGATTAGAAAGTTTGTGAATGTCCATCAGATCAGGGGGAGTTATAGCTTCTTAAGGAGGTTATGTAGCTTTTTCACTATTCGCTATATTTCACCTTATAACTATTCTTTAAGAATTTTTTTAACATAAACAAATCAAGTTAGTTAGATTTAGAATACTCAAAACTCTTGTTATTATAAATAATTTCCCATGTCACCAAGACCACTACCCCCTCTATTTACATTTATAATTATCCTATCATCCCTTATTTTAGTACATTTCAAGGTACTATCATTGCCAAAGTTTGCACATTTATTTTAATAGAAATATATTTCCTAATAATAAATAAGGGAACACCTTAATGGTTTAAGTTTTTGAAAGCAGTTCAATGGTCTATGAATCTTACCCACACTGTGATTTCTTACTAGCTTTAGTCTTAAAGGATACCCATATTTTTGAAACTCCTTTATCTATTAGAACTATATTCTCTTTTAGTGCACTAATCAAATCAGAGTGATTCTATGCTACTTCTGCAACTGTATATGAAGACATTACCAAAGATGCCACAGACACCAAGTACAAAGAAACAGTCATCAATATTTCTATTGTTTTCTGCGATGTAATTTACTAATTGATCACAATCAGTATTTTTTTATTTTTAGTTGATAGAATTCAGATTTTAAAACTTTAATAACAATCTCATTTTTGTTATTAAAACAGTAGCACAAGGGGAGCCTGAGTGGCTCAGTCAGTTAAGTGTCTGACTTTGGCCCAGGTCATGATCTCACAGTTATGTCTGTGAGTTCGAGCCCCACGTCAGGCTCTGTGCTGACAGCTTGGAGCCTGGAGCCTGCTTTGGATTCTGTGTCTCCCTCTCTCTCTCTGCCCCTCCCCGGCTCATGCGCACCCTCTGTCTCTGTCAAAAATAAATAAATTTTTAAAAATAAATTAATTAAAAAAATAAATAAATAAAACAGTAGCACAAGAGACATTCTAGGGGTGCCTGGGTGGCTCAGTCAGTTGAGTCCAACTCTTGATTTTGGCTTAGGTCCTGAACTCAGGCTTCGTGAGATCAAACCCTGCAGGCCCCATGCTGACAGTACAGAGCCTGCTTGGGATTCTCTCTCTCCCTTTCTCACTGCCCCTCCCCCACTCACACACACACATGCACGCCCACTTTCTCTCTCATTCTCAAAATAAATAAGTGAACTTTGAAAAAAAAAAGAGAGACATTCTAGAATATTTAGATAATACAAACGGGAGAAAAAGAAAATTAAAATCATATAATTTTCCCTATTCAGATTTTTTTTTTAGTATTCAATGTATATTATTTTTATTCTCTTGTTTTTCAATGTATGAATATCTTTTTCCCTGGTTAAAAATAATTTTATTCTAATATACTGTTTTATAGCCTATTTTTTTTACTAAGTTAATGTTTATGAATACTTCTCTCTGTCATTATTTTAAAACATAGTGTCACATGAGATGCTTTGTTATCATAAGTTCCTATGAAGGATGCCATATACTCGATCCATACTTTGTTGACAGTTCAGAGCAAATGTTAGCATCGTAAAAACTCTAAGAATTCCTGATTCCTTATAAAAAAGGCTATCTGTTTTTATTTCACCTAGAACTTCCTAAGTGTATATCGCTATAGAATTCATGTTATTTATTAGCATATCTTTTTGTAGAGTTAAAGAAGTATTTCAGTACAATCACTTTAATGGGTTTATGATAGTTACATTGAGTGGATATTCCACATTTTCTTTAAGCATTTGGACATTAAAGATATTTTAATATTTTGGAAAACACTGTGGGCTTTGGGAATTCCCTTCTCATTGAAGCCATTCTGTACAAGCTGTGCAAAATGTCATATGTTCAGTATTTAAGAAGTGGATTATCCAACAAGTGGCTAATCCTTAAAAGGACAAGATTGATTAACTAATTTTGAATGTGCTTGTTATGTTCTCAAAACATAGAACATGATAAAATAAAAGCATAATCGCAAGCTTATTCAAGTAGTAGGATAACTACTTTTGATCATTTTTATTATTGAACTGAAACTATCCACCCAGACAGACACATATCCATCGCCTCCAACTAAAATCCATATATGTCCCTCACTTCCTGAGAAGAGATGTTGCTCTCATATTATGGTGGGTGCTCTTTGTTAACTAATTCTGTTTGCTAGTGTTTCTTGAATAGTTCCACAATTTCCAATGTATTTCAATATCTAATTGTATTATTATTATGGGGAAGTAGCAAAAGTGAGGGAGCTAAGGAGAGAGTTAAACAGGTCTTTGGAATGTATAATCAGTAGTTAAATGTCAGATGTCAGCTACTTTATTTAACAAGCAAGTGGTGTTCTGGGTGCTGGAATTGCAAAGTACAAATAAAGCAGAATGCCTGCCCCACAGGAACTATAGTGCCATGGAGAGGAGTTTTGAATGTATGAACAGCTATGAAACAATGCACTATAGTCTTATGTAGATGAGGGAAAATAGGTAAGAGGCATCTGAATCAAACTGAGGAATGGAGAATGGTTTTTGGAAGAGATGACAAGTAGAAACAGCCACTCAGAGAAGTGACACAGAAAGTTCTGGCCAGGGGGCTTATTCTTTGTGAAAGGCCAGTGGTGTGAAAGAGCAGGCTGTGCATGGGACACTACTGGGGTTACCTGTGGCAGATACAGGAAAGGAAATCAGAGCATGACCATCGGGGATTGCCGTGCTAAGCTTTGGAACTTAAATTGTGAACTTTACCACTAAAGAAATGGGGAACCATTGAATGTTTCCAAGCAAGAGAATCACATGTTCAGATTTCCGTTTTAAAATGATCCATATAGCATTCAAGTGAAGGGTAGGATTAAGGAGAAGAAGGCTGAAAGTATTAACTCTAGGCAACATATGGGCAAAAAAGAGGGATAAATAAGATATTAAGGAAACTACAATCTGTAGAGAAGAATAACTTAGTCTGGTCTTTGGAGCTAGACTAACTGACTCCTAACTCTGACCCCACCACATAACACTCTTTGTGACCTGGGGCATGTGTCTCATTTGTCCTTTGCCTTGTTTTGCTCATCTACAAAATGAGCATAACAATAGTGTCCAACTCATACAATTTTATGAAGATTAAAGGGTGAATTACTATCATTAACAGTGTCTAACACCATAAAAATAATCTGAGAAATGTTAGCTATTATCTACTTTTACTACTAATATTATTGTTAATTTAATATTATTGTTGTAATAATATAACATTGTTATAATTTTGTAATAATGCAATATATTATTGTTAATATTATATTATTTAACATTCATGTCTCTAGGATTTGTGGCCTGATTAGAAGCGATTGCTTTATGGTTGGGTGAATGGGGATAGTGTCAGAGAGCACAGGAAGAAATATGTTTTGAAGTTAGAGAAAGAGTGCAAATTACATTATAAATGCTGGCAGGAGGTACCTGTGGGACTTCCAAATGGAATTTTCTCATGAGCATTTGATTATAACATCATAAAGGTATGGACTCTGGAAAAAAGATGTGCAAATTTTGAGCATATAATGGGTATTTGAAGTCATTGGGTTGGATGCATTGACCAGAAAGTGTGTGGGTCAGAGGGGACAAGAGCCTGAATTGCTGAGGACAGGTGTGGACCCCAGGATTACTGCTCTCCCATGTGGGCAAGGCAGAAAACACAAATGTGGGGAGAAAACACAAATGTGCTTCTCAGCCAGAAGCAAGGGGAAATGAGTCAGTCAATTCTTATTCTCTGTCATGGTCATGAACAGATGATGTCCAAATGTCCTGAAAGAATTCCTCCAGCTTTTCAAATTGCCAAACTCAGGCCAGGTTAGATCTAACAGCTGAAAGAATTATCTTGAATAAATACTGGAAATATTAGAAAAGTCCTGTGACCTCAAACGTTGCCTCCTAACAATTGCTTTTAATTGCTCTCAAGGACAATACCAGCATCACAGTCTGGAGTATACTGAAAAATATTGGTGTTCTCGATACTCTAGTGTGGTAAATGCCCTTGTTCAAATATTCCCCAGAGCTTAGAATCATGAGGATAATGAGTGAGATTTGACACTGTGCCCATCACACCACAGAAATCCCAGTATACAAAAAAGCAAATGGAACACCACTGGGTAAACCTGGGCATTCCTTGGTGAGATTGTAGCGCTATTTTGCTGTAAACCTGTTACAGACTGTGGTTCTAATATGTAGTTGAATTTAGGTTCTCCAATCGGTATGTTTTTTATTTTCCTAAATGAAAAGTCCCCAACTATCTCTGCCCAGCCTCAGAGAAAGGGAATCTCGGAAGACAGGCTGATTTGAGTTTCCTTTAGAGGGGGATCTCTGCTGATTGGCCAGTGTTCTCACAAATTCTAGATTCTTGGCAAGGTGGATGTTAGCAGTAATCTTTTCTCATCCCAATTTAAGTACAAGTAATCCCCATGAGACCCTGCCAGGTTCATGGTAAATCATTGACCAGGTACAAGCAAAAATGTCCCCGCTAAGAAAACCAAGGAATTTTACCCATCACAGGACACGTATTTCCCTCCCATAGAGGTTTATGTCTTACCTTTCTTTTTCTTATTTTTTTTTTATTTTTATCCTCTTAAGGAAATTCTTATGGGAAACAGCTCTTCTCTAATACTAGACAAAGACCCCTAAATTATCTTACAGATAAAAATACTTTACATTTGTTTTAAGATAAAGCAGTAGTTCCAAAGAGCCTCTTAAATTCAAAAACTATAAATTATACACAGTTGTACATCACAATTAAGTGGGAGCCATTAAGCACTACCTCCACATTGTAAAATTATGTGACTTTCCCCAAATTATGAAATATTACCCTGATTAAGAAAAATTTACTGAAAAGTGGAAACATAGCAGGGACTCCTTCCCTGGTTTATCTTCTTTAATTATGCACATTAAGCAAAAAAAAAAATCTTCTAACTATATCTTGCTTGGGTTTTCTTTCATTTTGATGTAGGGTCCAGACTTCTGGCTGGTAGATTTCAGTTCAAATAGGCTGTTTTTACCTTTGCAGGCACCTTAGTTTCATATTAGCAAGGAACTTAATCACTGGGCATTTTGGAGAGCTGGTTTTGAACATCAAGAGATAGCACTTGTGGGGAAATGGACATCTTTCTGCATGCCTTATAAGAGTGTAAATTACTATAGCCTATTAAATGAAAAACTATATGCAGTTTGTGATCTAACATCCTTTCAGAAATAAAAGTGCCAATCACTAAGAACATATTTACCAATCTATTCATTGTTTATAGACGCCCAAACTTATAGGTCTGCCAGTAAAGTATTGGCTGAAAAATTAGAGTGCATCCATTCCGTGGAATCTTATGTAACTATTTAAAAAGGGCATGCTAGATCTCTATGCATTTACTGAAAAATGGTTCCTGATTTTTTAAATACAAAAATATTTATAGAGGATTATGTATAGTATATGCCTAATTTGTGCAAAAAGGAAGGAGATATGTATCAGTGTGTGTTTGTCTGTGTATATATTATGTGTCTACATATACATTGACATAATCATAAAGAAAAAGTAGGATTAATAGGAAGGAAAAGATAATAAACATTTTTATTTATGCACCTCTGTGTCATTTGACATGGTACAATGAGCATGCATCATTTCATAATAAAAAAGTATAAAGAAGAGACTCATTGGATAGAAATGTTTATTGTGAAATGGAACAATGTCTTCCCTTTTGAACTTGAAAACATTCTGAATTTAACTGATGCTTGTATCTCAACCCTAACAGTGCCTGAATTTGGCTGCTACACAATAGAATATAGCTCTCTCTCTCTCTCTCTCTCTCTCTCTCTCTCTCTCAGCAACTTTGTGTTTGCTCAGGTCCCGGACTCTGAAATAAATAGGTTGTGTTTATTCAAATCCTGGATAAGAAATTTTTTTCAAATTTAGAAATTACCCTTCGCAGTACTCTGAACTCCTCCTCTCTGTAGGTCCCCAGGGCTTCAGTGGTTTTGTTGCTAGAACACTAGGAAATGGGGCAAGGGCTGGTGAAAACTGTGAGCTAATTAAAGCTGTAACGTTGCTCTGACTCTGCTGCCTTAGGTGTACTTATCTAGTATAATTTACAGTTTCTACAATTTGTCACTCACTGTTATGAAGAACTGACATACAAACAATTATTAAAGAATTTCCTCTTTTTCAATCAGTTTTAATCCAGTGAGCAGACATTTCTTAGAGAATGTTTCTAATAATAATAAAAAAAAATCAGTATCAAAGTGTTAGTGTATGAAGACCTTAGTGTACAACATTTAGGTCCCTGAGAGGCTGAGTTACGTTCTATTGTGAACAGTAATTTATGAATGAGAACCCACCATTTTTGACCAGAAAATTGGAAAACCACCCATAATCATTTCCATGTGCCCATCTCATTTTCCACATATCTATAATCAATTTAGAAAAACAATTTACCCCTTTTGAAAATAATACAAAATAATGGATTATTTTCTCCTTGTCAGATGCATGCTCCGTGTATAGGTAAATAACTGATTTCCCAACCAGTTACATTGGGTTGATGTTCTTTTAGATGTTAGACCAAATGGATTAAACCTTGCTGCCTACTCAGAGACTTGGTTTGAGTGGAAATGGGATTTTGTGGAGCTACAGAATTTCTACTTCATCTGCTCAGCCAGTAATTGGTCAGAGCATGACTCTGGTTAGAAATAAGCAACAAGCTTCCTGTATCCATGAACAGAAAACAAGGTAGCGCGAGTAGCCTGGGAGAAACACGCGTTTACTTTTGAAGAAAAGCAGCACCCAGCGACCAGTGAGCAGCATATGTCTGAAATCCATTATCTGACATGTTCTTTCCAGCGTTCCCAGAAATGCTGGTCTGACTACTAAGATTTGTTTTTACTTCCTGCCTTTTGGATAAAATGAGTTTGCCAACCAGCTGTGAGTACCTAACGCTGGGGAAGGTGGCTAGATTCCGAAGCCCTTATGTTCATGGATCGCCTTATGCAATCAACAAGCCAATTGATATTAAGCCACAGAGGAGACGGTAACTGCTTTCCTTTCTTCTAGCTGTTTGTCAGTAAAATTGTGTTTTGTTACCCTTTGGTAGCTGCTTTGGAGGTCTGCTGAGGTGGGAGGGTCAGGCTGAGAGATTAATTTTAAAATTCAACATACTGGATAGTTAGAAAAATATTAACCAAAGAGAAAAGCTGGAAAATAGTCTTTGCTGTTTGGCAAAAGCTGATCTGGTTTCAGAGACTGTAGATTTTAAGATTTTGAAACATTGTTAGTGCTTGTACGAACATCAGAATCTTCCATAATGAATACTTGAAAGAGGTTTTAGCCGAATAATAGGTATATTTACTAATGGCTCTTATTACCAAATACCCAATATCTCTTGATCTATCCATAACATTCCTCAAGCCCAATGTGCAGTAAATATGTTAAAATTCTACTAAAAGCATTAATTTTCATGTGGTCACTGTGGAGGCCAGGATAGGGTTAGATATTTTTCCGGCAAACAAAATGCCATTTGTAGATAAGTGTTCCAGGATTCTGCTAACTCTATACACCCCCTCACCACACATATGCATGCATGCGCATGCACACACAAACACACACACACACACACACACACACACACACACACGCTACACAGGCAAACTCAGGCTGTGTAATAAGGAATCTCAAACTTGAGCCCAGTAATTTCATTAGAAGGAAAGCGGATGTACACTAAGTAAACTCATTCTGTCTTCCAGCATTTTTATGCAGTGTCAGAACAGGGATGATATGTTTGACTCATGGCTCCCCAAATCATCCCTCGGTTTGGTTTTAAACAGTCATTTTATTCAGCATTTCACAGTGAACATCAGAAGCATTTTATAAGAATGTTCCATTCTCTCTGAAAATGACAGTTCTCCCGAGGTTGATGAAGTCTAAGAAGAAAATTCCAAAATTCTAAAAGTAACATATTTTGCTTGAAGATTATCATTATCATCTTACTCTTCTACTTTTCTTGTTGTAATTACACACACACACACACACACACACACACACACACACACAGTATATATTTTGTCAGGTTTGACCTGGTTATAAACATGAAGTAACACTCAGATGTCTGATTGATTAAAAAAAAGAGTAGTTTTCCAAACCTTCAGAAATGCCTTGGATTAGTTTACAACTGAAGAAAAAAAAAAAGGAAAAAAAAGGTTTTATGATTTTATGGGAATGACCTTTTTAAATGTTTTTGAGGGGAAATATTGTATTCTCTTTCCCAGAGTATCAAGGTTTTTCTGTTCAGTTCTAGCACCATCTGAATTTGTAACAGGCTAGGGGCAACTAACTACCAACTATTTTAAGATACTTCAGGAAAACATGTCTTGAGACACAAGACCTGGCACATGGCACAGCTGCTGTCTCCTTACTCCCTTCTGTAATTAGTTCTGTGATACAACAAACCCTGTAAGTTGCCAAGTTCACATGTAGCTGCTACGTCCCTATTCATGTTACTGTATTTTTTTCTGCTTAGAAGTAATCAACTTTCTATATAAGTCAGGAGAATTCTGTGTTTATGTAAACCAATGTGTATGTGCATATAACGTGGACTACTAGCATATTATATCATACCCAGGCAAATTCAGACCTACAAAATAATGGATTATTTTCTCCTTGTCAGATGCATGCTCGGTGTATAGGTAAATAACTGATGTTTACGTTGAACATTACATTGTATTTTGACAAGCGAATATTCCTGCCAGGCGTTTGGCAATAACCAGCATTTTGTAGCATAGACTCCTTGAAAATGACAGGCCCAACTTTTCTTTTAGCATAGTGCATTGCTTATATAGAGAGAGTATATAAAATAGATGGCTTTTTGTGAAAAGTTATGTAATCATTAAATCATTATATATAGAGCTTTTATCCCATGGAAGTGTAACAACAAACATGTATTGAAAACATTGGTTGCAGGGGCTGGATGAATGAAATGAATGAAGATCCAAATAAGTGAGAATGTATTTTTATTGTATAGCACTTTTTTTTTAAGTTCTAAATTTTAAAACCTTTATTTGAAGTTTTTTGTAGTCTGCTAAGAAAACATTACACCTGGAATGGTGTTATCATCCTAGATTCCCTAAAATATACCCCAAATTAAATGGTTACATCTTCAGAAATGCTTGTGGGGATTCATCTAAGATTTTTCTAAAACAGCATCTTTGACTTTATTTCCATGTAGTCACAGTTGTGCTCTTTGGCAGAAAGGACATTGCTTTCTTAATTAGAGTACAGAACAAAGGAAGAAGGAAGGAAGGAAGGAAGGAAGGAAGGAAGGAAGGAAGGAAGGAAGGAAGGAAGGAGAGAAAAAGAAAAAAATGTAAAGAAGAGGGCCTATGTTGATATTGTAACCTATTCAATGAAGCATAAATTTTAGGTAATAAAAAGAAATTTGACTTTTTACTAAATTGGGAGAAAAAAGAAGGAAGTCTAACCATTTATGCAAAATATAGCTCACTTAAAACCCAAATGCATTTTATTTATAATGCCTTAATGAAAGAACACTGTGTTTTCTTGGAACACATGGAAATAATTTCCAAATTAAAAATTAGCTTTATTAGAAGTGTGACCACATGGTCATTTAATAGTTCTTATTTTTTATTTCAAGCTTCAGTGAAGACATTAACAGCACAGTTAACACAACTAAATATTAATTAAGCTCAATGTTGAAGAGAATGGCAATCCTACCATCTGTGATACTAAGGATTTTCCATATTCTTGAGTTCAGTTTTTTCTCTTTTAATTGCTTTTGATTCTACAAACTCTAGAACTGTTTTTACTCCTGAAAGAAATATAATTTCCTTTGGGGCAACTGGGTGGCTCAGTCAGTTAAGCGTCTGACTTCGGCTCAGGTCATGATCTCACGGTCCATGAATTCAAGCCCCCTGTCCAGCTCTATGCTGACAGCTCAAGAGCCTGGAGGCTGCTTCATATTCTGTGTCTTTCTCTCACTCTCTCTGCCCCTCCCCCACTCACACTCTGTCTCTCTCTCGCAAAAATAAATAAACATTTTTTTTTTATTTTATAAAATTTTGATGTCTTGGGGCACCTGGGTATCTCAGTCAGTTAAGCATCTGAGTTCAGCTTAGGTCGTGACCTCACGGTTTGTGAGTTCTAGCCCCTTGTTGGGCTCTGTGCTGACAGCTCATAGCCTGGAGCCTGCTTAGGAGTCTGTGTGTCCCTCTCTCTCTTCCCCTCCCCCGCTTGTGCTCTGTCTCTCTCTCAAAAGTGAGCATTAATTTTTTTTTAATTGTGATGTCTTAATTTTAATACATTGGGATGAGTAACCAGATTTAATCTGGCTCTTTCACTCCCTCCTCACCCTGGGCCTCAGGGCTTTTGATCATGTAGATTATGTCTTGTTCATGGTTATCATGTCTTGTTTAGTGCCCAGGAAAGAGCCCAGAATAGATCAGATGATAAATACTTGTTTAATAAATAAATGATGAGAAAGTGTATTATTCACCTTGGCACAGTCATATATAGCACTTCCTGGGTGCCACTGTACAGAGTCTTTGGCAAGACTTTGCCTTTGCTGTTCTTCTGGATCCTTTGTGTTCTCTTTCCTTATTTACCTACAGAAGCTGCGTACACACTGACTTTAGACCACTGGCTTAAGTGGTTGGGGATCACAGCTTTTGTTATTACCAGTTAACCAAAGCAGATTTTGGAAGTCATTTCTATATTCATAAGTATGTATATATAAAGCTCCATTAGTAGAAAGGAGGAGAAAAAGTCAAGGTGCAAGTGGGCAGAGGGGAGTTCCTAGAGAGGGAGAAACCTTGCAACCATAAGAAATGAGATATAAGTGCATAAATTAATAAAGTGAGTTACCAAAAATTGTGAAATGTGAGCCCTGGTTCTGTTTGTCCTGCTATCATGTAAAACCCACTGAGATGTCTATCAGAATAGTAAACAAACTAAGAGGAGTGATGAGGCAGAGCTCACTGGCACCCCAACGTGGAAAGTGTCCCACTTTTGCGGAAAGTGTCTGTGCTCTAGCGCTCTGGCTTTTACAGCCAAGTTCAGTGCTGGGCCTCCCCCAGCCCTCTGCCCACATATTCAGTGCCTCTACCCTGTGTCCTCTGCTCCTTCTTGTTTCCATCTACTTCTCTCACACACTCTCTGGCTTCTCTTTTTCTAAATCCTGTAGGTAGGCTTGTTCTATGTATTGTCTCTGAGATTAGAAAAAAGCAGGATACAAAGATCCAGAAGACCGGAAGGAAAATAATGAGTTTCAGTGTATGTTAATCAGTCCATTTTCTCCTCAGGGAGAGGTTACAAAGTTGCACACTTAGATGTCTGCCCAATCATCAAGCAATCCGTTTCCTTGAATGGTGTATTATTTTGCTAGGGCTGCTATAACAGAATACTACAGGCTGAGTGGCTTAAGCAACAGAAACTTATTTTCTCACAGCTCTGGAGGCTGGCAGTTCAAGATCAATGTGTCAACATGCTTGGTTTCTCTTGAGACCTCTCTCCTTGGCTTGCAGATGGCCGCTTTCTCCCTGTGTCTTCACATGTTGGTTCCTCTGTGTGCGCATCCCTGGTGTCTGTCTGTGTCCAAATTTACTCTTCTGATGAGAACTCCAGTCAGACTAGATTAAAGTTCACCCTGATGGCCTCCTTGTTGATGTCTTTAAAGACCCTGTCTCAGATACAGTCGCATTCTGAGTACTGGGGATTAGGGGTGCAACATATGAATTTTGAGGAGACACAATTCAGCAGATAGCACATTGTGTGCCTAGCAATGATTCAATAGTATTGCCTATAGAAGAGGAAAGGAATTGCAGTATGATTCCTGCATAATCAGTGTCCTTGTGTTCATAAAAATGTATTTCATCAGTGAGTCTGACCCTGCCAGGAGTGAGACATTACAGAGTATTAAAAAAGACTTCTCTTTCACTCATGTGGATCCTGAGAAACTTAACAGAAGTCCATGGGGAAGGGGAAAGAGGGGAAAAAAAGGTTACAGAGAGGGAAGGAGGCAAACCATAAGAGACTCTTAAAGACTGAGAACAAACTAAGGGTTAATGGGGGTGGGGGAAAGGGGAAAGTGGGTGATGGGCATTGAGGAGGGCACCTGTTGGGATGAGCACTGGGTATTGTAAGGGCACCAATTTGACAATAAATTATATTAAATACAAAAAAAGCTTCCTACTTAGGTACAAAGCAAAGAAAACAGTTACACATTTTGAACAACAAATCTTCATCAAATAAAACCTGTTTCATGTGGAATCTATAATCATTTAAACAGAGCCTAGGCCAACATTTGCTTTTCTATTGTCTTTTTAAATGGGTATTAAATTAATTATCAGTGTAACCATTGTTTCTCAGCTAGGGCACTTTTACTCCCAGGGACTTTTGACAATGTGTAGGGACACTTTTGACTTCCATAAGTTGGTGGGTGGCTAATGGTGTCAAGATAGGTAGAAGATGGGGATGTAAACACCATACAACACATAAGGAAAACCTCTACAACAAAGAGTTTTTTGGCTCCAAGTCTCAATAGTACTGAGATCGAGAAACACTTATGTAAACAAATTTGATTGGGGAGTACTTCAAAGCTCCTCAAAAGCCTTATTTTTAATATCCAGACTATTGATATTTTTTAATGTATTCATAAAAGCACTTTCTCTTATCTTTCTCACGGTAACCAATAGATAAACGCTTTCTTAGCCTAGTTAAAAATAGACACCTGTCACACTTTTGAAATGGTCTAAAATATTCTGTGATTCAACCTGTCTGATCCTCTGATTTGTCTGAATTAGTGGCTTTATTGCATTGTCAGGGCCTATTATTCTTTCAGTAGAGGTACTACTAAGATTTCATTACAGAGAGCAGAATAAATGACCCAAAACATTCTTATAGCTCCAGGCCAGGTGCTAAACATTGATCTGCTTTTCAAAGTGAAGTGAAAAATACTAGGTGAAATTACACAGAATATAACAAATATTAAGTGATCGTCCTACTGACCTGGTATAATGAAGCTCTGTTGGACCCTCACCACCCATCCCCACACCTATGTGCACGGGCCCATTGACTGTGAACGTGTAGGCCATACGGATGTTATCCTCAGATTCAGCTCATCCTAATAGCGAAGAGCATCACATTTCACAAACAGAAAACCCTGAGGGAAAGGGAGTGCTTTCTTTGTTGAAAGGCCCTTATTTTTTTAACCAAATAAAATTTCTAATTATCCTGGAGATTTCTTCTGACCCCCCTTACATTTGGGTAAAAATTGTTGGCAGTCATAGTTCAAACTAGAATGTATTTCCAGATTGCTCATTCTCTCCTCACTTCCACACTACAACCAACTGCCTATGATCCAGAGGTCCTCCAGAGAACTTAAAACTCAGTGTATTTGAAAGTAAATGACCCAGGGACCCTCGTCATCTCCCATTTCCTCAGTGATCCATGGCCAGATCAAGAAGTCCTCCTCAGTGCTCCTTCCCTTCAGCCTAACCACTCCATCACTAGCTGGTGTCAAGTGTATTTTTCCTCCATCCCGTTGTTGCCATCCCCAGGATGCCCTCCTAAGTCAAGCACTAATGCTCTTTTGCCGGAAACACTGCTAGCCTCATAACTAGCATCTTTATTCTACTGTCATCCTTGTTCTGATTAGTCATCCACAGATTAAGTTTCTCAAATTTCCTTGACACTTCCATGCCTATAGCAGTAGCTTTTCATTGCCGACAAAAAAGTCTAAATTCCAAATGGTGATCATCTACTCCCTTCTTTTTAAATATTTTTGAGTTATTATTTTAGAGAGAGAGTACAAGTAGGGGAGCAGCCAGAGGGACAGAGAGAGAGAGAGAGAGAAAGAATATTAAGCAGGTCTCATGCTCAGTGCATAGCCCCATGCAAGGCTGGATTCCACGATCCTGGAATCACGACCTGAGCCCAAACCAAGAGTTGGACGCTCAACTGATTGGGCTACCCAGGTGCCCTTACACCCTTCTTATCTCTCTATTCTTGTAAATTTCACTTATCATCCACTATACTCCTCATTTTAGGTGTAAAGAACTACCTACGATACCTATATGTTTACCTACAATTCCCTGCTCCCCCGATTTTGTTAACCCCAACTGATCCTGAGATCTTTTTCATTAAGCCTCTTCTAATTCCTTGTTTCCAAATGGAAATTTCTTCTTCAGCTAGCAGCTCTTCGTTTTCTTACATATCCGTCACAGCATTCTCATAATGAACCTCAATTATTTGTATATTTTCTATCTTTCCTCCTCTTTAAGAGTGGCATGATGGAAATAGCTGTTTTAGGAAGAAGAGTTTGGCGGTGGCATGTGACATAAATTGAAATGGAAAAGACTTAATCCCTATCCTAGTAGAAGCAAGTGGTGTAAAATCTTGAAAGGGACGGTTTCAATGCAATTACAAAATACATAAATATGTGATTACAATTGTGAGAACTGCTCAAAAGGAGGCAAGGGCCCAATAAGAGTACATGAATAGATAGCTAACATAGTCTGAACATTTAGAAAATGTTCCCATGGGGATGATGAGGCCTGAAGATGAGCACATGTTCTATGGAAAACTGTGTGAACCGAGCCCTGATGGAAACATTAAAGAAACTACAAAGATCAGGTGTCTGACATATAATGACACAGGGAGGAGGAGAGTGGCAAAAATGAAGTGGAGAAGGGAGGCAGGGCAATGGCTCTTTTTAAAAAGTGAGTCAACTGAATAATTCTTGATTTCACTTTGGAGAGAAACAGTAAATGGTTATGTAATTTAATTTATTCATTGGAAGTGCAATTTAAAAACAAATTATTAGTGTCTTATTTATAATTTAGGATTCCAAAACATTGAAATAAGCAATAGACAGATAATACCTTCCAACTGAAGTTTAAAAAGGTCAATTTTCCAATCCATTGCCCACTGCAAGGGATAAATAAAAACAGTCATGAATGTTAACCTTTGTCCCTCTCCACTCACCCATCACCTAACTTTACCTGTGCCAAAAAGAGTAGAATAGGACTATTTACAATACTTATGATGTTTACTGCCAGTAAAGTGCAGGCGACTATATGTAATCACAGTGACCTTCATGTGTCTGTCATGTTTCTACATCTAGTTAGAGACATTAAATTACTTACACTTTAATTGTTTTTTCATTGTTGTTTTGCTGTGGTTATTTTTTTTATTTTTCCATAACTTTCTCTTGCACTGAACACAATTATTTATACAGGTAAACTGGTGCTGTGAAAGGAAAGCTTCTATTATCACTTTTAATTTTACTTTGTAAACTGTGGTAAATGAAGCAGTGAATTCTGACAAAGCACTGCAGGTTTAGGATAGCCACCTTGCTATCAAATAGTTTAATGTATTAGTATAGAATATCTGAAAGAAGCAAAAGCAAAAAGGAGTAGTGGTCGGTCAGTCTTCCGGAAGCCTTTGAAACAAGAGTGATGGCCTTGGACTAGATCCATAATGCCATGTTTTCTATGAGCCTCAGAGGAAGGCTACTCCAGTGAAGAAGATAGTTCTACCAGTAGTGGTGAAGAGAGGTATCCTGGAGAGAAGTTTGATGAGAAGGAAGTTGTAGTTGTCCAAGGGAAAGATACTCAGCTTCCCAGACAGGTGGAATGTGTTCTGAAGTTTGAAAGGTGATTGGGGCTCCATTCATGTGGTTCTTAGTAGGACATGGTTTTCCTCACTCTGCAGTCCCTAACATCCCTGGGCAAACAGTTCCTAACATGCAAATTATGTTAGGTATCTATTTATATACTTTCTTTGCACCATTATCTTCTTTTTAGCTGCTCTCACAATTGTAATCACATATTTATGTATTTTGTTGGTCTAAGAGCCTCCTTCCACATTCAGTTATGGGACCATGGGAACAAGGTCTAAGCCTGTGTTCTAAATTACCATGTGTCGGGGCGCCTGGGTGGCGCAGTCGGTTAAGTGTCCGACTTCAGCCAGGTCACGATCTCGCGGTCCATGAGTTCGAGCCCCGCGTCAGGCTCTGGGCTGATGGCTCAGAGCCTGGAGCCTGTTTCCGATTCTGTGTCTCCCTCTCTCTTTGCCCCTCCCCCATTCATGCTCTGTCTCTCTCTGTCCCAAAAATAAATAAACGTTGAAAAAAAAATTTAAATTACCATGTGTCAAATGCTTTGTACAGGGCCTGACATATAATAGGCATTCAAGGAGTTTTTGTGAAATTTGTTTTTCCAACTAGGAATAAGAAAGTAATCAGAGATAGTTAAGTACATGCTCACCTTTTAGAAAAACATATTTCATCCATTTCAGCAACTTCCAAATGTGCATCTCAAGCCCTGGCCACTTTTCTCATTTAAACTTTTATGATACTCACTTCCTGAAATTTTTATCAGGGTGTTTTCATGGCCAAAATTGAACTCATTGTCTTAGTCTTAAAATCTATTCCTTTTCTTCTATTGCTTGGTTAGAAACCTTACTTGACTACTACATGCTTATCCAAACTGGAACACAGGAGTCATCTTACTCACCTTCCTTTATCTTAGCTCCCTCTATCATCATTGAGTTCCATGTATCTCTAAGTGAATTCTTCTCGCAGTCACTTCCGCTCTGTCTTAACTACTCCTGCTTATTAATGATATCTACTATTATAGCTTCTTTTTAAAAAATTTTATTCACTTATTTTGAGAGACAGAGACAATGAGCACAAGTGCAGGAGGAGCAGAAAGAGGGGAAGACAGAGAATCCTAAGAGAACCCCAAGATGTGGGCTCCATCTCATAACTGCAAGATCATGACTTGAGCTGAAATCAAGAGTCAGATGCTTAAACCACTGAGCCACCCAGGCGCCCCTACTAATAGAGCTTCTTAAGTGATATTTACATCATTGGTTCCATAGAATCCACCCAGAAGGGCTGTATGTGTGTTTGTCAGATTCTTTTTGTTGCTACAGTGTTATTCACTTTTCTACAGTACTAGTATAACAAAACCCTTTGGGTGGTAGATATTCAGTTCCAAAGGTTTTTAATTGACCCCAAGTATAAACATACACATTTTATGTGTTTTTTGTTTTGTTTTGTTTTGTTTTGTTTTGTTTTGTTTTGTTTTGTTTTCTTTTCTTTTCTTTTCTTTTCTTTTCTTTTCTTTTCTTTTCTTTTCTTTTGTTTTTCTGAGGACTGGCTGAGTTAGAGAACAATGACTTTGTCTAATTCGCAAGATGAAAACGTTTAAAATTCGCCTAAGATTTCTTGAAATCTGAGCTTATGATTGTATAAGAATTCACAGTAAACCATCTCCCAAATATGTAGCTTTCAATTTGTCATGATACATAAGAGTTTACTTTAAGTTTGCGGCATTGAGTCATTGATTTTTATTTTTTATTTTTTTTAATTTTTTTTTCAACGTTTATTTATTTTTGGGACAGAGAGAGACAGAGCATGAACGGGGGAGGGGCAGAGAGAGAGGGAGACACAGAATCGGAAACAGGTTCCAGGCTCTGAGCCATCAGCCCAGAGCCTGACGCGGGGCTCGAACTCCCGGACTGCGAGATCGTGACCTGGCTGAAGTCGGACGCTTAACCAACTGCGCCACCCAGGCGCCCCTGAGTCATTGATTTTTAATCCAGGCAAAAGTTAGAAAACAATATATATGTATACAGACAGTTACAGAAGTTTCAAAGTCCGGTGAGCAGTCACAAATTATTCAGCTTGCCCTTATGATGGGCATACAATTTTCCTAAATTTATAATTTCCTTCTGGTCCCTGCCACTTTGACTCAAAATATGTACTTTTGTTTGTACTGTTATTTCTGAACAATACATACTGGTATCCCATGTAAGGTGAGCTATATGATACTGATGTTACCATGGTAATTATTCTTGTATATAACAAGAACATCAAGAATGCCAGCAGTTTTCTGTTCTCTTTGAGTTCCTTTTTGTTGTTGTTGTTCCTTCCTTCCCTTCCCTCTTCTCCCTCTTTCTCTCCTCCTTCCGTTCTCTTAGGAATTCAGTGACTGTGACACCAAGAGTAACACAATCCTGGATTCCCTTTCTCTTGCTTGTGGTTGGAATCATACTCTGCTACCACGGGAGTCCTTAGTCATTTTGACATGCAAGAGATGAAGAGATTGTGCTTCTCTCTGATAAATATAAATATAAATATAAATATAAATATAAATATAAATATAAATAATATAAATATATTTGTTGTTTTTTTGGTGGTGGTTTTTAGTAAATTTTTCTTCCCTCTGAGGGAAAAATTATTTGAATCCTAAGGTTGACAGAAGTCAGAAATTCAGTGTGATGAGTCCCATGGAAGCAAAACATTCCAGCCCTGGGGTTACCATTGTCTCTGTCTCCAGTATATCTTCAAAGTCTCCTAAAAACAGACTAAGAAAATGAAAGTTAACCTTCGCATTACTGACAGTTTTAAAAACTAAATTGCTATTTTGACTACATTCCTTTCCATGTCAGATCCGGATTTAAGTTAGTATAGGGATGATCGGCATTAAGTTACTCAGGGCTAGTAAGATTTAGACACATTCATCTTTCCAGGCTATTGTGACTAAGGACTTGCTATAAAAGAACAATGCAATAGTTGCACTCTCTGAGCACTTAATAATACAAATTCAAATATACAAACTAAGCAAAACTGAAGAAATAGATGAGAGAGAGCTAGCAATGTAAATAGTGCAATTCCACTTTCTTCACCCGCCACCACACTGAATGGATCTGTATCCACTAGTGTGAGGTGGGATATGTAAATCTTCTGCTGTCTCCCTATCTCGGTTCCCATAGGCCTGCCATTGTGTGAACATCTTGCCTTACATTTGGGTTATTTAAGGGATTCTCCATGGTGATATTTATGATACTAGATTTTTGCCACAAAGATTGATGTTAGAACTGAAACTAAGTTGGGGCACCTGGGTGGCTCAGTCAGTTGAGGGTCGGACTTCGGCTCAGGTCATGATCTTGCAGTTTGTGGGTTCGAGTCCTGCATTGGGGTCTGTGCTGACAGCTTGGAGCCTGGAGCCTGCTTTGGATTCTGTGTCTCCCTCTCTCTCTGCCCCTTCCCCACTCATGCTTGCTCTCTCACTGTCTCCCAAAAATAAATAAAAATGTTAAAAAAAATTTAAATCTTAAACTAAGTAGTATATTTCCCCACTGTAGTTTGTATTATTCTACCATCAAAAAATGTATCTTTGTTTATAAACATCCTTATATTCAATTTGAGAAGGAACTCCAATATTGATGGCAAGTATAATTAGCTTCATTTGCAGATTTAAAAGGATATTAAGATTACATGCACACCAGGAAAAATACTTGTCATACAGGAAAGCTTTATTTATATACTGGAGCATCCCAGTTCGTGATCCTGCTTAGCTACACTTTTCTATTCAGCTTCCTACAAATATTTATTTCATATCATGTACATGGAACTATAGGGAATAAAGATGGGTCACACCAAGAGCCTGCCTTCATGGAGTTCACAGTCCAAAGAGAGATGACAAATACTGACCATAAATAACTCTTCCGTGAGATTGACATGGCATCCATGCATGTGTTCATTCACTTATGTATTCATTCATTCAATAGACATTTACTGAACAGACACGGAGTTCAGAGCTCTATGGTAGGACTTCAAACCTGGGTAAGACAAATCTCAGCCTTCAAAAAGATCACAGTCTAGTTGCTCAAGCAAAACTATAAGGGAAAATTACACCACATAAAGATGTTAATTGCCCTCTGGGAGCACATGGGCCAAACGCCACCACCAACTGGACTGCTCAGAGAAGGTCTTACAAATGAGGTGTTGAAAGAGAATGAAGCATTCTCCTGAAAGGCAGTACTTGAACGGGGCACTCAGAGAAAGATCCCACATTATACAGCAATCTGTAGTTTACAAGTAGATTTTAATGTATCGTCTTCTTTGATATCATATCAACTGATGAGAAGACTGAAGCCTTAATAGCTTAACGGTTTTACTCATGGCCATGGAGTTATTTAAATTCTGGAATTGGTACCCAAGTCCCAGTCATCTGTCAAAAGTTTGTTCTCTTGGTTCTATTAAGCACCATAAAGAAAGCAGAAGTAAAGTGGTATAACAGTGCTGAGAAGGGAGAGTTTACTTCTAACTGGGAAGGTCATAGAAGGCTTCATGGGCAAAATGGCACTGAGTGTTGCAGGTTGTGTTTAGTTATGTGAAGCTGAGAATCTGGCAAAGATACAGATATAGAAAAATAAGGGAACATTTATTAGGGAACATAAATGAGTGCGGCCAACACCTAATAAGTTAAGAAACAATCATGACAAATGAAATTGGAAAGAGATAGTGAGGCTGCATTTTTAGGGTCTCAAAAACCAAGCTAAGGCATATTTTCTGAACCAAGGTGAGCAACTGAAGATCTTTGAACAGGGGATTCCTACCTATGGTCTTAGTTTTGCTCAAGAAAGAATAAAATGGCATTAATGAAAACATAACCTGGAGCAGCGGAAAACTAAAGAGACTGGTAGAGAGTTAAAGGAATAATCTACTCCAGAGGTAAGAATGTGCTAATTAGCACAAGATGATAGATCACATTATTAATTGTGGTTATTCTTTTTATATCTTCTATATTTTCTTTAATTTTTTTATTTATTTTATTTTATTTTATTTTATTTTATTTTATTTTATTTTATTTTATTTTTTTGAGAGAGAGAGAGCAGGTGAGGGGCATAGAGAGAGGGAGAGAAAATCCCAAGAGCCTCTGCACTCTCAGTGCGAAGCCTGATGCAGGGCTTGAACTCACAAAACCATGAGATCATGACCTGAGTGGAAATCAAGAGCCACACACTTAACTGAGGGAGCCACCCAAGTGCCCCTATATCTTCTAAATTTTCTACAGTGACTATATAAAAATTTATAAGAAAAATATTTTTTAAGAGAGAACAAATATTTAAGTCCTAAAATAGAGTGATGCATGTAGTAATAATATGGATAGGAAAGAGACATATATATGGAGAAAGGACTGGCAAGACTTGAAAACTTGTGCAAGAAAGGAAAAGAGGATGCAGTTACCATGATGATACCTGGACACCATAATGGTCCTGGATTTCTGGGAGAAGAGTTGAAGAGTGAACAGAAATAGGGACTGTGAAGAGGAAGCAGCAGGTTTGATAGGAAAGATAATGATTTATTGATAGATAAACTGATTCTGAGAATTTGTCAGGCCAAAATATGAATATGGGGCAACAAATACCAAACCAAGAATAAGAAGTCAGGATTGGAGATGAAAACTGAAGAGGACCAAGCAAAGACCCTTTGGGAACATCTACATTTTGGAGTTCACCTGCATTGAACAAAGCTTAATTTTTTTCAAAGTCCTAAGTCAATTTGTTTTTTGCTTGTTTATTTCTTTTCAATTCAGAGCCTACTTTCACTCTGTCATATATCATGCAGAACTCTAAATGCAGTTTGAATAGAAGATAAATAATTTACAGAAACATCCAAAACAAATCAGACTTGGTTCCTAAATACTTTATTGCTGAGATCTCTCAGATGCTCACTAAATTGTAAGACACATAAATTGCAAATGCTTTGTAAATTGGCATTCATTTTTAAACTGCCCATTAATTTCAAATCTAATTGTCATATTGAATCCTGAAACTTTTATAACCAACACATGTTTACAAAAAGTAAATCTCAATAAGACACAAATGACCCAATACTATTATTACATTCTCAGCAATTAATATTAAATGAGAATTTGTTTAAGAGGCACAATTTCCAGATATCAACCAAAATTGGCCTGATATTTATTGTGGATGGAACTACCTGATTTTGGAATTACAGAAGAGAACAGAGAAGGAACCAACAAAAATAATGTGCCATTCCCCAGTCACCGGTAAGAAGCTTCTAGTCACACAGTGAGAATTAGCTATGAGATTGTATTCTATCCTATTGTGCTGTTTGTTAAAAAAAAAAAAAAACTGTCAAAATAGCCTTTTCTTTTTAACAAAACATTTCTTCCTGGAAATTCAATAGGCTAGATGTGGGTATTTGTGTTACTCCCTTTTAGTAGTTCTGAAAGCACTTTTATCAACGGTTAGATACATTATTTTCCCAGGAGCTTACCTATTTTATTGAGATCATTTCAAATGCATTTAATGTCCTCTCTAATGGATTTGTTTATCTTTTTCCTGAACCTTCTTTTTCCTGAACTTGGCCAGGGAAGTTACTTTATATTTGCCTTATTATGTGAGGACCTCACTGCTATAACCCACGAATTATGGTACTTTGGCATTCCAGGCATACTTATAATAAGATATATGATATATATCTATATCTATATATATATATAGATATAGATATAGATATCTATCTATCTATCTATATATATATATATACGACTTATAACTAAAATTTGTAAAGAGTTTATGCTTAAGATCTCTTATAGAGAATTACAACAAAAGATGCTTAGTCACTACTTTAAAATAATAGACATTAGAAATGAGTGAAGTAGATCAGTTTATTAGTCACACTTAGACTTAATAGACAATGTTTTCAAAAATTGTAAGATCTCATGGAGGATGAAATATTCCATACATTTGTATAAATATGTATAAATATGGAAATATAATTTTATCAGAGTTTCTTATAATGGCATTTGGCTATAAATCCACTGACCTGAAATACTCTGTGAGTAGATGCTAAGTATGTCGAGACAGCTGGTGTAGAGAATGCAAAAAGTACTACCCCACTTAGCTGGCAAGTAGATGTGAATTTTCTACTTCTGACTCTGGTGAATCTGTGATGAATCAAATGTTTACTCCGACCAATTTAAAACATCTGGATGATTCTAACTTTGGGGACATATTGCTTTATATACACTGAATGCCTGAAAATTGGTCGAATTTTAGATTTCTTTTCTTGATAAATGATACTGCCTTAATTTTTGCAATACTCAAAAGATTCACAAGTGCTTAGCTATCATCCTTTTTTCCCACTTAGTTAAAATCTACCTTTTATCTATCACGCATGCAGCTTTTAGAAGGGCAAACATCTGAATTATTATCAAAAGTTCTCAAACACACCAGTTATGTGTGTACACACTATGAGACTATAACCCCCTCCAAAAAAATTCCAGCATAGATGGCTGTACGTCGGTATTGAATAACTGCTAGTTTGGGGTTATTATTTTCTCAGAACCATTCCAAGAAGCTCTAGTTGGGCTCTCCTCTGGGTTTCTCTGATAAATCAGTCTTAGATTGAGACTGACATGAAGACAGAGCTTGTGGTTAGAAGACAGAAAACAGCTGTGAGCAAAATAATTCACCTTTGAGAAGTAAACAAATATAAGACACACCCATAAGAGAAGGTAGTTACAGCTGTCTTCCCTGCAAACTGTAGATGAGTCAACCCAGACAAGAGTGGGGACATCAGCAATGCAGCCAGATCCAGGGCTCAGTGTCTCATTGAATTAAGACAACTTCTGTATTCTTTACAGACATTCTGAAAAAAAAAAAAAAAAAAAAAGGATCTCAACACAGGAAGAGGAATAACCTGCGCGCCATTAACATTGTCAGTTGTCTTGTCATGCAGCTGACTTATTTATTTCTTAGTATTTAGGCCTGTGCTGGGCAATAGAAATATTAGGTAAGCCACACCTGTAACTGTAAATTTTTTAGTACCACATTTGAAAGGAAAAAAGAGGGGCACCTGGGTGGCTCAGTTGGTTAAGCATCCAACTCTTGATTTTGGCTCAGGTCATGATCCCAGGGTGGTGAGATCAAGCTCTGTGTTAGGCTCTGTGCTGACAGTGCTGAGCCTGCTTGAAATTCTCTCTCTCCCCTTCTCTGCCCTTCTCCCACTTGTTCACACATTCTTTCTCTCAAAATAAATAAATAGAATAAAAACTAAAAAGAAACAGGTAAAATTAATTTCACCTATGTATTTTATTTAACTCACTATACAAAAATATCATTTCAACGTGTAATCAATATATAAAATTATCATTGGGGTGCCCAGGTGGCTCAGTTGGTTGGGCAACTGACTTTAGCTCTGGTCATGATCTCGCGGTTTGTGAGTTAAAGCCCCACGTCGGGCTCTGTGCTGACAGCTCAGAGCCTGGAGCCCACTTCAGATTCTGTGTCTCCCCCTCTCTCCACCCCTCCCCTGTTCACGCTCTGTGTCTCTCTCTCTCTCAATAATAAATAAACATTAAAAAAATTTTTTAATTATCACTGAGGTATTTCAAATGCTTTCCCTATTCTAAAGTCTTGGAAATCCTGTATATGTATATAAATATCAATTTGGATGCTAACTTTTCATTAATTGTACTTGATTTCTATTTAGATTTCATAAAATTTATAATTGGAAATGTAAATTCACTTACTCAAGCTGTTCCAAATGTACTTAAAATTATCCAATAATGGAATCAACTATTGGTTTTAAAATGTAGTCATGAATTAGTAAAAATTAAATAAGACTAAAAATTTAATTCAGATTAGCCCCTTTTCAAGTCTTCATAGCCTTGTGTAGTTGGTGGCTGCCATGTTGGAAAGTCAATATTTAGACTGTCTGGGTTACCTCAGACTCTGCCACTCATTGGCTATGTTATCTTGGACATGTTCCTTTCTCTTTTTGTTGCCTTAGTCTCCTCATGTGTAAAATGGAGATAATAATAGTACCTACATCAGAAGGCTAATCAGGATTAATGAAATAATACCAATAATACATATAAAACACTTAATACAGTGCCTGACATATAACGAGTCCTCAACAAATATTTGTTATTTGTTGCCTTTGTTAACAAATGCCTTTGTTATTATTATTTGTGTTATTTGTGTTATTGTCATGTATTTTGCTTTCATAATTTATAACATTATCAACTTTGAGTGTCTGGCAGAAATCAAGTTCTCATTTTGTGAAGCAGATAGAGGCTGGACCACATGCAGAAATGTAAGCCCCTCCTTCTCTAGACCCATATCTCCAACTGCCTAGATGTCCTGCTATCAGAGTGTCAGCCTGGCTAACCTCAAATCCCCTTTCTGCTTATGTCAGCTATCCTTAGTAGAACTCACACATTTCTCTCCAAAACTGATTTCTCTAAACCCAGGACCTTAGAGTCATCACTGAATTCTCCTCTCTCCTCACCCCTGTCAGTGATTGTCAGGTGCCCCCAAATTTTCAGCTTAGAGACTTATGCCTGCCTGCCTTTCCATGTCCATTGCCACCACCTGCTCCTCTTATCTGGCCAGTGCAATGGCCCCCTAGGTACTGAGTTTCAGCTTCCAGTCTCCAACCATTGCATTGTGCCTATCAGATGCTGCTGTTGGATTAATCTCCTGAAAATGGTATTTTTATCACATAACTCTACTGTTCAAATACTTTCTTCACTGCCTGTGACTTCCAGAGTAAATGCATCTCCTCTATGAAGCCTTTCTTGACAAATTTTTGCCCATGATAAAGCATCCAAATGATAACCCTGTTCCATGTGTCAGTGCATCCGACCCCCAGACATCCTTCACAGCCCCAGAGCATTATTCCACACACTGGGGTGTGTGGACCCTTGGCCCCACAAAGACTAATGCTGTTTTGTTGCTGGTTTTGCTTCACAGGTTTTGTTTGTTTGTTTGTTTGTTTGTTTGTTTGTTTTATGTCCTTATGTCTCTACAATGCAGCACAGTACTCCCTCTGTATGTTCTCGTTTTTTGTATGAGCTAGCTAATTACACTCCTTGTCTGACATTCAAGGCCTCGAAAATTAGCCTCAACTTACTTTCCTGGTCCTATCTCTGCTTCTCATCCACACAGTTTAACTCAAGTCAAACTGGTCTGAAGTTGCCTCAGATATGCCTTCTCTTGTTTCCCTCTCCATGCCTTGGCTCATGATCCCTTCTCCTAAGGTGTTCCCACTCTCCTCTTGACCTGCCCAAATGCTCCCCTTTGGTCAAGGTCTATTTCATCATTCTTCCATAACGACATCTGCAGAGCCTCACGCACTGCACTGTGCTGTGGTGTAAAGATGGCCTAGCCTAATGGAAGGAGGCCAAGCTCAGGGTCTAAGTAAAACTGTTTGATTTCATGACCAAATTGCCTACACTCTCTGAGCCTCACATTCATACTCTATGTAATTAGAGTAACAAAACCTAGGCTTCAAGGTTATCTTGAATATAAAGGATAATGTATATACTGATGTTCATTGTGAGTTCAGAGAGATATGGGAGCTCTGTTATTTTTAGTTTGATCATAGGGCATCTAATCATGTAGCTTTTGAAATATCATTTAGTGTAAGATTTCACTGTCATTTGAATCACTCTAGAATATATGCTTTATTCCCAGACTACAAGTTTCTGGACTATAGCTAGCATGTAGTTGAATGGTGGGCATACACATACAAACAGATACATATGTGGATACTTACAGATATCAAAAGAGAGAGGTGCTTTTATGTAGATTGACTCATTTAATCCCTACCAGAAGGCACCAGTCTGTGATCAAGTTGGTAATGTTTCTATTTTATCCACAAAGAACTGGGGCTTGGAGAATTTGAGTCCCTCCCAAATCAATCCATATCTCAAAGTGATAGTGGCAGGAAATTCAAACAGAATTTACACATTTTTCCCCAAATCTCTTCAATTCTATTTTTTCCCACATTCCCACAAAGAACATTTGAAATTGCTACCTTTGAAAATCCTCTCTTAACATGATGGTAAGGGAATAATAGAGTATAAATCCCCAATGCTCAACATTGCTGTAAAGAATGACAAATGACACTTGAACTTCTTTTTTCCTGAAAAAGAATAAGAACAGTCTGTTGTTAAATACACTTAATACATATACATAATATGTAACGAGTCTTTCCTGCAGAAAATAGTCTTTTGATTGGAAAATCCTAAAAGTTAGATGATTTCTTTCCCAAATGCTCTCTAGTATCAGCAAAGTTTAAGTCTGCTTGATTTCATATCTGGACCATAATAGTAGTCACGCCAAATATAGAAAATTGCCCATGAAAGACAGAGCAAAGAAAACCTTGCGTAAATTATTGTTTTTAAGTTTATATTTACACACAGAAAATCCTCTCTAGCCAATGGAGGGGCAAAGAACATTCATATGCACATATGCACAGAACATTTCAGGGATAGCAGTTGAAACTTCTCATTAAGGAGACTCAGGTTAGACCAAAGTTAGTCCTCATATTTTGACAAAGGACCAGGATAGCTTACCAATAAATGAAATGATTGTTTACTTACTGCTTTATACTAATTCTGCATGTAATTTATATAGAGGGCCAAGGCAAAAATTGTCAGTACAAAGTTACAGCCTTTCTTTGCTTAAGTTTAGGTTAATCATTAATATTTTTCTGTCGATCAATACCCGTGAGAAGCAAAAGATGTAGCGGTGCTCTTCAACCCCATGTATTTGCCAAGTGAGAAAAGCCATGTGCCAGACTTTTTAGAGCTTTGTAATGTGCTTCAAGCGTTTAGCTCTTGTCACTCTCAGTGAAACTCTCTTATATTTAGATATTGTGTTTTACTTACTTTTGTGTCCCTTGTGCTACTAAACTAAGAACCTTGCAAAAATAGATGCCCGACAGTGGTTATTTAATAAGTGAGTGAATGAATTAATGAAGGGTGTGCTGTTTCACAGAGAATACTATTAACTCGGATAGGTAAGTGTAGTGTCTTTAAGCAAAAGCATACAGTATTCTTTGAATGCTTGGAATACTGTTAAGAGTTTTTAAAATAATTTTTAAAAATTTCAGAAATTTTTTAATATCCACTAATTTTTTTTGAGAGAGACAGAGAGAGAGAGAGAGAGAGAGAGAGCGCGCATAAGGGGGGGAGGAGCAGAGAGAGAGATGGAGACACAGAATCTGAAGCAGGCTTCAGGCTCCAAGCTGTCAGCATAGAGCCCTATGTGGGGCTCAAACTCATGAACTGTGAGATCATCACCTTAGCCAAAGTCAGAGGCTTAACTGACTGAACCACCCAGGCACCCCAACAGGTTTTAGAATAATTTTAAAACATGACCTTTGTTATAGGCTGAATTATGTCTTCCACGTATGTTGAAGTCCTAATACCCAGTACTTCAAAACATAGCTTGTTTTTGCAGGTAAGATCTTTAAAGATGACTAGGGTTAAATGAGGTCATTAGGGTAAGTCTTCTTCAAGTATGACTTGTGTTCTTATAAGAAGAGGAAATTTGGAAGCATGAACAGGGACACCAGACATGTACACACACAGAGAGAAAACCATGTGAAAACACAGCAAGAGGGTAGCCGTCTGCAAGCCGAGGAAAGGAGCCTCAGAAAAAACCAAACCTGCTGAAACTTTGATCTTGGATATCCAGCCTCCAAAATTGTAAGAAAATAAGTCTCTCTTGTTTAAACCACAGTCTGTGGTATTTGCTAGGGCAGCTTAAGCAAACTCACAACCTTTGGCAAATTGCTACCTTTGGAAATCCTACAAATGAAAATGATGGTAAAGGAATATAGGAGAGTATAAATCCCCAAGAATAGTGGGATGAGAAAGGAGACAACTGGAGATGCAAAGGTATATTTTAGAAATGGAAAATAGAGAACAAGACAGCCAGGTTGGGAATGCTAATTACAAAGCGCTTAAAGAGGAAAGTGTAAGGAAAAGGAAACAATTCCCTTTGTGGACATCTGGGAAGACTTGGGAATTGAAGAACCAAGTATATTTTAAGATATGCAGAAATTTCTGGAAAATCTCCATATGAAGTGGGTTCTTCCATAGGTCTTCCACTTATGCTGCGCAGGTAGAGACCAGTTCCACTCCATCCTCATCAGAGGATTGGAAATTTATTCAACAAGGTGGATTCCAACTTGGAGATACCAGGCACAGTGGAAGGTGGAAGATTAAATAAAAAGTCTAGCAATTGAATAGAGAAGCCCTGACTTCTCTAGTGAAGCTTAGGGACAGGAACTCTGTCAGTTAGGCTTCTAATGCTTAGGCAGGAGACTGAAGAATCCTTCTGTAGAAAAATGGAATCACCATTGGTGATTATGTGGCTGCCTGGTGGAAAAGGCGAGGTTCTTTATTCCCCATGTACCGTACACTGAATCCCAAGACTTTCCAGTCCCAAGCCCACTTAAGTCCTGCAGAGCTCCCATTCAGCATTTTAGTATCTTCCTCTTTAAAATGAGTGGACATCCAAGGCCCCACAAATTTTAAAGAAACTTTCAACATAAAGTCCAAAACAAATGAAAATTTTAATAATAACAACAATAATAAAAAAGATATAAAAACAATTTATGGAACAAATAGAAATTTTAAGCAAAATGTAGTAAACTTACTACATTTATAAAACAAAATGATACCATACAAAATTAATAAGAACAAAAACTTATGAAAATTTAAAACAATAATAGGTAAAATTAAAAATGCAATGAGAGAGCTGAAAGATGTAGTTTTAGAAATCTACCAGCAGATAAAGAGACCAAGAGATGGATAATAAAAGCTAGGAAAATTGGAAAAATAATTCTGTGTCTAAGATCTAATTACTAGGTGTTTGAGAAAGAAAGAGAGAGAGAAAGAGCGAAAACAGAGGAAATAAACTTGTCAAATAAAAAACACAAAAATTTCCTTAAATTGAAGGACATATTTTTCTTCATTAAAAGGCTTATGAGTACCTATCACAATAATGCAAATAGACCCATTAGAAAAATACGTATTGACATTTCAGGCCACAGCTACAAATAGAAGGTCCCAAAAACTTTAAGAGGAGAAGAAAAAAACCCACACAGTACATTTCTCATAGGGGTTCATGTGGTATTGATTTATCCTCTCCAAAGCACATTGATACCTACAAGACAATGGAATGATGTATTCAAATTTCTAAGAAAAAATGATTTGCAGCCCATAACTCTAAAGCAAGCTAAATCATCAGTCAAGTGTGAGGAACTGATGAAATAATTGATGTGCTTGACCCAGGCAGAAAACATTTTTCAAAGAGCTATTTAAAATCATATTGGGATATTCTGGAAGAATTACTGATAATGCTACATAAATTTAAGCAAATTTTTTAAAAGAGGCAATTTACAACTTCAGAAAAAAGAAAAGCGTATTCAGTAAGTGAAACATAGTCATGACATCATATGTAGCTTATCAATAAACATTACATCCCAGGGATAATAAGATAAAAACTGAATATTTATTAGCCATCAATTGTTACATAACTATAGTAGGAGGATAGAAGCAGAGAAGTGGGAAAGGGAGCTGGGGAAAGAGTGAAAAATCATTCATTATCCATGATGGGAAGTTAATACATGTGTGGCATTAAATACAGGGAGAATGGACTAAAAGAGTTTCAGAGACCCGTAGTGAGAGTCATAGCACAAAGAACCCTTGTTTCTTAGTCTATGCTTGTGTAGTACGATTAGGGGAAAACAGTTAAATAATTGTTTTGTGAATTTAAAAGGAACCAAAGCAATCAAATTTCCCAATATGATAAATGTCCTGTGTCAACTGGCATGATCACAGTTAAATGTCTTGAATTGGGATTGTTCAATATTTGAGTGGAATATTCCATTTCCCTTTTAATACTTGATAGATGTCACATTGTTGCTTCGGTGGTACTGTTTGCTGGCAGAGGGAAGACTGGCTTCCCCTGACCTTTCAGGAGAAAGGAGATGTGAAAACCTGGCCAACTACCCCAGCAGTTTTAGTGCTGGTGATGAGTGAGGTTGGAGACATTGAAGGCAGTTATGTTGTTCAGGTTATCCTATGCAGTTCTCATTCTAGAGATGACTTATCACTGATACTTTCCCCCTCTAGTCGTCTCACTAGTAAGGGAGATAATCATGTAAAATAATCAGGATAAGACGTCACTATATCACTGTGAGTTGTTGAATTCACACTTCAGTGAGATTATCTTTACAAAGAGTAAAATAAAACCCATGATTTCCGTGCCATTGTTGACCCTACTTGAGTGAAACCACAGTGTAAGGAAGTTGGTTTTCTGTGCAGGGCTTTGCAGAATACATCTGGCTCCTTTACAGTCACATTTTGTCTGTCAGAATTACCATGACCCAGGCTGTTCTTTGCAGGTTTCCAATTCCCTTTGGCTCAAAAGCATCCAGATAGTTTTTGTGACCTTCAGCATGGTTGGCAGAACACACACTGTGAGAGCTCCTTGATTTAACAGAAAAGTCCTGTGCTTTGTCCAGAGGAGGGGCTTTCCAGCACAGGTTCCTCTGGCGTATCCGACTGCCAGGCCTCCTGAAAGCCAGGTGTGTCAGGAATAGAGTAAACAGAATTTCACAACATCCAGACTTTTCCCTGTAGAGCAGCACAGTTCTATTGCTGAGCAGCTATAGCCAATGACCCCATGCTGTTCCCTCGCTTTTCTACTAATTGAGAAAAACAGTGACTGCAAGAACATCAGCAGAGCTAAATGTAAATGGAGTCAAAAGAGAGAGACACACATAGCCCAGTGAGAAGCTCGAATATTTTAGTGTAATACCCTAGTGTTCTGCACCATAAGCCTGGCATTCCGGCACAGAGTTCGTTTCTCACTTTCCCTCCCATTTCTGCCCTCCTCAGTCGATCTCTTGCATTATCCACATACACATCTCTGTCCCCTGTAGGATCCCAAGTTCCTATGAATGTGAGACTTGTGTATTTCTTTCATCCTGCATTTCTCCCACGGTTTAGTGCATTACTTTGCACATAGTGAGCCCTCAAAAAATCGAGAAAGATTTTCGATTGCATTTTCCAAATGTTGTAATATGTTGTAAAACACACTTCACTCTGTATTAACTCTCTGTGTCTCATTCACTCCTGTGTTTCCAGAATATATTGCCTGTGGTCTAGCACACTGGTGAAGCAGTCAACTCTGAATCCTCTCTAATTAGAAAACCCAGCCCCCACCTAGTTGTTACTTGTCCTTGAATTCTTAGAGATTCATCATCTCTAGAACCAGTATATAATGTCAACCTCTTGAAGACTGAGATAATATCTGCATTGCATACATTAATATGCTGATACATATTAAACTTACACATTCATTTTTATACTCTTATCAGCATTATTTATTATTACTATTATCAGTTTCCTCATTCCTAAATAGAAATTATGATGCCAAAGTCACAGGGCTATTGTGAGAATTAAACATGTGTGTCTGTGTGTGTATATATGTATGCACACACACACACAATCTCTATGCATATATATGCATGCACATGGGTGTGAATATATACCTACATATATATGTACACACATGTATACACACATATAACATACATACATTGATAGAGCCTAAACCTAGTAAACACTCATGCTTGGTCTCATTACCACTAGGAGTACTACAAGTAATAACCGTCATAGTTTTCTCTCTAAAAGGAGGTTGGTAATGAAAAGCTTATAAAGTTGTAAGCATTTTTAAAAGTTAATATATGTTTAAGCCTTGCAACTGTGCCTTGTGATAAGCACTCTACAAGTATTTGCTTTTATTATTTCTACTAATAGTAGTAAAACAAGGTGATTGTATATGGCATGGTAAGCTGGTAAATAGTATATGCTTGATAAATTGTAATTAACAACTTTCGTGTTCATTTCCTCCTACGCGGGTCGCACTGATGGGATATTAGCGGCAACACATACTTTCATGATAATATTAATTACCTTTGTACACACTGGGCCAAAAAAGTTCTAGGATGGCAAAACATCTTGGCCCAGAAGCCTGCCCTCGACAAAAAGACAAGATGTGAGTGAGGAAAATATGCCTACAGGAATTGTGAGGGTGGCAGTTTGCCTACTATGTATAGTGATTTGCCAATTTCCCTTTCACCAACTATGACAGTGACACTGATGCTAGTGGAACAACCTGCATGACGCTTCAGGGACACATCCCTTTTTCTAAGGCTGCAGGCTTGCCAAGGAGACAGGATGCATGCTTGATTCCATCTGCTGTCATTTATCTGCCAATACAAATAGCAAGCCTCCGTGGGTCTGTTTGGCAGCCAAAATGACAGACTATATTTTAGCAACTCAAAGGAAGCCACTTCTGAGCATTAAAGATGGAAATATACCCCATGATACCTTCAATCCAAAGAAATGAGTATCCGAAATCTGAAACATTAGGCCCCACAAGGCATTGTCCCTTAATAACAGAGTAAAGATACTATTTCCAACCTACGCAGATTAAACTTGCTTGAAAGAGCTTGAGGAAAACTTTTATCACTTTTATCTTCTACTTTTAACTAAATTACATATTTTCTGGAACAGTATAACTTTAGCTTGATTCAAGTTTCATTGGAAAGGAAAAGCAAGGAGACCACCTATTATATTTGTGGTGCTGTCCTTGGTACATGCCCTTTGGCAAAGATGAATTTTGCATGGCGTTTGAGTTAAAAATAACCAGTCTTTTTTTTTTTAAATAACGTAAAAGGCAGCACAAAGAACTATTTCCTCTTTATTCAGAGATTTCCACACAGTATATATGGTTTGGAAATACAAAGTCAAGAAAGAAGAAGGAGGGAAACTTTTTAAATATACATGGTTTCATTTATAATCTGTTTTCACTACAATGAGATAATATTGGATATAGAATGGAGAAATGTGGGCACACATGGAATGTCGAAGCAGCAGCCTTTAACACACTGAATCAATGACACTTATGTTTGTATAAGTCTGTACGTCTAGTGGGGGAAGGAGAGGAGTTTTTCCTTTAAATCTCTTTCTAACCACTTGGCCTCTAATTGGGGCTCTTCCCGTTTGTCCCCTATTTTTATTTCTTGTTCCAGATATTCTTTTATTGAGATGGTCATTATCATAATGTGCCTTTTCCTAGGCAAAATATAAACAGTATGTAAAGTTAAATCCTGAGTCCTCATTTCCGGCTTTGATCTTGAAGTCCATTTTTGTTATCAAATACCTTTGAGTCTGTGTCTTCAAACTCAAGTTGCATTCATTGAGATCATTAGGTTACTTTGCATTTGTAGGCCTTCTGATCTCCTAGATCGACTCTTTCCCAAATTCTCTTTTGACATCAGGGGTTACCATTCTCTTAATCCACCAGTTTAGAAACTGCAGTCATCGCTACTCACTTCATTTCCAAATCCAGTCCATCCTCAAGTTCTGTTAATCTTTCTTCCAAACCCAGCTTCCTCTGTCCTACATTCTCCAGCACATCACCCTCACACAAGTCCTCACACGCAGTCATGCCTGGACTTGGACACCAGGCACCAACTGGCAAGTCTGTATCCAGGCTCACTTACTTCATCGGTCCCACCTGCTACTTCCAGCTGGTGTATTGATAGACCTCTTTTGATCCTGTCACTCTCCATCCAGGGCTTCCCCAGCAGAGGGCACAACTCTCACAGGTGATAATCCTGGCCACAGGGAAAGTCCTCCCTCATCTGCCTTTGCAGCTATTCTAAGCTCCCAACAGCTATTGCCACGTGAAAACACAGGCCTGTGTTGGCAGATTTTCTGATTTTCAGGGCGCAGAAATCAAGACTTAAAGAAAAAGGTGATTTAATAAATATCTACTTGCAGACAGACTATGTCTGAACTTTATTCTGTGTGCTAGAAGAGATACGGCAGTGAACAAAACTGTCAAAAATTCTGCCTTCATAATGTTCTTGTTAGAGGAAAAATGAATGCTACGAAGAAAATGTGTCAGAGAAGAAGGTTGTGAGTATGTGTGCCTGTGGTAGAATTTTAAGTAGGGTGATTAGGAAAGATGTCATTGCAGAGGTGGCATTTCATAAATACATGCAGGAGGCAGATATGTGAGGCAAGAATGTACGAGGCAGGAGGAGAATAAGGAATATTGCTGCCGTGATGAGGAACGGTAAGGAGGCTGAGAGAAAGTAGCAAAGTAGAAAACTTTCTACTTAAACTTTCAACTTTTCAACTTCAACTCTTTTTATTTTTAAATCGGCCAACTGTGAACAGTATCAGGCTCACAGAGGACCGCAGTACTAGAGGAGGAGCGCCTGGGTGCCATGAACATTAAAAAATAAAGCAAGAGGGGACAAAGTTGGAGATGAAACGTAAGGGGATTCCTGGGCAGGGCTGAGGGCCAGACCCATGGCAAATCCTGTGTGGCTCAGTGGCTCTTAGTAGTGACTTTGGCCTTGTTTCTAAGTAAAACAATAAGCCAGCAAGGGACTTTGAACAAGGTTTTACCAAGATCACTCTGATTACTAATTTAGAATTAGACTTTAGAGGGATAAAGAAAGAAGCAGGAAGTCCAAGGAGGATACTTCGTCACAAGAAATAATGGTGGCTGACCGAAGTTTGGGGCTGAACAACTGGAAGAATGGAGTTGCCAAAAAGTCAGATGGGACAAATTTAGTCAGTCCCTTAAGAGCAGTTTTACTTCTGACTCCCATTCCGCAGTGGACAGCAGAGGTGTCCATTTTAACCTTACCACAAGAGAGAGTTCTAAAAAATACATTCTGCACCCAGGACATTCAGAATCAAGACAGAAAAGTTTAGCTTCCTCTTCTGCTTGCTTAGAGTCCACCTGCTTAATTCTAGGTTTTTCTCTGAGGATCTTTCTCTGGTAATTGTATACTGTGATTTACTACAATTCACACAGAACCAGCTACCCTCAAAATTTCCAAATATAACACAAAAATTCCAATATTTACCATATATTGTCATGGTAGAAAGATCATTTAATTACAGAACGAATCACATGCTGAGTATGTCCTATATGAATATTAATTGTCTTTCTTTTCCCTTGGAATGACTTTCAACAATCTCTGCAACTCACCTAGTCTTAATTATAATAATTAAGCATGTTCTGCCATGACTGCCGAACTCAAGTTTTTTCTTGTGCTATTTACCCTTGAAATATTTTTCCCTTTACCTTCTTCTCATGAAAATTGTACATTCTTTATAAGCCAAAGTAACCTCATAAGGTCTTTCAACTAATTGAACCCCACACTGATGTCTCCTTTTCTTTATATATTTATAATTTCTCTGCACCAATCATTTTTCATTTAAATATTCTCTGAAATGTTTTGGTATGAAATCTTACCTTCCCTGAAATATGAGAACCATAATTTTCTCTTTACTTTTAACTCTTTTTGTGTTTAATTCAGCCAACTGTGCACAGTACTAGGCCATGTATGTAGCAGATAAATAACAATGTAATGATAACACAGTGAATAATCCATGAATGTCTAGAACATCTGTTCAATTAAACTGGTCACTCAAAACATATTCACAAATGCTTTGTCAGGCATTGCTAGATTTTCAAGCATGGAAATAAAACAGAGAGAGAATCACTTACCGTGAGTATAAGATTTTTAAGAAAAGAGAAGATGTTAGAAGTCACTTTTTGAGAAACTAGTTTGGGAAATTTGTGTACCCAAGATTATGGAGAGTCATCTTGTGGGCAATTCAGTTTCTCACTCAAATAAGATGTTTAAAGTGGTTCTCTCTCTATGGTAGCAGCAGAATGACAGAAACATGGGCGCGCGCGCGCACACACACACACCCACACACACAAAGACAAAAAAAAACTATAGTACAATTTTATACAATTAAACATTTTTAACTAATTCCCATAAACTAATTGTAGTCTTTACAATGTTTTCTTAAATTTTTTGAATATCTAAAAATAAGAATCCCAGCAAAGAAAGTATTAAATATCAAAACATGACTTATGCATCGTCTATAAAAAATCTTACAAAACTAAGATCAGAAAAGAAAAACAGTCCTTAGAGGTTATCTCTTCAAATGATCTCTTCACACTTTTTGAAGGTTTAAGGGTGCTTTGAAAATCCGATTAAATCTATGGTTCCACTTGCTTGATAAATGCAAATATATACAAAATTATGCATATAATTTCAGATGTTTCACCAACTTCCCTGCATGAAACTGCTCATAGACTTCATAGTTTAAACTCCTACATTATATAATACACAAAGAAGATCTGGAAGTTTAGGGTTGAAAAATAACTTTTGATCCCCTTATTTCTTCATCTCTAAAACACTATGCTCACACAATTTCATAAAATAGATAGGTAAATAAAATCATGATGAAATATTTTTGCTATATTGTTTGAGTCTCTAAGTTAAATATTAGTATGTATAGTTTTTAGTTTCTTAATGTGTCTGACATCAACAAAGATAAAATTTTGATATTAGGCTAATATCATTTATGATATCTCAAAGATCCTTGATGTTCCTTCTATCCAAAACAAAAGATGTATTTTCAAATTACATCTTAGCCTTGAACCCCACAACCATGGGTAAATTAAGCCATTATGAGGTTGACACATTTAAGCAAAGGGTCCTGAATCATATGCTACCCTAAGTACATAAATAGAGTCAAACTGCTAGTTCTCTATTCCCTCATCCTTTTTCAATGAGAAATCAGGTGCATTCACAAAAATCACCTCTCATGCGAGACCACTGGAGCTCTTTTTCTTTTTTTCTTTAACATTCGTAATAGTTTTTGTTTCATCTCTTGCTCTTAAAAATCCTTGTAGCCTATGTTAGTGTATCCCAAAGTAACTTCTGTGAAATGTTGTTTCCATATAATATTAACAGGGGCAGCATACAAAATGGTTCTATGGTCAAATAAGCTGAGATTCACAAATTTAAAATGATATATTAGTGGAAGATTACCAAAGTCTTTAACAGACTAAAGAAATATTTTAATCTTCATGAAAGAGATACTACATGAATATCCCAAACTTTATTAAAGATGGAACTTTTTGTTTGCTTCTAGAGTAACTAATCCAGTTGGTACTCCATGCAAAACATTTCGAACAAGCTAAACTAGAGATACAAAGATAGATAGATTTTAAAATGTACACAGATTGCTTGAATAAATCTCAGGATGGTCAGAAATTGACTTGTATTGTGTAATATTCTGGGAAAGGAAATTTTACCTTAAATTATCAAAATTCAAATATGATTCATTTTAATTTAGTAGATAATTTGATATAATAGATAAAGCAATCACCTGAAAATGAGTTAACATGCTTTATTCCTCAATACAGTTATGTTGTTTTTCAAACAACTTATTGTTCAAATTTAATAAGCAAATTATTTTACCTTTCCAATTAAAGTCAAAGAATTCTTGTAGGAATAACAGAAACACTGTGATTGGTATAAAACTTAGTTTAAGATGCCTTCTGCAGTAATTCCCAAGTAGTATTCTAAAAAGATGATTCACTCTAATATTCACTGATTTCCAGGGGAGAATAGTTCAATTATTCTTCAGATGTTCTTTACCTTCTAGAGTAGTCACATTCCAATCATTATACCCAAAGCTGTTAGAAAGACTGCAGTAAAACTGTTTTTTCTTAAAACTGCCAAGTCAATATTTTCCAAACTATTTTATTTTTTAGTCCTTATTTTTATTATTCAACTAAACACTTAACATCGAAAAAATGAGTATTCTATGAAACCATTTGAGAAAGTTCTCACATTTATTTCCATTTTAAATAGATAAAGTGGTTTTTATTCCATGTTAATAGAGGAGAGCAATTGTATCAATAATCTAAAAACTGTGAATTTGTGATTATGGTGACAAATTGACTACGTGCTCATATCATCTATAATTAAATAGAGGGATTTAAAAGAAAGGGAATGGAGTAGGAGGGAAGACTACCTCACTCCACCCACACACTATTACCACCCTCAGTCCCTACCACAGAATATTCTGAAGAAATGTTATTGAAGAGGCCTAACGACTCAGAGAGCAGATATATCACACTGTGGGTTTGCAATGTGGGGCTGAAACAAGGGATGAGAGGAACACCTCTGTTATGGTCAGAGGTGGCTTCTCTGGGAAGCCAGCTCTGAGATTGGGTACAGATGTTCATGGAAAAGTGTTCTCAGGATTGACCCTTTTAGGAGAGGGGAGGAAGATGATTAAAGCCTCAGTAGAAGCCTCAGCTGACCCTATGGCAAACATGAGCTACTGTTTGGGGAAAAAAAAATGTTTAAAACAATGAAAATTTTTCATAGGAAAAAAAACAAGGCAATTATTAACTCAAAGTAAAATAAAAGTTATAGCATAAAGGACATATTATCATATGCACATGCAGTAAATAAGATTTATACAGTAAATATATGCAAGCAGTATTATAAATTTAACTAAAAAGTGTGATTTAACTAGGTGAAAAAAGAAAGGGGGAGCAGTATAAGAGAATTAAATCTTTCTTGATTACACAAGAAATGAATGGATAATAGCTAAAAATTTCAAAATGAAGAAAAAACAATGTAAACATTACTTAGAAATATAGAGTTAAATACCAGCAGAAACAAAATCATTTTGTTTGCCCTTTAGGGCATTCAGAATAACTACAGAAAATAAGTTGTTTTTTTTAAATAAGACTTTGAATGTAACTTTTTAATTATATGTGCATAATTTCTCTTTGTCATGATTGATTGAGTCAAGTACCAAGCAACCTTCAAAATGTTGTGACAACAAAGGTTACCTTTTTTTCCCCCCATGCTACATATAGCTGCCTCACTGCAGTATGGAGGCTGATCAAGAATTATCATCCTGGACTTTGCTAGTCTCTCTGGCAGAGAGAGGGGAAGGAAAGGGTGGAGGATCTCACACCAGCAATTCAGTTCTTGGCCACTTATGACTTTATGATATTGGTCAGGACTAGTCAGATGGCCCCATTCAACCACAAGAGGTTTATTAGGTGCTCCTATATGTGATTGGTAGATGGAGAGCTAGAAATACTAGTCAGTAGTTCAAATGACTACCACAATTCCTGTCATCAGAATTAAATAAAAATAAAATGATTACTTCTAGCTAAAAGTTTAAATATTCATTTATATAATAAACAAATATCTGCATTCCATATTCTATCAATAAAAATTAAATATCTATAAATAAATAGTTACATAAATAAAAAATACTTCTCTTACATAGGTATAATTTACATTTTTATATTAAGCCGTTTTATGTATCCAATATTTATTTCTTAAACAAACAAACAAAAATTTAATACCTTCTGTTTACCAGGCATTATTTTAGATCCTGAGTATTCAGCAGCAAGCAATACAGACAGAAACCTTTGTTTTTAGGTAGCTTACATAAAGTATTAGGGTCAGGGAGACTCAATAAACATAAGACGTGGCATTATGTTGTATTATGTGTCAGGTTAGAAGTGCTGGGAAAAGACTGTGCCAATGAAGGGGAGTTAAAAGCAGAGGCTGAGGGTCTGGTTAGAATTTCAAATGTGAAATTAGGTTAGGCTCACTGAGAAAAGGCCCTTTGAGGCAAGAGTTGAAGAGGGCCATGTGTGTGCACAATGGATTCCTGGGCAGAGGGAGCAGCAAATACAAAGTTCCTGAGGCTAGAGCATCCATGGTCTCATCAGGAATGGAGTGTAGGCTGGTGAAACTGCAGTGAGAAAGCCCAGGTAACAGTAATAAGGGACATAGTGTGTATATATGAGACACAGAGACCATGCTACAGAGTGCTATACCCTCAGTTCTTTGCTTGAACTTTAGTGAAATACTTGAACTTGCAATGGAAGAAAAATTGCTCACCACTTAGCAGATGGCCAATATTTCATATAAACCAACTTGGCAACATCATGAGGAAGACAGAAAAATGTAGAATTTGTTTATATTTTCTGTCCATTGTGAATTGCTTAAAGGTCTTTCATGCTTTATATATTGCACTAAACATTATCTTTCTGCAAAGTATTGCCGTAAAATGAAGCTTTGAGTATAGCAAAAAGGCATTATTTATTGAGATTCTACAATATGACTTCATTTAATACACAGAATACTCCAATTAGTGAAATACAATGTTCACACTTTACAGATGAGACCATTGAGGTTCAAGGGGTATAAAATGATGAGTTATCAGGCTGTAGGAGAACTGGGATTTAACTTCAGGTTGGTCTGACTGACTGAAACAATCTTCCCTACTGTCTTCATCTGACTCCCAAAATCTATCTTGTAACACACAGATTTCCTAGGTCCAGGGAATTAAATTTTTGGTCTAAAAACTGACCTGCCAGGGGCGCCTGGGTGGCTCAGTTGGTTGAGTGTCTGATTTCGGCTCAGGTCATGATCTCACAGTCTGTGAGTTGGAGCCCTGCGTCGGGCTCTGTGCTGACAGCTCAGAGCCTGGAGCCTGCTTCTGATTCTGTGTCTCCCACTCTCTCTGCCCCTCCCCCACTCATGCTCTATCTCTCTCTGTCTCAGAAATAAATAAACATTGAAAAAAATTTATAAACTGACCTGCCAGATTCACACTACATATGGAAAGAGTTTCTATTTATGGTGACATTTGGTCTGTAGAGAATGTCGCTGCCAGCCCTGTTGGTATCTACAAGAACTAGAAAGCATTATTTACAGAGAATGATTCACAGTAACAATTAAGAATTAACTATACTTATGATGATAATTTTGCCTAACTTACTAGAGTAAATGGAATTAAAATGCACTCTGATGTGAAATTCATTGCTTTTTTTCTTTTCTTTTACAGGTAAGTTTGGAAATAATTTATTTTGCTTATGGAATAAAGGTATGATGTCACTTTTTAAGCTTTATTTTAATTGCTTTTAACGTGGTGCATAAGAGATGATGTGTTTCATCATGCATTTTTTTGTTACTGTTGCTATTGTTGCTCTTGCACATTTCTGAAGGTGTCATTGTGGGTTTAAGGTATTCAAGTCAGGCATTTTTAAGTATGTGATTCCATAAAGTAAGTCTGTGCAGGGTATTTATTTGGGCTTCTGTGCCGGATAAAAGGAGGGGGATCATATTGGGGGTAAGGGAAATATAAAAAGAGGGAAGAATATTCATGTAGTGAGAGTCTATAAAGCTGAGAAGGGCAGTAACCTTCAGCTCCAGGCATATAGTAAACAAACACCGTGAATATGTGCCCAGGAATGAGATGCCTGTTCATGCAGACTATTTTCATTCACTCTTCTAAGCCCTTGGTTTTGTGTTTTCTTCTATTATCATGCCAAATTTCTGACCAGGGTATGGCTGATATGTATCTTTGAAAAAAGAACGGCTGTGCCATTTTGAACCAAAGTCAAATCTTAAGTTAGAAAGCCATAAAAAAGATCCACTTCCTGGAAACCATGTGAAAAGGGGAAAAAGAAGAAAGAAAAAATATATATATTAACCATTGCAGAAAAGAGGACAGAAATTTCTTTAGACCTTCTAGATACACAAAAGAGAAGATAAAATTTCAGACACTTAAAAAGATTTGGGATTTGTACTGGGGAAGGGAAGCAGCCTGTTATTTTGCCTACATGGGACTGTAGCATTATTGGTGTGCATTGTGCTTTTGTTCCTATGTGAAAGATGTGACTGTGCGAGATTTGAATTAAGTACATCACTGAAGTAAACCTATGTTAATTATAAATGGTATGTTTACTTTATTAAAGACAGATTTGTTAAAAAATGAAATTCAACTGAGTAAATTTGAAGATCTCATTACTTTAACAATTGAATTGGGCAGCAGTCCACCTGAAAGTAGAGAAGATCTCTAAGAAGTTGTACAAAATGGAAGGCTTTCATAGAGCAATGATGAAGCAAAAAAAAAATACTAACAAAAGAAAAGGATTGCTTCAGAGGAGGTCACTTTCCCTTAGGGAGAAGAGCAGAGGGTTTTATCCTACAGTTTACCTCATCTTCCCTCTGGAGAGGGAGAGGGCCCATATTCAGGACTCCTTGGTCCCCATCAGAATTTTCCTGACTGACTGGTTAAGACTACAATTCTAGTGCAGGTTGAAACTACAATTAGATTATGTATGAACCTCTGGTTTGAGGACTCTACCTAAGTGACACCATTTGGGGCCTGTGGTTTTCTTTTGAAACAGACTGTATGTGCTTTAGAAGTTATTGCAAGCTTTACTGTTAAATGTATACAAATAAACAGAGATAGGAACACTAATTCTATTCCTAGTCTAAGTTGTGCCTAATCAGAAAGATGTGATGTAGCTCAGAAGGTAAAATATGTTCTTGCACCCCTGGTCTGGATGGGTAAAGACTTTGATCTTACTATATTTTCACCAATATAACCATATCAATGTCAAAGTCATGATGGAGTCAATATTATCACCCTGAGTAGATCTTATAAAAAAGGAAGGACTGCAAATGTTTTCACTGAGAAAATATAAATTTGGTACTTGAACCACGAAGCCTGCAGCTTTTTTTTTTAACTAATATTTCACTGCTTGATGAAAAAAAGTAGAATTAAAGGATGTTATAAAATGCCACGACATCTTTGGGAAAATACATGTATTTTCTTTCTCTCTTTCTCTAAAAATCTAAGTATCACGGAAATTCTGTAGCCCATTGGCCAGCAAACTTTTTCTGTGAAGGGCAAGATAGTAAATATTTTAGACTTTGTAGGACCCAACATCTTTGTAATAACTATTCAACCCTGCCATTGTGGAAGAAATGCAGGGACCCACAGACAAATACGTAGTGAATTAGCATGGTGTGTACCAATAAAACCTTATTTACAAAAAGAGAGGTGGGTGGGATTTGCCCTGGGGAGGTTTCCAGTCCCTTGCTCTAACTTCCTTTGAAATGAAAATTTTAAGCAATCTTAAAAATTTTTGGAAAGGTATGTATTTTGGTCACCTTCTAATATATAGGTAAACCCTTAGTATAAATAGGAATGACATGGTGTTCAACAATACTTTAGAGAAAATAAATATATGTCTGGAAAGATTTGGTGAATTTAAACACTAGAGGGCACAAAAGGATATTTTTAAGTAAGGATATTTTTGTAAACACAACTCTACAATTATGAAAAACTGCCTCAATAGAGCAGTGTGACCTCAGTGTGCATAATTTGTCAGAAATGTCGGCCTGTGGCTCCAGTGACCTCACTGGCCACAAGAACTTGAAGTGGTTGACCACTCTGTGTGCTATAATAATAGCCATATGTCCTTTTCTTTTTAAGCTTGCTTTTGACCTTTTCATACAATGTGGCCAAGCTTAGATTTATATAGATTTTTCCCCCATTTTGTAAGAGAAGACTCGTTTGTTAAATTGCTGTAGGTTCTAGTTTTCATGTGGTGTGGGCCTCTTTGTAGTAAAACAAAATTATTTTCTCTTTTCTTATCTTTCTAATCTTAAATAAAGTCATAATAAAATAATACATGCAAGTATAGTTTGTTACTTTGATTTTTATACTACTTTGAGGGTTTTATTTCATAAAAGTGATTAAAAACCCTTAGGACATCTGGGGCACCTGGGTGGCTCAGTTGGTTAAGTGTCCAACTTCGACTAGGTCATAATCTCACAGCTGATTTCCAGTGCTGCATTGGGCTCTGTGCTGATGGCTCAGAGCTTGGAGCCTGCTTCAGATTCTGTCTCCTTCTCTTTCTGCCCCTCCCCCATTCATGCTCACGCTCTCTCTCTCTCTCTCTCTTTCTCTGTCTCAAAAATAAATAAACATTTTTTTTAAACCATGAGGACTTCAAGCCCCAAAAATGTTCATACCTGTTCATCTAGCAATTCTACTTATATGTATTCAGATTAGAGAGGTAATCTGAGATATTATAAAGATTAACAACTGATATTATTGCCACAGAAATACTTATATTATTGAAAACCTGAACATACTATAAGTCTTCCCGATAAGGTAATGTTTAAATAAGTTTTGATGTTAGTGTCAGCCAGTAGAATATTATCAACCATTAAAAAGATTTTCAAATAATTTTAAATGATATGGGAAATTGTTTATAGTATAACATGAAATGCAAAGCAGAATCCAAAATCATATACACTAAAATCTCAATCAAATTTTAAATTTAGATGCATAAATTTATGTATGTACACATAAAAATAAGGAAGAAAATGAGCCAGGAGATTTACAGCAACTACCTCTGGATGTAGATGATTTTTCTTTACTTCTTTTGCTCTTCTTCATTTTCCAAACATTCTATAATAAGCATTCACCATTTTATATAATCATAAAAATATTATTCAAGCTGCAAATGATTTCAGCATCTCAGAGCACTTTTTTCTGTCTGATTCTTAGGTCAGTGCTGATAAAAGCCAGTTATAAGAAAAGTATATTATTTTATGCATCAGAAAATGCATTTAAATGAATTATTGATTGGGGCGCCTGGGTGGCGCAGTCGGTTAAGCGTCCGACTTCAGCCAGGTCACGATCTCACGGTCCGTGAGTTCGAGCCCCGCGTCGGGCTCTGGGCTGATGACTCAGAGCCTGGAGCCTGTTTCCGATTCTGTGTCTCCCTCTCTCTCTGCCCCTCCCCCGTTCATGCTCTGTCTCTCTCTGTCCCAAAAATAAATAAACGTTGAAAAAAAAAATTTTAAATGAATTATTGATTGTTGGGCAGGCACATCATTAGAGTCACCTTTTCAACTCTATGGGATAAGCTAATTTGTCTCCCTTCTGTTAGGGCTGAGGTACCCGGATACTAAAGGGGAATGAGGCCACAAAAAAGACCAGGGAAGCAAGAGCCTGCTGCCAAGGCCTATGGTGCTGAGTTTTAGCACAGAACTTCCCCAGAAGCTCCCTGGACTATGGTAAAGCAGGCCACATGCAAAACACATATGCGCATGCACACACTTGCACATCCCTCTCACCCTGTTCTTCCTTCAATATCTGCTTTCTGCCCTGACTTTCCTTAAAAGTGGACCTCAGGGAATGCGTGTGAAGAGGGCTGGAGATAGAAACAGGAGACTTGAGATGCCAAATTGGACTGCACTCTGAGCACAAAATTCCATAGGGTGGCTTTGCATAAAATATTACAAGAAGTCCCATAAATAATATGGACAGAAAATGCCACAATCATGTGACAAAGCAAAAGCTTGTCACTAGTTTCAATTCAGCTTTTCCTTGTGACTCTTTTAGTAGCAGGAACGATGTGCTAAAAATGTAGTTTCTTCCTTTTTTATTTTGTAAAAAGACATCTGAAAGAGTGAACATGGCACAAGCAAAGTCACAAAGTTTGAGCTACATAGAATACTTTTTTTTCTTAATTCACTATGTATTTTTTAACATTTCCATCAGAGCTTTTAATCCCTGGTGCCTAGGAGATTGAGAACTGAGTGACGAGATGGAATTGAGACTAGCTAATTCCTTCAAACAGCCCTTATGCTTTAATTTTCTCTGTAGATACAATTTTCTCTTTATTTTTTTAATTTTGAACCAAATGGCTTTTAACATAAACTGACAGGGGGCGCCTGGGTGGCTCAGTCAGTTGAGTGTTCAACTCTTGATTTTGGCTTAAGTCATGATCTCAGTGTGGTGAGATCAAGCCCCATTGGATGGTGCGGGGGGGGGGGGGGGGAGGGGGCTCTGTGCTGAGTATGGAGCCTGCTTAGGATTCTCTCTCCCTCTTTCTCTCTGCCCCTCTCCTGAGCATGCACGTGCATGCTCTCACTCTCAAAATAAATAAACATTTTTTAAAAAATATCGTAAACTGACAGAATCAGCCATTTGGGATTGTTCACAAAGATATTCAGATAGTCTGAAGTTTGCCAGCTTATTATCCTCAAGTGATAGTTACTGGTTTTTATATATGAAATGTTCTCAGACATAGCCAGGTGCAAATAAATCTATAAATATTTGAGCATTAGCTATTGTCTATTGGGTAGATATATGAGATATGGCTTATCTAAACTAATTACCAAAGGGAATAGAGAAACTTTTAATCCTTTCTGGAACAAAGCGGAATCACATATCCCTTAGGAGAATAGCAGAATTTAGAGCCAGATAATGAAATTCCTCTGGAATCTGTCTTCTAAAGAGTTGGAGGGATTCGTGTAGCATATGTTTACCTAGCTCCTACTGTGCTGGGCAGTCCCAGGGTTACATGGCCCCAGAAGTTCACAGCCCAGCAGAACATTGAGCATATTGCTCTCATTTTATTCATGGCACTCCCTCAGAGAGAAAGGGAGATGACAATATGCGTTATGCCCTAAATAAGAAACAAATTAGAGAAGTAAAGATTACTTTCCATTTACCATAGACACCTATGACATATTTATTTCCATTTACTCATATCCATATCTCACCAGACAGCCCATAGCACATTCATGTCCTCATGTCCAATCTTATCTTTTTTCACTACCTTATTAATTAGTTCTCAGATAACCTGAAGGAGAATGGATCTAAGCTTTTTTCACACCTGTAGTAGGTTCATGTTAAAATCCAGGGAAACTGTGGACAGACCTTTTTTTTTTCAGCTAAAGTATGTTAGTTAACATTACCAATAAGGACAAAAGCTTCCTAAATGAAAATGAAAAGTATGGAATGATACAGTAGTCTAAAAACTATGTTGAAACGATGAGTATGTTCTAGCGATCTGCTGTACAATATTGTGCCTATAGTTAACAACACTGTGTTGGCACACTTGAAAATTTAAGATGGTAGGGCTCATGTTATGTGTTACTACCCACCACATACATCACACATCCAACACCAAACAGACCCAAGGAAAATTGTGGAGGTGATGGATATGTCTATTACCATGATTGTGGTGATAGTTTCTTAGATGTATGTATTTGTCCAAACTCATCAAACTGTATACATTAAATCCGTGCGTATTTTGTGTAACTGTTATACCACTATGAAGCTGTTTTTTTTCAGCTATGGCTGTTACAGAGGCCAATGTCTTGGATATTTAGAGAAAGGAGGATTTGAGAGGGAAAAATTTATGACACTATCTTCCTGGCTTTAGTCTTTCCTTCTCAAATCCTTGTGGAGTAGAATCAAATATTAATTGTTCGAAAATTCTTCTTTAATTATTTACTCCCTTTCTGAGAAACTGTTGATGATGCTTCACTTCTAAGTGGAACAAATTCTCCACTCCTGACATAACATTCGAAGTTTTGCACACTCCAGTCTCAGCCTTTCTTTCTTACATTTCCCTAGTTATCACTGTGTATAATAACCTGCCCTCAGAATGCCAATAATTTCACCATGCACAGGATATGTCTTCCATCCTAATCCCTGGATATATTATGCTTCTAAAGAGCAGCAGCTGCTTATACTTGTTATCAGACAATGCCAGTCACCGTGTTATAAGTGTTTGATTATTACATGTCAGTATGTATCTCCTATTGCGGTCAAATCAGTGAATTCATCCACTTAGCAAATCTATATTTGACCCCTACCACTAATAGTCCCTACTCCAGTTGCTGGTACACAGCAGTGAAAAAAGCAGAGTCTCTTAATTTCTTTTTCTTCTTGTCGAACTTTTTTTTGGGACGGGGAGCGAGAAAAACAATGCAAAATATACAAACATATACAAAATAACTATGTGATGATAAGTTCTATGAGGAAAAATCATGCAGAGTAAAGAAATAGAGTGATGGTGATGCTATTTTAGATTGAACAGTCAGAATAAATAGCTCTTTCTATTAATCTCATATTTGGACCTTAACAAAATGAAAGAACGATGCAGATATCTGAAGGAAGAGCATTTCAGGAACAGAAACAGCAAGGGGAAAGGTCCTGGGGCAGGAGCAGATTCATTGTGTTCAAGGATTAGGTAAAAGACCAGTATGGAGGGAAAGGAAGGGAAGGGAAGGGGAGGGGAGGGGAAGGGAGGGGAGGGGAGGGGAGGGGAAAGGAAGGGAGGGAGGGAGGGAAGAAAGAAAGAAAGAAAAAGAAAGAAGCAAGCAAGCAGACAAGACCTGTGTGGATGGAATCAAGTAAACAAGATGAGAGAGGAGAAGGAAAAGAGGTCAGAGAAATAGGAATGAGATAGGAAAGGGCTTTTGTAAGTCATGGTAAAGAGTTGGGAATTTATCCCAAGTGAAGTGGGGAACCAGTAGAGGGTTTTGAGGAGAGAAATGACATACCTTTCCAAAGTGTCGCTCTGCGTGGTCTGGTATTCTGTGAAGAACACACTTGGATCAAGGGCAGGGGCAGGGAAAATGGTTAAGAAGCCACTGCAGTAGTTTGGGCAAGAGACAGTGGTGACCTGGATGAGGCTGGTGGTGGTGGAACTGGTAAGAAGTGACCAGATTCTGAGTATAATTTGAAAATAAAGCTGACGGCATTTGGTGTTGGAATTCCACAGGGGGTAAGAGAAAAGTAAATGAGCCAAAGATGATTCAAGGATTTTTGCCTGAAAAAATTAGAAACCTGTGTTTTAATTTGCTGAGTTGGGGAAAGGCAGGGAAGAGTAGATTTAGTGATGGGATGCTGGGGACATGAACCAAAAATTCAGTTTGGGCATCCTAGGTGTAAGAGTCCTATTTGTGACAGGGGCTTCAAGCCCCACCCCATTTCTTATTGACTCACCTCAGAGTTCACCTGTATGTGTGATGGGCGATTTCTATATGCCAAGTCAACTTCTCATCTGAGACACCTGTAGATGTTCTCCAGTACAAAGGAGCTTACTAGATTGTGTGTGGGCCACCTAGAAGAGCTTGTGACTGCTCCCAGGGGTAACCTACATACATTGAGGAGCTACGGGTAACTTACATACATTGAGGGACTACTTATACAGCGGTTCCACACTCTTCAGAGGGACGATGCCAAAACATTTCCATACCTCTTAGAAGGTCCCCAAGAAGATTGAGTTCCATTTACTCACAGCTTATTAATGTACACTTTCTTGACTTTACTCTCTCCCTGCTGCCCTAAGTGCATATATTTATTTCCGCGTCTTCTTTCCAAATTAAACACCCATGCCAAGACCTTGTAGGGTCTGCCTGGGGGGGATTTCACCTGAAGACTATTAGAAATCCAAGAAGGAGGTGGATATAACTAATGGAAGGATTAGTCTTTTTTTTTTTTCAACGTTTATTTATTTTTGGGACAGAGAGAGACAGAGCATGAACAGGGGAGGGGCAGAGAGAGAGGGAGACACAGAATCGGAAACAGGCTCCAGGCTCTGAGCCATCAGCCCAGAGCCTGACGCAGGGCTCGAACTCACGGACCACGAGATCGTGACCTGGCTGAAGTCAGACGCTTAACCGACTGCGCCACCCAGGCGCCCCAGGATTAGTCTTTTACAAGACTATTTGAAGGCCATTTGCCCAAGATCTGAATATGGGTAGGTTCCTATACGTACTATTCCTTCTTCTGTGCCTCATGTTCTCCTTTCCACGCGGACACACTGATGGTGATCAATGAACAGTCTGAACTTTTAGCAGAAGCTACAGCAGGATTTCTAGATGGTGGTAGTTTGAATAGTACTTGATGACAAATTGATTACAACTAAGGGGATCTTGAGGACTTCTCTTGAATGTGCATTTATGTAGGAAGCACATTGTTTTTCCTTCCCCAAATGCTTATTTTAGGTGGTTTTGGAAAAACTGGTGGAGATTATGAAGGGCTAGCCCATGCGATCTTTTGGTTGTTGTCATTGCTCTTTAATTGTGGTTTGTGCTCACTCATACTTTTTCACTACCTTGGCTCAGAGTTCGGAAGCATGAGTTGTGTGACATAGTGCAGCCAGCAGCAGGCAACGTCAAGACTGTACTCATTTCCAAGCAATTGTTTAAGGGAAGGTGAAAACAAATAATTTTCTCTCATTTTTTTAATGTTTATTTATTCTGAGAGAGAGAGGGAAAGAGAATCGCAAGTAGGCTCTGCTCTGTCAGTACAGAACCCAGCACAGAGCTCCATCTCATGAAACTTGAGATCATGACCTGAGACAAACCCAAGAGTCAGATGCTTAACAGACTAAGCCCCCCAGGTGCCCTCTCTCATGTTTTGATGAGATAAAGGCACAAGTGTTCTTGTGTACATTGTATCCCATTTCACAGTAATTTTTCCTTTGCAGGAAATATCCAGAATTTGGTTCTTCTTGCTGAGCGGTTATTCAGTAATTTTAAATCAGTGGAATCATTTATGTGCATAAGATTATTTAGCCTAACTAAAGAGTTAACTCAAACACCTAAAAATACCCCCATTCTCACATTACTAAAATGGCAGTATTCTTATCAGTGACTCACATGAAGTTTCAGGAGACTAATACATTTCCATACGGTACTCATAATCATACTAACATTTCATAAATAAATAGTTCTATATTTTTAAGATAAATAGGCAACATTTGCTTTTGAATATATTCTCCAATTTTCAGTACTTGTTTTCTTTTGTCAAATGGAGAAATGGAAAAAGAACAAGTTTCTGAAATAATGGGGACAAATAATGCCAATTTCTTATTTAAAAATTTTTTTTAACATTTATTTACTTTTGAGACAGAGAGAGACAGAGCATGAACAGGGGGAGGGTCAGAGAGAGAGGGAGACACAGAATCCGAAGCAGGCTCCAGGCTCTGTGCCATCAGCACAGAGCCCGATGTGGGGCTTGAACTCACGGACCGTGAGATCATGACCTGAGCTGAAGTTGGCCGCCCAACCGACTGAGCCACCCAGGTGTCCCGCCAATTTCTTATTTTAAGAACTTATTTTTAAAGCATTGCCCATTAAAAAACACAATGATGTGGCAGCTGGGCGTCTCAGTCATTTAAGCACACGACTTCCATTCAGGTCATAATCTCATAGTTCATGAGTTCAAGACTCACATCAGGCTCTCTGCTCTTAGAGCCTGCTTCAGATCCTCTGTCTCCCTCTCTCTCTGCCTCTCCCCTGCCTGTTCTCTCTCTCTCTCTGTCTCACAAATAAATAAACATTAAAAAAACACATAACCGTGTAGAATATTTATGTACACCTTTAATAACAGAGATGTAGGATACCAAGGCTGCATGTCACCTGTGCCTGCATATGCACCCTCTGAAAGGTTTGGAAGTCACTCATCAGGTGGTGAAGGATAATAAACAAAAGCCTTCATGGCTAGCCGAAGCTCCTGGCTCTTTCTTTGGGTGAAGGCAGAGTGATGAGAACCTCTCTGTAGAAGGGGACAGTCTGCAAACATCTAGCTATTTTCATAGAAGAGAATATTCTCACATAGTGGCATGAAGCGTTCCTCTTTGAATCTATAAAGCTTTCGGCATTTTTCTTTTTGCTTTTTTCTGGCCCTGGATCTTCCACCTCTAGGGGGAAGACCGCTCTGTCCTCTCTAGTGATAATGTCTGCAGACCGCATCAAGCTGCATCTAATTTGATTTTAAATCATATCATCATAGGTGTTAAATGATGTGTGTGCTTATCTGGCTTTCCAGCACTTCTCTCTGTGACCCTTTAACAGCTCAGCAACGTGTAAACTATAAGACCTACTTAAACTAATATAAATTCAAAAGTTTTTATTCATGGACCTTTGGTTGAAATCTCATCAAACTAAAAACTTAAAAGTCCTGGTGGGAAAAAAGAAATTTGGCTATCTGAGTCTTTAGTAGCCTATCTTTAGTTATTATAAACGTAATTTCTGGGGCGCCTAGTGGCTCAGTCGGTTGGGTGGCCGACTACAGCTCAGGTCATGATCTCGCGGTCTGTGAGTTCAAGCCCCGCATTGGGCTCTGTGCTGACAGCTCAGAGCCTGGAGCCTGCTTCCAATTCTGTGCCTCCCTCTCTCTTTGCTCCTTCCCTGCTTGCTCTCTCTCTCTGTCTCTCAAAAATAATAAACATTAAAAATTTTTTTATAAAGTAATTTCTATTTGTTGTAAAAAATTTTAACACTACAGAAAAGAAAGTTTAAAAATGTCTATGATCCCAATATCCAGACATAACACTGAAAACATTTTGGTGTATATTTTAACTAATTAGATTTAATTGTAAAATGCTTTTCATGAGTAATTAGATTGTATTTAGTATTAGAAATTTCAAAATTCACTTCTTTTTTTTATTGAAATACAGTTGATATATGACATTCTGCAAATATAAGGTGGCCAAGATGTTGATTTGATACATTTATATGTTGCAGTATGATTGCATTGTAGCCTTAGCTAAAATTTCTATTCCTTCACATAATTATCAGTTCTTTTTTGTGTTGGGAATAATTAAGATCCAGTTAATTAGCTAGTTTGATGCTCATAATACAGTATTGTTATCTATAGTCACTATGCTGTGCATTGAATCCCCAGGATTTATTTAATAGTTGCAAGTTTGTACCCTTCAACCACACCACCCTCAACCCCATCTGATAAGCCCCATTTTACTCTTTTTTATGAGTTGACTTGTTCAGATTCCACATGTAAATGATATTATACAGTATTTGTCTTTCTCTGACTACTTCACGTAATAATCCACAAGGCCCAGCCATGTTGCTCCAAATGCTGGGATTTCCTTCATTCCCGTGGCTGAATAACATCCCATTATATACGCATACTGCTTTCGTACTGCACTCCTCAATAAGGTATTAATACCAACATCTTGAAAAAGCCACTGCATACTTTTTATAGCTATATTTGCTATTCTTACTGAACTGCTGGAATGAGGTTGTATTAGAGTGGAAAATACACATCCTTAAATGTACCTGAGAAGTTGATTATCTGAATCTGAGATGCTCCACAGTCCTCGGAGCACGTGAACACCCTGACTCTGGACATGACTCTGCATCACTTGCTCTTTGACTGGATTCCTTTTCAAGTATCAACTCTAAACATGAGCCGAGAGTATTCAGTACTTATTTGTATTAAGTTCTTCAGTATCATGGAGACTAAAATTAGGTTTCCTCTGTCAGTCTTGTGGTGTTGTTTGACCTTGACCTGCATGTCAAATTGTTGAGAAGGTAGCAAGCTGACTTTTCCGTAGGCACATCAGAAATAGTAGGTGGAAAACATATTAAGTGATGTTGGGATTTTCTATTTCATTTATTACTGTAATAGAGTCTCTTTCTTGTCAATAACAAGCTAGACTTAACATTTATATAAAATTCATTAAAAATATAACAAAAGGAAATAAAAAATTAAACCCATAGAAAAACTAGAAAATTTGCACTTATTGAAACACCAGATTTATAGATTTTATAGGATATTTTGTATAATATTGATAACTCTGGAATATTCCCAATCATCCCATTCCTAACCACCTGACTGAACTCATAATTTACTAAAAATTACCATGTATAAAAAAATTCTGAAAGCATATTACCTAGAATTAAACTGGAAAAAAACCCTCATGGTTAACCATTTTATCACTTAAAGGATGTTGATTTGCATAATTCATAATCTTTCATTGTATCTTTAATGTTTACATTTTACCATAACTTATTTTTGCTAATGAGATATAGGGATTCACATTTACTATGTTCTTTATATGACATAGAAAAAAAAAAAGAAAGAAACAACCCACACTCTCTGCCTGTACAAAGTCCAGCCTTTAAAGCAGATTGGATGTTAAAGCATAGAGACTTGTATCTTAGGTATAACATAATTTACAATCTATAAATATTATTCAGATGAATAGTATTATAATAGAACAGTTCTCATTGTTCGAGTCCAGTGTGATAATCTCCTGTTAAGAAACAGTCTCTTAAATGTTACCAGCATAATCTAAGTGGTAGGTATTCACTGTAAAATTCTTCGAACATTTATGTATTTTTGAGAATTTTCATATTACTCTTTTGGAAAAAAAATCTCATTTTGATATGGCAAGAACCATAGTCTACATTTTTTTTTTCTGAAACAAGTTTTATATGCCCAATCAAGTTTGTGTCTTAAACATCTGTAATTCAGCTCATTCTGGACTACTGCAAGGCTGATTGCCCTATTTATGGCATGCTTATTTTTCTCTTTGTAAAAGATGCCAGGGCACAGTTTGTCAGCTTTAAGGTTGTGAGCACTACTGATACAGTTTATTGAGAAAACATTAACCACCATAGGTTACAGAGATGACATTTTTATGAGGTGAGATTTTTCCCAGTTGCAAATCTCTCTCAAGAGGGACCAGGTCCCATTTTCTTTTCTATGCCCAACCACCTTGCACTGATTTAGACCCATGCTTGGCACTACTCATGAAACAAGAACCTCGTTATAAATGTGTCTCTCCTGCAAGCCTCCCAGCTTCGTATAGTTCTATGAATTGGAGAAGTGTTTCCCCTGGGCCAGCTGCTGTGAAAAGTGTTTTACCTAAAATATCTCATTTGATGTGTTTTTAATGTTGATCATCTGAAAAATTACCATCTCTTTAGTTATACTCATTTTTTTTCATAAACAAGACCTCAAACCATTTTCCAATTCTATAAATATTTTATATCCTTTCTCTTCCTACTTCCTTGATACTTGTAAAAAATGTCAACCCAGTCCAATTTCCCATCAGCCTGAAGTTTCGGTTTTGGTTCATTCAATTCTGAGGTCTGTTTGGGCATAATTATCTTCACCATTGATTGTTAGCGTGTATATAGCATAGTGCTTGGCACATAATAGATGTCAAATATGTATTTCTGAGTGGATGGGAAGAAAGAAGGGAAAAAGGAGGAAAGTTGGAAGTGAGGGAAGGAAGGAAGGAAGGAAGGAAGGGAGGGAAGGAGGAAGGGAGAGTTAGCTGTTGAACGAAATTTCATATGGAAACTAGTTTACTAGGCCACATCTTTTAGGACTTTGTGGTTTAGTTAGGGTCACTTAGAATATCAAGAAAAATACTTACTTCCCCAAACATTTCGTTATCTAATATTCAATACTGCTTAAAAACCCGCAGCTATGATTTTGTGTCTTTGACTGCAACTTATTTTATTGTCATAGGTAAATTCATTCCCTTAAGAGTTAGGTATAACCTATATATCAAACTATTATAGATACAATTTAAATCAAAATTTGAATCAGAATTTGCTATAAATAGATGACTTTAGTTGATATCACCTAACCAATGAAGCACAAGTGTTCCTTCTCCACTTGACCTCTACATTTTAAAGGCAGTGAATTTAACAGAAGTCACTAATTTAGAAATGGCATGGGGCACCTGGGTGGCTCAGTCGGTTGAGTGGCCACTTTGGCTCAGGTCATGATTTCATGGTTGATGAATTTGAGTTCAAGACCTGCAGTGGGCTCTGGGCTGACAGCTCAAAGTGTGGAGCCTGCTTAGTATCCTGTGTCTCCCTGTCTCTCTTCCCCTCCCCCACATGCTCTCTGTTTCTCTCTCTCTCTCTCAAAATTATATATATATATATATATATACATAGAAATGGCTTGTTTTCCAAAATTTAGAGGTAAGCCAGAGTTTCACTCAAGGCTTATTATTTACCACTTACCATACGGGAAAGTCATTAAACTCCACTGAACCAGTAGAACTAAAATTAATGATAACAGTGGAAACAAGGGCCAGGATGTGTCCTATTTTCTTATTAATGCCATAATTGTATAAATGTCTGTTATAAATTCCTTAGGTGGTTTTGAGGTATGGCTAGAAAATGGTACCTTAAGTTTTGTGCCTCCTGTTACAAAATAAAAAAACTAATAACATAAATACACATTGTTTCTTTCACTGTTACTGAAATACCCAGATTTCTATTTTACCTCCTTAGTGAATTGCAACCATTGGTTAGACAGACTTAAAAGTGTTTCTGTGTGTATTGATGTAAAATATGCAAAGGGAAAATGCAGTGCGGAAGTGGTAAGTGGTGCGTTCGAACCCTCTGACACTGTCACTTTTCCCCAAGTCTTGCCATCCTCTGGCAGGCCTCCTCTCTCTCGCTCCCTCTGTAACTCTCTGGCTATCACAGCTGAGCCCATGCAGCCCTGCCCTCAGCCTCAGTCTCCAGGCTCTGGAATTAGGGATCTAAAGAGCTTGGGGAAGCCAGCTACCATGGAGACAAGATTTGAGATAAGCAAAACTGACTCAGATGCACATCTCCTTAGTTAGTTTTCTGGTATCAGCTGAGCTACTTAAGCTCTGTGAGCCTCAGGTTTCTTGTCTATAAGATGGCAACAATAATGTCTGCCTGAAAGTTGGTTAAGATGAATTAAGATTAGGGGCACTTGAGTGGCTCAGTCAGTTGAGCATCTGACTTTTGATTTCTGTTCAGGTCATGATCCCAGGGTAGTGGGATCGAGCCCTGCATCAGGCCCGGTGCTGAGTGTTGAGCCTGCTTAAGATTCTCTCTCTCTCACTCTGCACCTCTCCAACACTTGCTCTCTCTCTCTCTCTCTTTCAAAAAAAAAAAGTTAAAAAGAAAAAGATGAAATAAGATTATGTAACTATTGTGCATATGCCTGTTCTTTCTATGAAAATCCCAAACTTCCTCCATGACTTACCTCTCCAAAGAAAGGGACCACCCCCCTCATTCCTTCATTCCTCAGTTATATTCTAGGTCTTTTTGGGTTAAAAGCATAGGTTTTATAATTGGGAAGACCCCGATTTTAATCTCAGATCTGCCTTTCCGTGACTGTATGATCATAGGGGCAGGTTACTTCAACCTTCTAAGCCTCCTTTTCTTCTGTCGTAAAACAGAATGAAAATACAACTAAACTCATAGATACAGTATTATGGGGATAATAAAAGGAATGCTAGGCCTTTATCATAGAATAAATACCAAATTAGTGGTTGATACCATCATAGTAGAATATGGAATTCTAAAAGTATACTCTGACCTTGTGGTAACCTTTGCTTCACAAACTCAGTCAACACATGAGGAGTGTCAGGATGAGGAAGGGAGTCTGGGGGTAACAAGGGCGACAGTAAGTACCCAGGAATGGGAATGTTTATGAATGTTGGCTAAATGGATATCCAGATTTAGCGAGATATTGAACGCTGTCATGGAAAAAATGCACAGTGCCAAAGTTGAACACATGAGATTGTTGTTATTTAGAGATTCTTGGTATTTGGGGTCTTTTTCTTTCTCCCAAGGGAGGGATTTTGTTTCTCAGCCTGGTAATTCCATCACTGCTTTTACTTGTTTGTTAACATAGTTCTAAAAAGCTGAAAAGAGGCCATTTCTGTCCTTATTTGGTATGTAGTCAACAATGAGAACAGCATGGGTTGGAATCAGTGTTGCAAATGCTTTTTCAGTTAAACAGCCTGTCTGCAGGATCCCCCACGTTTTCAGAAAGTAAATGGGAATGTTCCTATATTTAGGGGAAGCCCAAGATTTTTGAACAATTGTGAAAAATTCCATGAGCTTGTTTAATAGAATTCCTTGCCCCTTATTTTTTCTATTTATTTCTAGTCAGCAGAACCAATAGAAGGTTTTCATCCTGCAAGTAAGAGTTTAATATTCTGTTGAAGGATTAACTTGTAAAATATTCTATCCTTTTATACTTATCATAGGAAGATTTCAAATGGGAGAAAAAATTACTGATCAAAATTTAAGATTGATACCCCTTTTGCAACTGGTAAAATGGTATTCCTACTTACCATGTTTATGAGGTGACCCATTTTACTGTAAAATTTTTAAAACTGGAAGTGTTTCTAACAGTATACAAATAATTTTTCTAGCAGACCAAAAGCTTAACATTATGAGTAGTGGTGCTTAAAATCTAGTCTGGTTGTTTTCAGGAAGCTTTCACATAAATTACCCTACATTCCTCTCAAAACCTCTTCACAGTAGCTTTCCTTTGGATGAGACATGAAACGTAACAAGGTCAAGCAGCAGTACTCAAGGTCACATGGCAAGCTGATGGCATGACTGTTCCTCTAATACCCTGTATCAGGACTGCCCTGCATATTTTCCCAATGATGCCTCATCAAAAACTAAGCCAAAAAAAGAAAAAAAAAACTAGTCTGAGGACAAACCTGTAATTCATTTGGTCATAACAGTGACAGTATGTTTTTTTTTCTGGTTTTATTATTTTATTTATTTATTTCTTGCTACAATTATGGCTTTGTCAGAGGGAACATGTAAGGAAAAAGAAAATAAATAACTCCTACCATAGCAAAATATTTCGCCCCTATTTGGGAACACAGAAAAAATATAATACAGGTGATGCATCTTATTTTCAAGAAGCCCTGATGTTATTGGTTTGTTCATTCATTAAACAAACATTATTGGGACTTTTTTTCCCTGGTCATTTGCTAGGCACAGGGCATTCAGTGGGAAAGCAGACATGGTCTCTGTCCTTACAATGGTTAGGTCTAGCAGGGAAGCTAGATGTTAAATAAATAGTAATTACAAATGTGCTGACAGCGATAAGAAGAAAGCGCAGAGTGCTATGGAGACTTCCCTTGGTCCGGGAAAGCAGGGAAGGCTTGTCAGAGGAAGTGGCTTTCAAAATGAAATTCCATAATCTGTCCTTTCTCTTACCAGTTAAGACCTCAGGAGAGAGGTTTTTTGTTTGTTTGTTTGTTTGTTTGTTATTATTTTTCTCAGTCTACACTCATGGATACAATATTGAAAGAACAAAATTTTCTGACTTTTAAAAACTTTATGCACAGAAAATTGGACAATTATTAACCCAAGAATACTTTTCTACATATTAAAACATAGTGTTTATTTTTTTATTTCAAATGATTAGCATATGTTAATTCCAAATTTTAAAATAATTTGATTCCCGGTATATTTCCTGTTGACTACTTAGAAAAGTCTCCTAGGACTCTATGGGTCATTTAGTAGATACTTAATAAACATAGAGTGTATTTCCCTTCCCTCTCATTTTTTTCTCCTTGATTTCTTTCCTTCAACCCCATTTGCTCAAGTATTTACAAGGACCTCAGTGCTTTTTTGATTAAAAGGGGCTTGATTTAATTATGTCTGAATTGCTAAAAAGAATTATAAAATATTCTAATGTAGATGAGAACCTTAAGTGTATAGTACAGTATTTGGATTCACAGTCCAGTTTTATTTATCTTTCATTCTGATTTTTATCATGCGTCTTGTCAGCTGTTTTATTCTATGTGTTAGTAATATTAGCTCTTTAATTACATTTTATTTCTGTTTGTTTACTGAGACATATATGAATAAAGTATGCATTGGTAGCAGCTTAAAACACAGAGAATGCTTTCCTAATGGTCTTAAGAGTACGGGTACTGTCAGTTCTGTTAGCATTCTGTTAGTGTTACAACTTCTAGAATAATTGTTCTCCATTTTAGAACAGGGAAGAATTGACCTCTGAATCAAGTAGACACATGTAAGGTTTAGAATGACTATTTGAAGGCGGATCAAAGCAAATGCTAGCATTATTTTGCAGCATTTCCATTTGGAATCATAATCAATAGTTGATTTTGATAATACATTAATGTAATAAAAACCACAGTTGCCGATACTGAATAAATACTAGTTTACAGAAATGCGCAAGTCCCCTTGTTAAATTTCCTTTTGGCACATTCTTTTGCAATGGATCACCCTGAAAATAGAATTCTTACAATGGACTTCTTTCAGAGGTAGCTGATAAATGAACCTGAAGTGAGGTTGCTTGCTCCCGAGTTCACTTGTGCTACCTTTAAGTCTGTGACCAGCTACCATTTCAAAATACGTTATCCTGGACCCTATCTCTGCCTGTTCTGGTTTCCTGAGGCAATGTATTTCAACACAATGCAACTCCACTAATGTAACTCTTTGTTTCTCTCAAGTTCAGCTCACCAACCCCCCACCTGTCAAATAGTGACTTATTGTAAGCAAATGCCTATGTGAGTTATGTTTAAATTTTTCCACTTTTAGATTTGGGAGTTTCAATTTGATTCATGGTTGCTATCTCCTATAAAGGAAATGCTGAGTTTCTGTGTCAGACAACAAACCCCAAATTTGCCACTTGTAACATCTGGAATCTTGGAACCAAAATCCCAGAAATACTCAGGAGGCAAGTAAGATGCCTTATTTAGACCTGCAGAGCATAACATCTACATTATTGGCAGGAGGTGGGCATGTTGTTCAGATTTGAGGGATGTTAGAAATTATTGGATCACAGTTTGATGGTGGCAAAGTTTAGATCTCAGAATCTGGTTTTCCCAGGGATATAAGTTTAGTTTCCAACTTGTGGAAGAAGGGTTTGTCCCGGGATGGAATTTCTCCGCCACTGAATAATCCGTTCCTGGTACTATTTTTATGGATAGATAAGTGTTTACCAATGACAAAATAATCAAAATATTACTTTATTTCCTTTCCTACCATCTAGTACATGTGCAGTGAAAATTATAAACAACTGTTTCAAATATAAATGACAGCAAAGGTTCATCCTAGCAGACTTCTTATTATTTAATTTTTAATTTTAATTTTTTCCGGTTGTCTAAATTCTCATGTCTATAAAGACTAGCCAATCCTTCAAAAGGATATTCATATTTATAGTTGAAATCAAGTCTTAATTTTACTCATGATTAATATCAGAATTAAGTAGCTTATTTCTATGACCTTGCTGAGGCCTGGTAACCTAAGAGGGGATCATGTATAACTGCACAGAAGAAACGAAAAGGTGGCGGTAAGGAATTATTTAAGGGAAAAAATAACATTAACATTGGAAGATACTTCTTGCACCTGTATCCAATTTCACATTAGGAAAAAAGGATGAAATTATCCATTTCCCTGGTCGTAATTTTACATTTACATTTACATTGTTTTTATCCTGCTTAAGATTCTAATTGTCTGATCTCAAGAATCAGGGGGGAAAAGTAAGAAGGAATGCTTTGGCAGTAATGAAAAAGACAACTTTGCATCTCCTTTATTGTGTTGCTTTTAGAAAAAGTTGGACGTTCCACAGTATTTTCATTCTGCATTATTACTATGCCCTAATGTTTTATCAGTTAGATATCAATTAACAGAACATTCTTTTAAAAATGTAAATTGGAAGGATCGCTGGGTAGCTCGCTCAGTTGGTTAAGCGTCCGACCCTTGACCTCAGTGTTCATGAGTAAGCCCCACATGGGTTCAGTGCTGACAGCGCAGAACCTGCTTGGGATTCTGTTTCCCCTCTGTCTGCCCCATCCCAGACTCATGCCGTGTCTCTCTTTCTCTCTCTCTCTCTCTCTCTCTCTCTCTCTCTCTCTTGCTCTCGCTCTCGCTCTCGCTCTCGCTCCCGCTCTCTCTGTCTCTCTCTCAGATAAACTCAAAAGAAGGAAATATTAAAAATAAATAAATTAAAAAATTTAATGTAAATTGAAATGGAAACAGAGACCTATGTTAGCCAAAATGCCTATGACTGGCTTTAGCCTCTCTGGGGAGACGGGGTCCGCCCCGGCATGATAAGTATAATTCGAGGTAGCAGTGAAGTCATGTTTTTTTCGCTTGCAAAGTTGTATGTGTGGACTGCAGCTTTTCTTTTCAGAAAACACTGAGGCTATTCCACCTCTAAAATGCCAAATGCCACCAGACAGAAGGAGAGTTTCGTGTTGGGTGCGAGGTATAAGAGGCTCATCTTAGCCAGCGCTACCTACCCCTCCTGCTCACCAGCATGTTTGTGTTCCCCCTCCCCGCTCCAGCTGCTCTTGGGGACATCCTCCTAACTCCCAATTCTCCTACACTGCCTGACCTCAGTTGCTGATGAAGCCGCTCTACTAGAAACCAAGTTGTTCAGCAACTTGTTAACTCTGCCGGCAGTGCTTGCATTTTCTAAGAGCTGCCCTGACCTGGAGACTAAATAGTAGAGAAGAATGAAATAATGAGAGCTGGAATTTCATACCCCAAGAAGGGCAGACTCCTGTAGGTATAGGCACGTTCTCAGTCTTTCTCAAAAATACCTGGGTGCTGGCCACCCATTTTGCTCTTGTGCAATGCAAATCCGTATACAAATGCAAAAAGGTGTCTGTCGTTCGTGAAGTGTTCAAATACTGTTGGTTGATTCAGAGAGAATGTGTTTATGAACTCTTGGTTCCTCCAAGTTTGCTGCTGTTTGGTCAGCTCTCACTCACGCACTCTTGTGGCCCATCTGTCAGATAACAAAGAGGTGAAACCATAGAAATGTTTTCTATTACTCATTCACAAAGCTGATATGGAACCTGTAGTGTTCTCAAGAACCCTTGATGTGCTGGATGCTGTTGTGAAAATAAGTGTCCTGTTTGCTTACTTGAGCTTTTATAGAAATTCCATGAATGTTTTGGAGCCGCCTGGGTGGGCAAGCGATAGATTGAGCTATCTGGGTCGCAAAATTTGGCAGATATGGCGATGATAACTAAGTTCAACTCTTGGCCAATTTTGTCCTGTTCAGAGCGGGTTAAATTTCACTCTTGGGCACTCCAAGCCTCTCTAATCTTATCCGGGAGAAGTGGAGTTCTGCCTTGGTTTACAGTTGAGGTCACCCATGTGGCAGTGTTTGGACAGGGACTGATGGAATTATGTTGCATTGTTAACATGAAATACCACTTTGCGGTGAGGACTGATGATGGCATTGGGGTCCTTTGACTCCTTGCATACAGTATCTTGAAATACATGCCTCCCTGAGATGTGCTGGACTCATAAAACATGTGAAGGACTGTGTTTGGCTTTCATCATTTATTTAACGTGAACAAAAGTTGTTTCAAGGGATTTATCAGGGAGTTAAGAAATGTTTCTAGGGAATAGAAAATGAAAAAGAAAATTGATCTTTGTTGTCAAAGTCATGCGTTATAATTGACTCTCCAAGGTGACGCACCATCTCCTTGAGGGGAAAGCTGCCAACAGCTTTGAAAGTGATCTGCCTGTTTTCTTCTCACACTGACTTGCAGGGAGGTGCTGGTATTTCAAGATGATTAAATCCTTGTGGAAGGTTTGCAAATAATGATGTCCATCCCTGTTTTAAGAGAAGTTGGAATAAGGAAAATTATATTAGGCAGCTAGTTGTGTGAAATGTAGTAATCTTTGTTGAATTTCCCCCTTGTAGATATGTAATCACTTCTTTTTTAACAAAGCCTCTCTATTTACATTTTCTTTAAACTTCACACTTGATACAAAGGTTCGCTCACATTTAGTCATACTTTTCGTGTGTGTGTGTGTGTGTGTGTGTGTGTGTGTGTTGTGCTTTTCAGGAGTGCCATGTGACTCTGCTGTTTAATCAGGACTATATTTAAAAGCAAATTTGTGAGAGAGTGTTTCCCATGTTATTAATGAGATAAGGTCTGAGTGAAGCAAGCTCTGTCGCAAAGGGCAAGTGTCACGCAGCAGGAAGTCCTGGCCATCCCTTCCACCCCTGCCTCAGCCAGGCTGCCACCTCCCTGTCAGTGCATACCACCACACAGAGGAAATGCCCTCACTCAGCCACCGGTGCCTCCTGTGCCTCCTGCTCCGCGCGGCGGGGCCCTCTGGCCCCCGGACCCTGTACCAACTCTGACTTTCTGCAGTTTCCAGTGATCCTGGCACTTTCCTTACAAATGGCTTTTCTTTGGGATCTTCAGGGAGTCACAGTGCCAGGACAACCTCCCAGAGCCAAAACAAGATTGCGTTTCTCAAAGTCCTACAGGTATCACTCTTTACTTTTTGTAGCTGGGAAGAATTTTTTAATCAGTGTCTATGGCTTTAGCCCCCTCCCCCTGCAAATATTCTTTTTCCCTGTGTCGATCTATGTAACTTGTAACATGCTTTAGTTTGGCAGTATGCAAAATATGAGTGACAAAGAAATGAACCTTAAAATAGTTGGGGTGTGTGGGAACCTGAGAAATAGCAGGAAGTTGACTAACTCTAAAAGCTGATTTTGAGAGTCAAATGGTGAACTTAAAAAAAACCCCAAAAACCAAATAACAACATTCCTATTACTCACATCTGGAAAACAAGGGTCTTAACATACCTCATGGAGTTAATATAGCCTTACACTGGTCATACTAACTTTCAGTGAATCCTTCAAATGTCAGGAAAGGGGTCTTGTTTGATTAAACAGGCAATCAAGCAAAGGAAGGAAATGCTACTCTCATGCTCTAAGGGTTTCTGGGCAAATTCACGTGGAAAAGTGGAAACTGTCTCTGCGATCTAGATGATAATTATCTTGTCCAGGAGAATTAGACCCCATAAAATCAAAGTCAAAGTTTTGTTAATCTGTTATTTCTAAGGGTTTCTGCAGAAATCACATGAAGAATCTTCACTTCACCACCTCAATAATTTGTCAATGACAACTTTGTTTTATATCCAAGTTAGCTTATTTTAACCAAACAACTAGAAAAAAGAAAGAAGACAGAAAAATCTTTGATTTCCTTCTTTTCTTGAGTATGCTAGCTATTTACAAGGAAAAGATTGATTCTTCACCCTTTTTTTTGTTTGTTTCTGATTGGTTAGTCTGTAGCAGTAAAAGCTGTTTCAGGAAGAGCAAATACAGTTGAAACTGTTTTGCAAAATCTTGAGAATGTCTTTCTTATTTAGACCAAATGTAACATCTAGAAATTTCTAGGCCTATATAGAAGTATGCATTAATGTTGGATTAAAATACTTTCTGACTTACTTGCATAAAAAAATTCAAATTTTGGTTTAAAATAATTCAAGGAAATTATTTGTTTTAGGCAGTATGGAAGATAGTGCCCTTGGAATTTATTAGGGAACTGTAAAATCAGAGAAATCAAATTATGAACTTCACCTATAGTAACAATGCATAAGCAAAATTTGACAAGGGATAAGTAAAAGTTGACAGCTAAAAATGTAAGTAGGACTTTCATTTATTTCTATTTCAAAACAAAATAAATACAATGTATTTTTATTATTTATATTACTTTATCAGTTACGTATACGGTTCAACATTAGAAATTATATGCCCTACTATATATTTTACATTCTAATCAATCCACATCTCATGCTTATTATTTGGATCTCATGCTTCTTATGTGCATGTTCATAATTGTTGTAAGTTCATCAAGGATATGTAACATTACAGTGCATGTTTCCAGTAGATGGTGGCTTCTAGACTCCCCTCATCATCGAGATCTGATAATAATTCCCAGGCTGTCATACATGCCTAACTACTGGGTAGTGTGAAAGGAATAGCATGTTGGACTAGTGTTTCAGAAATCTCAAAAAATGCAGTGTAAGCTCTACTGTATCATTTGCAGATATATTATGCAACTTGCCTTAGTCTGGCAAAGTTATCTTCATTGTCTGTTGGTCAAGTTCTGACCCTTTCCAAAATACAGCCCAGTTTCTTAGTTCTAACAAGCCTCTTTCATAACAAGAGGTAAGAGTGACATCCCGAATCACCATCATGGACCAATCCACTTTGGCACCTGAGAGACTTTGTCCCTCATTGATAGGCTTTTAATGTGAATGTGAATTGCCCATGTAATAATTAAATTATTTGCATGAACTGTCTTCACTATTCTTTGGGTCCTGTTTTGTCTCTCTATTTGGACTGTAAATTCTTTGAGGCCTGGGGCTCCCTTACATGTGACAGGAGTGCTATTAATTCATATTTGATTAAGCATTTTGCTATACTATCTTAGTTGGCATCACTGCTTTATTTGCAAAGCCAAGTTGTTGAAATAATCAGGGCCTATCAGAGGCCAGGGGTTCAGGAGATAGTTAGGGAAGTCGGAGGCCAGTTGACCGCTCTGGTCTCACATTTTCAGAGGTCTGTCATTGCTCAAAAAGATTATGCATTCAGCTACAGCAGTGTACTGACAATAATGAAAAAAGATATTTCTCATCTAACTGTAAACTTTAACAGGTCACACCACCTCAAATGCACTGTGAATCAATATAGGTATGTGTGTGAACACACATACACACACACACACACACACTTAAATTCTACAGTTATCTTCTGAATGGCACATTTTTATTGCCTAGCATTCCTGGGGTTAAAGGTGTTAAACTAATATAAATGTTTAAATTTTCCCACAATTTTGCAACCTTGTTTCTGAAATGTTTTTAATTGATTTTTTAACATATGTGATCCTTAAAAAACGGAAGTAGCTTAAGCTTATCCTGACCCTTGAGAGGGTTTGGATATGATTTTACTATTAAAGCGACTGAAATAACTGGGCATCAGCTAATTTTTCTTCATTGAATTTCCCCTTTACAAGACTATTGGCTCGAGAAAAATATTTCATATTCTGTAAAATCCTGAAATGTGTCTAGTAAAATATAATTTTTTCTTTGAAGATGGAATGGACATGAATGCATGATACTGATGGTACACTTACCTTTAATCTGGAATAGTTTTCTTTGGCATTGTTTTCACTTTCTTGTAGCATTCAGGGTAAAGGAAAGCCAAGCCTAGAATCTGTGGAATTCAGTTAGAGTCTGATTTGTTAAAGTAAGAGCAAATCATATACATTGGATGACTCTTCATCTCTGAGAAGTACAATCTTAGACAGTTAAACAATGCTTAAAATAGATTTGAAAGTAGTTTTTCAACAGTGACAAAATTTTTGTCTTCTGTGGGCAAAATACATTTTTATAAAAAGCCAAATATGATTAATATATAGTGTATGAAGCCACATTTTATTTGATAGAGAGAAAGAGAGGATTGCACACTAAGGAGACTAATTTTCCTCTCTGGATATGGAATGAGTGACAATTATTACTTAGAGCCACATCTTTCATATATGTTTTTGAGGAGAGTGAAAAGGGAATGATGTGTTCCTCACATTAGGTTTGAAGAAATAACGTGTGAATTTATGTTGGAGTTTTTTTTTTTTTTTTTTTAATTTTTTTTTTTTTTTTTTTTTTTTTCAACGTTTATTTATTTTGGGGACAGAGAGAGACAGAGCATGAACGGGCGAGGGGCAGAGAGAGAGGGAGACACAGAATTGGAAACAGGCTCCAGGCTCTGAGCCATCAGCCCAGAGCCCGACGCGGGGCTCGAACTCACGGACCGCGAGATCGTGACCTGGCTGAAGTCGGACGCTTAACCAACTGCGCCACCCAGGCGCCCCTATGTTGGAGTTTTAAATATAGTACCTAAAAGTTTGGACAGAAAATGATCTGAGAAGGAAAGAAAGAATGAGGAGCTAAGAATTAGCAGGTTGATGGACTCTGCCAGCTCACGAAGGGAACAACACTAGGACATTTTGTTCATCTAATTGCTATTGTTTGAAAGTATTGTAATGTTCAAGGAAACTTTAAATAGAAAGTTACCCTTCAAGAGATGGTCTTGTCTTTCAACCAGAACAATTCACAAAACTTTCTGCTTTCTGTCTTCTCAGAAAGGGATGCTAAAAGAAAAAGAAGAAAAAAACCACACAAACATTTTATGTGGTGATTCTGGGGTGGTTGTATGCAAATAGAAAAGAAAGCCATCCAAGGTACATTTAGGACAGACATGATTCGCCTAGCATCCCACAAGCCAGAAGCAGAAAGCAGTTCTAGTTTTCTTGTCTCTTATACTAACAGGGGTCATGGAATACTCTAAATAATTGCGATTCTCAGAAAATCTCCAAATCTCTATTTGCCGGTAGTTTCAACATCGAAGTCAACATCGCTCCCCCAGCGGTTTAACAGAGCTGCTAAATAGGTGATTCATTAAATTCATTTGCACATACCTGTACCTCTTGTAGAAGGGCTAAGAAGTAAGTATTTTTAACGTGAAATAGACTGATCAGTGGAAAGGAGAATTAACAATCAGATGAAGAAACAAAAGCACAAGTGATATTAGAGTCATGAAAAGCCACATGTACTAGAACAAAAAACCATCAATGACCTTAAGTCATCCCCTGTGCTCTTACAAATCTATGTTTAGATCTGAAGCTTGGATCTGGACATCTGATAGAGACAGCCATGAGCAGGGACAAGAGGAGAGTGCGGTCTCAGCTGCTGTGTTACGACTAAAACCTGAGCCTTAGCACCTCAGTCGTTGTTAAAGTAAGCCTAGCAATACCCACTAGAAAAGCAGGCTGGAACCCAGGCCTTAGGAAGGGAAATGAGTGCCTCCAACAAGTCAATACACTGGGATATAACTTTCTAAGAACCACATTCATGCCTCCTATTGCACAGCATTTGTGTAAAGCTTTTCAGATGTAAGAGATGTGATAACTTGTTTTTACTGTCCCACAGCTCATCTCCATTAATTCTATAGGGTAAGTGAGGAGAAATATCACCAAATAAGGGAGAAAGAATTGAAGGTTCAGGGATTAGAGGCCACACACACACACAGGCGCGCGAGCACACACACACGCACGCACGCGCGCGCGCGCGCGCGCACACCCAGAGACTAAAGTCTGGAGTAATATAAGTAACAAGTAAGTAATTGATAAGATCTAATTTCTCTTAGGCACTTACATGTGTCATGTCGTGTTCCCAGTAAGGTACATGTGTTGTCTCACTTCATTCCACAAAACAACTCCATGAGGTAGATCAACTGTTTTCTTTCTTTTACAGCTGAGGAAACTAGGCGAAGTTTGAGAAACTTGCCCAAATTTGGACCCTGGCAGTCTGTCCCAGAGCCTAGACTTCTAAATAGTCAGTCTGCTACCTCTAGTTTCCTGAGCAAATCCTCTCATGGCCACACAGGGAGGAGTGTGCCTTAATGAGGGGTGCAATTCTAAAATTTTTTTTGATGTTTATTTATTTTTGAGAGAGAGAGAGACAGAGTGCGATTGGGGGAGGTGCAGAGAGAGAGAGAGAGAGAGACAGACAGACAGACAGACAGACACACATACACACACACAGAATCTGAAGCAGTCTCCAGATTCTGAGCCATCAGCACAGAGCCCGCCACGGGGCTCGAACTCACAGACTGCGAGATCATAATCTGAGCTGAAGTCGGATGCTTAACCGACTGAGCCACCCAGGTGCCCCAAGAAGTGCGATTCAATAGATTTACTGTCCTGCTGGGCTCAACTCCGAATCTTTCCCTGAAAAGAGATCATTTTGCAATTTGATGTAGAACATGGCTTGGTGGTCAATGAAAATAGAAACTTACTAAATAATACCTAAACTGTCATCTAAACTAATTGATATTGGTTTAGAGCAGTATTGAGCAAGAATTCCCAATTGTAAGTATTTCTTATGTTAAGAAACAATGAAACAAACAATCCCTAATCGGTGAGTTAAGTGGCCCGGCTCTATCCTCTCACTGGGTTTTGTTTGTGGGCTTCCATCTGGCTCATATCGTCTGGCCAAATACATTGGTCATGTGGTTTTATTTTACTGCCAAAATGTTGCTTCTTGGCCAGCTGTTCAGTGGAGCCTGAAGATTGTCTGAGCTTAAAGAGGTCAACTTCATCCTGTTCCGTGCCTATTTATTCCACTGGCATTTTTGCGAATATTAAACTGGCCTTCTTAACCATATTCCAAATGGAGAGTAATAGCATTATTGAAAATGGGAAGAAATAGTTACCTTATAGGCCACATAACAGTCATTATAGGAATAGCAGAGAGGTTGACAATCACTGCACATGTGGGCAGAGGTAGCATAGTAGAGGGGGAAAGACTTTGGCTTTAGAGCTGAACAGATGAAGTTTGAATGCCAACTCTGCTGCTTTCTTGACTGAGTGGTTTCCCTAACTGCCATCAGTAGATTTCATGTCTATAAATGGAAAATATAAATGCCTACTTCACAAAGCCATTGTGCCTTTCAGCGAAAATATGTATTTAACAATCAGCTGCTTACCCCCTCTTTCTTTTATAGCATTTCCCACAGTTCTCTTACCATTTCACCAATTTTGTGATGCTTCTTAGATAGGTTTATAGGTTACCCATCATCATTGGGGCTGCATTTGGTTACAGATTAGAGCAATACAGCTGGCGGCTTGCAGGTCAAACATCTGCATCGTTGGAAGGTGGTGTGGAGTGATGGTTGGGAGCTGGCTGGCTCTAGACCCATACAGTTGAGGTTCAAATTTCCATACTTTCATTCACAGCTACGAGACATTGAAAAGTTATTTAACTTTATTGCCTCAGTTTCCTTATCTGTAAAATGAGATGTTGTGAGGAGTGTGTTAATCATATGTAATTCCTGGCACGTGAAAGCACTAAAATAAATGTTAGTTATTGTAATACTAGAATGCAAGTTCCATGTGACAGCGATTTTTGCCTTCTTTTTTCCACCTCTTTAACACCTGTAAGGGTGTGTGACGTAGTGTAGGTGGTTGATGTATACACATTGAATGAATGAAACTATCAACAAATATTTCTAGACCACTGACAAGAATGGGGACACTCTGCTTCCTTTTCCAAAATTCATGGAAGAGAGAGTTAAAGTTGGAGAGACCTAAGAGTTCATCTGCTCAAACCCATCATCTTACATTGAAAAACCTAAAGATCTAGAGAGACCCAGGTTACGAAATTTGATGGTGTCACAGCCAGACCTGTACAAACCATGGTTCTGTGTGCTTCTGCACAAATTTTTTTCTCCAATGTCCCACCCCCTCACCTCAGTGTAGATCCCACTTAAATCAATGTCTTTGGTAAGGCGGCAAACAGAATGATTTGGTGCCCACTTTCTACAACTAGGGAGGAGTGCGAGAGTCAAAATTGGGTAGCCACCACAAAAAGATGGGCTTCTAAATACTAGAAAGAGTCCTCTAAGGAAGACTACACTCAGACACTTTACCTACAAATCTAAAAATCCCATCCTACAACAGCTGCAATAGGGATTTGGAAGAGCCTTTTCCTAACTAGGGTTTTTGCAGAGGGCATTAGCTAAGATTTTCTAAATTTAAAGAAACATATCTCAAACATCCAAAGGAATCTGTGCAATTAGCAATGCTGACCAGACACAGAGTTGAAGAGGGGAAATAGAGCTTGTGAGTTCTCTGTACTATCAAGACAGTGCATGGAGCAAGCACAGACAGAAAGATATAAAATTGTGTGTGGTTATTATAAAAGTACTGATGCTATTAGGTGGCTGGGAGCTACACACCAGCCTGGAGCACGGTCAGATGTGGCCTGGCAGGACATGCAGAAATCAAGGTAGCAGAAGAAGGAGAGATACCTTCCACTGCTGAGAGTTTGTAATCATGCTTGTGAGTATTTCTGATGGTCAACATGAGAGCCATACTATGCTTAAAACTAGAAGTGTAATGGATGTGAGTATTCGTGGTGAATAAAATTTATAATATTGTCATTATGTTGATTCTAGATTTTTGGCTAGTAGAATTTGGGCTATAAGTCATTAAACTGAGGAAATCCCAGCACACAGTTTTAAGGGCTAGTACCTTAGTTGAGTGGGCCAGAGAAGACTTGTTCAGACTGAGCACAGCAAATAATGAACACTTTCCTAGAGGGGGAACATCTGCTTCTGTACCCCTTCATTTGCTTCTTCTAGCTGTGGAGGCTACCGCCCCTGTGTGCTTTGCCACCGCCAAATACCCACCTCCTGCCTTGCCGGTGTCCCCTCCTAACCTCCATTATGTTTTTCACATTTGAACCATAATTGAAGAGCTTCTCTAATTTTCTTAACAAGGGGCTGAAGAAAGCCTCTTAATTTCTGTAAGGCTGAGTTAGATAAGTGCCCAGAGTGACTGTGAATCAGAGCAAAAGAAAATCTCATTGGTCATCTCATTGCCAATCTCATTGGCAAGGGAGTTTCATTATTATGAAACTAATAAAGTTGTCAAATTGTATAGTTTGACACCTAATGATAATGTAAATTTGGAAGGGGAACGACTAAAATATTACAGAGAAAAGATGGATCTGTGGACAGAGTCGATACATAGTACTTTAATTATGGGAAGTCAATCAAATGTGAAAGGCAGATGTTTCAAGAGCAAGAAGTATGTAAGCCCCTTTGTGAAAAGAAAACTTGAGAGTGAAAAAGATGAACGTTGTGGTGGGCTAAAGGAGTAAGTTAAAAACTAATGTTCCCATGAACAAACACTCAAATGTAATCAGAACTCACATAAAAGATGAATGCATTCATTCACAAACTATTTTTGAATGCCTATGATAAGCCTGTTCAGTAGTGGGCTGGTAAATGTTAACAGCCAGCTTTCTGTGAAGACACCAAAAGGGAAAAAAAAAGGCTGTTTGTAATATTTGCTGATTTCAAAACTCCTCAAATCCTCCCAGTGGCCCATTTCAAGTTGTAGAGGTCACTTGATGGAGAGTTGGCAAGAGGTGCGTTGTAGTGCAGGCAGATATGTTGATGTAAATGAACTCAAGAATGTACATAATGTAACAATGTAGTCAAAGTGCTAGGAACTAAAGAGTTTTGGATGTTTATTACTAGTGTTTTTAACATCATTTATTTAATAAGTTTATATCATTTAACTTTTTTAACGTTTATGTTTTTATTATTTTTAATATGAAATTTATTGTCAAATTGGTTTCCATACAACACCCAGTCTCATCCCAACAGGTGCCCTCCTCAATACCCATCACCCACCCCCCATCAACCCTCAGTTTGTTCTCAGTTTTTAAGAGTCTCTTATGTTTTGGCTCCCTCCCTCTCTAACTTTTTTTTTTTTAATGAGACAGAGAGCATGAGCCGGGGAGGAGCAGAGAAAGAGGGAGACACAGAATCTGAAGCAGGCTCCAGGCTCTGAGCTGTCAGCACAGAGACTGATGTGGGGCTCGAACCCACGAGCTGTGAGATCATGACCTGAACTGAAGTCGGATGCTTAACCGACTGAGCCACCCAGATACCCCATATCATTTAACTTTTTACAGTTGTAGGTATAATGACCAATTTAGAAATACTCCTGAACATGGAAGAGTCTGCTTTTTCAGCTGGTGTGGACAGCTCTAGCACACCCCTTTGTCTGGTGTTTTACTAGCCACCTGACAGTATTAACCTTATATTAGGAATATAATAAGGAAAATGGATGAGATCTTTGCTCTCACATAGCTTACCTCTTAGTGGAAGAAAGCATAAACAAGTTAACAACTACATAAAACAACATAGGTACTGAGACAGGAGATTCTGCTTGAAGAAATCAAGGAAGACTTCATAAAGAAAAGAGCTATTTAGTTACATATAATTGAAGTGTGTCCATTCCATATATCCGTGAGTACATTTGCAGTCCTAGGCAGGCAAGACATAACTAAGAATTGCACCCAGTTGTTGGAACCACATGGATATTCACCTCATTATTGACTGTGTTCTTGGTCATATCAGACTCCAGTCTCCTCAGTGAATTTGTCTTTGCTTCTCCTTAAGTGTAAACATGCAAAGAGGAGAAGGAAAGGGGGGTGGATATCATACTTTCTTTTACATTGTTTTGTGTAATCCCCAAAAAGTTCTATGATATAAAATATTAAAGTTAAAAAAAATCGAATTTAAAAATCAATAGCAGTAGTATATCCTACAGTAGTACCTTTTTTTGGCTTGGTTTATCTGTCCATGTCAGCCCTGAAAATAGAGATGTCATAAGCTGGGAGAAATAATGTGATGCATTTTTCATTTTCAAAAGTTATCATACACATTTAAATTGTTGGATTACAGGGAGAGCCAGTCAGCCCAACTTTTCTCTAACACATACATTTTCAGATGGTGCCTGTAAATATTATGCTTCTAATGCTTGTTGCTTGATCCCTTTTGGCAATTAACTTGTCTTTAATTGATTTGTGGATTATCCACTTGAAGTTGCTATGGATAAAGGAATGCAATGGCAGAATTTGTTTATATAGGATAGTAAAATGGATTGGCTAGGAAGAGAGGTCTAAGTTTGTAAAGTATCCTTGGTTTCCAGAGGTTTTTCTTTTCACATAATTGCAGTGTTTAGATGGATGGAGAGTGAAAAACTAGCTGAATCTGATTAGTGTTCTCATCTAAAGGGAAGATTTATGTCCTGTTTAGGCATCACATTAATTTGATGATGTAAGTGCATTCTCTAGTGAAAGAGTGGTCACCATACGAGAGAGAAAACCATAACAGAAAAATCCTTTTGCCATTTTTGGGTTGTACTTGATAATAAGTTCTCATCCGTGAGTTCCCCAAAGCGTCACTGTCTCGATCTCAGATGAACTGAAAGACAAAAACATTTTACTGCTCCTATAATTGTTTTACGTATGTATATACTTACCATTTCCTAGAAAATGACTGGATATTTTCCCACCATAACCTTCTGTAGCCATTTGTTATGAAGTTCAAAATGTGTTAAGCAAAGCCAGTTGCCAGCTGCCAGTGGTGCTGCTGCTGGTGGTGGGCACGTTTTTGTTCTGTGTCCCCTTGTTGAGGAAGAGGATACTCTACAACTTCTCTTGTGTGAGCTGCTCCCCTAACCCTTGGCTGAGATACTCAGGGACAACCACCGTCAGGTGCCTCTTCCTTTTTTCTTTTTTTTTTCCTTTTTTTAAAATATGAAATTTATCATCAAAATGGTTTCCATACAACACCCAGGGCTCATCCAAACAGGTGCCCTCCCCTCCCTCCCACCCCCCATCAGCCCTCAGATTGTTCTCAGTTTTTAAGAGTCTCTTATGGTTTGGCTCTCTCCCTCTATAACTTTTTTTTTTCCTTCCCCTCCCCGTTGGTCTTCTGTTAAGTTTCTCAGGATCCACATAAGAGTGAAAACATATGGTATCTGTCTTTCTCTGTATGACTTATTTCACTTAGCATAACACTCTCCAGTTCCATCCACATTGCTACAAAAGGCCATATTTCATTCTTTCTCATTGCTAAGTAATATTCCATTGTGTATATAAACCACAATTTCTTTATCCATTCATCAGTGGATGGACATTTAGGCCCTTTCCATAATTTGGCTATTGTTGAGAGTGCTGCTATAAACATTGGGGTACAAGTGCCCCTATGCATCAGCACTCCTATGTCCCTTGGGTAAATTCCTAGGAGTGCTATTGCTGGGTCATAGGGTAGATCTGTTTTTAATTTTTTGAGGAACCTACACACTGTTTTCCTCTTCCTAAAGAAAATCCATTTGGACTGAGACAACAGATATGTCAGAGAGATCTCACTTGCAGAAATGCCAAGAAAGGTAAAGAAGAAACTATTGGCAGGGGAGACAATTGTCTTCTGTTTTGAAATGAACTTGAAAGGCTTAATGTGTCTGTTAGCTCTAGATGACTTAAAAATAACTATGTTGCCCACCCAGTATTGGTAAAAAGGAAAGGGACTCTCTTTTCTTGTATATAGCCCTTAGTGCTCCATGAGAATCTATCGGTTCAAGATGATGGGTGTGAATATGCAACTAGCTCAGGAAAAAAAATGCTTAGCCTTAGCCATATTCATATAACCAGCCCTCGGATCCAGAAATAAAACATGACCAAGGATACCCTTTCGTGCTCTCTGCAGTCACAGTGCTTCCAAAGATAACAACTATCCAGAATTCTAAGAGCACAGAAGGTTTTTTTTTTTTTTGCCTGTTTCTGAACTTTTTTTATGAATGAAATTATATAATATAAACTCTTCTGTTTTGGCCTCTTCCCATCAACATTGCAATAGTAACATTCATCTATATTGTTTTTTGTGGTTGTAGATTGTTCATTCTCATGATAATATATCATGAGTGAATATACTGTCAATTACTCATTAATGTTATTGTTGACATATAGTTGGGTATTTCAGTTTGAGGCTATTATGAATAGAGATGCTATGAACATTCTAGTATATGTCACCTGATAAACAAATGACTATGGTCAATGTGTAAGTGTGAGTGCATATACATATGCTGGATGTATCCCAAAGAGTAGAATTTCTGGACTGCAGTTTATGCTTGTTTTTAGATATCACCAAATAAGTTGCCAAAGTGATTGTACCATTTATATAATTTCTGAGACAGTGTTCCAGTTTTCCACATCCTCGCCAAAGGGCAGGCCATCTAGGTATTCCATTTTCAATGACAGCATCTTAATAAATGATTACCTAGGAGATGGATATTCTGATTCATAAAACCTGATTTTCCAGGAATAGTATGGCATTCACATTCTGTTTCTCCTCATGGTGAATAGAACACACCTATGGAATGAAGGCCTAGTAGAAAACTTGGCACATTGTGCAGAAACAGAATTGACCCCATCTTTGACATGTATTCAGTTTAAATCTATAATCGTATTCTTACATTTTATCCAGATTGATTTGTCAACCCAGCAATAACCATTGTGAGCCAAAACAATTAATAATATTTTATTCTGTTTTAAAATGTCCATCTTCTACTTTTGGTTCTAGCTATATATCCTATGCTCACTTTAAATGAGGTTTTCCCTCCCATAAATTATTTCTTAGAAAAGTTGTTTCGGACTTTTCCTAAGCCAACCTAACCTGTTTAAACACACTAGCAAATACATAGGCAATGTAAGTTATTATACAGTACATTTCCTTTATTCTCTTTCCTCTTTCTTTCTCATTGTGTCTTTATTTATTTATTTTTTTAATGTCAAGATCCTGGTAACATATAATCCCCTTTTGTATGTCATTCCCTCTAAATCTCATCATAAACTGATTTATGATACCAGTCTGGTTTCTGGTACATCGAGTAAGTAAGCTGACCCTGGTTCAGTTTGTACCATGTCAAAGTGTGATCATTAATTTTAGACAATGACTGAAGACATTTAGCATGTGTAATAACTGTGGTTCCTATTTCTTGAGGCTTTCAAAATCCAATCCTATGTCTCTCTAATTGGCGGCATATCCAGCAGAACACAAAGGAAAGTTAAGGCAGTAGAAATGTATTCTTGGGGTTTCATGACATTAAACAATGTATACTTTATTACTGGACAGATATTTTATTTTTTATTTAGTTAATGTTTACTTTTGAGAGTGAGAGAGAGAGAGACAGACAGACAGAGCATGAGTGGGGGAAGAGAGAGAGGGAGACACAGAATCAGAAGAGGCTCCAGGCTCTGAGCTGTCAGCTCAGAGCCTGACGCAGGGCTCAAACTCACAAGCCATGAGATCGTGACCTGAGCTGAAGTCAGACACTTAACTGACTGAGCCACCAGGTGCCCCTCTGGACAGACATTTAAATCATGAACTTTGAAAATAAGAGTTTCTATATAATGTCACCTGACTTGAAAATTAGGAAAGGAGTTAAGGATTTATAATGTTCTCTTTTAAATTTTAATCTCTACCTTAGTGGGCTCTTGAAGTTGTTATATTTGAGCTTCACTTTTAAATTCCTCAGAAATGAGGTTTTACTAAAAATATAATCCTCAGGACCAACATTTGGTGCCTGAAACTCCTTGGATCCCACTGGAACTTGTATTAATTCTTCCAGGTCCTGAAAATGTTCTTCCCAATACATACCAAATTGCAGCCTAGGATAGCTAATCATTTTGTCAATGGTAAATTAAAATTTATCACTGAGCTATGGTAAATTAAAGTCTACAGAATTCACTTTAACGTGTTTCAGACTATCAAATCTTTTAGCAAAACTGCTAAAGAAGACCGGAATGGCTTATCTTTGTTTTCATTCCCTGTTGTCCTGCCTGCTGGACAGGGAAGATATGAAATATTCAAATTCATACAGAAAGGGGAGTGCTAGGGGTGAGGATCATCCTTTAAGTAGATAATCAGCCTATAGTCATCGAATGCAGATGGGTCCACCAGGCATGATCACAGTCGACCTCCATTTGGGAACTTATTCTGAGACAGTGGTTTGTAAAAGAATCTGACAGCAAAATAAAACTTTGGAAAATAAAATAAAGGGCATGATTTTTTCAGGCTTTATTTTTACCTTAGAAAGGTTTTTTTTTTTTCCTTTTCTTCTTTGTTTTCAATCAATAGCTTATGCTTGGTACTAGAAACTGAAGAGAAACTGACACTTTTGCTGAAAGGAACAAGACATTTTGTAATTAAATACTAAGTTCTATGCCTTAGGCCAGTGCCTCTAAAAACTGGATGTACACCCATCTCCTGACGATCTTGTTACAATGCAAATTCTGAATGGGGCGCCTGGGTGGCGCAGTCGGTTGAGCGTCCGACTTCAGCCAGGTCACGATCTCGGGGTCCGGGAGTTCGAGCCCCGCGTCAGGCTCTGGGCTGATGGCTCAGAGCCTGGAGCCTGTTTCCGATTCTGTGTCTCCCTCTCTCTCTGCCCCTCCCCTGTTCATGCTCTGTCTCTCTCTGTCCCAAAAATAAATAAACGTTGAAAAAAAAAATTTAAAAAAAATAAAAAAAAAAAAAACAATGCAAATTCTGAATGAGTAGGTCAAGAATAAGGCCTGAGATTCTGCATCCCTAGCAACCTCCAAGATGGTGCTAATGATGCTGATCTTGGACCCTGGGATGAGTAGAAAGGGTTTAGGAGATTGGAAGTGCAAAGGAGAAATCCATACTAAGAGGTCACCAGTCCTTCCGCAGGGTTAGTACTGTCACCATCTTGGTGGAAAACAAGAAAACTCAGCTGGTAGTGATGGCACATGATATGGATCCTATAGAGCTGGTAGTCTCCCTGCCTGCCCTGTATCATCAGATGAGGATCCCTCTGCATTATCAAGAGGAAGACTAGGCTGGAGCATCTGGTCCACGGGAAGATCTGCACCATGATCCCCTTCACACAGGTGAACTCAGGAGACAAAGGAGCTCTGGTTAAGCTGGTAGAAGCTATCAGGACCAATTATAATAACAGATATGATGATATCTGCCATCACTTGGGAAGCAACATCCTGTGTCCAAAATCTGTGGCTCACAGTTCCAGACTAGAAGAGGCAAAGGCTGAGGAAGTAGCCTCAAAACTGGGCCAGGTGTATGCTGTTGAGTTTTCTGTGTGTAGAAGCAATGGTCTCCTTCAAAAAAAAGAAAAAAAGAAAAACATTTTAAAAAGAATAAATTTTTCAGAGAGAGTAAATTTTGCAAATAAAATACAAATTTCTACCTCCATGTGAAATCAGTCAAAATTCACTTGCGGTCCCCCTAGTAGGATCCAAAACTAATCCTAATTATTGTTAGTATAGTAGAGACTTCATAACATAATACACTGATACACTGACAAAATGTGTAGACCCTGAAAATGAATCATGGGGGTTCTTGTAAATGCTTAAAATAAATACATATCTGTAGCTTTTAATGGTCTACTCCTGGTTCCATTGATAGAAACAGTGTTAAGATAAACACCAATGACAGGGAAGATGAGAACTAAAGACAGAGAATATAAGCTTTTTTTTTTTTGAGATGTTGAGAATGAGGTTGTCAGAACATTTGCTTTTCCATGGATTATTTAAACCACTGAACAAGAGCCCTAAGACATATCTAAAGTAAGAATTTAAGAGACTGAGTCTGAAACCTGGCCTCATCCTCCAATATCGTTTCCATCCTCAGAGAAAAATTTATAATGTTTCTGAGAAAACTGACAAGTATCCTATATCACTGAAAATATCAGGAAGTTTGTGTTAAAAGTTCAGTGATCATTGGCCATATTTCAAGCATTTTTACTCATCTTTTATGATCAGTTACAGGGGAGAGAGGAAGGGTCAAGACATTTTTTTTAGCTTTCCTTTGTTGAAAATGAAAACTAAGGGATGACTAAATAGATAGAAAGGGTTTTATTATAACACCCATGAACAAGTTCTTTCCATAAATTATTTTGTATATTATATGAAGGTTAATATATTTTTTCATATTCCAATCCAACATCAGACTTCATTTCTTTACTGTTTGTTGTGTAACTCACCACAGAAAATATGATTTCTTTCTTTTTTTTAACGTTTATTTATTTTTGAGACAGAGAGAGACAGAGCATGAACGGGGGAGGGTCAGAGAGAGGAAGACACAGAATCTGAAACAGGCTCCCGGCTCTGAGCTGTCAGCACAGAGCCCGACACGGGGCTTGAACTCACAGACCGCGAGATCATGACCTGAGCCGAAGTCGGACGCTCAACCGACTGAGCCACCCAGGTTCCCCTAATTTCTTACTTTCAGTATAAACATTCTTTATTATCATAGTGATGAAGTCCCAGCACTTCAGTATTTACTTAGGTTACTTTTATATGGTAATGATAATATGAACTCTCCCAGTGTTTGCTTGGAAGAGCAGCAGCTCGCTCTACTAGATTTTCACTCTTGTCTTCCCTCATCGTACAGTATCAGGCAAGGTACTTAACTTCCATATACCTCAGCCTTCTCACATGAAATCGATTGTGCAAACTATTTAATGACTCTATCCCTTTAAGTTGATAGAAATAACATTACAGGGGCGCATAGTTCAATGAAAAATTAAAAAAAAAAAGAAATAACATTACAAAAGTAAAAATAACTATAAATGACCCAGGGTATTTACCTACATACTTCTTCATAATCAAGCAAATATTGATGATACTAACACCAAGCTCAGGAAAGATCAAAGATGATCAATGAATAGTTCAATGAAAGAACAAAGAATAGTTCAATGACCCCTTGAACTTGTATGCAATCCAGTTGTTCATTTAACCAATGTATGAGCATGTATGATCTGCTAGACACACGAAGCCCCATATGATATATGTTGTTTAAATCAGAGGTTGGCAGACTTCCAAAAGTGACTCTTTTGCTAACATTATTCTTCTGAATAATAGTAATTATTCTTTCGATACACTTAGTAAGTAAAAGCAAGAGTATGGCTCTGAAAATGAAGACTACTTTTGTCTACCTTCTATTATTTGGTGCTTTAAGACAGAAACCTCCCTGATGCCTACTTTCAAATGGACTACTGTGAAATCTGTGGGTTATTTACTTGTCCAGTTGATTCAACTGATTGATGTCCAACTAGTAATGAGTTAAACTCTGTCACAGTACCAAAACAAAAATTTAGATACTATTAAGATAAATTTGATCATTTTAAGGTTTCAGTTTAACAAATGAGAAAAACAAAAAGGATTAGTAAAAAAGCATGAAGAAGCAAGTCCAAATATAGTTATTCACAGTTTACAGAAGAGGATGTCTGTCATCTCTCAAGAGCCAGCAGACCACCGAATATCCACATTAAAGATGAACGAAAACACTGGGAGAAATGATCCTGGTAAGAGGCGCCATATGTTGTAGATTCTGGTATTTGTTAGAGCTAAACAAAGAAGCTGAGTCTTTTCCGGGATGGATCTTGGAATAAAATAAAGTGAGAGGTTATGCTAAGTATGAAAGTAGGTATTTACAATGTTCTTTCCCATTAAGATCTTCAGAGATATTTAAGTCATAAGAAATATCAGCATTGCTTTCAAGTACCTAATTCAGCTTAGAAAACAAATCGTTATCGAAAGAGTGTTTAGAACATCATGAATTTAAAGTGAATAGTTTAGCTTCATGACTGAGCAGAGGTTCCTAAGTTCAAATTGTGGCTGTTCCATTTATGAGATATATGACCTTTATTAAACTTCTTAAAGCTACTCTGTTCACTTGCCTCTGTACCTACATAATCCACTGCTGTATTAAGTGAGATGATGCATGCATACAGTAGTGTGGCATATAGAAGTAGTTTATGTTAATTATCATTACTTGGAAGAATAAGCTACAGATTTCTTTCCATTGAAGGTAAGCTTAAGTGTCATAACAAGCTTGACTATAGAACAAGAATGAGTCTCTCCTTTCTCTTCTGTAGTGCCCATTATTAAAAAGAGGGAGGGAGGGAGAGAGAGAGAGAGAGAGAGAGAGAGAGAGAGAGAAATAACAAGCACCAACCACTGACCCTTTAAAAATAAGTGGGATTTATGGGGCACCTGGGTGGCTCAGCCAGTTAAGTGTCTGACTCTTGATTTCGGCTCAGGTCATGATCTCTTGGTTTGAGTCTGAGCCCTGCATGGGGCTCTGCACTGACAGCTCAGAGCCTAGAACCTGCTTCAGATTCTGTGTCTGCCTCTCTCTCTGCTCCTCCCCTGCTCTCTCTCTCTCTCTCTCAAAAATAAATAAACTAAAAAAAAAAAAAGAAAGAACTGGGATTTATATCACACCTACATACATGCATATGAGCATATAGGTATGTCTTTGGATACATGTGTGTATTTTTGTGTGTGGCTGTGTCTGTGTGTGTGTGTGTGTGTGTGTGTGTGTGTGTGTGTGTACATACATACCACTGCCTGGGAAATTGGATTTCTCATATCTGTTAACTATAACGAAAAGCCAGGACCTAGTCAAGTGTTATATATGCAAATGATGTTCAACATATATTTACAGAATTTATTTATTTTTACATTTCAAATCGATGTTACTGATTTTTCTACTTGAAAATCAATTACAATCACCCCTTTACTTTAGTGAATGGAGCTATTTTAAGGGACTCTGGGGCCTCGTATCAAGTAAGATGAGCCCGTGTACAACTAAGCTCTTCAGTGGATTTAAGTTACATAACTATTAAAGGAGCCTGTAGATCATCTAGTATCCACCTCATAATATGATTTTCTCACTCTCCATCCTTCCTTGCAAATGCAGCTAACTCTGTGTATCAGTTTATCTTGTATCTGTGTAGAAAAATGGCCCCCAAAGAAAGCTGACTGCTAATCTAGAACTGTGCTCTCCCACAAGACAGCCAGTAGCCACAGAGCACTTGAACCGTGGCTAATACATGTGAGATGTGCTGGAAGTGTAAAATGCACAGATTTCAAGTACGAGGTGGGAACAAAAGTGAAAAACATCTCATTAGTAATTTTTATTACGATTTCTTGTATAGGTGGTAATATTTTGCACCTATTGGGTTAAATAAAATATATTATGAAATTAATTTCACCTGGGGGGCTCCTGGCTGGCTCAGTCTGTGGAGCGTGTGACTCTTGGTCTCAGGGTGGGTTCAAGCCCCATGTTGGGTGTAGAGATTACTTAAAAATAAATCTGAAAAAAAATAATCTTACCTCATCTTTAAACACTTTTCATGATGTGGCTTTTAGAAAATTTAATATTACATGTATGGCCCCTATTAATGGATCACATGATATTTCTGTTGAACAGCACTAATCTAGGCAAAAGTGACTAGAAAAAAATAGCTAAGAAAATAATTCATAGAAAAATGATTTAAAAAGCGTGAAATTTGAAGTGATAAATAATAAATCCTATGAACAAATCCACTATAGCCCACAATATGCTTGTGTTCAGGAAAGAGAAAATATTTTCAAATATTTTTGAAATGTTCCAGTCAGTGCAAAATTGTTCACCAAGTGAGAATTAAAATATTAGCAAACCGGAGCTGTTAATGGAAGTCAGATTCCAGGAAAGGCAAGACGACTAAAAACATTTCTATAAAGTAACAGGGTGAAAGCAGCAATGAGAGTATTTATTTTAGTAAATTTTCTAAGGGAAAAGTATATGCTATAGTAGTATTAGTGAATTTGCAGATTTGTGAAGATCCTAGATGCATTTGGACGTCAAGGATATAAAGAAGTCTTCCCCAGTATTTTTAAATAATTTTTAAATTACCTTTTTTAAGCTCAAGACTGTAAGGCTTAGACTATAGTGGCCCACCCTTATCTGTGGGTGATACGTTCCAAGCATCCCAAGGGATTCATGACACCACAGATAGTACCAAACCCTATATATGCTTTTTTAATTTTTTGTACATGCATACCAATGATGAAGTTCAATTTCTTTTTTTTTAATTGTTTTTATATTTATTTACTTTTGTTAGAGACAGAGCACAAGTGGGGGAGGGGCAGAGAGAGAAGGAGACACAGAATCTGAAGCAGGCTCCAGGCTCCAGGCTCCGTGCTGTCAGCACAGAGCCTGAGGCGGGGTTCAAACTCACAAACCATGAGATCGTGACCTGAGCCGAGGTCAGACGCTCAACCAACTGAGCCACCTAGGCACCCTGAAGTTTAATTTCTAAATTAGGCACAGTAAGAGATTAACAACAATAACTAATGATAAAATAGAGCAGTTTATGACAATATACTGTAATAAAGGCTGTGTGAATATAGTCTCTCCAAGTATCTTATTATACTCTACTCTTCTTCTTGTGATGATATGAGATGATGAAATGCTTGCACGATGAGATGAAGTGAGCTGGATGACACAGGCATAGTGATGCAGCATTAGGCCACCACTGACCTTCTGATGATATGTCAGGAGGATCATCTGCTTCCAGACTGTGGTTGGCCATAGGTAACTGAAACTACAGAAGGAGAAACCACTAATAAGTGGGGGAGCGGAGGGGTACTGTATTTCATTAACTCTTTCAAGGTTGCACAGCGATTTTGAGCTACAACAAGAATTCATCCCAGTGTGATTCCCAAGCTACTGTGACAAAATATCTCATGAGACCTTGGTCCCTGGAACTGCTCTGGAAAATAATGCTTTCATGCTCAAATAGTTTTCAGAAAAGCTATGTATTCTGTTTCCCTATGGAACATTATCCATTCATTAGCACATTAAAGACCCTGGGAAGTACTTAAAACCTATTGAATTTTGTTACATTTCTTTCTCAAACTTATTTTACCACAGAACACCCTTCCCCTTCACATAGGTTTTTTTTATGGCATGTCATGTGTACATGCTGGAATCAATCATCTAGAGAGCACTGCTGTATGGAAATACTGAAATATATTGAACTGCTTCCTATGATCTGTTATTGTTGATTTTTATTATTAATAACAAGTGAAAATGACTTTGGGAAAATATAAAATATTCAAGAAGATATGTAATGTGATGTTTGTATGGCTCCTTTCTAGCTTGATCAGAGAATCAAACCTGGGATTTAAAAACTTAGATGCATTTCTTAGTTATAATATCCAGAGTGTGTGATCCAGAGAGATTCAAAGAAAGCTATATTTAGGATCATCACTGTCTACAAGGAGTCTGTTGTCAGTGTACATAGAGTAGGGTTTGCTTCTAATAAAACTAAACTTCTAAGTAAGAACTTGGAGAAGCAGTGGCACTATGACAAACACATCATTGCCATCAGAAATCTAATCACGGTACAGTTGGTGCTGGTTACCTAATGGACAGAAATTTCATAATGTATTTCTTAGTTTACATTAGTTTTTTATTTTCTGACTTTTTTCTATAAATTGTGCTAAAATGCCATCAAGGACCATGGACACAGATTATTGTCTATAGTTGCTACAGCAATGAGAAATTTGTAAGAGTCAAAATGAAAAATAAAACCTTGTTATTTAACTATTCTTTATTTGGAAATTGAGCATTTCTTCAAGACATGTATGTCTCTGGGACCTTGGAAGCTGCATACTTACCCTGGAGTTCCTGATTAGTATCCGAATCCCATTTCTTTCATGTCTATCTGACTTCCATTATCTTGGATTCAAAACATGATCCTCTAGCTTTCTCTCAGAAAGAAACCATTTAGGAACATGAACTCAGGGTAACAAGTTTCAAGAGCTAATGACATGCATTCTTCCAGCTCTGCTTAGCCAGACATTCTTTTGAGATAACCAGCTCCTTTGGAGTTGACACTTGAATGAATCCTAAAATACACTAAACAAGGATATGAGACTATTGAGCCCTTGGTTTCCTTATGCAAAATGTAGTTCACTGAGAAGAATGTTTACACCAAGCCATAGGCCATATATATAGACATAAATACTATACACATAAACATGTGTGTGTGTGTGTATATATATATATATATATATATATATATATATATGTATTCATATGTATATGACCTCTGCACTCATGAAAGACTGATTAGGATTGAGAACCTAGATGCTAGTTCTGAACTGTGCCATATAGCCTTGGATCTTTCTCTCTGCTCTGTACATTAAGGCCATTTTTCTCTTTCCTCATCAGCTCACAAGTTTTCTGTGTGAATCAAATAAGATGTGTTTCTTAAATAGCATAGGAATATAAAGTTGTATTGTGGGATGCAACATTTGCTGGCGGCCATCATAGATTATGGGACCTTAAAGAATCCTTGAGAGATTGTCTTCAACATTCATAGGAAATAATATATGAAACTAGTGGTTCTCCTGATTTTTCACTTATGGATTTCTCTAGGTCTCTTCCTCACAACATCCCTCCCCACTACCAAAGAAAAGTAGTTTACAGTAATGTGTTGCATATAACATGAATGAGGATGGGAATGAGGTGGTAGGTAAGAGGGTCCACAAAATGAAGGGTTCTCATGGCATTCCTTGATTTAAGCTAATGCTTCTATGATTTCTTAAAATGTCTCCATGCCCTCTCAGAATTCCCTAAGAATCACTTTGAAAGAAGGGAAAAAATGACTTTATAATATCATTTTGAATGTTCTAGTAGAATTGCATGTAGATTCTGTTGAGTTCATCCAAGAGAGGCTTAGTCCTGGTCTCTGGAGTCAGACCAGATTGGTCTGTTTCTTCACTTACAAGCTGTGAACCCTCTCTCTTCTTCAGTGTCCCCATCTGTAAATGGAAATGATAGTAATACCCAACTCATAAGGTTTCTGTGGGAATTAGTGAGATAATATTGTAAAATTCTTTCTATAGTGCCTGTCATATGATAAGTACCCTGTAAACATTAGATGTTTACTACTTCTACCGCTGCTTTTTGTAGCCATCATCATTAAAGAGGCAGGTTTATCAATATCCTTCACTTGTACTTATTCCTTTGAAATAAGTAGCTCTATTAAGAGAATATAAAAGGGGCTAATAATGGAAAACGACAATAAGCTCTTGGCTACCAAGTTCTATTCTGGCAAAACTGCAACATGTTTTAAATGTTCTGTGTTTTATAAAAATGAATATAGCATAAATAAATGGCCGTGACCTCTTTTTATGGCAAGCTAACACTTCTGTGTTAGGGTTTAGAGAAGTTTATATAGGTGTTATTTTTTTCGAAGATACTAGTAAGGAAACAAAATAGTTAACTGTACCTAACTCAAAATATTACTCACTAAGTCTGTGATTGTACTTGAAGACAGTAACTTACATTCTAAGATCCTAAATCTCTTATATTTTCTTTTTATTCAGAGAATAATAATCAACCGTAACCTCTGGAGTTGTTCTCAGCGCACACCCATGGACAAATGAAATTCATACTTTCCGGTTTACTTTTTAGAATATTAAAATTAATTTTCTTAATGATTAAAAGTGTGGTTTTGAAAACACTTTAGGAATGGAGCACCTGGGTGACTCAATCACTTAAGTGCCCTATTCTTGATTTTGTCTCAGGTCATGATCTCACGGTTGTGAGATCAAGCCCTGTGTGGGAGTCTTTGCTGGGCATGGAGCCTGCTTAAGATTCTTTCTCTCCCTCTCCCCATGCCCCTTCTCTGATCATGAGTGTGCTCTCTTCCAAATAAATAAATAAATAAAATAAATAAATAAATAAATAAATAAATGGAAACATTTGAAGATTAACAAAATTTTTCTTTAGTAACACTATTGTTTGCATATGTAATTTTAAGAAATAAAATTCCTGTAGAATTTATTAAATACAGGTAGCAAAGTGTCAGGAAAATACTCTGCATAAGTAGTGCAAAACTTAACATAGATTATAGGCCCGCATCAAATATGTAATAAAGATTAGCTACATCTTCAGAATGGAGAAAACAAGGCTCTTAAAACCTATAAACCCTTTGGGACACCTTGGTGGCTCAGTTGGTTAAGTGTCTGACTTCAGCTCAGGTCATGATCTCCCTGTTTGTGGGTTTGGGCCCTGTGTCGGACTCTGTGCTGACAGCTCAGAGCCTGGATTCTGTGTGTGTGTGTGTGTGTGTGTGTGTGTGTGTGTGTGTCTGCCCCTCTCCCACTTGCATTCTCTCTTTCAAAAATAAATAAGCATTAAAAATTAAAACAACAACAACAACAACAAAGAACCCATAAACCCTTTAACAAATCTAGTGATTGATGTGTTTGCCTCATATGGATACAACTTATTCTAAAAATAATTGGGAGGTAGCCGTCAACTAGTACTCTTTGATTAATTTATGTTTAAATGTTTATTTATTTTGAGGGTGTGTGCAGGGCAGGGGAGGGGCAGACAGAGGGAAAAGAGGGAATCAATCCGAAGCAATCTCTGCACTTTCAGCTTGGAGCTTCACAAGAGGCTGGATCTCATGAACCGTGAGAACATGATCTGAGCTGAAAGCAAGAGTCGGATGCTTAACCGACTGAGCCACCCAGGCACCCCAGTACTCTTACATTTTAAACAAAAAGGAAGATATTTCACTTTAATAGTATTTCTCTGGCTAATACCCCAAGGTAGGACATTCTAGACTCCAACTCTACTTGCCCTTACTTCACTTTTAATTCTTAACGTAGCTACCTGTAGAACTAATACAGTGTAAATGTACCAGTCTCTGAAGTACGGTTTCAAAGAATCCTCCCTAGAAGAGCTTTTGGTAATGGATCAGATTGCTGGGACAGGCAAGATGGAGAATTGTTTTTTCCTTGACACTTTGTAGGAAATCCCCTGGTGGGAGTGGGGGTGGGGGACTGCCATTAACAAATATTACACCTAAATATTTTGGCTGTAAAATATGAAAAACTAACAGTGGACAATTTAAGAAGCGTGCATGTTTGATTTACCTAAGAATTGGGTGGCGGCGAGGTGGGCAGGTTTCAACAGAGTGACTGATGCAAACAGCTTGCTTTGAGATCCCCTTCTCTCTTCATGCTTCTCCCCTTTCTGTGCCCCTGCACACCTTCATGTTCTCAGTCGAAGCCGTTGTTCTCCCTGTATTCTCCTTAGCAGAATTTGCTCACAGTAAACTGTAAAAAAATGAAGAAGACTTCAAAGTATAAATAAGTCCTTAGACACAAATTAGTGCTTTTTTCTCTGAGGAATATTTGCATTCTGACATAAACTGAGCATTGTGTAAACAGACTAAATCCCTAATGGGGCTACATCCTGTGTCAGGCACACAGAGCTTCCCTGTGGGCAGCAGGCTTGGCGGGCAAGCCAGATAATCATCTATTACTGAGGGTGATATGCTGAAGATGGAGAAAAACAGGAAGGAGAAAAGGCCAAAAAGATTAAAGGGAATGAGATTTCGATGTATTCAGTCCATTCTGTTTTCCTGGCCTTAGGCTGGGCCTTTCAGTGGTAATTTGGCCAATCCTCACAAGAATTCTGAGAGGTGGGCATTATTATCACCCACATATCCTTTTGTTCACAGCCTTGAAAACAGAAGTCACATGGGGAAGGGGCCGGCTGAAGGTCATATGGCTCACAGGTAGCTAGGCAGCTGAGGTTTGGACCCTGGGATACCTAGCCTTGGGATTAAACTTTTATTAATTGTACCTGCTTCCAAGAACAACCACGAAGAATACTTTTCCAAAAATATGATAACAGTCATAAATAGGGATAGAGAAATAATCACAAAATAGCTCTGTCGAGGTTGCTGATGAAGAGGGAGAGAGAATGTAAGGTTGTGGGGGTTTTTTTGTTTTGTTTTTTTGTTTTTTGTTTTTTTTTCCCCTGCAAGCGTTCCCTCTGCGGATCACTTTCCCTGACTGTCTCGTCTTGTGAAATTATACCTTCCCTGGTGGCTGGGAGCTGAGTGTGCCCTTCTTTCTGTCAAGGGCAGCTTGAAGTTCATGCAATAGTTTATTTGAAGCTTGTGGGTACCAATTCCAGGCAGCAAGATACTACTTGCAGAAACTAAATGAGCTTTCTTCAGAGTCACAGCAAAAAGACATAGGACAAAATTGATTACCTTAAGGTGCCTCCACAGTTATTTTATTACTTCTTGAGCCAATTTGTTTTCCCAGTGGTGGCACTGTTATAGTCGTCAGTCTATTCTGTATTCTCATTTTATGAATAGGGCTCATCTGAATATAGTCATAGACATTGAGTCTAGACCATTTTTTTCAGAATCTCAGAGATGAGGAAAATTCCAAACCATACTGGTTCTAAATGGCAACATTTATTTTTGGAATCTTTTGAACTATTTATATTATGTATGTGAATACCACATTGATTGGAAGCCTGCTCCTGTCTGTTCATTAATAAGGGTATGGTTAGCTTAAGATAAAACCAAGGCAGTCGGCTCCCATCTGACTTTTCCTGTTTCCACCTTCAACAATTCACCCCCCCCCCCATCTTTTTACAGAAAGGTGTGTTTTAAAGAACCAAGTCATGGGGCGCCTGGGTGGCGCAGTCGGTTAAACGTCTGACTTCAGCCAGGTCACGATCTCGCGGTCCGTGAGTTCGAGCCCCGCGTCGGGCTCTGGGCTGATGGCTCAGAGCCTGGAGCCTGTTTCCAATTCTGTGTCTCCCTCTCTCTCTGCCCCTCGCCCGTTCATGCTCTGTCTCTCTCTGTCCCAAAAATAAATAGACGTTGGAAAAAAAAAATTAAAGAACCAAGTCGTTCATCCCTGAGAGGGAGACACTTGTAATGCTACCACAGAATCTTTAACAAGAAAAAAAAAGCCATCATTATTATTCTGTGTATGTCTTTCTTTATTTTAAGTTGATCCTTGGGTAACAATGATGAATGCACATTGTATGGTTCAACTCCATTTACAGTCACTATGCATTGACCTCCCCTGCATATAGCGGCAAAATATATATGTTTGTTGAGTAACAAAGATTAATAGCCACAAGCATGACCATGAGCAAGACTGTGAAAAAGACGTAATTCTTTGCCTTCCTGCTTTTTTCCAGAGTCTGGGCACCTTCTAATTTTCACAGCTTCCTCCTCTGCAAAATGGGTGTTTTGCTCTCCGAAGACTCCTATTGTTGTTATTGTTCAGGGTTGGTTCCCATGATCTGAGATGAGGCAGGCAATCTGAGCCCTTTACTATGGATAATGTTTTGAGCACTTTATACTGTATGATCCTGGCCTGGACTGAGCTCTGAGGAAACACTGGTGAATAAAACAGGCATGGTTTCAACCCTCAGAACCCTGACAATGAGTAGGGAAGACGAACATTAAACTTGTCATACCAAAATTAAATGCATAATCAGATAAAGTGCATCAAAGAAGTAAAGAGCCCAAAAGATAAAGAGGAGACCCAATTAATATGGGAGTGGAAAATCAAAGCTTGTGGAAGGAAATAATATAAAAGCTGAGGAAGGAAAGGTCAATAAAAATTAGTCAAGTGAAAAACAGAAGAAAGTGTTTTAAAAAGGGGGAAAACATTTACCAGTAACATTTCAAGAAGAGATGGGGAGAGTCAGATTTCCATTATTTTTACTAAGGAGAGACTGACTGATTTATCTCTTCCATAAATGCTATGCATGCAACTTAATTAATAGAATATAAGAAGAAAGTTATTTCAGGGCACCTGGGTGGCTCAGTTGGCTAAGCGTCCAACTCTTGGTTTTGGCTCGAGTCGTGACCTCATGGTTTGTGAGTTCAAGCGCTGCATCAGGTTGTGTGCTGACACTGAAGAGTCTGCTTGGGATTCTTTCTCTGTCTTCCTCTCTCTCTGCACCTCCACCCCCACTCACTCTCTTAAAATAAATAAACATTAAAAGCAAAAGACATTTATTTCAAAGAATGAGGAGGTGAGGAGAAGGCCCGATGAATGCTTTATGACCATGTTAATGTAGTTCCGCTTTCCCTGTAAACCTCAGTAAAACAGTGGTGGTATCAAGGGGTTGCTAGAAGGCACTGGTTTCCCACAACTGGTAACTGGTAACTGGTTTCCACAACTGGTAACTGGAACTGGTTTTCCACAACTGGTACTCACACCTAACATAAAAATCTAAACAACTTTGAAACCATTGTGCTTAACTGTGCAAACACAGCTTCAGGGAAGGTCCTCCAGGTCACCTCCCCCCACTTGTTTCCCAGAATTCCTCACCACAGAGCTTCTTTTGTCTGACCAGCTGCCAGTCTTACAAGGTTCTGAGACCTAAGGAGAAAGGATGCTGTTTAATATGGAACTGCTCTGAGATATAATGATTCTGTGCATTTTATGTGTAAATTTTGTGCCTGACAGACAGCCCTATAATTAGCATTAAATAAATATATGAGGGTATCTATTATTCAGATAAGCAGCAATATTACTCTCTTTAATGACTTTTCAACTTTGGTTCAGCATAAACAAGACCTGCAGGTGTAACGATTTGCATGCATCCTTAAGCCATCTATTGTTTTCATTATATTATAGATACAATTTTGTATCTCTTAATGAGATTACTGTCTTGGGATTTCAATATGTGTGTAAAATACAATTAAGGCATTAAAAGTAAAGAAAAATCATCCCCACCAGAAATAATCTTAGCAGGATGTTTGGTAAAAAGTCTTGGATCCAGTGCATCAAGGAAAAACTCCCCAAGGAGTCTTTAATTAGAACTCTTTAGGATGTGGCAGAACTGGAACCAAAATCTCCCCATAAAAATGAATAATGCCCAGGCCACATAAATTACAAAATCGGATCCCTAAAACAACATTATAACAACTGATTTTAATTGCTCTAATAATGAGCTCGAGGGAGGCACACTCAGCTTCCTGAATTTCTTTTAGATATGAATGGTATTCTTGTCAACAATGGATCACAGTTATGAGTTATTCTGCACAGGGAATGTAAAAACAAAACAAAACAGGAACAAACAGATGGACAACAAAATTTTATACCATTTCTATGTCTCCTTCACTTATGAGAAGCAGATTATAATAATCCTATGTGAGGGCTATCAAGAAATTACTCACAAAGTTCCTCCTTTCCATTTAATTTTAATTTTTCCCCTCATCTTGAAAAATATAGGAAAAAATAGTAATAATCCCTGAGGGAAAAGAAAGAAGATAACAGAGATCCCCTTACTGGTGAGCAATTTATGTGAAAGCAGCCAACTCACTCTCCCTTACCTCCTTACAACCTAGGGAACTGAATTTCTGGGCTTGTAACTGGATTTTGATTAAGAGGCACCTTCTGTAACCACAGAAGTGTTTTTCTTTGTGGAAAAATTCAAACTGCCCACTTTGTTGTATCAGTTCTAAATGTGTTCCGTTATAAATAACAAGATACCTGAACCTACAATGACTCAAACAGAGAGGAGTTACTTTTAATGAAGTGGCCCCTGGAGGCATTTCAGCTGTTGTATGATGTTATCAACAATTGCTGAAGGCCAACATCTATGCACTTTTCTTGGTTTGTCCTTCATGACGACAAGATGGCAACTGCAGCCACAGATAACATGTTTGTGTTCCATGCAGTGTTGAGAAGAGGGAAGAGGAATGGACAGGAGGGGCATCTCTAAATGTTTCCATTCCATTTATCAGAAACACAAAAGCCTTCCTCAAGCCCTTAAAAGATTTCATCATATAGCCCATTGGCCAGAACCATACCATATGGCCATCTTTAATGGGAAAGAATCAGAAAGTTAATATTTACTCTTTAGTCTCTATAATAAATGCACCAAGAATGATGAGAGATAGAAAAGGCTATATGAACAAGACTATTAGAGGTGGCCACATTTGACCTATATTAATATAGTGTTTTCAAAGCCTAAAGTTAATTTGTTAAGCTTTCTCAAGGACAAGAGGATAGGCAAGAACTAAAATCTTTGTGCCAAATGCAGATTAAACCTTACAAAGAGTGAAGAGCAAAGGAAAAATCAACTAGAAATTATCAAAAAGTATCTTGACATCAGATCGTACAAAACTTTAGGCAGCCAGTCAGTAATGAACCCTAAGGTTCTCTAATCCACAAGGTAGATAATAAAAGCATTTCTCTTAGTTTTCAAAAATGATGCCCCCCTCAAAAATTTGGTTAAGTCTATACATTTATATAAATACATGGATAGATATAAAATTAAAAATCTGTAACTGTTTAAAGTGAAAATTTTATGTTCTTTGCAGGAGAAAAATTAACAACCACAGTAACCATTGCTGTCTCTTAGTCATGAAGCCATGATTTATGCCATGTCTATAAGATGAACACAACAATAAATAGTAACTGTTAGGGATATTTTAGCCTTATTAACCTCTGAAACAATCGATGGAAAATAAACCAGCTTTAATCAACTCAGTAAATTGTTTATTCAGTATCCACGATGCAACAAATCTTCTGTTAAAGGAGAACTTATGATTTAGAGAGTGAGAAAACTGGCAGAGAAAGAGAGATGACATAGGAGAAGGTCGGATAAATGGGCTGTGGCTCAAGGACCTGGGAGCCATTGTTGTTTGGAAGGGTGTATATGAGATTGAGAATGGTTATGCTGAAGTACAGTAGCATTTGATTAGAGTCTTACAAAATGATGTCACTTAGAAAAATGTAAGTGGAAGTGACAGAAGTAGGATATAGAGGTCTGTGTGTGAGTAATCCAGCATGGCTGTGTTGTACGGGAATCATAGGAGAGAAAACTTGAAAACAAGAATTTGGATGGTAGAAGGCCTTGAATGAGGAAATCAACATGGGGCAGAGAGGCTTTGGGTTCTGAAGGGAGTTGCTTTGTTGAAAGATGTGTCTGTAGCTGTGGAACGTGGCTTTTCTAAAGACTATCACAGTGGTTCTGGGAAAAATATTAGCCCAGAAGCAGATGATCCTCCTTCTGACACACCTTCAGAGTGTCACATCAGAATGCTTACATCACTCACCTCGCTTCATCTCATCACATAAGCATTTTATCATCTCACATGATTATAAGAGGAAGAAGGTGAGTACGGTATAATAAGATATTTTGAGAAAGAAAGCAAGACCATATTCATATAACTTTCATATAACTATAAAAATATAGTATATTTTTACAATTTTTCTATTTTATTTTTAGTATTATAATTTATCTTTTACTTTACCTATTTTATAAATTAAATTTTATCATAGGTATGCATGTATAGGAAAAAAATAGTATATATAGCGTTCAATACTATCTTCAATCTCATGCATCCACAAGGGGTCTTGAAATATACCTCCTGTGGTTAAGGGAGAACTCCAGCATTCAAGGATGAGAGCATGTGCTATAGGAAAAATATGAGTGTTAGGGATTGAATCGTGTTCTTCCAAGATTCGTGTTGAAATCCTAATTCCAGTACCTCAGAATGTGACTCTTTTTGGAGATGGAGCCTATAAAGACATGATTAATGTAAAAAAACAAAACAAAACAAAACAAAAAAAATGAGGTCATATGGGTGGGCCCTAGCCCAATACAACTGGTGTCCTTATAAGAAGAGGAGATTAGAATACACAGACAGACACAGCTAGACTTTGTGAAGAGAAACGGAGAAGATGACCATCTACAAGACAAGGAGAGAGGCCTCTAGAAGAAACCAATTCTGCTCACACCTTGATCTTGGACTTCTAGCCTCCGTAACTGTGAGAAAATAAATATCTGTTTAAGCCAGAGTGTGTGATATTTGTTATAGCAGCCCTAGCAACCTAATACCATGAGCAGATATTTTTGTTGAAAAAAATAAGACGAGTGAGGTAATACACTAAATTCATGGAAGTAGAATTAGAAAGGAGGCAGTTTCTGGATCTTTTGTATAGGTATAACATCATTGAAATTTGCAACTATAATGCAGTGGGGTGTGGAGATAAAAGGTCAGTCATCACTAAGCTGTAAAGACTGGGAAATGGGCAAGTTGAGAAGGACAGTAGCTTGATGGAAAAAAAAAAAAAGATGGCTATGGTTTCAGCTGTGTTTCCATTCAGGAGGTGCTGAATTCTCAGTGTACAGGCATCCATCAAGAAGTCAAAAATCTGTGTCAGACTTTAAGAAAGTGATGAGATGGCCAAGTAAGCCAATATTGAGTACAAAGTGCCAGATCATGAACCACTGAAGAATGAATTGTGCCTTCCTTTTAAAGAGCTGAAACAGTATGACTAAATTTCTTTTTATGTAATTTCAGTGACAGACAAAGGTATTTTATTTTAAAACCAAATAAACAAAGAGACCTCATCTTGCTGATGTCTACTGCTTAAAATTTCTTTTGAGAAGGAAATAAAAACAATTTTTTTGTGTTTGGGTCTTTCTCACCTTTGTGTTTTGCACAGAGGTAAGACCAAAAAGGCAAACACTTCATGGAAAGGTAAAGTTATGATTTGAATTCATACAAGTTTGAATATGTGAGATTAGATTCTGTCTCAAGAACAGATTTTAATCGGCATTTGTGGAGAGTGGAAGAGCATTGAGACATGCCCCCTCTCCTTCTGCAAGAGAGTGTGTGGTGCAAGACAAGATGCTCTGAGTACCACACAGAAGAGGCTGACTGGGGCCAGTATGGAAACATCATCCAAATCTTATCAAAATAGCGAAGGGATCCTGTTTCCCCTACTAAGGGAAAGTTGGCTTTGATTATATATTTCACTTCTGCACCATATCTTGCCTAAACCCTACCCATTAGGGAAAATCAAGAATTTAGAATTAGTTTTCCATGTCAGGAGAGTGCTCCCTGCTTTTATCTCTTGTTACTAAATGTCCTGCTGGTTCCCGAGAGTAAAGCTTAGCTGACGTGCTTGCATGAATTGTTTATATTTTTCATTAATTAATGTGACGAACGTATTAAAAATAGGACTCCTTGTTTTCATCCTGAGGGCTTATACATAATAGCAACAACCTTTAGCAAAGTACTGCATTATTTATTTATAGAATGGTTTTGACTCATTTAATAATGCTCTGTAATTAATTTGTAGATTACTTTTTGACTTTGCGCAATTTAGTGTTATGTTCCTGCAAACGAAAACGTTTTTGCTATTGTTATTTAATATTGATCAATTTCCCTTATGTTTTTAACACTATTATGTCTGTAGATAAAAATGTTTGTGTGGTTGGAATGGCCAACCTTCTGTGATAACTATTTATGAATTTTTTTAATAACTACTATGATTCAGGCAATGCTCTAGGTATTGGGGGCAAGATATTGAATAAATAGAAAATGAGTAATTGCCTTTAGGTGTTTTATGTTGTTTTACATTCTCACTTAACCCTTAAAGGTTTAAGTTTAAATCATAGGAGGAGGACCAAAATCAAAGAGCACAAGCTAATGAAGGGATTTTTAAAACCATGCTATTTTGTCCCAGAGTGAATGCACATGTACTCAGTTGTATACATTCAAAACCTAAAGTCTTACTATAATCATTAATCCAAGTCTTGGGCCTTCACACATTACACTATATTGCACGATAAAAGATTAACCTGTGTTTAGTACATTTCAGTGTCAGGATATATTTAAGGATTTCAGTGAATAATTAGAGAAAACAGAGAAACTTGATCAGACAATGTCATTTCTGAGAACAATTTCTTTATGAAGCAAGCATTCTGATTAGATTTAACATGGACATGTAAGATGGTTTCTATCATTGCTTTTCTCTAGTGGGCTTGTTTAAGGTATGACTCCATGAAAGAATTTGCATGGAATTCTGCCATATTTGCCTGATCCTGGGGCTCTAAATCAACAATACTGATGTAACAGTTGGTGAAATTAGATGAGAAATAGCCCAAGACTTTCCTTTCCAGTAGGTACAGTCTCACGGAAAATCACCTTTGAATCCAGCAGATGGAATGATGCCACTGGGTGTAGCCAATGGGAAAATCCTAAAGAAAGTCCCTGACTAGTCTGTCTTCTTCTCTGTCTCACACTCTTGAACTTGGTAAAGCATTCAAAATGGCCTTTCTTTAGAGGAGGACACAGTCAACGATTCACCTATCGACAGATAGCTGCTTGTGGACAGTGTGGCTGGCCACACAGTACAGGGGAAGCAAGATGAGTTGCCAAGCAGATGAGTTGCCCCTTTGGATCCTTCCAAGCTGCATGCTCAGATGAAAAGATCAGGCGTAGGAGATGCCAGAAGGTGTCTGTCAAAGAGCCCACCTTTTTTACTCAAGCACAAGTACTCAGGTGACTCAATTCCTCAAAGAGCTATGTGAGGGTGAAAGTCAATTCATTGTCGACCTTTAATAGCCCTGAAGTTCTAATGAGGTCATAGATGTGAAAATGATATTTGAAATCACAATGCAAGTACAACATACTTTCAGTCATCATTTCAGTACTTGAGGAAAAGGTAAAAATAGAGCCACAGATTTTACCAAGGTCCTGCATGAGATAATTTTGTTTGATAATCTACTGTAGGCACCCAGAAAGTGTAGCTCACCTAGGCTGTTGATTTGTGAATTAAGTATGGCAGCTGCTTTCCTTTGTGCTACAGCATGTCCTTGTGATCCTTCCACCATGTGATGTGCGTGTGGGAAATCTATACTGTTTTTCAAACAATGTGAGACAAATGCTAGCTAGGTTCGCCTAGGGTATAAAGTATCATAGAATGAACTCCCAGATAGCAGCTACACTTGTATCATACCTGCTCTATGCCGACACCGTTCTAATGTTCTATATATATTAAGTACTCAATTCTTAGCAATAAACATAGGAGGTATGTGCTGTTATTACCCCCATCTTACAGATGTGAAAACTAGGTAGAGAAGATGAAGTGATATGTTCCAAACTAGAGAGATCTTCTAAAAAATAGAGAGATGAAGTGGTATGTTCCAAATCACACAGCTAGTAAAGAGCAGAGTCAGATATCAGATATTTCTGGTCTGCCTCCAGAGTCTATACAATGAACTGCTGCACCATATGCTTTTAAATACTGGTTTTATGAATATTTTGCTATTTCTGATATGGGATGTAATGTGTTTTTTTGTTATTTATATTTCTTCTTTGTCTTCTCCTTTGGATCTAGGACCACATGTAATATTACCAGATTTTAGTCTCATAAGAGACTTCTCTATGATTATGCATAAAATTGTTTGTGGAACATTTATGCAACATTAAATGTTTCTCCTTATGAATTATCTCATTTGATCCCCTCATTAGTCTTTAGAATACATAGGTCTTTATCCTCATTGGAAATGACAAAACATCAAAAAGATTAAACAATGTGTTCAGTTTCACATTACAAGTTTGTAGCAGTTCTAAGACCAGAAATCAGATTTCCTCGCTCTCAGTCTCCAGTACTTTTTACAGAATATAATACTGTTCCCTTATTTTTTTTGTCTTAAAGTTTGAAAAAAAAATGAGAAGAGTCCCAGTAACACTGGAGAATAATTTTTTCAGAAACATTTAGAATAATTTTAGAAGTTCTCACTAAAGTAGAGGGTTTTAGAATAATTTGTAAGTTCTCACTAAAGTTGAAACTGAGGGGCAGCTGGGTGGCTCAGTCAGTTAAGCATCTAACTTCAGCTCAGGTCATGATCTCGCAGTTGGTAAGTTCCAGCCCCGCGTCAGGCTCTGCGCTGACAGCTCAGCGTCTGGAGCCTGCTTCAGATTCTGTGTCACCCATTCTCTCTGCCACTTCCCCACTTGTGCTACCACCCTATCTCTCTCCTTCTCTCTCTGTCTCTCCCTCTCTCTGAAAAATGAATAAACATTTTTTTAATAAAGTAGAAGGTGAAAATGCATTATATTAACAGTGGACTAGGTCTCGTGAGTGCATATAGCTAGGTTCCAGTTTATTAATTTTTACTCTCTCATTTCTTGGCTGGCTAATGTGAACACCTTGACAGGACAAATCTTGAGTGCTCTCTTGCTTTATGCTACTGCTTTTTCAAGGTAGCTCATTTGCACTTGTTTATCATTCTCTTCCTTCACTTGGTCCCAGAAGCTGAGTTGCTAATTATTGACCCAGGCAAGCCTCAAAGAGGACAAAGGCAGATAAAATTGGAGTGTTCTTTATGTAGAATCAAAATGCATTTTGCATTTTTCATAAGGAGCAAGGCATTTTTAGCCACTCAGTTATATGAGCACTTGAGTTTCTGCTAAGAATCACAACTCATTTTTTCAAAAAAATTTTTGATATTTCATTTACAGCCAGTTTCCTGGAGTGTCATTGTGTGTGTGTGTGTGTGTCTGTGAATTTTTTCTTTCTGTATTAACCTGTAAGACAGAGCAGAATAATAATGTATTTGTTCCATAAATATTTCTCAAAGAGTTACCAAGAGTAAATAGTGCTAAATACAGTGAAAGTTGTTTAGACGTAAAATTGCCTCATCACAGGACCTAACCCATGGTAGATGCTCCAGAAATATTTATTAAACTAATGAGCTATCACATAAACTGTATCCCCCTGCATTGGTATCTATTCAAGGAATTATGAATTCATTAAGCATATGAAAATCAGGAAGGAATTTAGGAATCATCTCATATAGCCCTTTTTATTTTAAGAGATGAATAGTGTATTTTTCATACTATACTAAATAGTATACTATTTAGGAGTATACTCTTTTCATCATAATGTGTTTGACAGATTACACCTGTGTCAGTATCTATAGTCCAGAGCATGATGTGAGAAGAGCTAATGAAAGGCCTAGAACAGTATTACCCGTTGAAAATATAGTGTATATCACAATTTAAAAATTTTAGTAGCCACTTTTAAAGGGTTCAAAAAAGTAAAATTAATTTTAAAATGTATATTATTTAACTCAATATATCCAGCATAGAATCTCAAGATGTAATCGATATAAAATTATTAATGAGTTGTCTTAAATTTTTTGTACTAAGTTCTCATAATCCAGAGTATATACTGTACTTTTGAAACATCTCAATTTGTACTAGCCATACTTCAAGTACTTAATAGGTACATGTGGCTTGGGGTAGCCCTGTTAGACAATATCTCTAGTATCACAGGGTAAGATTACTATGCTTTTTTAAAGCTACAGTATTTTTTATTGCTTATTTTTAAAGCTTTATTTTAATGTAAAAGCACAAAAATAAAATTTAACCTGACTCAACAAGATATTTAAAAAATTAGAATAGACCTGTAAGCATTAGAGAAATTGAATCATTAGCTACCATTTTAACCACTCCCCTCCAAATTAGTAAATAAATAAATCACCAAAGTATTGGCTCAGATGGTTCTACCTACAACTTCTACCAAACTTTTAAGGAAGAGAGAACTTCCTCATTTGTAAATTGTCTCAATTGTCTCATTGTAAATTTGTAAATTGTTATTTACAAGTAACTGTCCTCATGTATATAATTAGTTTCCTTTCCAGCACTAGTAGAAGCTTAAATTTTTAAAAATGTTATCAGAGAATAATCTTAGTCATCCATACTGTCTATTATTACTTTTCACTTCCTTCTGAAAATGGCCAATTGGTTTTATTATTTTATCATACCATTTAATAGATGGTTGCATGGGCCAACCACTTAATGTTAAATGAAAAAAAAAAAAAAGAAAGAAAGTAAGAAGTTACCTGTCAGAGGAATCTAAGCTTGTCAATTATTTTTAGAGATCTATAGACAAAAAATAAAGGTTTTCTCTTTCTTACTATTCTTCAAATTCCTGTTTCTAATAAGAAATTCTGCAGAAGCAAAGAGACTACTGCATTATTTGATGTTCAGTCCACAAAAGGTTAATGTAATCATGGGGTTGGATCTTACCTTGACCTTTTCTTGGATCTTTGTTCAAAGCGTAGGTGAATATGTTGGTGAGATTTTCTTCTTTTAACTTCTTCAGTTTTTGAAGTAAAACTAGGGCTGGTGTAAGCAAGAAAGGGGCAGAACAGAAAAGCCAGGTGACATTTTTCAAGTCTTATGAATTTGCTACAATATGATCGCTGTGATCATTTCATACTCAGCTTTTCAAAGGGATATCACAGTTTCATTTTATTTTTTGGCCCAAGGGATAAATCAGTAGACTTCTACAGCCTTCTCCTCAAAAGCTAACTCTGAATCTCTGTATGGTACCACATCAATAAGGTCTTCCTTTTTAGTTACCAGGCTATGCAGGTTTCTAAGATGTTTTCTTTAAATTCTTAGTTCTTTTACAGCTCCTATGTACAAGCATGAATTGCTATTAATATCAATGCAGTGAGGCAATAGGCAAGTGTGTTAGTTACATTTTTTTTAGCTGTAGCAGAAAACTATAACTCAACTGGATTAAAGCATAATCAACCCTAAAGTGGAAAGCTCATGTCACTATAAGCAATTCAGTGACATTATCAAAGGCCTGAGTCCTGTCTGTCTTTAGTTTTTGCCATTCTCAAGTACTTTTTTCTTTTTTGTTTTGTTTTTGTTTTTATTTTTGACATGTTTACCTGTGATCTCAAGGTGTCTGTCACAGTTGTAGCTATCAAATTCAGATAAGTATGAGTGGTGGGGGAAAAAAAAAAAGAAGAAGAAGGATCTTCTTTTACTACTTCTTTTAAGATGGAAAAACATCTTTCCCAAACAGACTTCCTGTGTCTGCCTTCTCTTCAGTGCCTCATTGTTCAGAATTGCATCACATGCTAATGTCCTTACCAATTACTACCACAAAAATGGTACCTACATGAGTATTTGGGACAGTTGAGTTCCCCTCATGGAAGCAAGAGCTGAGGCTCACCTCCCCGTAAGTACATGCAATGGTGTGTGGATATTTGCATTGTATTAAGGGTCTAGTTGGAAGGAGAAATGGCTCTTGATTAGGCCCCCTATAGAGTTAGCCACAAGGTAATCATAAATTTTGGTATAGAATAATAAGTGTTACAGGGAAGCATCTAAGTCCTGGAGGCTATAGAAACACACCAGAAGGGCACCTAGCAAGGGTTACCAGAGAGTCAGAGTGGTCTTCTAAAGAAAGTTGCCTGACCTGAGATATAAAGGACATGAAAAGATAACAAGGGAAGGGTGATGGAGAAAAAAGAGGGTTTCAGATAGACAGAATATGTGCAAATGACTGGGGATAGGAGAGAACATAGTGGGTTTGGGGAGATGCAGAAAATTCAGTTTGCCTAAGGTACAGAGCACAAAGGGGGTGTCAATCAGAAATAAAACTGGAGAAACATACTGAGATAAATAGTTAAAGGTCTAAAAGTCATATAGAAATTTATGCTTCATTTTGCTGCATTGTAGAGCCAACGAAAGATTTTAGGTAGCAAATGACATAATTAGATGTGCACTTAAAAAAAATCTCTTGGGACACCTGGGTGGCTCTCTTAGTTAAGCCTCAGAGTCTTGATTTCAATTCAGGTCATGATCTCATGGTTTGTGGGATAGAGTTCCTCATCGGGCTCCTCTCTAACAGTATGGAGCCTGCTTGGGATTCTTGATCTCTCCTCCTCTGTCTGTCCCTCCCCTGCTCATGTGCTCTCTCTCTCTCTCTCTCTCTCTCTCTCTCTCTCTCTCTCAAAATAAATAAAAATTTAAAAAAAATCCTTGGCTGCTGTGGGAAATTGATTTGTATTTGATAAGAGTGGAGGTAGGAACAGGTGGGAATCAATTATAATAATCCCAGGGGGGAAATGGCGATGGGGCGACAGAGAGGTAGATAGATTTAATTGACATTTAGGAGTTTTGACTAAGCAGGACTTAGTTAATAGGAGGTGAGAGAAGTGGACATTCATAATTACTCAGATTTTTGGCTTGGACAACTCAGAGGATAGAGACAACATTTATTTAGGATTTAGAAAGGAGAACCCAATTTGGAGGGAAGTGGACTGATTTAAAGTGTACTTAATTAGTTTGAGAGGACTATTCTGTCTGAAATTCAAGAGAGATATTCCTGTTCTTAGAGTACTTTCACATGCTAAGTGATATATTCACCAATAAGTAACATAGACCATACTAGAGGTACTATAATTTGTTTCAGAAAGTGCTAAGTAAACAAGCAACGGATACAGTTTAGAGAACAAAATGCTGCTTCCTCAGAGATAAAAGAATGGGAGAATCTGAAACTGGACAAAGGGGAATTGTAGAGGGACAGGAACACTGCACTCTCTATGAGGTTTGGCGTTGCTCTCCGTTGCCAGGGCAAGTATACAATAAAATATAATTTGTGAACTAGCTGCATTGGTCTGAACCCTGGGATCCTAAGAGAAAAAAATTATACATGTTACCTACAATGATCTTTATTGCAAGGTGTGTTAGTTAGCTGTAGATACAGTAATGCTACATAACAGCCAATCATAAAATATCAGTAGCGTAGAACAATAAGCATTTGTTTCTTGCTTGTGTGTCTGCTAATGGGCTGGGGTGCCTTTGCTTCAGGCACAGGTTGTGTTCATGTTTGTTCCTCGTGTTTCCCCTTCTTCTTGAATCAGTGGTTTCCCAGGACCTGTTCTTGTCCTGGCAGAGTTGAAAACTCACAGTATAGCGAGTGGAAACACTTTATAACTTGTAAGGCCTCAGTTTGAAATAGGCAATATTATTCATGCCCACATGCTGTTGGTCAAAACTCATAATATGGCCAAGCCTGATATCATTCAGGGAGTTGGTGGGGGAGGGAGAGGACAGGGAAGGGAGTGAATATTTGCTGAATAATAATCTAATCTTTGACACGAGGCTAGATAGAACTTGGAGATGTCATGGGATTTGAGCCATCCACCACATAGTTCCTGGAACATCAGGGTTCTCAACTGGGGAGTATCCACTCAGCTTCTTAGACATAATCAGAAGAGCAACCAAATTTGACCATTTCACGGTCATGATTAGTTTCCTTTAGTTTCATGCAACACTATCAGTTTATTCCTCTAGGACTGGTTAGAGGTTGATATTACCTCCCTCATCAACACTACATGTGAGTGATAAGAACTAAAACAATAAAAAATGATTTCATTATTTCCTTAACATGTAGCTTTTGGACTTCTTCCAAAAATCTAGCACATTTTTAAAAGCCAAGGTAAGCCCGTTTGGTGGTTATTATACCAATAATGTATCTTAATTATCTCTGGAAAAGTATGTGGCCCATGGAATTGACATAATGTTCCCATCGTGTCGCAGCTAAGTTGCATACCTTAGACCTGAAGATATCCTTAAAATATGCTATCTCTATATCTCTTCTTAACTACTGCATAAAGCAAGAAATTTTAGCTATTTTGAGTTTCTGAGTTGAATATATATGACTACAATTGCATTAATTGATAACATAAATTCTCAAGCCCAAATAGTCTTGTGGTGCTTGAGTATAACTGTGTGTGTGTCTTATTTTTAGAAGATCATCTTTTAATATGGATACTAATGACATAGTTATAAATTATTCCAGAAGAGCTCCCTTTTTGTTTCCATCTACTTCCCAGTTCCACTCAGCACTTTTCTCAGTTTGTTCTGTGGATTCTGTGCTGCTAGCAATGACCAGTGTGACTGAATATGGTTAAAAAAAAAGAGGTTTTTTCCCAGATATAATTCTGTCCAAGGTTCCTTTTCATACCACCAAGACAATAATATGTAACTGCATCTCTTCTCTCCATCCCATAGACATTTCAGAGCAAAGCTCTGGCTTCTCTTTTATGATTATTTTCCATTACAGACTCTCCTTGATGTTGGAGGACTTCAAGGGAGAGGAAAGAACAGGGAAACCATGAAGACAGGAGGAAGAGCGAAAGGCCATATTTAAGATATATATTCATGTTTAATCTTTTACATATTAAGTCCTCCTGAGACTCCTAAATATTAGTTGTTAACAGGGATTGTGCATGAAAAATCAGATTCCAACCATGAGCATAAATATCTTGTCCAGGCAGGCAGTACATGTGAGCATTCATCACTGTACCTGTCATAGGAGGTCTTAGTCAAGGCCACTTTCCAAGAGTGCTCTCCCAGGGAGTGAGAGAGAAGACATAGTCTAGGTAATCACAGATGTGCTTTGAGAACCCGTGAGGGTGCCATATTGGAGGAATAATTGTAGAAGAGAAATCAGAAGGGATATGAAAGCACAATAGATATCGTAAAGTGAGCCTGTGAAGATACAGATCGAATCAGATCAAGTTTAACATGAACATTGTGAGAATTGGTGTCCTGTCCCTGGGTTAAGTACTCCCCTGCTGGGCTGGGTCCTTAGAGCAACAACTTGAAAAATCGAATAACTTTTTTTTAAGAATATATATATATTTTTAATATTTTTATTTATTTTTGAGACAGAGACAGAGCATGAGCAGGAGAGGGGCAGAGAGAGGGGGACACAGACTTCGAAGCAGGCTCCAGGCTCTGAGCTGTCAGCACAGAGCCCGATGTAGGGCTCGAACCCACAGACTGCAAGATCATGACCTGAGCTGAAGTTGGACACTTAACAGACTGAGCCACCCAGGCGCCCCGAGAAATCAAATAACTTTAACTTATTCTTTTTACTACAAAAAGAATTGTCAGTTGAAAAAATAGTAGACCATTTAATTGGTTTGTCCTAGTGAAAAATTAACAAATTCAACAAATGATTGCTGCTCAGTTGGTGAGTGAGTGAATAAACAAGAAAGGAAGCAAGAAAAGGAGGGAAGAAGGAAAGAAATGAAGGAGAGAAAGCAAAGGGAGGGAAATCAGGAAGGAAAATATGGGTTCTAATTTTACTGTTTTGGAAAGCCATTGTCTATCATTCATAACTTACACCCTCTTAAATCTTGTACCATTTTTTTTCAATCTTCACAAATTATATTTATCACATCTCACTGTGCTGTGTTCATTAAATGGTTTTTGGATTTTAAATAGATGATTAACAGTGTTAGCAACTCAAATGTTATTTACAGGTTACTGAAGACCAAACTGGGTAACAAATTACATCAAATAAATATAATTACAAGTAAATGCTTTTAAGTTAAAATTCAATAAGTTGTTATGATTCAAAATATTTCCCCCTAACTCTCCCCTTTTTTAAAGGCTTCTCATAAATAATACCTTATACTTAGAGAGTGTCTGTAAAGTCTGGAAACAGATAGTTTTATGTTTTAATAGAGAAAAGATATTTTTTTTGATATTATGTATAGTCACCTATGTTTCCAAAGACTAAGTGTCAAAAACTGTTCTAAGTGCTTTACATGTGTTAATTCATTTAGGCTGCTTGGCTAGTATTTCTCTAGCCTTTTCAACACTTCATTCCTAACAAGTGAGTTTTCCTAGTACACACATCCACACATGCGTGCATGTGCACGCAAGCACGTGCGCGCGCGTGCACACACACACACACACACACACACACTTTTGCAGTTGGAATTCTGGCTATTGTGGAATTCTAAAACAGGAGAGCACTAGACTGACCACAGAGATTCAGAAAGATGTGTCTGGGGATGTGATCAGGACTATCCTAGCATTAATGGGCGGAGGCCAGGTGGCTCCTCACCGACCCTTGACAGTAGTTTTGCTTCGTTGCTTTTTAAGTGATGTGTAGCATTTTATTTTACTCTGATGTTTCTCTTGATACCTACAAAATTGGCTCAAGGTTTAAAAGGTATCCTCACATCTGCATTTGGAAAAATACATTTCTAAGAGTTATGATATGGAAATTGTAAAGTCATTGAAAACTTTGTAGTTTGTAGAAAGAATTTCAAAACTGAGTACTTTTTGCTTTTCTAGCAGAATTTTAACTGTGCCCGTATAAGTATTGCAAGTGTGTCAAATATATAGTCAGTAAATCTAGGAGACAAAAATCTAACAGATACTGTAAGTATAGGTCACCTCAAAAATATTAGTAACATCTTTTTATACAGACTTGGTTGATGTTTTACCTACACAAAAGAAAACACACAATATCCTGGCTACAGTTGATATAGGACCAGCCTAAAGCTAGCCATAGCTGTGTGATTTCCATGATTTCTCCCCATCAGTGGAAAATTACTCTCAGCTGAGCTGGAGTCTGCAGACTGTGAGCAAATGTCTGTTTCCTTTCCACAACTGAGTGTTTGAAACTCTTTTCAATTGGTAAAATTACCATTAAAGGTCAGAGATTAGCTTTTCATGCATGATGGATTCCATTTGCTTTAAAAGTATTATACCAGAAGGGTAGATTTTTTTTTTCTGAGTTTAGAGCCAAATTAAAATTCAAATATTCACAGTTTGAGCCAACTCCAAACCATTTCGTTTCATTTATTTTCCTTTCGTTTCTTTTTTTTTTTTTTAATAGGGAAGAAGAGCTTCTGGAAAAAAATGTATACATATTCTCCCATATTTGAAATTAGCAAATAGTGTAAGGATACTGAACACCAATTCCCTATTTAGTTTAACTTGTCTTTCGTTAGATTCTAAGCACTTAGAAAGCAGGAACTTTGTTTTTGAAATAAATACCCTTCGTAGTTGGTAGCCTGTTCTTTTCCCTGTGTGTTGCCTAGTTAATGACTGCCCCCAAAGAATATAGACTGTGTTCTTTCTTCTTTTTAAAATAAAGGAAGAATTTCCCAACTTCATGACTGGTGATAAAAGATCATAAAAATTAATCTACATGTATATTGAGCTAAAATAGTACACCATCTGCAGCCATCTTGTGCAGAAAGAAACTAGGCTTACATAGTTTATTTCTGTTGTTAATTACACACACACACACACACACACACACACACACACACACACTCACACATACACATCCAGAAATTGTGGAATAAGAAGTAAAAAAAAAATCTTGCCAATTATTCTGTCACAAGTACACAATAATTATAGTTGACAGTTTTAAAAAAATATTTCTTTATGTATTTTCTCTTTCCTTGAATTATAATCAGTCTGTAAATGTACTTTTTGTTTCTGCTCTATTGACTACAAGAGAATATTTCCCCTCCTTTAGAATCTTCTTTTTTTTAATGACTTCTTTGTACATTTGAAGCAGTTTCAGTTTATGTCTACTGCCTATATTTTATAAGTTGCTACACCTCAGTGAACAGACAGGTTTTTCAAAAATTGAGAAGAATACAGAAAATTTTGTGATTTTAATTAGTTAATTGCTGCATGTGCAAAAATTCAATCTCATATCCTTCATATCAAGTTATAGGTATTCAATCTCATACCCTCATAAATTCAATCTCATACCCTCATATCAATTTATAGGTATATGTCTCTAGTTATGTGATATAAACAAGCTATCCAACTGTACTGTACCTCAATTTTATCACATGTGAAATGTGGATAATACACAGATTGGGTAATGGCTAAATGCTGTATTTGCTATTGTTAGTATCGTTTTTAGTCTTAATTTCCTCCAATCTGACAGAAAAGACCAATTTGAAACAATGCACCAGATTTGTTAGTAACCCTGTGACATCTATTGAAATGTCTTTAGTATATCACACACCAGAAGAAACTGTGACTTATCCTGAAATGTTTATTATGTGGTTGATTTAGAAATTCATCCCTTTCTCATTTGTCAAAACTGTATTATTCCAGGCGTATTTTACAGAAACTGGAGAACTGTCTTTAAAGGAAGAAGTAAGATCAGTGACATCCAAAATTCTGTATGTTCTTTAATCTTTCTGCCTTCCAAGACACTAAGTTTGGGTACCTTAGACACACTTGTGCCTTGATTTGAGGAATAACTACTGAATCAATCGTCATAACAGAAGGCCTGGAAATATCAGAAGGTAGAATGCATCATTTATGCCAAGCCAGTCTGCTCTTAGCTCTGAGAACATTCAGCTGCATAACCTCAAGGGAACTACATGGAAAAAATGAAAGGAAATGCCTTGGGCTTTAGAGCTTTTCATTTCCTGTGAGCAACACATCCCCTGCCCTTCTCTCACCCATATCCCTGCATCCTCACATCGTGTCTTCCTGCTAATTCACTGCCTGTGCGTGAGCCGATCTTAAGTTATTGATAACTATAATAAACAGATTAAGTCAGACTTAAGTTGACTCTGTCGCCTGAAGAGTCTGTGGCCCTTTGTTCGACAAACAGTCCTGCCTATAATTTGGGGTGTCATGTTATATTGCAGTGATGTAGAGTAGGATGGGCCTAAAATATATCTCATTGATGAGAAGACTGTTGAGGAAGCCTAGTGGTCCTCTGCCTGGGTGCTACTATCTAAGTGTAGCAGTGTGTTAATTGATTTTGATAAAGAATTGAAAAAATCATTAACTGGCCTCCCTCCCACTGACTGAAGAAGGCAGATAACACATGTACACGGGCTCTGTTTGCTTCCTCTAAGGAGTCATATGAATGCAGCTGCTTCTGAAGTGCCACAATGGGGCCTTCTCAAAACCTTCCTTGGCTGGGGGTCTCCCTTCTTACCACTTGCTGCCCACAAAGCCATTGAGAGCTCTCAATGTTTAGACCAGTGCCAGAAACATCTTCTTTGGCTGAGACATGTACTGATCTGCTAGAGGCAGCTGGTATGTGAAGAGGGAATATCCCCAGCTGCTAGATCTCAAATTATCAGCATGGCTTCACAACTGAAGAGATGGTACCTGCCGGTCCTGTGGCACTGAGGCCATGACCAGGGTTTCTTGAGTCACCATAGTCTCAGTCCCTAAATAGACTTGGAAATACTCCAGTGAGACAGCACTTGAACTTGGCATCAGGTTTGGACTTAAGTGTCTCAGGACGTGCTTTCTCATTTCTCTATCACTGCCCATGTATTAAGGTCACAGACATTTTCAGAGAGCCAAGAAAGACAGGTGCCCAGTGGTCATGCTGGCATCTCTTCTCCACAGCCCACTGTGCCAGCTTTCACAGCCCCCATCAATTAAGTTTGGTGAAGAAGACTTCTCCATCCACAGCTGAAAGTGATACTATCCACATTCTAGAGTTCTTTATGCAAAGCTGTGTCTGTGGATAAGTTAATAGTTGTGAAAATTTAACTGGATATAACCTTTCCTTCTTCCATGTAGATCACATGATTTCCCTACTTCTCTCTCTACCTGAGCATAGTTATATACACAGCAGCAGCAAGATGGAAATTTACTCTGAGCTTCATGATGTTTTCAACCTGCTGAAATACTTACTCCTATTTGCATTTCTAACCCAAGATAGACTTCCCTTCACTTGCTCTAGAACACAATCTATTTTTTCCAGCTTTACAGAGGTATAATTCATAGACAAAAATTGTGTGTATTTAAGCTGTGTAATGAATTAGCTTCATATGTATATACATACTAAAATGATTACCACAGTGAAGTTAATGAGCCCATCCATCACCTCACAGTACTCCCCCCTTTTTTTTATTTTGATGAGTGTGGCGAGATCACTTAAGATCTACTCTCTCAGCAAATTTCATGTATACAGAACATTTTGAATGTAGTCACCGTGCTGTATATTAAATATCCAGAACTCATTCATCCTGTAACTGAAAGTTCATACCCTTTGACCAACATCTCTCCATTTTCCCCACCCCCTAGCCCTTAGTAACTACTGTTCTATTCTCTGCTTCTATGAGTTTTACTTTTTTATATTCCATTCCTTATTCCAAGTAAAAAAGTTTTACTTTTTTATATTCCACATTTACTTTTTTATATTCCATACTGAGAGTCTACATTATTTCTCTATTTCTGTCTGGCTTATTTCACTTTCCATAATGTCTTCCAGGTTCATCAATGTTGTCTCTGGTGTCAGGATTTCTTTCTTTCACATGACTAAATAATATTACATTGTGCTATGTACATTTTCTTTATCCATTCATCTGTTAATGGAAATAGATTATTTCCATTTCTTGGCTATTGTGAGTAATGCTGCGATGGACGTTGGAGTGCAGATATCTCTTCAAGATAGTGATTTCAGGGGCCCCTGGGTGGCTCAGCTGGTTGAATTTCCAACTCTTAATTTTGGGTCACGGAATTGAGCCCAGTGTTCAGAGCTCCATGCTGAGCATGGGTCCTGCTTAAGATGTTCTCTCTCTTTCTCTCACTCTCTCCATCTGCCCCTCTTACATGTGCTCTGTCTCTCTCTAAAAATAAAGTAAAATTAAATTAAATTAAAATAAAATAAAATAATAGTGATTTCATTTCCTTTGGATATATTCCCTGTACTATAGTGGGATTGCTGAATCATATGGTTGTTCTATTTTTTGAGGAACCTCCATACTGTTTTCCACATGGCTGCACCAATTTATATTCTCACCAATAGTGCACAAATGTTCTCTTTTCTCCACACCCTTGTCAACACTTATCTCTTGGCTTTTTGATAAAAGCCATTCTTAACAGGTGTGAGGTGATAGCTCATTGTGGTTTTGATTTGCATTTCCCTGCAAAGGGAAGGGTGTTGAACACCCTTTCATGTACCTGTTGGCCATTTGTATGTTTTTCTTTGCAAAAATGTCCATTCAGATTCTTTGCCTCATTTTTAACCAGATTATTTAGGGTGTCTTCTATTGAATTGTGTGAGTTCCTTGTATATTTTGGATATTCACCCATTTCAGATACGTGGTTTGCAAATGTTTTCTCCCATGCTGTAGGTTGTCTTTTCATTTTGTTGGTAGTTTCTTTTGCTGTGCAGAAGCTTTTTAGTTTGATGTAGTCCTACTTGTATTTCTTGCTTTTGTTGCCTATGCTTTGAGTGCCACAAAATCACTGCCAGGACCAATTTCAGGCAGCTCTTACCCTATTGTCAACTATTTAAGCTATCTGTATAACATAAAAAAAAAAAAAAACACCAAAAAACAAAACAAAACAAAAAAACATTCCGTATTCAATGATGGAGCTCAGGTAGTATTTTTTAAAGGACTAAATTAAAACTATATCGTAAACATGAAAGAAAATCATTTTCAGTATTTCATGAACCTTAGGGTTATACTGATTCCAAATCCAAATACAGATCCCTGATAATGCCTTTGTGATTGCAAAGCCCCATAGCTCTGAAGCTACAAGCATTTACAATGTGGGGGGTTGAGCCATTATCTCTATTTACCTTTTGATCAAATATTTAAGCTATTCTGAAAAGTTTGGAAACTTCTTACCCTTATTTGTCCTCTCATTTCTTTTCTTATTTCTCTCTCTCTTTACATTCAAACCACCTCAAATCTCCTTTGTATTTCTATTCAGCAAAATGGAGACCCAAATCACACCAAAGTGTCTATATGCTCCCCTCCCCACACCTTAACCTTTCAGAGTGAGGTGTTTCTTTTCTAAATATTTAGGGAGAAAAAGAGTCAAAAAGGCCCTGGACATCTGAAGAAAATCTGTCTTTTTCCTCTCCCCAAGTTAAAATACTTGCTAGGACATTCAAGAGCCATTCTGATATATCTGGCTTTTAAATCGTGTTCACTAATGACCAGCCTATATAAATCTATGGTAACTCCAGTTTTGGTGTTTTTTTTTTAATTTTTTAAATTTAAGACAGTCACATCTTATTAGAAAAGGGACATGTTTTTAGGCAATAACACTGAATTTAAGCTCTGTTGTTGATTGATTGACAGTATCTTTAGTGTGTTCATTTTATTAAGAAATGTATGTCAAGCAAGTATCCATGGGTATAGAGATGTGTGTGTCTGTGTGTACGTGCAATGTTTCCATTTGTGGGTATTAGTTTCACACCTTCAGAAAATATACTGGTTTCAGAATAACACTGATTTAAGCCCAGGCACATAAATTAACATTTCCATTTCTGCTAGAAATAACACATTCATGTGCCAATATATGATCTATCCACATGACCCCCTAACACGCAAAAATAGTAAAGTGTATTTTTGGTTCATGTTGTAAGCATTGTGAAGCTGTAATTTTTTTTTAATTTAACTGTTTCTCATTAACCTTCCCCAGGGTATCGTAGTTCATATGTGTGTGCCAGAGATTGAAAAGACCAAAGGACAAGGAAGAGCAGGGATGTGGAGAAGAAAGAAGGGACTTGAGAAAACTGACATAATAAAACAAAATGGTAGCATTTCAGTGTTTGCCAAGGAGCAAACACATACAACAATCTCACTTTACAGTTTCCAAGTCTCAATTCAGACTCTTCTTTCCTGTCACAAAATAGTGGAAGAGGCATGTTCTGGTCTAAGTTACCCCAGAAGTAAACCCCAAGACAAGGAATGCAAGCAGTGTATTTAGAAAGCTCGTGGAAAAGAAGTAAAGGAGTGTGGGGAAGTGAGGCACAGAACGGAAGGTCACAAATTCTGCATCATCAGGCCAGTTACTGCAGTTGAAAAGTGAATCCCATGGGGCGCCTGGGTGGCGCAGTAGGTTAAGCGTCCGACTTCAGCCAGGTCACGATCTCGCGGTCCGGGAGTTCGAGCCCCGCATCAGGCTCTGGGCTGATGGCTCAGAGCCTGGAGCCTGTTTCCAATTCTGTGTCTCCCTCTCTCTCTGCCCCTCCCCCGTTCATGCTCTGTCTCTCTCTGTCCCAAAAATAAATAAACGTTGAAAAAAAAATTAAAAAAAAAAAAAAAGAAAAGTGAATCCCAGACCCACTGCTGGCTTCTGCAAAGCAGTGTGTGCAGAACTCCTCAGGGCTATCTCCTCCAAGAGGCAAGGTTGCTGGAGGGACTTCTCCGCCAGCTGCCCCATCTATCACCTGTTTTCTGGGGATCATTAACAACCCACTGCTTCTGGTTTATTTATCTATGGGCTAAGCATTAAACTATGGCCAGAAAATAGCCCTTAGGCAGAGATTCATGGATATTAAAAAAAAATCACCTTCTGGCAGGGAGTTGCACATTTTTGGAGTAAATGGCTTTGAGAGTCGTAGACACCGAGTCAATTTTACCTGAATATGTGTACGAGTATTTAAATCAAGGCCTCTCTTTGTTCTGTGTGTTTGAAAATTTTTAAAAGAACTATTATCATTTTTGTATTGGTATTTTGGCATTTGAATATATAACATCAAAGATGATCTTAAAAAATAGAAGGAAAATTCATTTAATGTATCACAAAAACCATATGTACAGCTATAGGTTTATTTGAAGTTCTCTGTAGACTGCCATTTGAAATAAAAGCTTCGAACATAGGGTGAGATTTAAAGATATTTTTCTGCAAGCTGTTTAATTATAATGGGCTTTAAAAATACTTTATCGTATCATAAACCTTCCCAAAACAAAATGATTAATCATCTTCTGAAATCTGTGAAAAATGTTTCTTAAATGTCACTCTCAGTTACTGCTTTTAGAGCCAAGTGGTAAAACAATTGTTTCCCCACCAGCTGAAATGTGATTTCACCCAATATAAGATAAAATAATCCTGTGATTAATCCAGCTTTCTCTTGATTTAGGAAGAAAAATGCAATGTTCTATTTATGACTAATTCAGGGATTTTTAAGAATTTGTCAAAAAACAACAAAAACAAACAACCAAACACAACTTCCCCTAAATCATTTCAGCACTAAAGCAAAAACAGAGGACTGGAATGCCAAGGTTAGAGGGAACTTTAAAAGTGCCTTTCACTCCTCAGAGCCTGACTGCCCTCTATCACATTTTTGCTGGATAGTTTTCACCCAAACCTCCAACACCTCTTCTCTCATAAATTGTCCCTCTCACCAACCCTAAGGAGCCCATCCAGTTTTTCTTAAGAAAGTTCTTTTCATAGGGGCTCCTAGGTGGCTCAGTCAGTTGAGCATCTGACTCTTGATCTCAGCTCAGGTCATGATCTCAGGGTAGTAAGTTCAAGCCATGTTGGGCTCCAGGCTGGGCATGGAGACTACTTAAAGAAAAAAAAATCCTCTGTATAACCCCAACTCTTCATCAAGATTTACTGATGGAATATCAGTTTTACATTGCTGCAGGTGCCTCTTAAGCCTTGCCTTTGCTTTTTGTCTCTACCAATTCTTCACATGGAATTGTTTTCTTCTTTCCACCAGCTTAATTTTGAGCCTCATTTCTAAAAGGATCCCCTCTCCTTGAATTCTTCTCTGACTGTCCACTTCACAAGGAATTTTCCTTCTCTACTTTCTTATCATAACATTCATGATCTGTGTCATACATTCATTCATCTGCTTGTCCAGTATTTATTGAGTGTTTCCTATGTGTCAGGCACTATTCTCATCATTGGAGACATAGGAGGATATAACACAGGCAATTCCTGTGGTCATAGAACTTCTGTCCTATTAGGTGAGATCTACAAAGAACAAAAACATTTCAGATAATGATAGACCTGTGAAGTAAATAAAACACATTAATGTTGTGTTTCCCTGGGAGTATGTCTCTTACTCCATCCATCCCTCTTTTTATTATAAACTCCCAGAAGCAATACTCCTTCTTTTATTCATTTGTATTTACCATAGTGACCCATAAATATCTACTGATCCATCTCTATAAATATTCTTCTTAATAGGTAGTATTTGATCATTTGGGATTTGTGTGAAGTTGAATTAAGTTGCTAACATAACTATAGCTTCTATTGCAAGGAATGACATATTTTATACTTGTGGAAACCTTAACCATTGTCACAGTGTTGATAGGAATGTTTTGTTCTAAGTTGTTACATCTTAAACTGTCATAGAGGTGTAGGACTTAGTTTCACTTTCACCTCTATGCTTTACTTTCTTTGAAATCAAAACATATTCTGTGGTCCCTTAACCCTCTCCTAATCTCTGTTGATCCCTCCCATGCCAACATATCAGACCTCCCATCTTTCCTTTAGAAAGATCTGGAAGTTTGAGTCACCTACTTATGTTTAATTTCACGCTCAGCCCAGTGTTGATCTTTGTGATGGTTATAAGGAAGTATGAGGTTCTAGTTAACGAATTCTCTGTATACAGTGCCTAACAATGACACATGATGACTCAAATTAAGTAAAAAGCTTCCATTTATTAGCACAGAATTCTTCCCTTTGAATTAGCATATGGCAGTGACCCTGTCTAACCTAGTAAGTTTAACCTTTCTTAAATGCTGGTGTGTGTGTGTGTGTGTGTGTGTGTGTGCGCATGTGCACGTGTTTGAACACACCCAGGCACACACATACACTTCACTGATTTCTTCTGAACCAGTTTCTGAATTAATATGTGGCCACATCAACATCCATTGTATAAAAGGAGAGTTTGGTTCAAAGGAGTTTGGCCTCCCGAGACATCAACTTATAGCTACAAAATACAGAATAATCATAACTATTTTAGAAGGTCATTTTGAATATAAGAAGATAAAATAAAGAATCAAGTACATAGTAGTGTTGAATAAATGCTAGTTTTCTTTCCCCTTCGCTGGTTTATGTAACCAAATACTTATTCAACTACTCACTCAGATATGGACTAATGATTAGCTAAAGAGTAACAATACAGATTTTTTTTTAAATTAAGTCACTAGGATTGCTTGGTTTTATGCATGGATGGAATAGTCATTTGACATTTCATCACAATTAATTCTCCAATTCAAACATTTCCTCATTAAAGGCCTGCAATGTTTACCATTGGAAATTCCACTGCGTTAAGTTGTTGTTGTTTACTATATCTACTATTAAAATATAAATACCTGATAGCCCATTGTTGCATTAGCTATTTCACATAAAGAAGTTTCTTATATATTAATAAAACAGTATTGGTGGGTCCTAAATAGTGATTCAAAGAAAACCTGGTAACATCACCACCACCCATACCCCAAATTTATTTTGTTTGACCTCACACTATTGGCCAGACAGAATTTTTTACCTTTTGAATTAGCACAAA